>NW_026622723.1:7200000-7800000 GCF_028826855.1 Penicillium coprophilum | reverse complement strand
ACGAAGGCGCTATCTTCTGGGGAAAAAGATCCGTGCTACTATCGAGCCCCTCAAGTTCTGATCTGGGGATTCGCAGATGGTAACTCTGAGAGCCCAGCTGACTTGATCGATGAAGACCCCTATCTTCCAGCATGGAAGAATGAGGAACTGTCATTCGCCTTCTCAGACCAGGAAAGCAATTCAACGATGACGAAACTGGACTGGTAGTTGCCAAACCAAAATTCTCCAATTATATAGTTAGGTATGTCTGCCTTCGAGAAGATCAAGAAGCCATTTGCTGTCATGCTTGCTAGCTGTGAAAGAAAACTTTCTTCATCTTGCTCATCTCCACTGCCTTGGGTACAAACATACTGAATTATGTCGTATACATCACATGGGTATGACTGTACCGAGGGTAGAACCAAGAATATATTTGTAGCTAGTAAATATCATAGGAAGTGAGAATGAAGGAGCTATGTATTGCTTAAGGAACCACGTAAGGACAGAAATTCGGGTAGTCAACTTGACAGAAAGACCTGCGATACATCCCTGAGTGTTGTGCGGTGGAGCTTTTTGTTGTATCAAAGATGCATACCAAATGAAGTTGGAAGAGACCACGATGTTAGAAAGACCATTAGACCGGCTTCTCGCCTAGAAGGGCAAAGCTCCCTTCCTTGTCAACCTTAGCGTAGCAATGACCATCGTGCCCAGCCTGTCTACTAGTTTCCACGGCCTCTTTAGCACGTGGGCGCATCTGCTTCTCATAAGCTCTGACAGCGTCACTGATTGACATGTGGCCATCAGCAGCTGATTTGATAGTATGAGCGAGTTGACAGGCGTCCACAATGGCATGGTTTACTCCCTCGCCGCGATCTACTCAAGTTAATTTGAATTCGTGTGCTCCTAGCCGAATATATGATAGACTTACAGATCACCATACAATGAGCCGCATCACCGATCAGAGTGCAGGTGCCGTCCCAATTGTTCCACTCAACAGAGGGCCAGTCAACCAGGTTGACCTTGGTAATGACGGTATCCTCAGGCAGGGCCTCGACCATATCCCGCATGCGAGGGAAGAACTGTCTGCCCTTCTGCTTGAAAACATCCAGCAATGGCTGTTTCAACAGCTCGTCGTCGGCATCGGATGCAATCCAGGAGAAGTACACTTGAGCCCGGTAAGGCTGCCCGGAAGTCGTAGGAGTATCCAACAAAGACCAGAAGACAAAGGTATTTGTTTCTGGATGAGTACCCATAAAATAGAGTGGATCAACGTGGTCTTTGAAGTAGTTGACCTGTTCCTCGCTCATAGTCAGGGCACAGCCCACAGCATTGATGGGAAGGCGGTGCAGCTCGTGGGTTGTTGGCGCGAGGAACTTGCGCACAATCGAGGTCGAGCCATCTGCACCCACCAAGGCATCCCCGAAAATACTCGAGCCATCCGTGAACTCAGCTCGGACACCACCATCAACCTTCACAATGTTCACAAGACGTTTGCCCCACTACAATGAGTGTGTTAGCTCTATGTAGACAAGGAGAGACATAATGAAAGGGAATCTCAACTAACCCTGATTTCCAGACCCTCCATTAGAGCCTTCCGGATTCCATCCCGTCTCAGCCTGAGCCTCTTACTCTTCGGGACAGACTGCTCAACCTTTCCAGTAGCGCCATTAATCCAGGGCACACCGCGGACTTCATCGCGGCCGATAGCAGGATTCACCTGTGCCTCGCAAACGCCGTCATAGATCTCCGGCAGGATATGCGCTTCCCACGTAGTCAGAGTCGAGTGGATGGAAACACCCCATCCCTGATTTCGGACCTCGGCAGATTCATCGCGCTCAAACACCGTGCAAGGAACTCCATGACGACGCAGGGCCTGGGCCAGCGTCAAACCGGCAATACCTGCTCCGATATGTACCTTGTCAGAACGCGATTCCAAGTGAGCATTTGGGTTAGTAGCATACGATGAGGATTCCCCCGTTGGGATCATTGGTTGAAATATTGGAAGACATGATGGTTCGATGGTTCTCTGGGAGATAACGAATTGTAAAATCTACGGGGCTCTACGGCGGGCTTTATAGGGAATCTCCTTTAACTGTGCGTCATTTTTGGGTCAACAGGGTAGGGGTACGGCACCATCGTGCCGTTGAGAGTGAAAAGGTGAAACTAATACACAGGCTGGGCGATATTTTAGTTTATATACTGGCTGGTGGACCGACCCACCTCGAGTGCAGATCTTCTCTCGTGCCTTCCCAATTAGGAAGTTTCGGCCTATCATCAAACTTCCTAAGGCCGACGCTGGCCTCATTGCCGCTGACAAAGCAGCACCTTGATGGGTCCTGTTCCCTGCAACGTCACATAATTCTGTTCAAGTTCGATCCTCTGCTCTATTAGAGTCATTACGATCACAGGCCAAATCAATAGCGACATCGATCTCGGCAATCTCGTAAGACTACACTTACAGGGCTGTGAAGTGGTCTTTCCAGGTCTTCTCAATGGGTTTCTCAGTGGGCTTCCCAGTTATTCTTCGGAGATAGATTGAAGACAGTTTTCCTCCTTTCCAGTCTGTAGGTAAACGGCAGAAAACCCGAAACGCGTACTTTGTGCAAGAGACTCTTCTATGTATCACTTCTGATAAAATAAATATGAGTAGACACATCAGTTGGAACTCGTCAACTGGGTCAACTGGGCGGAGTGGATCTACAATGTACAAAGCGGGGACTCAAACGCGTTAACGTTAACGCGAACTTTTTCTGCACAAACACTACACTCTACTAGTTTGAGAGAGACTCCATTTCTGACTATCAGACCACCTGAAACCAGCAATTTACAATGCAAGAAATCTCGAACTACCCACAAAACCTGCTAGACAGAGTCAACGCGGCCCAGCACGCTCCCTCGCGCGATTCCAACGATAAATACGTCTTCCATGTCATCCACAGGAATGACGACGATGATCTGAACGCGCTTGAGGAGATAGACTCAGAGGATGAGGAGATGGATTCCGAGGATGATAGCGAAAGACAACGCACATTCGACACCCTTGCAGAGGCCAACAATGCTGCTTTGGCTCTTTTCCAAAGCATGTATTTTGATTTCTTTGCTCAAGAAGAAGATATGTCAAACTGGTATGAGGAGGGAACCAGTGAAGAAAAAATGAATGAAGTGGTGTGGGAAGTCAATGGCAACGGGGAGGTTTCCTTGAAAGCCCATGAGACTGAGGATGGGATAACATATGAGATTTATGTTTCTGCCTCAAAGGTCTAGGGCTTCTGATGGAAGCAGACGTGGGGAAGGGGGAAAGCAAAAGTAAATCATGTTCTCATTGAATATTTTGTTGCGAACAGAGCCGATTCTTGATATGGGGAAGATCATATTCATACTCAATAGTTGTGGTGCACGCAACACAACTCACCGAACCCTATGATTTCCCTGGCTTACTAGAAGGATCGATGAGATCAGAAGTAGCCAGCTTGAGGAGAACAAAGCTGACTCACGGCGCGCGGGCTTTCGTTACTCTGCCCGGAGTGACAGTGAGCCCAGGGAATTCATGTGGATTTTTCTTCTGATGGATGTCAACATATGCCATTATACCGCAAATCACCCAAAAATAACGTTCTCACCAGATGGTCACGTTTAATATGCCCACGGAGCTTCACCACCTGAGGGTCAGTGGTACCGAGAGTATCGAACTTTGGGCAGTAGGGACACTTGTAGGCACAGGGCGGAACAGTCTAACGCGAAAAAGTATGAGCATCGGATGGGAATGGAAGATTTAAATTTTTCCACTTACAATGACAGCATGGTCCATTGGCCATTGGGTTGACTGATGGTCATCACAAGCGCAGAGCTTCTTGTTCTTTGGACTGCCAGAATCTGTGAGCCGTATCCAATTGATTCAAAGCAATGCTTACAGCCACTTGGTTGGCGGAATATCCCTGCTAGCCTTCCAGTAATGGCCATAGAGCCCGTAGTAAGCATGTTCGAGAGTTGTTTCAGCCGGTTGGAACTCAGACGGGGTTGGTGACGCCGTGTTGGTCATGGTGCCGGTGTTTGCTAGGTGGATGTGCTTCGTGAGAGATCCAGTGCGATACTTTGCTTACCCGCCTCTCAGATAGGAAAGCAGAAAGAAAACGGAAGGAACCCAAACAGGAAAGTGCGACTGATACAGGTTGACACGTGCCCAGTCCAGGCCTTACACTCCCCTGAGAGTGACATATTGTGATATCAAAAAGAATCAGAAATTCATCCAGTATTTACAACACATACTTGAACAGCGGCGACTTGTCTCCCATATCAAACAACTGATCCTCAGTGTAGTTGGCCCTCGCATCATCTGCAAGCCTTTCCTTCTTTGCGTTACCCAGCTTATAAGTCCATTCAAGAAACAAAGCGACAAAGAATCCAACCCCGGCAAGTGCCAGACTGAGGCCAAATCCAGTGGGGTATCTGGGACTCTCCGTCTCAATATACATGAAGCTGCCTAATATACCACCAACATTGCCGACACAGTTCACAAGCGCAATGCCCATCGCTCGTCGGGACGCTGGAGCAATGTTGTTTGCATTCCAAGACGCAGCGCCAGGCTGGATGGGGTAAATACCAATAACAGACAAGACGACTGCAAAGTATGCGACTCCTTTCTTCTCTTCGAGGGCTCCGTTCAGGGACATTA
This sequence comes from Penicillium coprophilum, assembly GCF_028826855.1. Lineage (NCBI taxonomy): Eukaryota > Fungi > Ascomycota > Eurotiomycetes > Eurotiales > Aspergillaceae > Penicillium > Penicillium coprophilum. Next base: position 7,795,349 of record NW_026622723.1, on the reverse strand, counting down.
TAATCGAGTACGCTACCACGACGATCACCATTGGAATGCAAACAAATGGCATTCGCCAATAGAAGCGATCGGAGAAACGCGCAAAGATGATAGCAGATATCGCGCCGGCGACGTATGGAGGCGCAGAGGTGAGCTGGGCATTTGTGGAGCTGAAGCCCATGGCTTTGGTAATAGTCGGCATGGTAAATTTGGTACCTAAGTGTAGATTGAATTAGCCCAATGCGTCGTATATAATTTGCAGGACTGATACCGTAAGACAAGGCCGACTGGCAAAACAGAAGGTAGCCTTGTACGTATATTCTCCAGTTTAGCAGGACTATCTTGAGGTCTCTCCACTTGAAGCCTGTTTCCCCGGTACTAGTTCCTCCTTGTTTGATGAACATCGACAATTCCAGGTAGCGGATTTCTTCGGGAGATAACCAATGCTTGGATAAAGCCGGAGTGTCGATGAGGAGGAAGAAGCATGAGATACCGAGTACCACGCTAGCAAGGCCTTCTAGAATGAAAATCCACCGCCAGCCCTCAAGTCCAGCAGTACCGTCCATCTTGGCAATAGCAGCAGCCAACAGACCGGAGAAAGCACCAGAAAGCGCACTAGCACAGTAAAAGTATGAGATACGAAGCGCCAACTCCTTGGGCATGTACCAGTAGGAGCAGAGGTATATAGCACCGGGGAAGAATCCAGCCCTATAGAACAACATATTAGGGCGGAAAGCAAAACGTGATTGATTGGTATACTGACTCAAAAACACCAAGTAGAACTCGAGTTGCCATAAGACCAGCAAAGTTTTGAACCAGACCCGTGCATGTCATGACAATACCCCAAATCAAGACAAGAAGGCCAAGGTATACCGAAGGGCGCTTGAACTTTTGAGTAATATGTTACTGGGAACTTCAAGCAGGACGTAGGGAATGAAGACTACGCATCGCGAAAGTCAGCACACCTAAGCAGCACTAGCTTGCCTGTTGTCCGTGCAGGAATCGAACTTACATATTGAAAGAACAGTATTATACTGCAATCCAGTCATCTTCAGATCTTGGACCATGCCTTCGATTTTAGCATTGCCGATATTCGCACGATCGATATGGCAAATCAAGTATAACACTGCGAGCATGGGGATTAAACGCTTATCAACCTGGAAGAGGGTCAGATACATAATATGTATTTGAGGACGTCAATCATTTTCACCTTATGGAAAACCTTTTTCCGTTTCTCCTCCGGATAGTTATTATAGAAATCTGCATCGTCAGGGGTCAAACCAACGACGCGAAAGTCTCCGATCTGAGTGACTAAAGAAGGCTTGGGAATATTCTCAATATGAGAAGGTTGATCGACAATCTCGACGTCGTCTTTCCCAATAGAGCCGCGGTTCATAGCTGCGGATTATAAGATGCAACCTTGGGCTACTTCAAATGGGCCAAGCGGAAGATATATTCATGAAGATGCAGGGTCTGAAAAAGGTCACACAAGCAAATCGACTAGAGAAAGAGGCTTTATATCACTAACCATAGTGTCGGTTACCCTAGGTAGAATGGCGAAATGATTTCAGGTCTCATTGTCTACCCCAGTCTTGGCGGCTACGTTCTAATAGCCAAGAAATGCGGGGAAGCTTGGCCATTGAAGGGCCATGACCCAGCTTTATTGACTATGCCGGTCGATCTATTGGGTTGGCTAGCAATGGGCTATGCCAAGGTGAGCTTGTTGACAGACATCCAGTCAGAGCACGATATGTTGCGGAAAGCACGGACGACCACCGCGGGTGGGCATGCGGGGTGGATGTTTACTCCAACAGAGCAATGATGGCCTGTTATCCGGGCTATTCTCCGGGCCTTTGTCCGAGCTTCTGGTCGGGTCTTTCTCCGGTATCTGCTCCGACCTCATTTGGATATGTGGAAAACTGTTGAAAGTCATGCAGCTAAACCGCTAGATCATAGCGAAAACTAAGCTATCTGTTTATGGACAGGCGAGACTATATTCTTGTCTGACAAAGAATATCATATTACATTTTTGGTTAGAAAGAAGGCCTCTCGATGCCCTTGGGACATTTCTGCCCGGAAGAGGTATATCAACGTAGCAAGACATACTCAGTGTCTTGTCTCTTCGTCAAAAAGTATATCTCAAACCGCAATGAAAGAGATCGATATCAACCTGGTGGAATTTCATAGCATTCCATTGGTGGATAATGCGGTAATGCACGAGCCGCAGCATCATCAAGATCAACAGATTCCACACGCGGCTTGGACTAGTCACTCGGCAAATTAGCTCGCATGGCCCACTTGGGAAAAGCTACCTAGAAGGTCGAAAGCCTCTCAGTATACGACGAAATGCATCATATAAACTATCAACCAGGTTGGCGGTTCACAGGACAAGCCGAGGCAAAGGCACAGCCAACAGCCACCACTTCTAGTCTTTTCCCTCTTTCACATTTCTTACTCTCAAGACAAGCTGGCAGGTCTTTTGCCGAGCAACTCGCTCGGTAGTCCTGTGAGACTTTGTAAAGTACCCCGCATAAATCTTCTGTAAATGTGTCGGACAACTTCCGGCCGCACAAGAGATATGGCACGGTGCTAATTCCTGGAGGGGTCTGGAAGCAAGCCAATAAGCGTGCAGGCAAACATGGTCAAAGATTCATTGTTACCAAGTACGAGGTTCAGTTGCTTGCGCGGAAGGTGGAGGCCGCAAAGGCGCTATTGTGTTCTCGAAATGGCACATCTTGCCAGCAGGTTGTGGGATGCGAGGGAAACTACCTATATGACGAGGTTTGGGCTCGATATATAGACACATTTCCAAATGATCAAAAAGGTAATCCTAGGTATGGCGCCGTTAGATTTTATGAAGGGGCTGTCTCCTTCTAGAAAAAGATTTGTATAGAAAACCAAAAAGCTGTCCATGAGATGCAGGCTTATCAACTTCTAATAACGTGAGTATTGCATACATGTACTGTGGGAGAAATGAAATATATCGCTCAGAACTCGATCCGCCATGTCTTTCCAATGCCAACATTGGGCTTCTTCACCACAGCATAGGAGGCTTTTCCGCCATCCTGCTCGTAGAACTCCAACGAGGCCTTAGAGGCTGACTTCGCTCCATCTTCGATCACAGTTACGGTGTCTTTAGCCTTCCATTCGGCAGGAGGATCAACGAGTACCACCCGCTCTACTGTCACACCAGCCATGGTCTTAAGGTACTCAGCAGTCTTGGGTCCCTTGGTTCCAATGTCCTCCGACGACAACACCGACTCACGGTAGTTGAAGCGACGGTGAATATAGGCGCCACGCTCGTAATCAAATGTCTCGCCATCATCCACGTACAAAGTGCCTTCCGCTTCGCTATTCTTGTCTAGCGTAATGACCAATGTGTACGGATCCCATCGCATAAGGCCGGTGCTGCGACGAGGACGGTCCTTGCGGGGAATGATGTGACCGCCCTGGATCAATACAGGCACTTTCTCCTCTGGCGCAGGGACGGTGTGTTTCTTGCCTGCACCCTGGTAGACGGTGAAGTCGAAGTAGTCATAGTACTTCTCGTCATCGGAGATATACACCTCTGCGCTGTGAGTGTTCTCATGCACAACGGGCTTCACAAGAATACCCGTGGAAGCAAGGTACAGCTGATCGTCGATAGAAAAGCCTTGCTCATCCTCTGGGAACATGTAGTACTGAGGCCGTACAATTGGCGTGCCGTTAACTGAGGCTTCATGGAAGGCAGTGTACCAAGCGGGCATGAGCTGGTATCTCAGGCGGATTGCCTGAGCGATGTAGGACCGGTACGGTTCGCTGATCAGATACGGCTCACGACGACGAGTATCAATGTGAGCATGCGCGCGAAAGAAGGGATACCAGATACCTGTCTGGTACCAGCGGGTCAAAAGGTGCTTATCGGGGTTGTGGAAGAATCCCCCGACATCTGCGCCGGCAAAGGGGAAGCCTGCGATACCATTGTTTAGGACCATGGGGAGCGAAGCTCCCAGGTGGTCCCAGGTAGCTTGGTTGTCTCCGGTCCACATAGCAGACACCCGCTGGGCACCGGAGTAGTACGAGCGCGTCAAGATGAATGGCCGGCGCACCTCGCCCTTCCTCCGCTCCAGCATTGCTTTGTAGGTGGCGTTCAAAAGGGTAAGGCCATTAAGGTTGTGAATATCGCGATGTTCCCAGTTCCCATGGTGCAAGTTGTCCTTGGGCATGGTCATGTCAGGCCCGTTGAAGACAGAGGGTTCATTCATATCATTCCAAATGAAGAGGTTCTGAAGCGATCCCTTGAATTTGTCAAACTTGTGCAGGGTGGCCCACCATGCATGCGCAGCGGGGTTAAAGCAATCGACCCAATTCGAGGAACCTGGCCAACACCATCCATCATAAAGCTCGCCATCCTTGTTCAGCACAGCGAGATTTTTGCTTTTAAGCTCCTCGGAAACAAAGTACTTGTCCGTGTTCTTGATATGCGGATCGATCAAAACCACAAGCTTTCGCTCAGTTTCATCGAGCTTGTGCTGCATACCCTTAGGATCAGGGAACGTGAGGGGGTCCCATGTGAAGTATTTTCGGTCATCGGTATATTCAAGATCAAGCCAAATCACATCGTACGGAATCTGATACTTGTCGAACTTGGCGTCGACTTCCTTGACATCTTCATCGGTAACATAATTCCAACGGCATTGGTGATATCCAATGGCAAACTGCTGGGGCAATTGTGTGTATCCTGTGAGTTCACCATATGTTTTACTGATATCATTCGGCGAGGGCCCCAGGAAGACGAACAGGTCAAGCTGACCAGATTCGGACATCCAATGAGTCTGGGTGTCGGTCTTGGAGTGGGCACCCAAGGCAAGAGGGTTAGAGGGGGCGGTTGATTTGACGATATCGATCCATGTTTCCGCTGCATTGAGCCAAAAGACACCGATGGTGGAGCCCTTGCGGTGGGCTTGCATCAGCGGGATAGCTCCGTATAAAGTCATCGGGCTTTCAAGTTCATATTCAAAGACATCTGAGTTGTACAGGCGGTAAGGGTTCTCATGGTTGCCGGGTCCACCTCTAGTCTCCTTGAGCGAGAGGGAATCTGCATGCTCTGGGATACCAAATACATGACTATAACCGGGGAAGGTAATGTCAAGAGCAATACTCTCGGGACCACGTGGCTTTGAGTCAGTATTTCCTCCAAACGTCTCTTCCCACCAGGTGCTCTCGTCTTCGCCGGATTCATCATCTTTGTCTACCTTCGGTCGCCAGTGCTCCATGTTCAAGTAGCCTTGGTGGTTCAATTGAACATGAGTCTCGCCATCTCGCTGGAACTCGACACCAAATGGCGCGTGGCGAACAATTGCTTGGAATTTGTCGTCCGGTCCGTATAGAATGTTCGTGAAACCAGTTTCGCTTTGAGCATTGAGTGTGGCCGACTTGCTGACTTCCAGCCCACCCACGATAGTCCATTTTTCAGTTTCGTCATATCGCTTCTTGTTCGCTTGGCTACCATGTCGCATTTCAATATCGCCCTTCATCCGCTTCTCTTCATCCACCACAATGCGGGCGGCTCCCGATTCCAGGAAAGACACCGTGAGAGGTAGCCGGACCTTCTCATTGGTGGCGGTTGTTTTGACGATGACTCCGGTAAGCATACCATCCTTAAAATGTACGGTGGCGGGGTCAAGCTCATAGGGTGAGCTCCATGAAGTGCCCTTGGAGGCGTTATCAGCGTAGGCACGGTTTCGTTTGCAGAAGCCAGACTGCTCGCAAGTCTTGAAATCCTGGTGTTTGACTGCCACTATTTGCATATATGAGTTAGCTTTCGGGAATCTTGAAATTTAGGGAGAGGTAGACTTACAACCGGGGGCGACAATGCATCCGAGGAGGATGACCAAGGAGAGCAACATTGCCCAACGGGGCGCAGGTAGACTCCTGGCCATGGTAAAATAAATAGTATGATCAATCAGAGACCCTCAATCTCCGATAGAATGGCGTTGTTTATCAATGATTGACCTGCATTTAGAGGTGGAGATGCCGTCAACAGAAGCTACAAGCTGGCCTGAGCTGGGGTAAGACACCTCAGGCGATAAGGCAGCCATGACGGCTTCAAAACAGCCAATCAGCTGGATTTGCCTTTGAACAGGTACCTACTCCGTAAACCACATGAATATGAAACCCCAATTGTTTTTATATTGTACATTTACAAGCCCATGGAAGAAGATGTATTCTTTCTGGCATCAGTCTTGGTCTATATCTACCCTCAGCCTTTGCCAAAACAGCCAGCCGTTTGCGCGGTATCTGGGGGTCAAAGGTCGAAAACAGCGGCCCATCTAACAGCCACTGACCATTCAGAGGCTTGAAGAGATTGGTCCACTCTTGGGGTGGCATTCCAGTCATCTTCCGCATGAGCCGATGGAAGCATTTCAATTTTACTAATGATATAACAGCTCGCCGAGCTATGTTGCATATATATATATATATATAGATCTAAGCTCACAGGATAGGACCTCTCAGCGGTAGTGGGAACAATCTCGTTCCCTAACTGCTCCAAATAATCGAATATTTCAAGGTACTAGAAATTGAGAGTCAGCGTCGGAGATTAGGACTAGACTGAGGTTATGCATATTGAACTGCAGCTGGACTTTCGAGGGGAAACAGCTGGACATGGGCTAGATGCGAAGGATCATATCCAATGTTAGAGACCTTGACATGGGATGTGAGGTACCCATACTGTATTTAGACTGTCATTCTCGAGGCAATCGACATTTCTCCCATTGTAGTTGAATGTGAAGCAAAAAGAGTGTATACAAGCTTACCAAGGTCCACCACCTTTGGCCTCAGAAATATGGCATCAACACCCCACCAATCAGCCCAAGTGGGAGGACCCGAATTTTTTAAAAGCCTTTGAATCTTCCCCTCTTCCCGCTCTCTTTTCCTACTTCATCACCGAATTATTCAAAAACATTCAAGATGTCCGCCAACGAGGAACAGACGTATGTTCAATTTTACCTTCCCCCTTTTCTGTTACCATCACTCGTTGCCGGTCAAGCTAACCAATTGCTCTAGTTTCATTGCCATCAAGCCCGATGGTGTCCAGGTACGGACATACCATTCGATTCCGAATTCCTCACGGATTCGGAGGAGTTGACGGAATCAATCAATGTATACTGACAATTTGAACCAGCGTGGACTCATTGGCCCCATCATCTCTCGCTTCGAGAACCGTGGCTTCAAGCTCGTTGCCATGAAGCTCACCTCCCCCAGCCAGGACCACCTCGAGAAGCACTACGCTGATCTCGCCACCAAGCCCTTCTTCAAGGGTCTCGTCGCCTGTTAGTTGCCTCGTTCTACCCGTTCCACAATTTGTAACACACTAACACAACTTTAGACATGCTGAGCGGCCCCATCTGCGCCATGGTCTGGGAGGGTAAGGACGCCGTCAAGACCGGCCGTGTCCTCCTCGGTGCCACCAACCCCTTGGCTTCCGCCCCCGGTACCATCCGTGGTGATTACGCCATCGTAAGAAACCCCTCGATGCTCTACAATCGCGTCCTTTCATACTGACAAAGTCATTAGGATGTCGGCCGCAACGTCTGCCACGGTTCCGACTCCGTCGAGAACGCCAAGAAGGAGATCGCTCTCTGGTTCGGTGCCTCCGAGGTCCTCAAGTACACCTCCGCCCAGTCCGCTTGGGTTTACGAGTAAATTCCTCGTCTTTAACTAGACTGGTCGGGCGGGCTTCCTTTTCGGATACTTCTAGCATAGAATAAAGCAGCAGTTACGAGGAAGAAGTCCAATGGCTTGGAATAATACAATATACAAATTCATATACTCTATGGACACGGGTCCCCCTGATATCACAGTAATAATCAACTAGTTGACCCTCTACGGAAGAGCCGCCTGCCTAGGTTTGCTACTGGTGTAAAGACCGACCTTGCGAACCACGGCGTTGCCCAAACACTCGCTGCTAACCGGGCTGGAAACAAAGCTTTCGTGATAGCATAGGCTGTCGCAAATTCCAGCACTAATCGTACCCCTGCTCGGTCCGCTGTCTTCTCCCCAGTGTTTTCATGCTGGGCAACAGTATTCACATCGGTCTCATCCACCCAACCTTTCTTTTTCAGCCAGCGGCCGAAACGCGCAATTCCTTCGTCGAAGGCATTGGTCTCGCCTGTCTGCGATGCAAGATCCGGCATCCAGGCACCATAATGAAATGCACCGACTAAACCAAAGAGTGGAAGAATGGCGGTGATTTCGTGAAGTATGAGGAATGACGTGATATGGGTGACCGGCGCTCCAAGTAAGGGTGTAGTGTATGTGCGGAGAAAGCGAGGGAGGCGGTCGTTGAACCGACGCAGGCGAGAGTGAGAGTCACTGGGGCTCCGATGTGACGATTTTGGTGGCTGTGGAGGAGAGGGAGTGGAAATAGTCCGTCGCGACACATGCGATCTAGAGTTTCGAGCTGGTTGGAGACGGAGATAGCGGAGAATGTTGGGTGGTCTGGAAGTCATATTTTCGTGGAGGACTGGGCTAATTGGCAGAGTTCAGAACGATAGATTGTATACGTTCACAACAGAATGGTCCTCCGACCGGCCAGTATACAGCAATGCAAAATAGTCAAGTTCAGCTCGTCGATCTCGATATAAGTTGGAAATCAGCCCTGGAGCTCGGGATCGCTGAGTCATCTCTAGCGCTGCCACTTTTTTTCTCTAGCTCTTCGGGATCAAGATATAGTTGCTCCTTGCATAGAAACAGTATTTAAGCATTTGAATGCATTGTAGTGTATTTGCTGTAGAACCTTGTTGCGCGATGGCCACTCGGCAGCTGTAGACATCATCGTTCCCGGACAGATGGTGACATTTGGTCCACTTTTGCCCGAATCCTCTCTTCTTCATCCAACCCCTCCCATTGCCGACCCATACACCTCGAGGACGCAATGGAGAAGAAGATCACCGAGAAGATCGCGGCTCTGCCGCCAGATGCCAACTACTTTTCCTTGGAGTTCTTCCCTCCAAAGACCCGGATGGTGGGGGTTACCCCGCGTGCTGAACGCATCGTGAATATTTGCTAATGAGGCCTACTATAGGGTTTCGCCAACTTGTCCGCGCGTCTGGAGCGGATGGCTCAAGCACTTCGTCCTCTATTTGTTACAGTTACTTGGGGTGCCGGTGGTAGCACTGCGGCTCGATCGCTCGAACTGGCGGAAGTATGCCAGCGCCAACTGCAGTTGACGACCGTCCTGCACCTGACATGTACGAACATGAGTCGCAAACTGGTGGACATGGCTCTAGACGAGGCGAAGGTCCTTGGAATTCGCAATATTTTGGCCCTGCGAGGAGACCCGCCCCGCAGCGAGGAATATAATATGCACGGAGAGGATGACAGCAACAAGGATTTCACTTTTGCCGTTGATCTCGTACGGTATATTCGCCAGACACATGGCGATTACTTCTGTGTTGGTGTGGCTGCATATCCGGAGGGCCATCCTGCCGACACCTTCCAAGACGTTCAGGATCCGGTTAGGGATATACCTTACCTGGTCGAGAAGACGCTGGCTGGGGCAGATTTCATCATGACCCAACTGACCTACGATATCGAGGCTTACAAGAAGTTCGAGAACATGCTTCGCAACCATGAGTCTGGTGCTTTCAAGACCATCCCCATCATTCCAGGCTTGATGCCCATCCACAGCTATAAGATTCTGACCAGAGTGACTAAGCTCAGCCACGTTACGATCCCACCTCCCATTGCCAAACGCATGGAAGAATTGAAGCACGATGACGACGCAGTCAAGCGTGCTGGTGTGGATATTGTCAGCGAGATCGTGGGAGGCATAAGGGACATCCCCTCCCCGGGGCCGCGAGGATTCCATTTCTACACCTTGAACTTGGAGAAGACAGTATCATTCATCTTGGAACAATGCGACTTGATTCCTTCATTCTCGGATGCAGGAGACCTTGCTATTGAAGATGATCCTGCATCGATTCCTCTTGATTTCCCCGGACGTGCATTGCGAAGACGCCGTGCGTCTTCCCTCAACTCGCAACCCCACAATCGCGTCATTGTGGACAAGCTATCTGCCCATGATTCATCACATGCCTCCGATCATGAAGCCCGTGCGGACAGTGCAGGAATGCCGGCACCTCCGCCAAACCGCAGCACTACTCTCCTCATCTCCGAGGGTCTTGGTGCCCTTGGGAGAGAAGCAACATGGGATGACTTCCCCAACGGACGATGGGGTGACGCTCGCTCACCTGCTTTCGGTGAAATTGACGGCTATGGTCCTTCACTTCATATGACTGCCAACTCCGCACGTAGGCTGTGGGGTCACCCGGTGGACGACAAGGACATGAGCGCACTTTTCCGGCGCCACGTCTCGGGCGAGCTACACATGGTTCCATGGTCGGAAGGTGGTGCCGAAGAGGATGGTGACGGTTTGAACGCAGAGACTGAGCTAATTCGACCGGAGCTGTTGAAGCTCATCGAAGGCCGCGGCTGGTGGACACTTGCTTCGCAGCCCGCCGTGAACGGTGTACGCAATGACCACCCCATCTTCGGCTGGGGCCCCCAACGGGAAGGGTTCGTCTTCCAGAAGCCATTTGTGGAGTTCTTCTGCTCAAACAATGACTACACCAACATCTTGAAGCCCACATTTGCTAAGCACGGCCATGACAAGCTTACCTGGTTTGCGACAAACATTAAGGGCGATTTCGCATCTTCGCTCCCAACTCAACCTGCTGATATGGAGCTCGATGACCTTGGCGACAACCCCGACAGTGTCAACGCTGTGACTTGGGGTGTATTCCGTGGTAAGGAGATCGTCACTCCAACCATCATCGAGGAAGTGAGTTTCCGTGCTTGGGGCGAAGAGGCTTTCCGCATTTGGGACGAATGGCGTCGCATCTACCCCCGCGGCTCGCCCACTGAAACCTATCTAGACACAACCAAGAACGATGCTTGGCTTGTATGTGTTGTCGGTCAGCAGTTCGGTGCCGGTACCAAGCGCGGCTCGAAGGAGGAGGAAGACGAAGTCAAGTGGATGTGGCGGGTTTTGGCAGGTGAAGATGTTTAGGACTGTGTCTTTCTACAAATCGGGATAAAGATATACCCTGTATCAAGAAGGGTTCTTACGGTTGACGGTTTAATGAGGGCAAGCCTGGACATATGAACTACGAATGGCACAAAATATGGATTTCTGTATACTAGTCTTGACCCCATCCCATTGAGATGAATATTACGATTATGCGTGCATTCCTGCTTTTATAAGCTTCATATTTATTGATAGATTTCATACGCCAATTGCTAAGCAAATGCCTCTATATACGTACCGTTTCTCATGCGAGCGTTTGCAAGAGGCGATCCTCCCTGATGCGGGCGTGGTCACAACTTCTCGGCAAACCCGTGTTCCTCGAGCCCGCTCGCGTCGGTGTCTGGGGTAGCGACCTCTGATTGGGACTCGGCGTACTTCTGTATAGCATCGTCAAGCTGGCCCCATATCTTGGGCATGCGACGGGGTTGGTTAGGCCCGTTGGCTGGGAGTTGGTACCCACGTAACCTGAGACGACTGTTAGCAATTTGAAACAAAATGATACATCCGGAATTGACATACCTAGGACCTGTTCCTTTACTCTCTGGCATTGAAGAGGCGTAAACACGAGCAAACGTCGCAACGTCCTGCTCGAAGGACCCACGTTGAATACTCTCCCGCACTCCTGCGAAGAAATTATCCATGACGTGGAAATTATGGACTTGAAGAAGCGCCCAAGCGGTCATCTCCTTAGCAACTAGGAGATGGTGGATATAAGCTCGATGATAATTCTTGCAGGTATAGCATTCACATCCCTCGCCCAGAGGAGAGGTATCTGTAGCATGATCTCCAAGCCACAGATCGATTCCCAAAGGCTGAGGCTCGGACTTGCCCTCTTGCAAGGCAGCTGGAGCGGGGAAGGCGAATTGCATCGCGATACCACCGTCTGACGATGCGCCTAGCAGAGGCGTGGTCAGAAGATCTGCTCCGAGGGATACATCACGAAGAATAGTGTGAGGAGTCTCAGGCTCACTGAAGAGCAAACGAGGAAGGTCTGCCAGCGATTCTGGGACGAATCCCAGTGACGCAGATTGATATAGCGCAAGGCCAGATATGTCCCATCGGAACTCGCTCTCCAAATCATCCAGATAGAGGGACTGCTGCGCGTTATCAAGGGGTAATACAGGTGCAAAGAACGCGCTCTTTGACTTGTTTTCCTCTGTGGCACCGTTCCCATAGAGCTGCTCCAATGCTTCTTGAGTCCAGGCATGTGTCCGGTCAACCATTTTCGCCCGTCTCTTGGATCCGGGCTGTTTATTAGCCAGGTCCACCATCCCAATTGCAATATCTGGTTTCAGTTTTTGAATTGATTTCACATATTCCGCCGCAGACAGCTGGGTGAACCCGACTGATGTCAGCAGCGCGATGGAAGTTGATGTGTTCGCGGGCGGACATGGGATCGGAGGGAATCGCCGCGGGCCCAGGATCAAAGGCATATCATCGGCTACACATATGAATTTCTTCAATGGGGACTCATGGTTTGCGACAGGTGTCTTGTATACGGGTGCGTCCTTTTTCGCGATGACTGAATATATGCCCGGAGAGGCATGCGCTGTCAGTTATGTCCAGTACAGATGAAAGCCAAATGTGGTGATCTTGCAGTAATTCACTTACAATCTTCTAATCCAGCATACAAGCTGTTGATCTCAGTGTGGTCGCGCATCACATCGTGTGCAACATGTGGGACTGTGCCCCGCGAAGTGAGCGGGACATGGTGTGGTGTCGCGAGAGTCTTGCGGCCTGGAATGGCCAATCTGCCTACTCGAGGGGCAAGGACTGGAGCAGTGGATGTCAGGACACTGAAGGTCATCGCTGGGGACGCGGACGTCGCTTGGTCCATCGTGTTAGTGGTTATTGAAAGACCGTGTTGGGGGGCGGCCTGGATCTTGTCCTTATCGGCCAGGAGAAATTGGATTTCCCGATAAACATTACCCTCATTATCAGAAACACTCGTTAAGCTATTTTACATATATTTAGCTGGAATTGAGGATCCTGGTTTACATTTCTCAACCCATTTACACCTAATTGTACCCCAGCACACTAGTCAATCATGACAGACACATCAGCGCCGCCGACGCGACGTGGAGCTCTCATTGTTGTCGAGGGACTCGACCGCGCTGGCAAATCGAGTCAGTGTGAGATGTTACGGGACTCTCTTTCGCAGCAAGGACATGTGGTTAAATACATTCGATTCCCAGGTACTCAATTAATTATTCATCATGGTTGTCATTATTTTAATAATGTCCTCTAGACAGAACGACGCCCATCGGAAAATTGATTGATAGCTATTTACGCGGCACATCGCACCAAGACGATCATTCCATCCATCTTCTTTTCTCGGCAAACCGATGGGAAATTGCAAAGAGCATTGAAGAAGATATTACGAACGGAACAACCGTCATTGTAGACCGCTACTCATATTCTGGCGTTGTCTACTCCGCCGCGAAAGCGAACCCCACGCTATCGTTGGAGTGGGCATGGCAGCCAGAAATAGGACTCCCGCGCCCGGATATCTGCCTGTTTCTTAGTATTTCACCTGAGGAAGCAGCAAAGCGCGGTGGGTTCGGTGCCGAGCGATACGAGAACGAGGCGATGCAAACCCGTGTGCGCGAGCTCTTCCGGACAATATTCGAGAAGCAGCAGGATGTTGCCATTATCGATGCGGGAAAATCGATCGATGAGGTGGCACAGGAGATACAGAGTGCTGTAGCCAGTTGCATTGCGCGTCTTGACGTGAAGGGCGCGTTGAGGAAATTGGAGCCTCTTGCGAATTAGTGAACAAGAGATAAGATTTGGCATATTTTTGCCCGGCTCTCATTCAATGAGTTCTGCGTCGTCCCAGTCGCTGTCTTCAATGACAATTTCGAGCCTAGATGGAGGTCGAGTCGAGCGGTTCTTCTGTCGGCCCTCGAAATCAGAGTCGGAATCTATATCGACTTCCTCGAACCAATTCGGCCCGAGGTCGTCTTGGCTCGGTTCTTCTGACAGTGACCTTGGTTCGATGGTAGATGACCGAGGCCCTGAAAATGTCTCCACGACGGCAGACTCTTTGCGAGCACGTTTCTCTTTCTTTTTTAGAATTGTGCGCGCTTCTTTTTCTCCTCTGTTGCGGAGATTAAGCTCACGCATCATTGTCACCCACTGCACGGTGTTTCCACACGACGGGCAGATTCCCTGGGTGGGCATCAGGAGGTCGGGTTTGTGGGTTGCGTCAAGGAATTTTGTAGATAGACATAATAAATGACTCGTGCCGCGGCAATTCGGATGTGGACACACTACAATTTGTTCTTGGTCTGGAGAGATCGACGTTTTACAGACCGTGCACTGTAGATCCTCCGGGTCTTCCAGCATGAACATTGACTTTTCGAGATAATCTTCAATTCTGGTGTAGTCAATTGATAGATTGTTGATGCTTCCGACGGGTGCATTTTCATCGTCTTTCTTAGCAGTAGGTACCGTTGCTAGGTTGTCCCCATCTAGAACAACCTTGATATTGGGCGGTAAGTGGCCATCAACACGATCATTCCACGCCCGCCATGCACGATAGACATCGGCACAAAAGAAACGGACTCGTAACGGCCATGATGAGAAATGACTTGAGCGAAGCAGAGAAAGCAAATCCTCCAGATGCGCTACTAGGGATCGCCTAGCCCGCGCCTTGGGTTTCGGTTTCGGCTTTCCCGTCTTCGCATTGGTATTAGCCTTAGCTCGAGGCTTGGGGTCCAAATCATCTTCGGAACCCAGGTGCCGGGATCTTTCCGGGTGTTGCCATGCCCATCTACACGAGATGAGAAATTGAGACGCGATGTATATAAACAATTCACATGCGACTTACTCAAATTGCAACGCGCCGACTCTGCTCGTGAAACCCTCTACAACAAGGGTCATTTCCCAGGGGCGTAATTTATCTCTGGCGGTTCGCTTGGCCCCACCTTTGGCGACACCGTTGTGTTGAGGGAGCCGTCTGATCGGGTTTGGCGTCGAGCCGATGTACAGTGAGGCGTGTCGAACGGTCGAACGGAGGAGATAACAACAATAATATGCCGGGATTGGTTTGGGCTTTTCGAACTCCTCCATAATGTTTGATTTGAAAAGATTTGATATGGTTTGTCACACTGATATGTTTAATTCAACGTTGTAGGCTTTGTCAAGTCCTTGAAATTAGCTCTGCCTATCGAATCCGTGCGGGTCCTAAACGGTACTTAGATACATGTACATATACACCGAATCACATGATAGAAATCTTTTTTTTTACCCTGTCTAGGGAAAATACTATTAGAGCCTAGGGGTATAAAAGAATCAATATTAAATCAGAATGACTGTGTATCTAAGGGATATGTCAAGAATGACACAGGAAGTCTCTATAAATATGCTTGAAAAACAATAATAAAACAATAAAACCCTATCTGATAAACATTTGAACATATCAGAAAGACAAAAACAAATAAAATACATTTATAGATTGAAACTAAAAAGTCAACAAGGCTTATACAACATAGATACCACTCGCGCTAGAGACTATCCGAGGCTCATCTAGTATGTCACAAGACTAATCTCCATATTATACGCCGTAATATTGGGCTCTCAAACAGACCGAGAAAAAAAAAAGGGACACCGTATGATGCTCCCGTTTGCAGCATTGCAGTATAATTACCAAACTTTCAGGTGGAACTCAGGGCATAAGCGGTACCTGAGCTCAGATTAGCTCATAATTACAGTATCTCTTGTACCGTACTGATCGGTACCATCGCGGCTGGGTTCGAGGTTCCCCCAGGGTCACTCATTGGTTCCTTTTTTACTGGCTGGCCACACAAAAGGGACCTGGCGGTACTTCTGGAGTACCACCCCAGTCGATCTGTACTGCACATAATCTTCCTCCACTCTTAAGGTTTCTATCCCATCTATCCTTCTTTCCTCTCTACGATTTGGGCCTCTATTTTCTTATATCGCCTTTCGCCCGACTTTTCCTCTCGTTTTCCTTTCCATTCTCTATACTTTGGTTCGTCACCGATCCTTCACCCTTCGGTCATATTGACCAAACGGCAGCCGCCTTTTCTGATATCTATCATCACACCCTGGCTCTGTCGCATAACAGTCATTGTTAATCGGATTTCCCTCAGACAGACACGCTCAATCCAACATACTACCTAATCGACTGTTCCATTTCGAACAATGGGAGCTCCGGCCTCTGCCGGGGCGACCTCGACGGCCACGGAAGGCCAGCCGACTCGGTCCTCGAGCACTCATCCGTCGCACTCCCACAACGTCCCCCTGAGCGCTCGCAGGTCCACACCTCTTGATTTGTCCACCGTGGAACGGCGTGGACAACCGAACAACCCCAGAGAGCCATCCAAGCGCATTCGTCCTCACGGTATCCCAGAAGCCCCGACTTTCCGTCCAACCGAGGAAGAATTCAAAGATCCGGTAGCCTACATCCAGAAGATTGCCCCCGAGGGAAAAAAGTATGGAATCTGCCGCGTTGTCCCACCAGAGGGCTGGCAACCGACTTTCGCAATTGATACAGAGGTAGGAAACCCTCCTTCATCGCTTTTCGCGCATGATCACACCTGACAATGGATACAGCGGTTTCACTTCAAAACCCGTCGACAAGAGCTCAATTCAGTCGAAGGAGGTAAGGACTCGAGCAGGCTGCCCCAGCTAGCAGGATAACACCGCAATGCCGTTCTGACCCTCATGCAAATATAGGAAACCGCGCGAACATGAACTACGTCGATGGACTTGCCATGTTCCACAAACAACACGGCACTAATTATAGCCGACTACCCAGCGTCGATAAGCGACCATTAGACTTATACAAACTCAAAAAGGCAGTGGAGAGTCGTGGTGGGTTTGAATCCGTGTGCAAGACGAAGAAATGGGCAGAAATCGGTCGTGATCTTGGATACAGCGGCAAGATAATGTCTTCTTTGTCCACCTCGCTCAAGAACTCCTACCAGCGCTATTTGCAGCCGTATGAGGAATACTTGGCCCGAGCCAAGCCCGGTGTCCAACAACAACTTGAGCTTGAGCACGGTGGCCCATACACCCCTTCGCCTTTACAATCCCCCTTGACTCACAAGCCCCTGATGGATGAAAATGGCACGCCTTCTAAAGTCCGCGACGACACCCCTAGCTTGCCTCGAATGGCCGCTTCGCATACCCCGATGGCGTATACTCCCGTGGCGCACACTCCAATGGCACATACCCCAATGGAAAAGTCCCCGGAGAAGCCAACGCCCCCCATCGAACCTACTCCCCCCCCTTCACGTTCAGCAGCTGCAGGCTTTACACCCGTTAACTCCGGCCTCGGTGGCTTTACCGCCGTCAACCACTCCCCTTTCACCCCCGCGAACAACGGCCCACCAATCAAGCGAGAGGGAGAGAACGGTACATCAACACCTAAGGTCGTTTCCGAGCATGCCTTTGTCTCGACTCCCATGAACAGTCAAGATGAGGAGTCGCTGAAGCGTGCTATCAGCCGCGAGGACAGCTCTCAGTGCGAGAATGGCGATGACGATGATGGAAGCGGTCGACGCAGCAAGCGTCTCAAGAAAGGTATATTATTTTTTTGCTGTCTCAATACTCAAAGCAGGCTGTGTCTAATGCCTCTTCCAGATTCTCTCCCAACGGTTGCGGGTTCTCATATGTCCCTTCTTCGCCCGGCACCGGTTAAATCGCGTAAGGATGGCTCCCAGCCAGCTGGAGAGGTAGGCGGAGGTTCGTGTCAGCCTTTTATTCATATACTGATTCAAGAACAGAAATGTGAGACTTGTGGAAAATCGGACGATGAAGGGATGATTCTTGTATGCGATGGTTGCGAGCTTGGATATCACAAAGCCTGTCTCGATCCGTCTACCACCACACCATCGGAGCACGACTGGCACTGCCCCAAGTGTTTAGTCGGCACAGGGGAATTCGGATTTGAAGACGGCGGTGTTTACTCACTTAAGCAGTTCCAAGAGAAGGCTAACGAGTTCAAGAAGAAGTATTTTGCTTCCAAAATGCCCTTTGACCCTGTTCTTAACACGCATCGACGAGAAACCGAAGACGACGTCGAGGCCGAATTCTGGAAGCTTGTTGTGGATCTTCATGAGACAGTTGAAGTCGAGTACGGCGCAGACATCCATTCGACTACGCATGGAAGTGGATTCCCAACTATCGAGCGGAATCCCCTTGACCCGTATTCTTCAGATCCTTGGAACCTGAATGTCCTTCCATTTTATGGAGACTCGCTCTTCCGTTATATCAAGTCTGATATCTCTGGTATGACCGTTCCCTGGGTCTATGTCGGCATGTGTTTTTCCACTTTCTGCTGGCACAATGAGGATCACTACGCCTATTCGGCTAATTACCAACATTTCGGTGCTACGAAGACCTGGTATGGAATCCCAGGTGCCGACGCAGAGGCCTTTGAGGCGGCCATGCGAGATGCGGTTCCAGAGCTTTTCGAAGGGCAACCGGATCTTCTCTTCCAGCTTGTGACTTTGATGCCACCAGACAAGCTTCGCAAGGCCGGCGTCAACGTTTATGCGGTGGATCAACGAGCTGGTCAATTTGTACTCACGTTCCCACAAGCATATCATGCCGGCTTCAATCACGGCTTTAATTTCAATGAAGCAGTCAACTTCGCGCCTACGGACTGGGAGCCATACGGCGCAGCAGGTGTGGAGCGTCTCCAGAACTTCCGCAGACACCCGTGTTTCTCCCACGATGAATTGCTTCTTACCGCTGCTGCACGTGATACCTCTATTGCAACTGCCAAATGGCTTGCGCCAGCACTAGCAAGAACCTGCGCTCGTGAACTGAGTGAGCGAGCTGCTTTCCTATACCGGCAAAAGGAGGTGTCTGCTCGTACCCCCGGCTTTGGTCCCGACTCCATGACAAACGATGCGCCGCCGAGATTCGTAGTTGAGAAGGAAGACCTTCCTGAGGATGATTACCAATGCCAATATTGCAAGGCCTACGCTTACCTCACTCAGTTCCGTTGTCACAAATCAGGCAAGACTGTCTGTTTGTCGCACGTGGACACCTATGACTGCTGTGGTGAAACCTTGGCTCAGAAGTTGTGCGGCCCAGGACACACCCTCCGTTACCGCATGAGTGATGATGAATTGCAGGGGCTTGTGCAGAAAGTCCAAGAACGGGCCCGAATCCCTGAGGCATGGTCCGAGAAGCTCGACAAGACCCTGGAGGATGAACCGAAGCCCCAGCTTAAGGCCCTTCATAACTTGCTCAATGAAGGTGAGAAAATCCCATACCACTTGCCAGGCCTTCAAGATCTTGCGGCCTTCGTCCAGCGTTGCGATAAATGGGTTGAAGAAGCCAATAACTACATTACCCGGAAGCAGCAGAACCGGAGAAAAAACGAGAAGGCTTGGCGCAGAGGAAGCACCAAGGCGGCGCAGCTGGACGATCGCGATCGCGAAGTCCGCAGAATTGAACATATCTACGCCCTTCAGGCAGAGGCTGATAAACTTTCGTTCCACTGTCCACAGATGGCGGCGTTGGAAGAGAAAACCCGCGAAATCGAGAAATTCCAACAGGATATTAACAACGCTCTGATGCACCCGCACACCCGGCCTCTCCAGGAGATTGAAGAACTGATCGAACGCGGCAAGAACTTCAACGTGGAAGTCCCGGAACTGGAACACCTAGAGCAAGTTTCCCGCCAAATTAAATGGATCGAACAAGCTGCGCGCAAACGAGACCAATACATGACCCTCACCGATTGCCGGGAACTTGTCGCTGGTGCGGAGCAGCTCGGCCTCCCCGATACCAATGAGCACTTGATTCATTTCAAGGAGCTTGCTCGCCATGGTGATGCGTGGGAAATGAAAGCCAAGGAATTAATGTCTGTTGAAGCCGTTCACTACCAGCAATTAGAAGCTCTCTCTGCACAGGCGTCCCGTTTCCCTGTTTCACCTGATACTCTTGCAGCCGTCGATGCTATATTGACCAAGCAGCGTGAAGCACAGAAACGGATTCAGACTCTATATGAGAAGAGCAAGGATTCGGAGATGAAGAACCGACCCAAGTATAAGGACATCCGTGACCTCATGGAATCTCTTGAACATTTGACAAGTCGACCTATCGGGGCGATCGACTTGGAGCGTGAACAAAAACGTCATGAAGACTGGATGAGGAAAGGAAAAAAACTATTTGGCAAAGCGAACGCTCCTCTTCACATCCTGAGATCCCATATGGAATACGTTGAGAAGCGGAACTCGTACTGTTTCGACTTAGAGGACAGTTACCGACCCCCTGTGGAGCCCTCATCTCGGGACAACTCGCCCGAAGGTTTGCTTGAGAATCCTGGCAATCCCAACAACATGTGGGGTCCGAAATCACGAAAGCGAGATGTGTTTTGTATTTGCAGGCACTCGGAAGCAGGAATGATGATTGAGTGTGAAGTCTGTCACGAATGGTAAGCCAACAAAGTTTCTGCTTGTGGGTTACTTTACTGACCGATGTAGGTACCATGGCAAATGTTTGAAGATTGCTCGGGGTAAAGTGAAGGAATTTGATAAATACACCTGTCCAATTTGCGATTGGCGTCAAAAGATTCCGCGTGATGCTGCCCGTCCCAAGCTTGAAGATCTGCAAGATTGGCACGCGGAGATCGCAACTTTGCCTTTCCAGCCCGAGGAAGAAGAAGTACTCGAGAGTATCATTAATCAAGCGACAGCCTTCCGCGATTTCCTGCAGGGCTTCACTAATGCTGCCTGCACAACGACCGAGGAAGTGCCTACTTTGATTTTTTACCTCCGCAAAATTGAGGGTGCCGAAGTTCTTCTCACCTTTGAGACGAATTTCTTCCGACAGGAGATACACAAGTGGGCGCCCGTCGCACCGGAACCCCCTCCAATCTTGGAGCAATCTCTGTCAACCCGAAAGCCGCGACCGACCAAGCAACAGAAAATAATGGCCCAGCTTGGGGTGAATCGTCCAGAGGATCTCCCGGAGCATCTTCGCCCCAAGCACATTAGCGCAACTAAGAGGAAATCTGTTGATGCTCAGTCGCAGTCGGTTTCTGGTCAACCCGCATCCATGCAGCCAGCACCACCGACTTCTAGTAGCGGACAACCTCCTAGCACAGGTCCAACGTTGGCGCAAATGGCAGACCCGAACACTGCACCATATCCCTACTCTGCAAACTATTCTTTGGCTGCGAGCGATTCCACACCTGCATTTGCACCTACTTCCTCCTCAGCCTTCCTCCCCCATGCCGCCGCTTCTCAGTCCCCCTCATTCCTGCCACGCTCCCCTCCTCCCCCGCCAGACTTGGAACCCTCCCTTTTCAGCCCTCCACGCTTTGGTCATGAACCCCAGTTCGTGAGCAGCAGCCCTCGTCAAAACCTGGATGACGTATTCGCAGACTTAACAAACCAAGAGATTGACCCTGAAGCTGAGAACCAGCCCATGGACAATAGTCATGCCAACGAGGCCCTGGAGGCCCTCGTGGTCAGCAATGGTAGTAGTCGTGCGGCTTCTATTCAAGGGGAGTTGGCTCAAAATGGTGAGCCTGGTGAACCACAAGCTGAGCTCAAAGTGGACGGCACCAATGGCGCCCTTGAGGACGAGGAACTTTGACCGAGTCTTGCTTTTCGTCTGAATGAATATTTTGCTTTGAATGAAAACCGGACCACCTTCTTGTTCTGGTCTTTGTTTGGTACGTTCTGGTTGTTTTTTTTTGTCGCTTTTATAGTCTTTGTTCACTCGCCTCTCCTATTTGTTTATCGTTTTACTCGGATCAATCTTCAAAAAAGGTGTACAAGAGACTGGACTGGCGAGTCTGGGGGTGTTTTCCAGCGATTTTACGCTTTTCTGTTTTTCCATACCACAAGACTATGTCTGTCATGACTGCTTTTCTTTGCTGCTACACCATGTAATACTAGTTGAATTCAGCCATTCTTATTGTTTCCGACTAGAAACCTCCATGTTTTATATGACATCTGCATAAGCTCCTAAAGATGCCTGTCCACCTGTATGAATGAACAGTACATTCACCTGCTCCAAGGGTTTAACTGAATCCACGACTTCTCCCTCATTTACCCAATGCATCAACCCTCTCGCAACCTTGGTTGTATAGACCGGATCCAGCACCATACCCTCTGTCCGCGCCATGGTCTCTAGGGCCATTTTACTCTCGCTATCAAGCACACCGTATGCAGTCCCAACGAACCGATCATCAAGCCTCACATCCTCAATTCCAATATCCTGCTCCCCATCAAGCCCAATCAACTCGCCCGCCCTCCTCGCAAAAGCAAGCACCCTCTCTTCATGATACGCCCGCGGTTTAGTCGGCGAATTAAGAATCCCAACAATCTTCCTCGGTTCCCCAATTCTCTTTGACGCATCCAATCCCCCAATCTTTTCCAGCAGCTTAAACCCAGCCACCAACCCACCAACGGTACTCCCACTCCCACACGCAACAAAGACATAATCAAACCTCCCCGAGCCCCCAAGCCCCATCTCTTCCTCCTGCGCAGCAATCTCGAACGCCGCTCGCGCATATCCCAGCCCACCAAGCGAATGCAAGCTCGCACCACCAGGAATCCAATATGGATTCTGTCCCGCCGCCCGTAATTCATCAAGAAGAGGCGTCGCATCCTGCGCTAGCGGATCACCTTCTTCACAGACGCGAACCTCCGCACCAAGCAGGTGATTAATTTGCACATTTCCGCTGCGTTGGAAAGCTTCCTTGTCATTGGCAGCTGCAAGTCCACCGCCTGTGCCGCGGTGCAAGAGGATTAAAGCTTTCAGTCCTAGTTTCCGTGCGAGAGCGACGACTTGTACGGTGTGGTTGCTTTGGATTGCGCCCTCTGTAACGAGGGTTGTTGCTGCGCCTTGCAATGGGCCTGGGGGTGTTGGGTTGTTCTCATGGCTGTGATAGAGTGGTTTTTTGGATAGTATATCTGGGACTATGTATTCTAGTTTGCGATATTTGTTTCCTGCGCAGGCTAGTGGGGAGGAATGGTCTTCTCGTTTGGCGTGGATGGTGATGAGGGGATGCGGGGAGACTCTTGGGGGTGAAATTGAGGGTAAGGGATGGATGGGAGATGGAGTTGAGTATAGGATCTTGTAGCGGGGGATTTGGGCGAATGTTTCTGGTAACTGTAATGAAACAGACATTGTTTTATGCATGGCCTTTGGTGTGATCAAGTTGAGATGTCGCGATAGTTAACTAGTGCATTTAATATTGTTTGGCCTCATTTCCAAGGCATCGATCTGATATGATGTGTCAGCAATTGAATGACGTCGGGTCGGATATCTCCCCGCGGGCATACGGAGCTTAGCTACGATCAGTTAATTCAATGAACATGACTCTCCTCCAATTCTTACGACAAGCCCGTCAAATACACCTCAAATTTCTTTCGGGTGCCCTACCAGAGCCCCCAATCTATGTAATCGGCAATCCCTCCGCCGATCTTGACTCCATCGTCTCGGCAATCATCTACTCCTACTGCGCGAACAACAAGCTCCCAGTCACAGCCCCAAGACCCCATATCCCTCTCTTGAACCTGCCCAACTTTCCCGCTGGCACGGAGCTGTACCGACTAAGACCAGAATTCTCAGCTGCACTATGGTCATCAACCAATTTCCCCGTGCTGAAAAGTGATGAGCAATTCGAGAACACCCTACAGTCCGCCGGGAATTTCCTACGCGAGCATGTCATGACAGTCTCGGACTTTGCGGAATCGCTCAAAGACCAGCATGTCTGGAAGCAGATACTTGCTGATGCAACGCTGGTAGACTGGAACGCGTTTTCCCGCCCTTCAAAGACCGATAAGGGCTCGGGATCCCTAACTGGATTACCGGGTGTCACCTTCCGGACTGTTGGATGTATCGACCATCACGTGGACGAACACTCCATGCCAAGCACTGATGAATTACCAGAAGGTCAGCCGATGGTTATTCAGCCGGGACCTGGATCATGTGTATCTCTCGTCACGCGCGAGTTGCAAGAACGGAAACTTTGGGATGCGGGCCCGGAGATGGTGCAGGTTGCGAAGCTTGCTCTTTCAGCCGTGTTAATTGATACCTCGAATCTCACTGCGGAAGGCAAAGTGACCGATGTAGATCGTATGGCTGTTCAATTCCTTCGATCTCAAGTAGAGGAGGAATCACAAGGCGGTTGGGATTTGGAGACGTTCTACAAAAGTATTCTTCATGCTAAGGAGAATAGCCTCGATCTTCTTACTCCGGGTGAAGCTTTGGACCGCGACTACAAAGACTGGACTGAGACGGCACAGTCCTCGGGGAAGACCGTGAAAATGGGCTTCTGCTCTGCCGTTAAGCCGATGCGATGGATTGTACAGAAGGCGGGTAGTCCGGAGAAATTCCTCGATGCTTTGCGCTCGTTTGCAACTTCTCCCGAGAAAGACTTGGATGTGCTTGTTCTTATGACCGCCTTCACAGGCAATAACAACAAATTTTGTCGCGAGCTGTTTATCAGCGTGATGAGTGACAATGAATCGGCCGTTAATGGTGTCAAGAGGTTTGTTGAGCACTGCTCTGACCATCTTGGGCTCATAGCATGGTCTCCGCTCGATGGGGAAGATATTCCTGAGCTGACAGGAGATTCTCTAACTATATTGAATGAGGATTCACCCCACTGGAGGAAACTGTGGGTGCAGACCAACGCGGCTGGAAGTAGGAAGCAGGTTGCGCCGTTGTTGCGGGCAGCAGTAGCTCAACTATAAATGAAATCTATAGATAAGTACTTGGCTTGAGATGTCAGATGTCTGTTCGCCTTAGGCTTCCTCGTTTGAGGCCGTTAAAGGCAAATTTTCGACCTGGTTTCCGGTGATTGTTCTCTACTCCTAGCCTTTTCGGGTTACTTTTTGATCACTCATACAGACTTGAACTTCTCAAAACTCCAATGGATTGACTCTAAACACCGAAATCCAGATCTCTGGAATAGACCCTGGACAAAATGCAATATATGCAATGCTCCACCCTAACCTCATGTAAATGCCAGCATGCCAGAAGGGCACTATGACAAAAATAAAATATGCAACCCGCAATAAGGCAAAGCAAAAAAAAAAGAGTAAATTGTAGACGGCCACCTCTTGAATATGGTATGAGCTTCAAGGTAAACGCCAATATGTAAAAGGAAAATCAAACACATTCCCACTCGCAGAATACACACCAGCGCGCAGCCCGGTCAGCTAGCACAAGACCGCGCCACATACCACGTTCACCGATCTTAATAACTGTCTCCCAAACACTGCCCTCAGCGACGGCATCGGTGACTGATTCGGTGCCAGTATCAGTGCCAATCATGTGTTCAGCTTTACGGGTAAGACGAAGGATCTTGCCGGACGGAGACTGAATGGCTAATTTCGCAGCTTTGTCACGTCCAGAGGCTGATCTAGTCGACGAAATGGCCGAAGTCGATGCCGAGAATTCATTCGAGGCACCCGAGACAGTCGAGCCACCCGCTGTGCTGGACACCATGCTCAGTGCACTAGAGGGGCGAGTGAAGACGGACGAGGGCGAGCCGCGGCCATTAGAGGTCTCGTCCTTGGCGGATGCGGGAGCAGCAGAGTGTTGCCGGACAGCGAACACAAAGGTATTGTTGACTGCGAGGCGAGAGCATTGCGGCTGCATGATGTACAAGTCGTGTCGCTGGGCGTGGGGTGTAGGATGGCGCAGGACAAAGTCGTAAGATGGATTCTCTCCAGTGTGGAGAATTGGCAGGGCCAGAGCTAAGGGATGGGGAATATCTCTGCTTGTGTGCATCAGGCCTTTCTTACCTGCATAGATCCTCAACACACCCTGGCCTTCGTCGCCTGGTAATACAGCCTTTATTGTGATGCGTTTTTGGCCTCTGATCCAATCCGGCTGGACCAGGGCACGCTTGCGCACGATGTCTCCACTTTCGAAGACGTCGCCATCTGCATCGCGGGCAAAGCCTGGGGCTTCGACTTCCGCAGCACATTCGACATCTGCAGGTACTACCATGCGTAATTGCATAACTTCCAATCCATCGATACGGATAAGACTTGTGTCATAGTCCGGTAACTGGATGTTAAGCTTGAAGAATGGTGGGCACACGGTGGGTAGGGAAAGCAGAACATCTGGTGAAATTGGCGGGCAGATGTGCTGTTCTTCCGGATAGAGCGGGACATGAGTGTAGCAGAGATCAAGGGGGCGTGTAAGGAAGTACCAGCTCTCCGCTATGGAAGAGTTGTTTGAAACGAATTTACTACGTTGAGGGTTCGTGGGGTTTGCAAGTGCGCAATCCATAAAGCGCCATTCGCCATCAACAAGGACAGAGTTCCACCAGTGGTTGGGATGGGAAAGGCTTTCTAGATCAAGGACGTCACCAGGGCTCTTAAGGAATCCTCGGATGATTTCTGTATGCAGACCAATGGCTGCGCACATCTCGTGTACCAGTAGTGCGATTTCCTCTGGGGTACCTCGTTTGGCCTGCAGAAGTCTTTTCATGTCAACTTCGAGGCCGTCGACAGGTTCCTCCCACGATATTTTCTCGCTGACCCAGGTAAAAATGGCCCGAAGGCGCTGGACATCACTCTTATATGGTCGACAGATATAGGCTTGTGCGAGGCTCATGGGATTCGTCATTGGGGGTAGACTGCTAATGAAACGTGCACTCTTATCAACGAGGGTGAGATTGGCCGCGTTGAAATTAGTTGGCTCGGTGATTGGTTGCCCATCGATGCTTTCATCGCCCTCCGCGGTATCGTATAGCTCTTCCACAGAGTAGATAACAGGGTGGTCCATCATCTGGCATCTCTCTGCCCTGTCGATTCTCTCATTTCGACTCGGGGACGACGCTCGGTTCACATCTCGGCGTACCTGAACCCAGTCAATGGTGCCCGTTCCGAGTCCTAGGTCACGACCACTATCGCGGTTGGAGTGAGACGTGAGAGCTGGTGATACGACGTCTATTCCTCTGCTACTCTTTGTCGGAGAACCCGATCTCTCGCCATGACCAACGGAAATGCTACTCCTTGCGCTGGCTGCGCCAGTCTTGGCTGTTTCAAATATCTTTTTGAAAAACCCTTGCTTTTTGCTCTTTGGGGTAGTAAGACCACCAAAAACACCGCTGTGATCCGTCGCATCCAAACCGGTGGATGACCACGGAATAGCCGATGACGCTCCCTGGCGAGACGAGTTATGACTAGAATGATACGAAACACCTGTGAAAGGCGTCTCCGGGCGTACGTCACTGAAACCCCGGGAGCGGACAGTGTCCATAGCAGTATTCGGCCTCTCATTCCCGCCTCGCCTGGCGAAGCTCCCTGCACTCGTAGCACTGAATCCACCCGCAGAAAAACCACTCATAACGCTTTGACTGGTCTTGTCTGTGCTCGTTGTCATGGATGTGCCGTTGCTCTGCACCCCACTGGATGAGTTGGTCGCACTGGATTTATTGGTAAACGACCGGTTCAGGATATCACCCCGAATATCATGACCTGAGCGCCGTGCCTTGAGGGGAGCGTATTGCCCTGGTATAGAATTATTTCGCGGGTGGTAAGTGGCATGTTTTGGAGGGGGAGGAGGAGCGTTGTCGTCCTCCTGATTGGCTCTTCGATCATCAGACGGTCTGTTCTGATTTTCCAGCTGCCGTAGGCGGCTCTCCATTCTTTGCACGTAGTTGTTCAATTGAGGCGGACCATCCATCTGTTCATGGCTATAAACGCTGTTGCGGTGGGCGAGTCCACTCTGTGGTTGCTCTTTATGTCCATGAAAACCCGTTGATGTCAAAGCCCGGCGTCTGTTCCCTTGAGGGGTCCTGTCTTGCGAAGTCTCAAATGCTTCGGGGGCCCAGGGATTATTGAATACTGGGGACGGGGAAGGCGACTGGTCTCGGCGAGGAAGGCCCATGTCTTCCAATGAGGTCATTACATCTTCCATGGCATCCCGAAGCGGAGATGGTGTATTTCCATGGATGTCTGACTGTGCTGAGGTCGCAGAAACAGCGGAGTGCATTGAAGCCGCAGACGGAGATGGGGTTCGATCAAAAATTGCGTAACGGTCATTCATAACTAGTGGTGTGGGGGATCGTGACGGGGGCGGATGGTGGTGTGATAGTGGGTTTGGTGGGTTTGCGCGATGCTGGGATGAGTGCATTGGTGGTAGCGGCGAATGACTTCGTGCTTGAGAATGCATGGGCGGCTGAGGAGAGTGTGAGCGATGTTGGGATGAGTACATTTGTGGTAGCGGCGAATGACTTCGTGGTTGGGATTGCATTGGCGGCTGTGGAGAGTGGGATTCCGTACGACCGACGACAACTCGGTGTGGCGGCGGGGGCGGAGGAGGTGGTGAGTCTTCCCGCTCTTCGTGCATTGGCACCGGAGAAGGCTCGCGATATGGGACCCGATAAGATGACATATTCCCGTGAGAGACGAGCCCTGATGGAGGTTCCTGCATTGGCAACGGGGATGGAGCCCGGTAGGAGGACATACTTCCATGTGGTATGGGCGCAGGTGGGTGGTCCTGCATGTACAATGGAGATGGCTCACGCGAATGATCCCGGTACATACTACCATGTGAGCCCATTGTAGAATTCTCCTGCATTGGCAGCGGAGATGGCGCCCGGTAAGATGGAATACGCCCATGTGGGACCCTCGCAGATGAATGATCCTGTATGGGTAGTGGCGAGGGAGCCCGGTATGAGGACATACTTCCATGTGGCATTGTTGGAGGTGGTTGATTCTCCATATACATCGGGGATGGCTCACGCGATGACACCTGATAAGTCGAAGCACTTCCGTGGGGAATAGTAGGGGGCGGATATTCTTGCATTTGTAATGGCGACGGCTCCCGCGATGAGCCTCGGTAGGATGGAATACTGTCATGCGGTATGGTCGGGGAGGGATAACCCTGCATTTGCAACGGAGATGGCTCACGAGACGAAGCCCGATAAGATGTGATACTGCCTTGTGGAGTCGTGCCAGCCGGATGCTCGTGTACTGGTAAAGGGGACGGATTTCGGGACAGAGGCCGAGTAGATGAGACGCTGCCCTTCGAAGTCAATGCATATGAACGTTCCTGCGTTTGTAGAGGAGATTGCTCGCGGGATGAAGGCCGAGAGGATGAGACGCTTCCCCTCGGCAGCATCGATGGCGACCGATCGGGCTCTGCGGACGAACGAGGAGAGGCACCGCGAGATGAAGGCCGCGAGGAGGTTGATTGAGGTCGAGATACTGAGCCTTGATTCTTGACAGCTGTCGCATGCGTGCGCAGTGGCTTCGTGCTTCGTGGAACCCCACCATCGCGAGGTGGTGGTTGGGGAATCGCGGGCGCAGCTGGACTAGATTGGGTTGCGCGCCGAGCAACGGAAGCTGGTGATACGGCTTCCTTATGCGCCTGGAAGGGTTTCCGCCAAACGGTCTTCTGTTTCTTGGGGGCTGATGTGGGATTGTTGATCGGAGAAGATCCCGCTAGCACCATTGGACTTGTAGTATCACGGCTCACGGGCACAAAGTCTTCACTCAGAAGTTCGACAAAATTTGATGGGAACAGTCCAACCGCGCGCCTGTCACGGCGCAATCGACCCATCCACCATTGTCCATCGCCTGCATTCAAGCATTCGATCAAGTCACCCTCCACGAACCCCAGATCTCGTGTGGTCTCTCCACCCCAGGAATATACTGCTCGGCACCAGCAAGGAAACCGCGCCGGGAGCTGAGCCATAGTTGTCACGTAAACACGGTTTTGCCGAGCGCAACACACGGGATGGACCCAATACGTTTTTTTGATACCAGGCGCACTTCTGAAAAATCCACGCCCAGGTGAAGGTAGAAAAAAATATGTATCAATCGACGAGGCTTGGTTGTTGGTTATACAACACAGCTTGGTCAGATGGGTGACAAGGTCCGCACGGCCGCAGGGATAGCAATGATCGCTCAATCAATCAGCATTGTCGGGAGGATAAGGAGGTTTCAATTGGGTGTTTGAGATAAAAGATATTAACGAATGGAGATCGAATTGCATAAAATGGGACCAACAGGGTTGCAAAGGCGTGGGGAGGGGAAGCAGGGTGGTTCAGATCGGTGAGGCCTAAGACGACACTTGGGGCGTAAACTGGAACTGGGGTTGTTTGTTTGTGGCCCGATCAGGACTAGCGGCGGAGGGCTGCCTTATCGATAAGCTTAATGCACATTATGTAATATCTCCTGTTCCCCGAGTCTCCATAACAAAGCGTGATCGCTCTTCCTCTTCAAGCTCATGTGTCTGTATGTAACCATGAGATGATCTTCAAATCAAGCCCCGCAGTGCTATAGTAGTAGTCAAAACCCAGAAGATGTTGGCTCATTCATTGTGACTATGAGATAGCCGGATCCGCAGCCGATCCATGGTTCGGTATCAAGCAACCCTGGTACTCACGACAACAGAGGGTCCCTGCCGAACTATAGATATCTTTATTTCTACTTGTTTGCTTGATATTATAACGACTACAGGTCTCGGTTACTGCCTTGAAATACCAAGATCATTGGGGACTGCTAACTCTAGACATTGAGGGGAGACTTGAAAAGGAACGGACAATCACAACCGCGTACCTCATAGATGAACATCTGTAACTGGTTCAAGGCTGAAGCCAAGAAGTTTATTTTCACTACCCAGCAGCGAAATTTTACCTGATACCTAAGCATAGTAAAAAATCGATGACCTGGATTGACATAGCTTCAATAAAGAAAGATATGTATCTGCATATATACGGGTGGTCCCATATATATTTCTCCACATTTTCATCGATTGTTTCTTTTCACAAAACCTCATCTAGTGTTACTTAATGTGTCGACCTGGCCAATTGTATAGATTGATGTTCTGGCAAGCTTTCCTTAAACCATCTCATCGGTTCATTGTTTGACGGCTACCCCCAAGGAGACAACTAGTTTGAATTCAACAGCCAGACAACCTCAAGATTGCTCCACCATGCTATGTGATACAGGCGCCACCCCTAGTGTTTGATTGATACCGTGAAGCCCCTGCTACTAATGTCTCACATCTCGCATACTTTCATTAATTGGTCTTGACTCGTTGAAATATTCTCGATAAGCAATCTCTGATTATTCGAACAACCAGGTCGAAGACAGAGCCAATGTACGAACAATGTGAGCTATTGTATTTTCAATATATGACTCGAAAATCTGGAAAATCGGATGGCTATTGCTATTTCACACTAGGCTGCCGCATCTGGAAAATTCCACATTCTCATCGTGGCTATGGAATCTCCAGCCACTCACAAACGGTTTGCCCCTTGCATAAAATGAACTTGAACCCTTTCCAGGAATTTTTCTGACCAGGTCTTTAGGACATTGTTGGGTGAAACCTTCAAGCAGTCTTTCAGCCGGGGTCATCTCATCTTGAAACGGAAAACAATCTAAAGTCAAAAATACCCCAGCCATCTCAAATCTCCCTACGGAGTACTGAGCATCTACGGAGATAGCATGAACACAAGCCCGTCTCCTTGATTATTTATCAAAATGGAAACAGCTTTTGCATTTCCCAAATGTTTCTCTATGCGACCAGCCCTATCTAGGAACATAGGGATATTGATTGTTATGATTTCCATAATGTAAACTGTCAATTCTCTCCTTGGGTTTTCTAACAAGACATACTGTCGGGGATTTGATACGCAAAAATCACCTAGTATTCTATCACCCTCAAGGTCATTCGGCCAGATCTGAAGCAGTATCTCTTCCACTGATATAACTCGAAGATCTTTGCAGCTGTGGCTGCCACTGGGCTCATGCAGCTAGCCCAGGCCAAGCAGGTTAACTTTGATTTGGACCTGACTTGGCAAAAGGGGTGCACCTGATGGCAACATGCGCGAAATGATCTTCATGAACAATCAATTCTCCGGCCCTGAACTACACATAGATCGGGTGTGACGATGTCGAGGTGGATTTTGTTCGCAAGGAAATTGCGGTGAAAAAGAGAAAGCGTACTAAGTGCCCCTAGTTCGTTTTACACAACTACATGCCATCCAATACCACCATACAATTCCACGGTGTTGAGCAGCGGAATACTCCATGGTCTGACGGTGTTCCTGGTCCTACCCAAAAGCCGATCCAGCCAGGACGTAGCTGGACATACCGTCTGATCGCATACCAGTACGGCACTTACTGGTATCATGCCCATGCTCGGGGTGACGTGTCCGATGATCTCTATGGGCCCATTAAGATCAAGTACGATAGTCATTTTCTGATTTTGCTACGTGTAAAAAAACTAACCTATACAGTCCTGGTCCTGATGTGCCTCAACCCTTCCATCTTATCTCGAACAATATGCAGGATATTGAAGCAATGCAGAAAGCGGAGAAAAACCCCTAACTTGTGATGCTTTCTAACTGGGACCATTCAACCTCTTCTGAGTACCAAAAAACAATGGAAGACAGTCGTCTGGGTCTGACGTAAGTTGTGATCTTGTTGAACTTTACGCAGGAACATGCTAACAACTTCCAGCTGTTCTGACAGTATTTTTATCAACGGCCACGGAGCAGTCTACTGCCCAGGAGCCGAGAAGATATCCAGTGTAGAACTTCCTTATCTGATAACTTTGATTGATAATAATCCACTCCCAGACAAAGGGTAGGATATTATTCAGCACCGAATCAAAAGCTCTCTCGGTAAATATATACCAGATGCCTTCCTAATATCTACGAGACCCAGGGCGACTTCCCCCAGCCTTTGAGGGCAAGATTCCAGCTGGACTGAATTCCGGCTGTACTCCTACTATTGGCTCTCATGTGACCATTGAAGTTGATCCTACTGCAGGGTGAGTCAGTCTTTAGTAGTTCATTAGTGCCGCGTCTATTAAGGCTCTTATGTTCTCTATGAGCATCCGATGTATATGTATGAGGTTGATGGTAGTTACGTCGAGCCTCAGCTCGCTGAGAGTGTTAGCAGCTACAGCGGCGATACTCTGTAATGATTAAGCCCACTAAGACCTGGAAGGAATACACCATTCGAGTTCCAGACACCCAAGCCGATCAGATCATTTCTGGGTTTGCTACAATGAAGTACAAAGGTTTTCAGGACACTACCGCATCTCAGCCCTATGTGGATTACGGTTGAAGAAACACTTCCGCTTCTATCCATGTCCTAGAAGTCAAGGCCATACAGAAACACCCTGCTGTCACTATTCCTAAGACCGCTAATCAGGTAGTCAACCTCACCATTGGTCGTTTAGGCTCGTCTTACACATAGACTACTTCAGGAAGTGATTTGTATGACATGATGGCCAACTGGGATGACCCTATTCTCTATGACATCAATGCAAAGAACAACCTAGAATCACAGGTTAACATACAAACCAAGAACGGGAGCTGGGTGGATTTGTTGCTCCAGTTGGGTGGAATGTCTAACAGCTCTGCTATCCAGGCCTATCATGTGATGCAAAAGCACCCCAACAAGGGATTCATTCCTGGTGTTTGTCCTGGCCTCTTCAAGTGGTCCAGCACCGGAGAAGCTCACGCTGAGCGGTCTGAAATCTTCCAACTGGAGAACCCCCAAATGAGAGATACTGGTCACCATTGGCCCCAAAGGACCAAAATGGATGATTGTGCAGTATCAGGTTGACAATCCTAGACCTTTCCTCTTCCACTGCTATATATGCACCCACATCGCCAATGAAATGGCTGTTGCTCTACTCGATGGCATTGATGCGTGGCCTCAGGTGCCTGAGGGTGAGAACCAGAGCCCCTAATGTCAGACTCGTATCTTGGAGACTATTCAGTTAGTTTGAAATGTTGATATAAATTCTCTTATTTTCTTTGTAACATAAAGTCTGTTTGCGGTCGTTTAGTTCTCGTGGGAGCTCGGTCCGAAGGATCCGGGTCCACCGATGGCTTGATTGCTTGAAGAGAAGCCGGTTTGCCATGGGGTGATCGGCCGATTGACCACGTGTGTTATTGCTTGTTCATTCCAAATTCCCAATTGAGCGACTGATATCAAGGCAACAATCCATTCTTTGAAAAAATGCACATTCCACCTAAATAGGGAAATGGGCTCGGGGTGAATTACCCTGAAAATGCGACTGAACCCCCTCGAGACATCCCAAGCAAGGCTTTATGTCTCAGAAAAGATGTCTTGAAGCTAGAGTCATGACGTATGGAGAGTATGGAAACACTACGATGATGCCTCTAGGCTTTTCTTACTAAATTTTCAAAATATCTGCAGGGTGCTTTCATCATTGGTTTCGTGAGACTGCACAATTTCTTCTGCATTTTGATGATTTTACTTTGTGAAAGACCCTGATGCATGATTTTAAAATAACTGGTCGTCTAGGAAACTAGGAGGTTGGTCTACGTAGGGCAAATCAGGTCATGTGATACATGGATACAATGGCTGCATTGCAACCTTCCGAATGCAGCCACATCCTCTCTTTAATTGCCACTTCATTGTAAATTCTATTGAGAATGAGTCCACTGTCTATGACTCCACTGGATTCAGGTAATGCCCTCACGGAAAGTCCGGCTGAACTATTCCTTCAAAACCTGATTCATTGAGTCACTGGTTGTTTTATCCGCAAACAGCACTCAGACATCTGTAAATTATCATCAGTTTGCCTAGAACTTTAGTGATTTCAATCCATGATTAAGGATTCAATCAGATTATCCAGGGAATGGATGTTTCAGTTCGGTCCAGCCCATCCCCGTCTGGAGTCTACTTCAGACAGACATCGAAATCTTGGAGGCATTGTGGAATTTACTGCCGTAACCGTGTCATTAGTCCATTTTAGGACGTAAATACCAGAACTATGAAAACAATAGATTTTCGCCGCATACTGGGGTATGCCCGGGACCATACATATCCTATCAATTTCGGCCAAAGTACAATACCATAGATTCCTGTTCATGTGAAAGTATCTGAGACCCAGACTCCCACACTTCCCCTTTTGATATAGCCAAGACAATAGAGCAGTCTGTGGCGAATCTGGAACCATTCCCTCTATAAAGTATGATATCCTATAATTCGCCCTGCTTCTGAACGTTTTTCTCTTTCCCCATATATTTTTGAACAACCTATTTGTCATCGGGGAGATTATGGAAGGCCCCAGTCAGGTGTATCTCTTCGGAGACCAGACTGCGGATTTCGACTCAGGTCTTCGCCGTCTACTGCATGCAAAGAATGATTCGCTTGTGGTGGCCTTCTTTGAAAAGACTTACCATGCGTTGCGCAAGGAAATTACTTCGCTTCCGCCATCTGAGCGCCTGGTGTTTCCCAGATTTACCAGTATTGTTGACCTTCTTGCGAGGTTCAAGCAGTCAGGGCCAAACCCAGCTCTGGAGAGCGCTTTAACGGCTATTTATCAATTAGGATGTTGCATTCAGTGAGTGAATTGCCTAGCTTGTGGTGAAGAGACTGTGACTGGAATCGAATTTGCTGACAAATTCCGATAGCTACTACGGCGATTTGGGCCATGCTTATCCCTCAGGTGATGATAACTGCATCATTGGTCTTTGCACAGGCCAGCTCGCATCTGCGGCTGTGAGCTCTTCAAGGACTGTCGGGGAGCTCATTCCGGCTGCCGTTGAGACTGTGGTTGTTGCCTTGAGACTGGGAATGTGCGTTCTGAAAGTACAAGAGCTCATAGAATCAAGTAAATCGGCAACTTCAAGCTGGTCTGTATTGGTTCATGGTATCCGTGAGCCCGAGGCCCAGGAATTGATTCAGCAATATGCGAAAAAGAATGTAAGTGTCTTCTGCAAAATTAGCTTGACATCAAACAGAATGATTGTTAACATTTTCAAGGCTTTGCCCCGCGTTTCCCGGCCTTATGTCAGCGCAGTCAGCCCTAATGGACTTACAGTCAGTGGTCCTCCGACTTTCCTCGGTCGTTTCATTGAGGATTATCTCTCGAAGGAGCACAAGCCTACAAGGGTTCCAATCCATGGCCCTTATCATGCCCCGCATCTGTATGATGACAGAGACATTAATCGAATCATGGAATCTTGGCCAACCGATCAGTTCATGACCTACGTGCCTCAGATCCCTGTGCTGTCAACTCAGACAGGTAAGCAAATTCAAGCTGACGGCCTCGAAGAGCTCTTGAAATTTTCTCTTCAGGAGATTCTGCAAGGACAGCTCTGTTGGGACAAAGTCATTGAATCCTGCCAATCAGCCTTGCAATGCGCCACAAGATGCACTCTTTACCCAGTTTCAAGCAATGCAACCCAGAGCATATTTAACGCATTGAAAAAAGCTGGAGTCCCCAATCTGGAGATTGACAGCACAATGGGTGACGTTCAAAAGGATTCTGAGGAGAATAACCGCACTGGCCGCGCTGAGCAGTCTAAGATTGCAATCATCGGTCTTTCCGGGAGATTCCCAGAAGCACCGGACACCGAAGCATTCTGGGATCTTTTGAAAAAAGGACTCGACGTCCACCGCGAGGTCCCCCCAGAGCGATGGGATGTCAAGGCTCACGTCGACAGGGAAGGAAAGATCAGAAACACCAGTCAAGTGGAATATGGATGCTGGTATAACGACGCTGGAATGTTTGATCCTCGGTTCTTCAATATGTCTCCTCGTGAAGCGCTTCAAGCAGACCCCGCTCAGCGGTTGGCACTTCTTACTGCTTATGAGGCTTTAGAGATGGCAGGCTTCATACCTGATAGCACTCCCTCTACACAGAAGAACCGTGTGGGTGTCTTCTATGGAATGACCAGTGATGACTATCGTGAGGTCAACAGCGGTCAGGATATTGATACCTACTTCATCCCTGGTGGTAACCGTGCTTTTACTCCCGGTCGCATCAATTACTATTTCAAGTTTAGCGGCCCTAGTGTCAGTGTGGACACAGCTTGCTCCTCCAGTCTTGCAGCAATTCATGTCGCCTGTAATTCCCTATGGAGGAATGAAAGTGATTCTGCCGTGGCCGGTGGCGTCAATATCTTGACAAATCCTGACAACCATGCTGGTCTTGACCGTGGACATTTCCTCTCAAGGACTGGAAACTGCACCACCTTCGATGATGGGGCTGATGGCTACTGCAGAGCAGATGGAATTGGCTCCATTGTTTTGAAGAGACTCGAGGATGCCCAGGCGGATAATGATCCGATCTATGGTATTATTGGAGGAGCTTACACCAATCACTCCGCAGAGGCTGTGTCAATTACTCGGCCTCATGTAGGAGCACAATCCTTCATCTTTGACAAGCTTCTGAACGAGTCCAACAGCGATCCCAAAGAGATCAGCTATATTGAAATGCACGGAACTGGCACCCAGGCAGGTGATGCGGTGGAGATGCAATCGGTTCTTGATGTCTTCGCCCCGGACTACCGTCGTGGGCCCGCTCAATCCCTTCACCTTGGTTCAGCAAAGTCAAATGTTGGCCATGGAGAGTCCGCTTCTGGTGTCACAGCTCTTATCAAGGTGTTAATGATGATGCAAAAGAACATGATTCCCCCTCACTGCGGTATCAAGACCAAGATCAACCACAATTTCCCGACAGATTTCCCCCAGCGAAACGTGCACATTGCACTTGAGCCTACCCCCTGGAACAGGCCGGTCGGTGGCAAGCGAAAGACTTTTGTTAACAATTTCTCGGCCGCTGGTGGCAACACGGCTCTGATGGTCGAGGATGGCCCCCTCAATGAGGTGAATGTGGACGACACCCGGTCTGCCCATCCTGTGGTTGTCTCAGCACGGTCTCAGTCTGCACTGAAGAATAATATCTCTGCTCTCGTGCAGTATATTGACACAAACAAGAACTCTTTTAATGTCAACGAGGCCAGCCTCCTTGCCAACCTGTCTTATACAACTACGGCGAGGCGCATTCATCATCCCTTCAGAGTCGCTGTTACTGGATCGACTTTGGATGAAGTCAGGAGTGCTTTGGCTCCTATTGTCAACAGAGACAGCATCAGTCCCGCGCCTGTCAATCCACCTGGTGCCGGCTTCGTCTTTACCGGACAGGGGGCTCAATACACAGGCATGGGACACGAACTATTTGAAAACTGCTCCCAGTTCCGTGCCAACATTGAGCACTTGGATTGTATTGGCCAGAGCCAGGGGTTCCCATCTATTGTGCCCCTTATCGACGGGAGTGTGCCAATTGAAGAACATAGCCCGGTTGTTACCCAACTCGGAACTACCTGTGTGCAGATGGCACTGACCAAGTACTGGACTTCTTTGGGTGTTATGCCTACCTTTGTCATGGGCCACAGCCTGGGCGAGTTTGCTGCGCTAAATGCTGCAGGTGTCTTGACAACCAGTGACACCATCTACCTCGCTGGGCGGAGAGCCCAACTTCTCACCGAGAAGATCAAGGTCGGAACACACGCTATGCTTGCTGTAAAATCTTCAGTATCACAGATCAAGCAGTTCCTTGATGAGACTACCGAGGTTGCTTGTATCAATGCGCCTAGCGAAACTGTAATCAGCGGTGCAAGTGAGAGAATTGACGACCTTGCACGCCTTCTTACCAACGAAGGATTCAAGGCAACCAAGCTGAATGTACCTTTTGCTTTCCATTCAGCTCAAGTTGAGCCTATCCTTGAGAGCTTGGCCGAGATTGGAAAGGGTGTCACTTTCAATAAGCCCTCCATTCCCTTCGTATCTGCCCTTCTTGGAGACGTCATCAATGAGACCAACAGCGAGCTGCTTGGCCCCAGCTACCTTGCCCGCCACTGCCGGGAGACTGTCAATTTCCTGGGTGCACTGGAAGCTACCCGGCACTCCAACTTGATGAATGACAAGACTCTGTGGGTTGAGATTGGCTCTCATCCCGTCTGCTCCGGAATGGTCAAAGCAACCTTCGGTCCACAGGCAACTACTGTGACTTCTCTGCGCCGCCAGGAAGATACGTGGAAGGTTTTGTCTAACAGCCTTTCAACTCTCTATCTGGCTGGGATTGAGCTTGGATGGAAGGAGTATCACCAGGACTTCACTGCTGCACACAGAGTCCTCCCACTCCCATCCTACAAATGGGATCTCAAGAACTACTGGATCCCATACACCAATAACTTCTGTCTTTTGAAGGGTGCACCAGCAGCACCAGTAGCTGATGCAACGCCAGTCTCCGTGTTCTTGTCATCAGCAGCACAAAAGGTTTTGGAGACGAGTGGTGATAATTCGTCGGCCTTCATCGTCATCGAGAACGACATCGCTGATCCCGAGCTCAATCGCGTCATTGCAGGCCACAAAGTGAACGGTGCCTGTCTTACTCCATCGGTATGCCTATTCCTAATTTTCTTACTCAAGGGTATCTATTTTCTAACTGAAGTTTAGTCATTGTACGCCGATATTGCACAAACACTCGGCGAATACTTAGTTCAAAACTACAAGCCGGAGTGGAAAGATCGCGGCTTTGATATCTGCAACGTGGTGGTCCCCAAGCCGCTTATTGCAAAGGGAGGCAAGCAACTTTTCCGTGTCTCAGCCACTGCAAACTGGGCCGAGGAAAGTGCCAAGGTGCAGGTGTGGTCTGTGACCCCAGAGGGAAAGAAGATTCTTGACCACGCCACTTGCGACATCAAGTTCTTTGATCCACTTCCTTACGAGCTCGAGTGGAAGCGCAGCTCTTATCTCATCAAGCGAAGCATCGAACATCTTCAAGAAAGCACGATATCCGGCCAGGCTCATCGCATGAAGCGGGGAATGGTCTACAAGCTCTTTGCTTCTCTAGTCGATTATGACGAGAATTACAAATCCATTCGCGAAGTCATCCTCGATAGTGAACAACACGAGGCTACCGCTCTTGTCAAATTTGAAGCCCCGCCAGGCAACTTCCACCGCAATCCATTCTGGATCGACAGCATTGGCCACTTGTCGGGCTTCATTATGAATGCTAGTGATAACACCGATTCGAAGAACCAAGTGTTCGTCAATCATGGATGGGATTCGATGCGATGCCTGAAGAAGTTCGATCCTAGTGTCACTTACCGCACTTATGTGAGGATGCAACCCTGGAAAGACTCAATTTGGGCAGGTGATGTCTATATGTTTGAGGGAGATGACATCGTCGCTGTGTACGGTGGTGTTAAGGTACGTTGAGAAGAGTCATCCAATATTTCCGAAAACAAACTAACAGAATGCGATGTAGTTCCAAGCTCTGGCACGGAAGATCCTTGACATGGCTCTTCCTCCTGGTGGAGGAGCTCCAGCGCCCAGGCCAGCCGCCAAGCGTGTTCCTGGTCCCATCGATGTTCAGAAGGCAAAGCCTACCGCGGCCAAAAAGGCTTCACCTTCGCCGAAATCTACAAAGCCAAATCTGGCTTCTCGCGCTCTTGGAATCCTCGCCGAAGAGGTCGGACTTTCAGCTGCTGAGCTGACTGATGAGCTCAACTTCGCTGATTACGGAGTTGACTCTCTCCTCTCGCTGACTGTCACTGGGCGATACCGTGAGGAGATGGGAATCGACCTTGACTCCTCTGTCTTCGTGGATAATCCAACAGTGAAAGACTTCAAACGTCTCATTGCTCAAATGGGCCCTGCTGAAAGCAGTGATGGATCAAGCAGCGAAGGCGACATGTCCTCCGCCGCGTCGGAGAGCAGCCTCTCGTCTCCAAACACCAGTGGCCTACCCACTCCTGCAGATGAGAAGTCGATGGCACACGGATTGCAGGAACAAAACGACAGTATGAGGCAGATCACTGCAATTTTGGCCGAGGAGATCGGCGTTGACCCCGGGGAGCTCAGCGGCGACGCAAACCTTGGTGAGATGGGTCTGGACTCATTGATGTCACTCACAGTTCTTGGTAAGATCCGTGAAGACCTTGATCTTGACCTTCCCGGAGAGTTCTTTATCGAGAACCAAACCCTCGATGATATCGAGACTACCTTGGATCTGAAGCCCAAGTCCGCCCCCGCAGAGCCAATCAGACTTCCTAAAGAAATCCCCGTTCCAGTGGTAGCTTCCAACACTGCCCCTAAGCACCCGCCTGCGACTTCGATCCTCCTGCAAGGAAACCCTAAGACAGCAACCCAGAGTTTGTTTTTGTTCCCTGATGGCTCAGGTTCTGCTACCTCATATGCTACCATCCCTGGCATTTCCCCCGATGTGTGTGTCTATGGACTGAACTGCCCATATATGCGCACCCCGGAGAATCTCAAGTTCAGTCTCGATGAGCTCACAGCTCCATATGTTGCTGAGATCAGACGTCGTCAGCCCACTGGCCCATACAACTTCGGTGGCTGGTCCGCCGGTGGTATTTGCGCCTACGATGCGGCGCGCCAATTGATATTCAATGAAGGCGAGCGTGTCGAGCGCCTACTCCTCCTGGACTCACCCTTCCCCATTGGATTGGAGAAGCTACCTCCTCGTCTGTATAGCTTCTTCGACACAATCGGACTGTTTGGAGAGGGCAAGGCACCTCCACCTAAGTGGCTCCTTCCTCACTTCTTGGCTTTCATCGACTCTCTAGATGCTTACAAGGCGGTTCCATTCCCCTATGAAGACCCCAAGCTGGCTGAAAAGCTCCCCAAGACCTTCATGGTCTGGGCCAAGGATGGTGTCTGCTCCAAGCCGGGTGATACCCGCCCTGCACCAGCTCCGGATGGTAGTGCAGACCCTCGTGAGATGCTCTGGTTGCTCAACAATCGCACTGACCTCGGTCCAAATGGTTGGGATACTCTTGTCGGGCCCAAGCAAGTTGGCGGAATTACCGTTATGGAGGGTGCCAATCATTTCACCATGACACGTGGCGAGAAGGCCAGTGAGTTGGCTGCATTCATTGCCAACTCAATGGCTTCGGTGTAAACACATTGCATTTTGGAACTGTGACTTGGCTAATTCTACGAACTTTGGGCATGGGCTGGCTTTTTTTTTTTTGTTCTTCTATTTATCTGTTCATCTTGTATGCTGCTGTTCAGCATAAAACTCTCTCCTTCTTCCACTGTCTTATTATCTTAGTACATACATACATAATCCATAATTTTGCCGTTCCTTGCTATTTTTGGAATATATTTTAATCACCCAATATGGAATCCAGATTGACATTTTACATTTGGAGTTTTTATTTCCAATGGCAGTAATTGAATGGCAAAGCAAATCCAACACCAAACACCCCTTCTGGTCTGGGGGGGGTCTTGAAGAGGTTATGCCTACAAATCGAACAAAGACACCTAAGATATCTATCATTGGAGCAGTGGCGAAAAACAATACCACTCAAATCGAATGAAACAGAAACACTTGATTGAAATAACACAAGACTCAGATACCGTCGCATCCGAGACCCGCTTTAGTCTCGCGAAACAAAAATCGCTCATGGGTAAATGGAAAAGTCGCAATGGAGAAAACGCCAGAAGGATGCAATGTCGTAATGAGCGGACGAAAGGAATAAAGAGCCAGCTAAGGTGACTCAACTGCTTCGCAAAGCGCAAATGCCCGGTCTGTGTACCGTGTCTAGACGTCATCGTGTGGCCGGGGTGACCGAAATGCGTGTGAAGAACGCGACCATTGGCAAAAAGCGTGGAGAGCGTGGGGGTTATTGAGTAATGTTCTCAGAAAGGCATATCTGAACTGTATCGTAACGCACTACCTCTTCCCCCATGACCCCCATTACCATTACCATTATGACCGACCCCGGGGCTGGTCGGACGGCTGCCGGCCCACTTAGGGCTTCGTGGTTGAGTGCTAGTTGAGCGAGTAGATGGACGATTCTTTCGGATTTCACGAAGCTCGTCTTCCTTCCTGCGTAGGAATTCGTCGCGCGTAGCGAGATTCAATTCTAGCTCTTCAATTCGAGCTAGATGGCGGACCGACTCGTCCTTCATGTGCAACTCACGCAGTTGGACGGCATTGCTTTCGGCCTTGCGCCTTAGTTTCTCATTTTCGGTGGCCAAACGGCGGGTTTCCGTGCCAGACTGAGCGGCCGCAGTAGACGCAGTCTGATATTGCTCTCGTGTGTACTCGGCTTGGTTTTTCTCAAACTCAGCCTTGCGTTCAAGGTTTGAATTTTCTTTGGCTAGGCGGCGAATTTCCTCGCGTGCTGTCTCCAGTTCAGCAGAACTACCACCACCATCTTTGAGTGCTTGTCTAGCTTCGTCGAGCTCGCGTTTCAGCTCTGCCCGCTCTTCTTTCAGATTAGAGATGGTTTCTTTCTGTTTCTCGACACGCTGTTCCAGAGACGGCTTAGTTTCGGTCACACGATCTCGTTCTTGGCGAGTTGCATGGAGTTCCTTGGTCCGACTCTCGTAACGGTGTTGTAGAACACCCAGTGCCTTCTCCATTTCCTGGAGTCGAGAATTTGCCCGAGCAAGCTGAGCCTGCAGCTGGGCTTTTTCATTTGCATGAATGTGTTTCATCTGAATAAGGTTCTTCTCCAATGATTGCAATTCACGGTCCAATGTTTGGCTGGAAGGTTTGGTTGACTCGGTCAACTGGCTGTTCTCTTGAGTACCAACCCGTGCACGCTTCGACGATTGTTCCTCGGGTCCGTCATCCTGTCCAACTTGTTAGTTTCATGGCGATATACCCACAAGTGGTACACTTACCAGTGTGCGTTTCTGTGCCGGCTGCATCCCCTCGTCAGATGTAGAAGAGTTGTCGCACTCTAGCTCTTCCAGGGGCACCAATTTCAAAGGCTCGATAGGAGGCAATGGCCAACCAGCAACACTATCCAAGAGGTATCCGAGAATCTCTTCGGCGTCTTCATGTACGCCGAGGGCATCATCCTGGAGATCGCCAACCTCATCATGAAGACGGGCAATGTAGTGCACAAGTAAACGTAATCGATCGGGCTCGGGTGACTCGGGCAAACAACGCTCAATATGTTCACTCGTGTTGGCGACGAGGAACCAGATGACGGGAAGCAGGTTCCCGTTTCGGGCATAAGTCGTTCGGATGTGCTGTATGGATGGACTTTTGGGTCTAAAATACGAATCCAAAGCAAAAATAGCAGATGGCGGCTTGTAAAGTTCCCGGGCAGTCTCACTGGAATGAATGCCGAAGCTGAGCGGCCCCTTGGCCAGGGAAACTTCCGAGGTGCTGCCCATTTCGTCACGGGGCTTTGTATATGCAAAGCCCTTGCCTTGGAGATAACGTTCAAGAACCGCCTGTTTCTTCTCGTCTTGGACAGCAAGAATCAGATGAAGCTCATGCGTACCTACAATCTCCATGAGATGACCTAGTAGAAGGAACTTTGCACTAGAATATTCGGCCCAGGCTGCCTCTTTCGCGAGGTCGGGGTCGGGGTCTTTCAAATGGTCAGAGATGTTTAAGTCTGGGTGGGTTGAAACATTGCTCAACCGCGTGACGACCTCTCGCATTTGTGAATACAAGACCTCTCGCT
Organism: Penicillium coprophilum; assembly: GCF_028826855.1. NCBI lineage: Eukaryota > Fungi > Ascomycota > Eurotiomycetes > Eurotiales > Aspergillaceae > Penicillium > Penicillium coprophilum. The sequence continues at coordinate 7,751,085 of NW_026622723.1, read as the reverse complement.
GTGTGCAGAATGTAAGTGATCCGAAGATATTCAAGGAAGATTCTCAACGCACCTCAGGCTCAGAAATTTGAGTATTTGACTGCAAGCTGTCGAAGAACTGGCGTATGCTGGTAGCTGCATCTGATAGCACTCGCTCATAGTCATCCTTCACACGAGAATCCATCGGAAGGGTGACAGCAAACTCAGATGGCCCGAGATGGACTGATCCGGGCACAACCTCATCCATGCCGGTGACAGTCAGCGCACTGGGGTGGATAGTTTGGAGTGAAGGTTGACTCATATGGCCTCCGTGAGCTAGTTCTGAGGGCGGTAGTAAAGGTTCAGAATGACCGTGGTGAACTGCAGTATGTGAATGAGAAAAGGAATCTGTGTCGGCTCTAACACTAAGCGGCGCAGTTGTTTCGGGAACAGATACGGGGATTGAAGCCTCGATATCCCCCACGGAAGATGGAGTTTCGACAGCGTTGGGCGTCTGTAATAGCTCAGATTGATTCTCTTCGCCGATTTGGGCCCAAGGGTTGCGTATCTTTTCCACAGGAGTGGACCCTGGAAATTGGCCGTATCGGTCCAAAGGAGCGTCGGAGAGAGTAGGGTCCGATGGCTTGGGCTCTTTGTCATCCATGACTTTGGTAGATGGTTCTTCTTCCAGAAGATGGCAAGGTGAAAGCACTGGCCAAATGACACCCTCAGCGCTGAAGTCTTCAGGATGTTGTGACAGTTGTTGAGAAACTGTTTCTGGGATTGAGCTTAGGTAAGTCGAATGAACGAACCCGCAGTCTGTGAGATTGTGAGCAAACTGCGAAGATTGATGTGGCACGATGAAACTACCTCTGACTACAGAGTCACACAAGCCAAGAGGCTGAGAAGTCAGATTGTTGTGAGATGGAGTACTATCAAGAGGGCAAGAGCCAAAGTGCGATAAATCAGCTCCTGAACCGGGCAGCTGAGTAGGTGTCTCAGCTATTTCAATTACCTTGGAGCTCAGTCCAAGACCAGGCGTGTTCAGGTGTGATAATTCAAGAATTCTCTTGATTTCTGCAGAATACTGTCGATGCGATGAGCATCTATCAACTGAACCGACCTTTGGTTCACAAGTCGGATCACGCTGCTGCGTATCAAAAACGACGTCGTCGTCCCAATCACCTTGTTGCAGGGAATGAGGTGGAATAGATGACTCGGGAATATATTCAAAGAATGCGGCGGTGGCCGGCGAGCGAGAATCTGTGGATACAGCCTCTAGGGACGGAGAACAATCGGAGATAGATCGGGATGGAGAGGCGGTCCTGTAAAAGCAGCCCGAGGCTTCAATGTACTGGGACTGAAGAGAATCTACTATCTCTGAAAGGTCCTCTTGTGTCACAAAGAGCAATGAGGACGCTCTTGAACGATTATCGGAACCGGCGTCGCTCTGTTCGGTCTCGTCGTCAAATGGCGAGTGGTCTTCTGGGCCTATAGTTGCTTCTGGTGATAAGAAAGAGACCTCAATGACACTGGGCGATTTAGTTGTCTCCCGTGTCAATTTTGGATTTGATTCCCTTGATAGTCGAGCTTTCCGTCTGTTCCACACATGTATAGCAAGCTCACTCGCGTTCGCTTTGGGCTCCTAGGGAAGCAAGGGAAGCGCAATTATTAGTCCAAGTTCAATAAGTATTTCTTTAATGCCTTTTATGTCCAGTAGTACCACGGGGACTCACCCAAGTTGGATCGTAAGGACCCTCCCAATCAATAAGATACTCGGTCTCTGTCTCACGGAGGATACACTTTATAGGCCACTCCTGGTCGTCCGAATCACTACCGTCGCTGCTTTCACTGCTATCGCTAACAATCACAGTTGTAGCTGGAGGCCGGTCAGCATTATTTCTTTGGTGACTATCGAGTTTCGGCTGAGGCTGCTCTCGAAACATCATGCGCGGGCGAATCTCGGGGAGATGTTGGATAACATAACGGGGGGGTGGGAGTGTAGGTTTGATACTCAAGAAAAGCTCATACGAGCTGCATTGACCCGTGACACATACAATTTCCAATTCTGGGCAACATCTAACACTTCCCCCAAACAATGCAACGGTATATGAAAGAGGGTAAATGCACGCGCAACGGGCGGACGGATAGTGAACCCGCTTCACGTGATAACGCTTATCGGCGGTGGATCTACAATGTTTGGGAATAGTGGCATCTGGTCAACGAGTATAGACTTATGTGTCTAAATAATATTTCAAATATGCAAAGCTATGCAAAGCTATGTATTGTATTTTTGGTTTATATTCACTGTTAATGTTGTATTCACAGGTTGAGACGTGGATTTGGACCAGAACCATCACTGATTATCTTGTTGCCTCTTCCACTCTTCAAAGCTGAAACCAAGCTCTGCTAGATGCTTGATCTCGCTCCGCTCGTTGCCTCGCTGTACGAAAGCACGCCTGATTTCTGGGAAATGGGCCCGCATCCATCTTTCCCGTTCACCCCACCGAGTACCAAGTTTGCCTTGTCCGCTGTTTGACAATTCAGGTCTTGGGCTGGCCTCTTCCGCCCAGTCGTAGAGAAAATTGAGGTAATCAGCATCCATAGGAAATGGGAGTAGGTGGAACTCTTTTCCGTCTCCTTTGACATCAATCTCGGAAGCCTCCCATGCCTTCATCTCATCCTTTGGTGGAAGTGTAAGCCGTCCAGACCACACACGAGAGAAGACAGCAGCGTGGTTCTCAGCCATAGGGAATGGAATAACCCGCTGTGAAAGAACTGGGAAGACGAGAGTGGGGTGCTCTATATAAAACAACTGCTGGTAGACATTCATTGTTCGCCATCCGTGGGTCACGGCCGGTGGATTGAGTGAAGACAAGAAAGGATATGAATAGAAATAACCGGTGCAGAAAACAATGGCGTCGACATGTTCCTCAATGCGACCATCTGCAAATTTTATACCTCTATCATAGGCCGTCGATGGAAGAAACTCGACTATCTCCGGGCAAATGATTTTGTCGCCATTTGGAGGTGCAGCCAAGTAGGACTCAGATCGTTGGGAGACCAGCACTTTTCCTTGGCTTACTTCGTTGATCTGGGCACCAATGTCAAGCCCCGAAGCAGAACTTCCTACCACAACCACTTTCTTTCCTTGGAAAGGTTCTGGGGAGTTGTAAAACTTGGAATGGGAGATGACACCTGGGTGTGATGCATCCCAGGCTTGTATTCCTGGGATTTCAGGTATATAGGGCACCGTGAAATGACCACTTGCAACCACCACAGCATCATAAGTGTGGGTGGTGTCGATGCCAGTTTGAAGACTTTTTGCTGTTAGACTCCAGGTACTTAGAGTTTCATCCTTGAGTTTCACATCTAAGATTTGTGTCTCAAATTGAATGAACCCTTTGATATCTTCGGCATACTCTTCAAGGTACTGTTTCACTGTCCGGTGTTTGGGGAAGAGCTGGGCTTCCGATGGGAAGGCCTTATCCGAATAGCCCATTAACTCTTTGGGAATATTCGTTTCCAGTCGATCGTACAGCGGAGACACAAATGTTGCCTCACGTCCCTCAGTGTGATTGATCCATACTGGCGTCTCAACTGGCTCATGAGGGGTTAACTGTGGGACAGTTGTCGACATCCCTTTTTTAGAGGAACTCGGAGTGTAGTTCCAAACCCCTCCCACCGAGCTTCTTTGCTCAAAGACATCAATTTGATCAAAATACTTCTCGGCAAGTAGGTATCTGAGTCAGTCAGCATGCCGTGTTGGGGGCGAGTATGTAACAACCCCGCTTACTTGACTGCAGCAAGGCCAGATGGCCCTGCGCCGATGACAGCTACTCGACGAATAGGATTCGTCATTGTCATACTTTCAACGAATTCGGGAGCTCGAGACATCAGGAGCTGTAACTGGTAAAGTATGTAGTTGAAAATGCGAGTTGGGCTGCGAGATAGGAGAGAAGGGGCCTCGAAGGATGCCAAGCGCTTCCACCATAGTGGAGCTTTATGGCACACAGCTGGAGTCTCGAACAATAGAACTCAGAGGTCTTGAAGAATATACAATATGGAGATATTTCGGACTGATACATTCAAAAGTACCTATAACAGATGTAGGGGGTGTAAAATCGATCTAAAATCGACCAATCAGCAAGTTTGATTGGACATGGATGAAGGAGGTAGTATTGGTTTTCACAATACGTCAATTACGCCAGTGTTCTCGCGTTATTACCGTGGCATTACCAGACAGAGCTGGAGCTTGTCACGTCTTTGTTGCACCGAATATTCCTCTACGTTTTCTTTCAGCCCCTGGGTCTTATTTACTCGCATTTTTCTACCTTTTTATCTTATCTCATCCCATGATTCCAGTTTGCCATGTGGACGATTTGATAGAACAACAGTCGGGCGTGGGAAAACCGGCGCAATGATTGCGATCGAATCTCCCCAAAAGTCACCCGCGCCGAATGCGGTGGCGCATTTGACCAGAGTTCCGATAGCCCAGCTTTCTCCTGATCTTGAGCTATTGACTGAGAGTTCTTTTTTTGCTGCTGTAGCACTGGTATGGCCATACTCATCTTCGACAAAGTCTGTGAGCCTTTTGTTGGCAGAGCCAGATTTCCGCCTGAGGGGCGCCAAAGGACAAATCAAGGTCACATTTCATGGACACCTTGCAGAAAAGGTCGCGGAATCGCATGTCGGAATTGGGGATACTGTCTGTCTGGCCTTGAAAGACACCAAGTTTGTTAGCAATGAAAGCGCCCAGCAGACCCCGGGAAGGTCTGTCGCGTGGGATGCGCACTTTGAGAATGGCGGGTCTCTCGAGGTATGCTGCTCCCGAACTTAACCTATAGCTTACAGAGACTTATTCTCACCCATCTAGATATTCAGAACTTCGCAACCCCCGTTGATGATATCCGTTGAGCCTCAAGTGTCAGCACCGCGTGAAACCGAACTTGCACCGCCCACAACTCCTAGTGGGAAGTCGGTCAATCCCGATCTCAACCTGCCTTCTAGTGCACGCCCCTGGGGGTCGCCAGTATTCCTCAAGTCTCCTCGGACCTCAGTTGGGGGAACAATCCGTTCCGCTTTCGATCCTTTTGTGGAAGAAGATGGATTTGTGCCAGGGAAAGGAAGAAAAAAACCTAGATACAGCTTGCACAGGGAAGATTGGCGTGTTATCAATGAACCAGAAAGTCCACATGAGCAACAAGTGCCGGTGGATTGGGAGCAGGCTTTGAATCAATCGATCGACCAAGAGCTCGAGGAGGCAGACTCGGCGAGTGAGCCCTCAGATGACCCAAAGACGGATGCTGCCCAACCTCCAACTTACACAGAGGATACACCACAAGAGCCACTTTCACTGTTTCCAAAGCCTTCCCTTGAATTGACCGGGAGTATTCTTGAAAGACGTGCCGGCGAGTCAAATGTTTTGGCCCATGAACAAGTTGATAATCGTGGAACACCTTTTCATCTGCCAACGGACACACCGCAGATTCGACCCATCCCTTCTCCGGGGCTTCCAATTCCGTCGCCGCTTATATCTAATCACTCTGGCTCCGCTGGCTATTTCCTACCATGGACCACGCCCACGCAGCCCGAAGATATTCGATCTGTTCCTACGGAAATGGAGACCACAGCATCGTCCGCAGAAACTTTCACCGAGACTCCTGATTCCGACCCCATTGATCCCATTCTAACAGAGACAGCGGAATCAGTCGATCCGGATATTGAAACCATCGAGCAGGAACATATCTTGGATGCCGGTTTCGTCTTCCACGATGATTCGGCATCATCCCCAGGCTCAGAAAGTTTGCCAGAAGAACGGGAAGTTGAGACAATCGATTCCTCCAAAGCTATTGATGGATCAGATGTCGTTGAAGCTCACGTGGTCATCAATCCTACCGGCGGCGAACCTCAAATTATAAATGAGGCACAGCAGGAGCATACTTTTGATCATCTGGATCTATCGCACAGCCAATTACCACCATCTTCAGGCTCGGAAGACGAACCGAATGACTCCACCAATGTGAACGATGAATCAGCTGTCGCTCAACCTGATACCAGTATCGAAAATCCCGCTGATGAAGCTCGAAAGGGTGGTGAGACAGACGACGACCGTCTCATTGATGTCAGTTACCTATGGCGCGATGATTCAGCATCATCTTCGCGCTCGGATGAGGACTCGGATGATGAATCACTCGAATCCTCACAAGCGATCGATGGATCAGGTAATGCTCAAACTGATCCTGGCATCGAAAATGCCAACGACAATGTGGAATCTCCTCAACAACTCGCCATATCTCATGACAAGAAACGTTCCGAGCCAGATAATTACTTAGAGAATTATCCACAAAATACCCCTGCCGTTGATCAGGATGCGATCGATGCCCTCGGAAGAATGATAGCCGTTCGAGAGGAAGAACTTGAAAGAAAGAGAGATATGGACGAGGAGAAACAAAGCGAAGATGACCTCGATGATTCATCAGCTCTAGGGGCTTTCGATCGACCACCCGGTCAAGTGTACATCGAAGAAAAGGACGAAGTGTACTATGCAGAGTCAGTGGAAAATTACGATTCACAAAATGAATATGAGGAGGCCGAGGACGATGATCTGCATAGTGATCCTCGATTTGAATTTAAATTAGACGAAGATGACTCCAGCGTCGATGAATCCAGCAGTGAAAGGTCTGAGCAGGAACACCAGCATCTACCTTCGCAGACAGGAAAACATGAAATAATCGTGCTGGACAGTGACAGTGATGATGAGCCTACTTCCAATCATCCGGTAACCGAAACTGCGCAGTCAGCTGAACTCGATGATGGCTCAAATCACTTTGAATCTGGGCAACCAGTTGTCCCTCCAGTTACAGCAAATTTTGCGACAGATGCACAAGAATATCCAGAGTTATGGTATGTCGATGGAGAGGCTGGCTATCATGGAGCCGTGGAAGAAGATTCTGAAGTTGACGAGGGCGAGGAGAGCGAAGAAAGTGAAGAGCGCGAAGACGATCAACAAGATAACCGAGTTCACGAGAGTGACATGGATGATGATGAGTCGACCCAAGACCACTATGCAATGGACAACCCCGAAAAGGACGAAGACGAAGAAATGGATGATGCAGAGCTTATCGAAGGGGCCGCCAGCGACGAATCCCATGCTACGATCAAGCTTGGCGCACAGCTAAAAATGCCAATTGATCATGACCCTGATCAGGAGCAATCAGGCAATGCTGATCCAAATTTGCTTGATATGTCTGAATCTTATCATCAAGACACATCCTCGGAAATGGCATCACCTAATCCTGAGCAGGACGACGATGAAGAAATGGATGATCTCGAGCTCATCGAACAAACTGAAAACAACGAGTCTTATGTTGTCGTCAAACGGGACGCACAGGTAGAAGTGGCGGTTGATCGGGAAGCTGACGAGGAGGAACCAAGCAATATTGATCCCCATTTGCTTGATATACCTCAGTCTCATCATCGAGACCCATCCTCGGAAATGGAAAGCCATGCCCGGCAGTCTATCGGTGGGGACGGAGACTCTGCCTTACATGTCTCTTCGTCTCCAAGAAATGTTGTGGCCGATTATCGGTTAACGCGTGAGCCAACTGTAGAAGGACCTGAGCCCCTTGGAGGTCGCGTCTCACGGTCGGTTAAACCTCCGTTCGAGCGACAACTCCTGACTCCAGACCCCACCCAGGAAAATGCATCCACACGTGAACTCGGTTATGATATTGAACCTGAAATTTCATTCACGGTCGAAGAAAATGAACCTACTAGTCTGGATGGAACGTCGCAGCCTGCTGGCTTCCCGGAGTCCGAGCAGAACGGTGATATCGACACAGGACTCAATCAAAACATCCAACAGGAGATACACGTTGATCGCCATGATGATGCTGTGGCTTCATCGAAACTCGCTGGCGCCCCGGAACCCCCAGCAACCCCCGAAGCCGGCAGCTCTGTGGAGGTTGTTATCAGCACCGAATGCCCTAGGACACCGGTAGCTCCCATTGCAGAACCCCCAGTTCCCGACCGTAATGCTTCTGGACTACGTAGCAAACTTTCCTACTTCGCCCCGCTTGCTACACTCATCGATCATTACGATGCTTTGGTCGATACCATCTCAATCGTCCACGAGGCTTCGCCGATAACCCGAGCCAAATCTGGTTCGAAAGACTGGTTCGTGACTATTCAACTTACCGATCCCTCCATGGCTGGCACAACTCTTCGTGCTCAGATTTTCCGTCGCTACAAGGCCTCAATGCCGTCATTGGTTGAAGGTACCGCTATTCTCTTACGTGACTTCAAGGTTCGGAGCCTCGATCACACTGTGATGCTTGTCAGTATGGATTCCAGCGCATGGGCTGTATTCGACGGATCTGGTCCCGATGCCGAGACGAATGGACCCCCTGTCGAATATGGCTCGCAAGAACGTGCCTACGCGTCTGGATTACGTCGATGGTATAAGGAAGTTGGCTCGGATAGGGTCGCAGATCGTATGCTCCAGGAAGCTATCGCGAGGGACAGCCAGGAGCGCGATGTGACACCAATCAGTCAAGTTCCAAGCGAGTCGGGGAGCCCAGATTCTAGGCGAGGATCCCTGCGTAAGCGCAAAAGCAATCGCAGAGTCACTATCCATGAGCTCCGCGATGGCACTCGTTATACCGAAGTCGGGTCTCCAAACAGTGGCAGCAGCAGTGTTCACGAGTTACGAGATGGCACGTTGTATGCCAATATTTGAAATGGTTGTCTTGATATCTTGATACTTGACGTGACATCTATGTCACAGTTCACATGTACCTACGGAGTAAAACAAAATAATTCACATGAAGAAACTATTATTTCTGTGCATTCAGGCGATTACCTACGCGTAGGTGACTAGCTGTATACTGATGGAGGGTGTGATGAAGCACCCCCAATGTATTCCGTGGGATCTGTCAAATGGCTACTGAGCTTTTCAAGCTCAGCCAATGACTTTATTCAATACTTTCCACAAGTACTCCCAGTTTGATGTGGGCACGGACCTACACATGGAGCTCAACAATTGGTCATGTTGATATCCAATTGGGTGCAAGTAAGGCACAACCCTCTACGCGATCTCAGGTGGGCTACGGAGAGATGGGGGTCGAGGGGTGGGGAGAGGAAGGAAGAAGAGAAGAGGAAGAAAGGTGGGAGGAGCCCTTTTATATGGTCACCTCCCACGTACCTTCCTAAAATGGACGGCCCTTTGCTCTTGCCGTTTCGACATATACTTCAGAACATGTGACCATGAATAGTACATTGTCTATCCTGCTATTTGACGGTGTGTCCATCGTGTGTCACATCTATCTACACATACATTCCGCCATGTGCCCATCTATCCCTCCGTTTCAATCATCTCGTCCACTTATCCATCAGTGCATATACTTAATTCAAACACCAGTGGATCTATCACATACAAAACTACCCTGACAGAACCATTTTACCCTCACTCTGGTATAATATCGCCCTCTCAGTCTCTGACACTTGGTCACTTTGTAACTTCTCGTCCCGGTCATTTTTGTACACAGATAAGAGTGGCATCACACCATTCTTCCATGAAGGAACCATAGCTTTGCGAGTCTTCCAAATGGTCCCTAGTAATGTTACAAGGCCCAATAGCCACACCAGCACCGGAAGAACGATCCACTGCCAATGGATGGAAACATATGTCGTGCTGATCATTGCCTGACCAGTCGTATTTGCAAAGGTTGAAGAATAAGGCGTATCCCGAATAGTCTTGGACATTGCTTCGGCGACATTATCCATAGCACAGTGCATCTGCTTGGCAGTTCCACCCGCGCAACCGGTTATGTTCGAGAGTGTGAGAAGTTGGATCAAATCCGCACTTGCGTATTGATATTGAACGGTATTGGGAATAAAGGCGAAACCGTAAGGGTCGAGGTGTGCTCGACCGGCGAAGAAATCTTGGAAGAAATATCGTATCGCTGTAAGCGTCCGCTTGTATATCAGGAAGTCTCTGTCTTTCTCGACGCCCATCTCTTGTCCCCAGGGGGAATGCATGTGATAGTTACTACCCAGATAAAAGCTTTCGAAAGACCCGTTCTTTGATATACCCAGGGTTTCTTCCTGATAGACGCCTCGCCTGACTGTGGGGCGAAAGCTGTGCACAACAGGATCAATGGCACATTCAATTGCTTGCCACTGAGGCTGTATTTTGGAATCGAGTGTCCATAGCTCTTCGACCGGTAACAGGTTATCTGGAGCCACAAGTTGGATAGGTGGTATGATGCTCTTTGTATAGACCAAAGGTTTCACCGATCCTATGGCGACTGGCGCACCCCATAGTGTACCCGGTTCCTGAACATACGCAGAAACATTACCATTGTTATCCTTAAGATAAACAGAGCAAATTTTCGTTGATGAGCTCAATCTCTGCCCCTCGAGGATATTGTCACATTTGGTTTTCAGTCGGTCTGTGATGTTCGTGCAACTCGCCCTCATTTCCAGTGTAGCAATCGGATCCCAGGTGCAGTTTCCTGAGCTACAGGTGTACCGTGGGATATTCCATGGCTTTGAAGAGTCACTATTGAATAGCGAATTGTAGATATTAGCTTTCATTGCCGGATCAAGATAGTACGCCGCTATACACGTATATTAGCTACGTTCAGATCAACAGAGTCCCACTCATCCTCTTACAAACACTCAATGGAGGCCCTAAAGCGTCATACACAGAGTTGCTTGATACGATTGCAGTCCCCGTGGGATCAACAATGAGCTTCGGGTAGTAATGGATCAAATTTTGGACAAAAGGGTCAAAGGCGATCGCGAGGAGGACAGCTAGACTACCAAGGACTGCAAAATGCCTATTTTCATGAGCTTCCAGTCCAGCTGCAACGATTAGAATATACATTCATACCTGGCTCGCTGTCTCCAAAGCAGGCTTGCACAACCCCACAATCCGCGGCTGGCCCCATCGAAGATACTCAGATCCACCAAGGGTCGACTTTGTCGTGTGAACCACACCCACTTTAGTTGCCCTATTCCCTCGCTGATAGAGAATAAAACACATCCTTTTGAGATGGTGCTCAGCCAGGAAATTACCGAGTTCAGCGAGAACGTCCAACTCGGTTGGGGATGATCATCATACTGCGTCAAGATCACAACGATCGCGACCAGAAGTGCCGAAGATAAGGCCATGGCCAGTATCTCCCAGATAAACAAGTCCGAGATAATACTCCATACTGTTGGTTTTGCTTTGTTCACTTTGGGATCCGCGGGTACGAGAGGTTCGTTGGCTGGTTCGGGGTGAGGCTCAACGAGGGTACTGGGCGGTTGTGCGGTCGTGTCCGCCTCCCGCGTATTTTGACCAGCATCTCCATGGGGTGCTGCTGATTCTTGGTCTGGGTTCATTTCAAATTGAGGGACCGCTATGAACAGATTAAAAAAATTAGAAAGTGATTAGTCTTGGTATGGCCCATATATGTTGACACACGCTAAACTAATCCTTAAAGAGCAGACTAAGCCAGCTGTCATTTCCCCTTAGCATACAACATACGTGAGGCCATATGGGGCTATGCTTGCTAGAAAAGGTAAAAAGATGTTTGCTCCATGCAGGATGCGGTTGTCTGTTTTTGGAACAGTGAAATACGGCAAAACGTAGATATCATTGAACTTCCAATTGTGCAGGAAAGACCCAGACGGAATTCTCACTGTTGTATCGAACCCCTTGCCAAGGAGACGTGGCGGTGTAGCCAAGACCTAAATCAGCCTCATCCCGTTGGGAGTCTACCTCTACGTGGTCCTGCCGACCATATCTTGTTGATATGAGTTTTCGCATTCGGAGACATTCTACCGTTCACTTGGGAACTCTGTGATTTCGTGATTTCATATCTCGTATGCAGCCACATAAATGATCATGTAGTGACCATCACCCAAACGCCGGAGATTGGAGACCTTGGCGTGGTCTGAACCCGTTGCCCTAGGTCAACAGTTACAATATCGCCGTATCTAATTGGCCATGTGCGAGGCGGTGCTGAAGCCCATAATTGAGAGGTACCTAGGTGTTCCCAGGGTATAGCTTTGTCCACTGGGATTGGTCGGCAGACTTTGGCGCCTGTGGGCAAAGGGTAGAATTTGGGCTGGAGGTGCAAAGTGCTGTCGTTGTACGGAGTACAGCGACCGGCATCGCCTTCCATGTTGGGAACGGAGAGGTCAGGTTTCAACCCCTAATCACATGACACGCTTAACAATATGTAGATAGCGCGCGAATAAGCTGTTTTGTACCTGACCAGGCAATAATTACCAGGAGGTACCAGTATGCAAGACCCAAGAGTCTATAATAAGTCGACTGGACTCGATGATTCGATGCAAACCCAGCAACCATCGAGGTCTTCGAGCAGGTCATCTGTCAACAATTTCGCCCTGCATCCTGCAGCTGCATTGCTGCATAGTGCCCGATACTGTTTGTGACTTAGTCCGGGTTACAATTTGATAGGCAAGGCATGACCGTAAGCTTATTCAAAATCTTCACCACTCCTTATCATTATGACATGGCTTTGGATCTCATCGGACATCCGAGTGGCTAACCTGCTTAAATTCTGTCTGTGCCTAGGTATATCTATGATATGGCCAGCGTCTTGCTTAGCTGATGTGTGCTGTGGGACCATATATGAGTCCTATAATCCCTATAAGATGTTACAAGCCGGTTCGTCAAGAACAAAAAGAGTGTTATTCATTCAGACTGCTAAATACAAAGAGAGAACAGAAGGAAGAAACGGTAGGAAGAGAGGTCCTCTGTGGGATCCCACCAATGCAAATCTCGCTCCCTCGCTTCAAGTATTGCAAACTTTCAAACCCGGAAGTCGTTCCCAAGAAACAATCGTTCTTGAACAGGCAGAAAAGAAAACGGAAAAGCAAATCGTCACACACTGAGCTTACTAAATCAGGTGAAATTGTCCTGATTAGGAACAGCAGAGAAAATGACTGTGATGTTGAATGTATACAGTATGAGGCTCCTAGGTGAGCCTGCGGAGGGGCCCCGTGGCCTTCCTATTGGGTCCTCAGCTCAGGCAGATCCAATAGCTTTAAGCGATCCTCGCTTATAATCCTCTTTGTTGTTACTCGATCGGGATAGTTTCTCATAAACATGTTTGTGAAGTGGGTTCCGTAATGGATCTTCTCATCTGAAGGCTGGCCATTGTAAAGCTTTCCAATTGGGGAGATCGTAGCTTGGAAGCTAGGCTCATGAAAGTAGGCGAAGGCGAAGCACTCGCGGGTATTAAGACCGACTTTGTGGGGAGTTGATGGTAGGTACGAGTTGGTAATAAACTGCATCATATCCCCTAGAGTATTTTAAGTAACAATTTCCAAGTATTTCAACGAGGAATAGACAAACCTGGGAATACCCCGAAGACTCCGGGGACAGGTGGCACATAGACCCATCCTTCATCATCTTCACGGAAGCCAGCAGCGCTCTTCTTCCAATTTTCTGGCTTCTCATCGGTCGTAGGGGGCCGAACAAATAGGCCTGAAATAATAAGCGAATATCTTCAATGATATAACGAGGATCTTACCTCCAACTTCGTCTTGGGCTGCAATAACTAATAGGCCGTAGTCCGTATGAGACCCAATACCGCGGCCCTCTTTTCCCCTTCCGTTGGTATTATACATTTCAGGGAGCCTATAATAATAAAAGTGACAACGTTAGTTTCAAGGTAGCTCAAAGTCATTCTTATTAAAATCAATCAGCCTACCTTAGGGCACGGAGATGGTGCCATCCATCCTTAGTTAAAGAAGTTAGAGTCGAAGGATCCAGACCAAGTCCATATTCGATCAGCTGAAGTAGCGTTTCTCCGCTGTCACCCAAGGAGTCTATATAAGATTGTATAGGGGTCTTCATATCAATATCTGGCCAAGGGCAAGGACCATGGCAAGGCCACTTAGCTTGCACTCGAGGCTCATCTAGGGGTAGATCCTTAGTGACTGTGAATATCTCTGAATAATCCGCAATCCCATCTGTAATCTCCTCCCCAGAAGCAATATAGCCGGCGTAGCTCTGGGTGTCCACACAAGCAGCTTTTTCGCTAGAAGGCTTCGCAAAGAATCGTTTACTGGCGGTAAACGCCTTATCACAGAGATCTTGCTGTTTTGGATTCATTGAAATCTGGAGGATACCATCTTCGCGCCACGCGTTAATCATATCCTTGCCCATTTGAACATCTGTAGGAGACCCTGTAACATTCTCGGGCAAAGTGAATGTCTTGAACTGTCCAACACGGGCCGCATGATTCGGTGGCATTGTGCTACCTAATTCGCTCGGTGCTGTAGTAGTACTCAGGCCATCTTTCTGCTCTTGAGAATATAGTCTTAGGTGGGCATGACCATTATAGTTGTCATGGATAACTGGTGAGACACTCTGATGGGAGAGCATTTTGTCCTTTTCCGGAATATTTCAATTAGCCTAAGCATTTTGTCGATATTCTATCAACTTACTGAACAGGTGGATGAGAGAAAGAAAACGGTGTGTTACTTCTCAACATTCAACGAAATAGCTCTTTATTTATATCTCGCTAATGATCAACGATGAGGGATAGTGACGTCTTTACAACGATCTTAGACTCGGATGGATGGGAATCACGTCAGACCCTTTTACTTGCAAGGACTTTTTACATAAATCTATCTCCTCTAAGGCGGTTGCATGGTCTCCTCTGGACTAGCTACAGGGGAGCCTTCTTGTCAATTGGACTTCAATGGCTATCAAAAATAGTATGATGGCCTCATTATGTCAAAGGTTGCTCATGTATCACGGAATGAAAGGCGTTGGTTATGCTATATGTAATGGTAGGGTATGTGTGCTTTTCCAAAATGGAATCACTTGCATCGCTCTACTTCTTATAGGATATCAATATTGCTGATCTAAGGTTGTGATACCCCGGCCCTTGTTCATCAGTGACTAATTACTGACTTGGAAAAGCATTATGAAACATGAAGAATATTTTCACGCTTCGTACCTTATATCACATACAATGGCGATATAAAGATCAAATGAGTGATCAAGGCTACGGGGGCATATGTAGGCTTCTTAGTTCAGCCCTCCGCCTCCTTCACGTATCATCATGTATTAGTTTCTTCATTTTGCAGATTCGATAGTAGCCACTGCTTCTTGTAATCATTTTGAAGGCTGGGTATTTCTTTGACCTTCGTTTTTAATAGATTTACACTTAGTAGGCTATACTGCAGTGGTGGTCACAAGACTGCCAATTTGGGATCAAGTTGCATGTCCAGGTGATGATGATGATTATGATGATGTACTCATTAACCTGATCTAACTCACTTTACATGCTGCCATACGGGGAGAGCCTCTCAGATGCTGCGCTTCTACAAAAAGGAGCATTCCCTTTTGCCGATGAATATCGGCGTCTGCGTCATGCTAGTGTAGAAATTTTACAACTGGAAAATGGCCTCTGTGGCATGTTTACGTAAATTGAAGTTTGGCCATCAATAGTGGTCTTACGAATATCGGCCCAATGCTCATATAGCAACTTCACAGCGTCGAGATGGCGATGTCTTAATTGCAAAGAGCATACATATGACCGGCGGATGCCCGAAGAGAAGGCCCAAGCTCTTATAGTTCATCGTCAGCATAGATGGCATTGCAGTTGATCCTGAGAAACTCGAAGTGATTCAGTCATTGAGGGTTCCCACAATCGTGAAAGGAGTACAGTCATTCCTTGGATCCTGCAATTTCTATCGTCGATTCATCCAGAGATATAGTACCATTTCGAACCCCCTACACTGATTTATCAGAAAGTATTTTTTATTCGAATGATTGACCGGTTGTGAAGTAGCGGCTCTACTTCTTAAGGAAGACCTCATGAGGCACCAGTCCTTCGACATTCCGACCTAGTTCGGCGTACTAGGGCTATAATCCACGCCTCCAACGGAGTCCTGGAGGCAATATCATTCCGGTAGTATGAGCAAGAAGACTTCTGGCACTCAGTGTCTTGAACTTTACTCAAAGACAGTGCAACCCGCAGAATTGAACTACGAAGTGCGTGGTAAAGGGCTTTGACCTATCATTCGCGCTGTCCAAAAACAGAGAGCCTAATTCGATGGCCTGACATGAAAGAATCGATTTGAAATTCTCACTGATCACCAGTCTGTTCAACACTTAATGACGATCCGCCCGATGGATCAGCGTCAAGCAAGATGGAGCGAATTCCTTTCTCAGTTCCGATCATGATCAAATACCGCTCCGAAAGGAGAAATGTCATCGCAGATGTCCTATATCGGAAAGAATGCTCTCATACGTGACAATTCGAGTTTGTTTGTGCTTATGTTGGTTTCAGGGTACTTCCACTTTTGGGAACAACTTGCAGATTGGGAAATTCGGTTGCATCGTTTACATTGGTGGGATCCCAGGGCATCTGATCCCACCAATTCTGTCTTTTCTTCTCTTCCCTGTCATTAGTATTCTGAATTGATAGAAACCAGGCTGTATGGCAATGGTACTATAGATTCAATGATACGCAACTCTCTGATTAACAATCATGAAGAAAAACACAAACTCAAATGTACGACATAATAATCAAATTTAGCACTTTTGTGTAGGACTTTTCGCTTATCAGGTCCGGCGAAATTCAGGGTCATTGAGTGGTGGTGTAATAGAATCAATGGCTTCATGTATGACTACTTTCGGATTTGTACGAAAAGGTACTTCAAGATTGTCATGGTAATTCCATAGGTCATATGATAGCTGTGCAATGAACATAGAGATTCTGACCTCATTGATTGGACCCTTCCGTTTCACGACACCGATCAAATCGTCAAATTTCCCTAAACATGGGGTTTGATCCCTGATGCCTAGCGCTCCGCAAAGCCCATTCAGAGTGTTTAACTAGGAACTTGTAATCAGTGTATTCTGACCCTTCTACATATTATAAAGACTTTAAATGTAGTTTTCACAATTTCAATCACTATATAACTATAACATCTAGAAGATCCGACAAGTGGAAGTTGAGAAATATTAATATACTTATATTCCGAGATCAGATATATTTCAATATATTTTACAATATCGAAATTATAATAAAATACTACCCAAAGATAAAGGTAGAATACGGGGACTATATATGTATAGAGTATCTAAAAAAGTCACGTTTTCTAAATTGCTTGCATTGTTTGGTGCTTTTTGGGCTTTATTGGGGCCCACTGAAGCCCACCGGGCTTTCACCCACCGGTGGGCCTGAGGACCGGGCCCAAAACCCAGTCCACTAGTGGGTTGGGGCGGGTTGGGCTTTGGGTTTGTGGGCTTTACATACTTAGGTAGGTATCAGTGATACCTATACGTCTTCGTACTCATTCCTTCTGTTGGGAGAGACTACCCTAAGAAACCCAAGTTCTAAATATCGCGGTCATATTTCTTGTTGAGATCCGCCAGGATACTTGCATCATGAGGGTGGTAAGTCTAGTAAGAATATATCTAAAAGGTCTCGCTAACATTAGTAGCACCATGGACGGGGACCGCGGCGTTACTACGAGCCCGAGGGTCGTGAATTGGACATCCACGTACTTGAAACACTGCCTACACTCGGCTGGAAGAATAAGGATTGTGTGACCGTGGATTTGTGCCGGACTTCCTTGGTTCTATGAGGAAGTTTGATCCCACTTTATGCCAGCCTCATTTGAAGAAAGTTATAGACGACGAGTATTTTCCTAGAGCTATGTCTCTAAGGTAAATCGCCGGTCTAGAGATGATCACCTTGGACAACTACACGCCGCAGGGGGTGAGCAATATCCTAGATGGTATTCGTAAAATACATCGAGCACTAGCGCGGCATAGAGTTCGTAAACAACTCAATATGATGATCGTTAAGGATGGCCCAGATAGAGTTGTTTGGCTGGATTTTGACCGAGCCCGGACATACGACAAAGATCAAATCATCGCGGAAAAAAACAACCTCATCAAGAAGGAAGCAATTATTATGGAACTCAAGGATGCCACAGTGAGTGCGCCAATTATATACACATGGTGGACTCTGTTCTAATACTCATCAACAGGCCGTTGATGCCGAGAAAGGGAAGTTAGATGAAACATACTTGTTTTACTTTGGCTCATGAGACATCGTATTTTTCCAAATACAATGTGAGAGTGAGAAGGATATAACTGTGGCAACTGGAGATGATCATATGGAATAGAGAGCACGAGACTTGCGCGTGTCTAGGAGACTTCAAATAGTCACCACGGGTATAGGCTGTTTTCCGGTAGATAGTGAAGGTCTAAATTCATCGATGTATATTTGATGGCCTAGCACTTTAATCAATAGAAGTATGATTTTACATCTTAGACTGCTTTTCTGCCGCAAAATATTCCGCGCTCACAGCAGCCTTGATCAACTGGTTGGCAATTGCCGTAGGAGGAGGCAATCGCAGCCCCCCCTTGTATTCCGGGCCAGCCTGGGCGCTCAAGTCACTGGTGCCAATGCGCAACGCCTCCTCTACCTCATCAATTTCAAACCACCGCGCATCCTCTAACTCAGGATCGTGCTGTAAAGAGATAGTCTCGTGCGCGGGGTCACTGACCTGAGCAATAGCGCCAATCATCAAATTGGCCGGATACGGCCAAGGCTGCGAGGAGTGAATAACAACGCGGGACAATGTGACACCTGATTCCTCCCACACTTCTCTCCGAACAGCATCCTCAATTGACTCGGCTGGCTCAATAAATCCAGCCAAGGTAGAATACCACCCTGGCGGGAACCGTTTGGAGCGACCGAGCAGGATGCGCTTGCCGTCGGCAGAGACCACTGCCACGATGATAGTCGGATCGGTGCGGGGGAAGCAAAGGTTTGACAGCGTAGTACGAGTATTACATTCTGGACGCTCTTCCGTCTTGCCCTCAGTTGCCCGTGCAACATCTGTCGGTGGACAGGCACGCTTAGTTCCTGCATTCACCGCCAAAGTACGGTGGCCGCATGTACCACAGAAGATATTGCGAGTGTTCCAGTCCATCAACGCACGTGCCTGTGCATAGATAGCAGCTATCCCAAATTCATTAGTTTCCTTTTTATCGATCTATGCATTGATATCGCATTTACATACCTTCATCGGCGGAGAAGGACATGACAACTCGTGTTTGGAAGAAAGACAACCCCTTCTCCTCCATGGCACTGATCACACCTTTCGCTGCAACCTGCTGCTCTTCGGAGCCCCTGGGGGTCACATCGACTGCGAAATACGGCGTTCCAGAGTATATCTTCCATGCCAACCCTCCTTCCTTGCGACTCTCGTCCAGTCCGAGGAATATAAGGGTTGGGTGTGTCTTGCGCGAATCATAGCTCTTAATCATGTCTTCCTCGGATGTATCAAAGATATCCTGGGGCACAAGCTTGCGCACGTCATCATACTTGGCATAGTGTAGCTGTGCCGGGGACGGAGTCAAAGGCGCTAGGTTGTTCAACAAAACAAACCGGGCCGAAGGGTGCTTCAGGGCCGTAGACAGGAACGGATGATCAGAGCGCAAGAACGATAGACGGTTGATTGGGGAGCCTGCAGATTTTTTTAGTCATACTACTTCCCGTATAATAAAGTCCAAAACGTCCTTACTGGAGAAGTAATTGACCGTCTCTTTGCCAAAGTGTCGGGACAACATGGATTCCGCAAGCATATGAGCTGGGTTGGGGATCTGAGGGGTTGCGCTCATTCTGTAAGGGGTAGGTTGCCAAGAATAGATGTGTAATAGGGCAGGTATATTAACAAAAGGAAGTTCTCTCAAAGATGAGTCTATTTCTATACAGATTATGTATTAGGAAGAACATGGAATCTAGGACAGATCGGAGAAATTGCATTAATCAGCGGCCCACGGCCCACCTCGGCATAATTGTGCAAACAGATTACACGTTTTGGGTCGGAATTAAGCCGACAATACTGATGTGAGAGTATATTACAGTAACGTACGGTCACACTGTTACCAGCGAAGCGGGGGAACCTGAGCTCCCCACACACGTGACCACATTCTTTTGACTCTTATCGCCGACGAGCCTCTGTGCGAAGCACAAGATACGGACCTCTCAGTCATATTCGGCACCATGGGGCACCTTGTCACTCTAGCAACATGGTAAGTCTGAACTATCTACTATTTGGACACCAGAAATCCCCGCGCTAACTCGTTCTAGCTCTTTGAACCAGTGGGCTCTCGACTTTGAGGGCAACGCGGAACGCATCATTGAGAGTATTAGGCAAGCTAAGGCTGCTGGTGCCACTTTGCGCGTTGGACCGGAGCTTGAGATTACCGGCTATGGAGTTTTGGATGGTTTCCTTGAGGGCGACACTTTCTTGCACTCATGGGAAATGCTCGCCCGCATTATCGACCACCCGGATTGCCAGGATATTGTCGTTGACGTGGGATTGCCAGTTCGCCATCGCAATGTGCGTTACAACTGTCGGTGAGTATTTCCGGTGGAACCGGTATCGCATTATCTGACATGGGCTCTGAAGTGTGATCTTCTACAACCGCAAGATCGTCCTGATTAGGCCGAAAATGTGGCTTGCCAATGGTTCGTTCAATTGCTCTCTTTACCTCTAAAAATATTTGCTGATATGTGGGTTTATCCTAGATGGCAACTATCGCGAGCACCGACACTTCACGCCATGGCAGCGTCCACAGGAAGTGGAAGACTACTATTTGGAATCAATTGTTGGAAAGATTACCGGCCAGTACAAGGTCCCATTCGGTGACGCCGTAATCAGCACAAGGGATACATGTCTGGGTCTTGAGACATGCGAGGAGCTGTTCACCCCTAATGGGTATGTGATGAGCCCTCTACGTGGCTTTGGATGCTAACAATCGATTTCAGTCCTCACGTTCCATATGGCCTAGCTGGTAAGTTTCAAATTTTCAGATGATTGCAATTATTGTCTAATTCAAATTAGGCGTTGAAATCATTTCCAATTCTTCGGGCAGCCATCATGAACTGAAGAAGCTCGACACTCGGGTCAATTTGATCACCCAAGCTACCAAATTAGTGAGTGAAAACACCGCGACAATAGTATAGCACCTTTCTTACACCTTCCAGAGCGGCGGAATCTATCTTTATGCCAATCAGCAAGGCTGTGACGGCGATCGCCTGTACTATGACGGATGTGCTATGATTGTCGTCAACGGTGACATCGTGGCTCAAGGTTCACAGTTCTCTCTGAATGACGTGGAAGTCGTCACTGCAACAGTCGACATTGAAGAAGTCCGCACCTACCGATGTAGCGCAAGCCGTGGAATGCAAGCGAGCAAGCAGTCTCCCTATGTCCGCCTAGATCTTGACATCAGGCTTTCCCGGCGAGATGAAGATGCAGAGCCTAGCCTCGCGACCGCTCAGCCCATCAAGCCGCGGTATCATGCCCCAGAGGAGGAGATTGCTCTTGGACCTGCCTGCTGGCTATGGGATTACCTCCGGAGATGTGGAGCCGCTGGCTTCTTCCTTCCTCTGAGCGGTGGTATTGACAGCTGTGCCACGGCAACCATTGTGCACTCCATGTGTCGTGAAGTGCTCAAAGCAGTGGGAGAAGGGAACGAGCAGGTAATCAAGGATGTCCGCCGGTTGTGTGCGAAGCCAGCAGATTCGGACTGGCTTCCCACCACTCCCCAGGAGATTTGCAAGTAAGTCTTATAAGTGTTGCGCCATTTTGGCCAAACTCCTCTGTCGTCATCGTTGGGATCAAATATTAAGCAACCTTTCTAGGTCTATCTTCCATACCAGCTATATGGGCACACAAAACTCAGGTCGGGAGACACGAGACAGAGCGACTCGACTGGCCAATGATATTGGATCTTACCACATTGACTTCAATTTTGATACTGTGGTTACCTCCATCATGAATTTGTTTACTGTTATCACTAACTTCCAACCTCGTTTCAAAATGCACGGTGGCACTCCTGCGGAGAATGTCGCACTTCAGAATGTGCAGGCTCGGCTCAGAATGGTTCTCTCCTACCTGTTTGCCTCCTTATTGCCGACTGTGCGTCAACGCCCTGGTGGTGGCGGTTTGCTCGTTCTCGCATCATCTAACGTCGATGGTAAGTCTATCAACATGAACATCTTACCTCGTTGATCATCATCGCTAACTGTTATCACAGAATGGTACGCCACGAATAATACACCAATTTCCTTCCTCGTGACTTACTGACTCGACCGATCTAGTTTGCGAGGCTATCTCACCAAGTACGATGCTAGTTCCGCCGATGTAAGCGTCAATCTCCGCAAATCTAAGCATCACATTCCTTCCAGGCTAACCAAAACAACCAGCTCAACCCAATTGGCTCCGTGAGCAAAGTCGACCTTAAAAAATTCATTTCCTGGTCCGGCCGAAGCTTCGACCTACCGATCCTCGAAGAGTTCATCCACGCAACACCCACCGCTGAGCTGGAACCCATCACGCACGACTACGTCCAATCCGACGAAGTCGACATGGGCGTTACGTACGCGCAACTGGGCGTTTTCGGATACTTGAGAAAGGTCTCCAAGCTAGGCCCGTACTCTATGTACGAGAAGTTGCTCCACCTGTGGGGCAACGAATACAGCCCGCGCGAGATCTACGAGAAGACCCGCCATTTCTTCTACTACTACTCCATCAACAGACACAAGATGACTGTTCTAACGCCTAGCTACCATGCTGAGCAGTACTCACCCGACGACAATCGTCATGATCTGAGACAGTTCCTTTGTATGTTTTCTCGTGCTCTAGCTTGTGGATTGCATGCTAATCTTGGTTGTATAGACCCACCGTTTACTTGGGCGTACAAGAAAATGGAAGATAACGTTAAGTACTGGGAATCTAAGGGATGGACTACTGGCAAGGGAGGGAAAAAGAGTGTCAAGGCTGATTAGACATAGATTGTCTATGTTCTGAAATCTTCAAGATGTTTTGTGTACCTGTTTTAGGTCATGCTTAATATTCATGTCTTCATCGCAATCAAGATTGGATAATTTTGAAATATGAGCTATTTCCCACACAGGCTACAAGATATCAAACTAGTTGAGACCTTTCCATGATGATTAGGAAAGGCAAGGCGCTAGTGTCGACACAGCTAGGCGCGAAAGTGAAGCAAAATTGTAAAGATACTGAAAGGACACCTGGGATATAAGAGGCCGACTATATAAAAAGCATAAGAACTTGCCTACACCGCGGAGGTTGAACTATGGTTCTTGGCTTCAGCTGCAGTGGGGCTCTAACCTTGGAATGACGCCAGCGGCTCAACACAATTGTAGTGTAGACTTACTATGTTTGCTAAACAGATTTGTTGACTTCATGAGTCGAAATCCAGTAGGGTGTATGAAGCATTATAGATCTAGATGAATAGGGGACATGAATAACGCCACGTTGAAAAAAACAAGGCGAAAAATACAAATACATTGGGGATCACGTGGCGTTGAGTGGGGCTCCCCAACATGTATTCAACTCTGCATGCAACTGCATCTCTTCACTTTTCCAACCTATCAAGGTAGTATTGCTATTCTCTGACATAATCATCATGGGCAACGAAGACAACAAGCGCAAGGATTTTCCAACCCAGAAGGACTGGGCTGATGATGAGAGCAACCCGTTCGTCGCCTTCCGGCGCTACGCCGATGAGCAGGTCTCCACCATGCTTCAATCTATCACTGGCCTTCCTTCAATGCTGACACAGCCTCACAACGGCCACTGGGATATATTTGTGGATAATAACGGCTACGACAGTCGCTTGGCTCGTCAAAGAACCGGTGATAATACAAACAACGGCTATCCAGACCGCGATACTGGAAGTGGTTATTCGGGCAATCGAGATGGAGATGATCCACGCAATGGAAACCGCTCACGACCGCGCTGGCCCGAGAACGATGATTCGTCGCACTCTCAATCCCAAGGGAAGTGGGGTAATGGAACATCCGACTTTTTTGGCCTCGATTCCTTCTTCGAACGATCATGGCTTGAGGACAGCTTCTTCCCCTTTGCATCACAACTCTTGCACTCCGGTCACAACCTTCTAGTCCGAGATATGTTCGAGGACACTGACTCGCCAGCCTGGCCAATGGGGTATATCATGTTTAGCCCGTACTCGCCTCTTCATCTAGAACGTCAAGCACATTACCAAGCACATCGTGAAAAGGGCGTTTTCTCATCCATCATGTCATCTTTACATCTCAATTCCGACCGCGACCCTTCCGAACCACAGTGGAGAGAAGCATTCGAGGATTTACTTCGACTCGAGAACGATAAGCCGATGCTCGATCGCAATGGCTCCCTTACGAGATCCGAGACCGGAAAGGAGTGGATACAGGGACTTATCAAAAGAGGCAGCCTGGGGGATAAGTGGAAGTATGTGAATGGCAGAGAGGGCCAACCTTGGTCGGGTATCATTTTCTCCGGTGCAGGTCCAGAGCAGAACCAGTCTCGGTCTTGGTCTCTACCCGAGAAAGAGGAAGAATCTGCAGATACGGAAGCTGAGAGCGAGCTGGATTTGTATGAGCGCTTCCTGCATGATATCGAAACTCGCGAACGTGAATTTTTCCGCGGTGCCTCCGAAAGCCCTCTTCTGCGTCTCCTCCTCGAGGAGCGACGACAGCAACAAGAAGAACTTGAGAAATACAGACGCAGTGCCCCAAAGGTCGATGCGCATAGCCGCGACGATAATGAGAATTGGATCGATCTTGTGTCTGGTGGAAACAAAAAATCAGTTCCTGAAACAACCAAGGACTTGCCGACCAAGATCGAGTCCAAGCCAACTGAAGCTGTCTCGGAAACGCAATCTCGCGTTGTCTCCACTATGACTCGTACGGAGCGCGTGCGGCTTCCTGATGGCTCGGTTGAGAGCAAGACGGTCAATACGAAGCGTTTCGCAGATGGCCGAGAGGAAAGTGACGAATCTGTTGAGCTTTTTCATCCTCACGAGGGTTACAAGCCTGAGTCCGATACGTCGAAGAATGGCTGGTTCTGGAAAGACTAGGATTTTGGACAATATCTACGACGAACGATCTCCTCCGGCTATGACCTTTAATATGACACCTCTTATGTCTGACTCCAGCTTATTTGCTATTCATGATTTGCATTCAACTGTTTTCTGGATGCCGGTCATCTTTCTGTAATTTACTTCCTAGTTTCGAGCCACCTGGTTATTTGTACATTCAATTATTGCATCTCACCCTGCACTGTCAAAATTGAATCCTAACTATTCAATGTCCAACTCATAACAAGAGCTATTACTATCCAATCTATTTTTGGCTGTCTTTTTAGATACCTAGTCAGGTGTGATTTCGGTATAGATATTTCTTCCCTCCAACGGTGTAGAAGAAAAGGAATTAGGGCCAAAATATAGAGCATAGGCGGCAAAATATTGACTTGGTATTAAGTGATAACATTCTGGGAGATTCTGCAACCAAGATACAACAAGCATCCCAAAAATAGCATGTTTCCATCTCACAAATGCGCCTGTTGAGGCTCCCATGCTTCATCAAATCCAGTAGAACGGACCCACATTGGCCTATCCCCCTCCTCTACAGTAGAGTCCACAGCTGTCAAACAGTTAGCACAGTGAGAAATTTGCAATATTAGGTCTCGCTGCTCACCTATGTTCCCAATCCTTAGCCACATATCCCCCTTGATCGGCACCTCAGGATGTTTGCTCTCGTATGCCTGACAGACATGCTGACCATGCGCCAAAGCCCGTGCAAGCTTAGCTAGATGTCCATCATCACCGGGATGAGCGATGCTTCGTGCGAAAATCTGAGACCAGTCTTCGTTCATGGGATAATTGGCCACCTCATCCAACAGAAGGTCAGGCGTTCCTCGAGAAATATACATCAAAAGATCAATGCGTCCCTTCCATTCCAGCATGCGCAGTTTGGATTTTTGATCCAAGAATGGGAGGATTAGAATCTTGGAAAAGAAGATAGAGGAATTGACACAATGGATGAAGAAGAAAT
This sequence comes from Penicillium coprophilum, assembly GCF_028826855.1. Lineage (NCBI taxonomy): Eukaryota > Fungi > Ascomycota > Eurotiomycetes > Eurotiales > Aspergillaceae > Penicillium > Penicillium coprophilum. Next base: position 7,725,196 of record NW_026622723.1, on the reverse strand, counting down.
CAAGCCTCATCTCTCTGGTTGGACGCTGCGCAGCGCTGGTGTAGTAGGCTGGGATAGATTTAGTAATAGTCCCACGCTCCATCACTCACACAATAGTGCTAAGCACATGGACTTCCAAGACTAGACTTACCGACTGTATTGATCATATCTGCCAACCGCTCCTCGACCTGGTCTTCAGAGACAGTGTATTGCGAAGCATACTTCAACATCTGCTCTGGTGCTCTGTGGAGCACACCGTCCTTGATCTTGTTAGAGTCAGACCACTTAACACTCTCAATCAGAGCCTTATCCGCCCGCATCTCATTTAAAAGCTGGAGCAACGACTTCTGTCCAGGCTTTCCGATACCACCGGCCAGTTTCTCGGCGGGTAGGAAGAATGCACGACCAAGCCAGTCATCGTGCACAGCTGCCTGTGCAAGACCTTGAGCTACAATGGCAGGCTGGTTGAATTCTATACCGAAACCGAGGTGGATGAGCGGGTGAACGAGGCCTGGATAGATTAGCCCGAGGAACATTTAATGTCCATGTTACTTATGTTATATGAAGACACTTACCGCCAAATAACCGACACATCATACTCTCCGCTCGCTCATCTCCGGCGAAGACATATATGTTCAGAACCTCCGCAACGCCCTTTGCGTCAATCTCATGCTGGAAGAAAGCTAGGTAGTTAGGGTAATGCTCTTCCTTCCCGAAATACTCCTGGAATTGAGCGACGTCATGCATGGATTGGATGACATCTTGGCTTGTTGGAAGAGCGGGTCTCTGGTATGACTTGTTCCGCTCATAGCAAGCCTTGATATCCTCAGGTGCTGCACCAAGGGCATAGATACTCAGGAGCTGGTGAGGTATGTGATCTATGTTCGCATTAGAGATAATTGTCGTGAGGAATGTCTGAAAATCACATACTATGGAACCTCTGCTCGTTGAAGAAGACATGGTGAGAGGTCATGTCTTCCTGCAGGATCTCGCTCACGGTGCGCGCAGTGTCTCCCCTCACATTTGAGCTGTAGATGCCCAAGTCTGTCACCGGTGACAGATTAATCTTAGTAGCGGTGGCCATTTTGGATGGAGTGTTGCGGAATAGTTTCCCGGGGCTGGAACTATATGAGCTGTATTGTGCGGCTAGTTGCGGAAGGGTTAGAGCAAAAGTCGTCGAAGCAGCAGAGCAGGCTGTTTGAATTGATAAATGTAGACTGGGATAGTGGCGAGCACTATTCAGCAAGAGAAGCTGGGGCTGTATAGTAGGCTTGATGCGGAATAGATGTTGGTGAGACTGAAGAATGCGGAGAAGCATGTCCTTTATATAGCTCACCTCCTTATAATAGACCGTACAACTCTCGATACATGTAGACAGCTAGGAATTCAATTCGAACCCAGGAGCCTATCAGAGTATACGATTATTCAGAAACAAAAGGCGGAGAAGTCGAGCTCGGGTCTCGGGGCTTTCTGACCAACGTCATGAGTGGCCGTCGTTTTCCAGACCGGTCTTGCTGACTTAATTTTTGCTGATTTTCGGATTTGATTAGAAAGGTCTTGGATCTAGCCATGAATGCTCTATAACACAAATAGTGTCATGTATTTTTTATTTTTTATTCTCTTTTGAACAGGTGATAATTCGGGGGTATCTGTCATTCTGGGGTGCCACGAGAAACGTCAACTACGCGCCCGAGAATATCAAGAAATTCAAGAAATTCAAGAAATTCCAAAAGAAACCAGCAAGGTATTCTTCTACGCCTCGTTCTCCCTCTCCTTCTTGCGACGTTGTCGGTCTCGTTCCATCTTCTTGAACAACGGGTGATGGCCCTTATCCTTGAGCTGCTTGTTCCTGCTCTTGTTGTACTCGATATAAGCCATATCCTCACCACCAGCCAGGCCACTGAGAGTAGTAGCACTGCGTTTAGCACCGCCTTTCTTGGCTGCCACTCGTTTGCCGGAGCGCATCGAAAAGAGATCGTCATTGACCTGCTCAACGTCGGCGGATGACTCATTCTGCAGCATGACTTCTTGCAGAAGCTCACGGCGTTCCGCTGGCGTCGAGTACGAGAGTCCTTCGTAATTATCTATGCCTTGGAGATGGGTGATGACCTTGAAAGCATAGCCCTGGTCGATCAGGAATGCCTGGCGTTTGGCTGAGTAGACCATCTCATTAGTGTCCTTGGACACGAGCGAGTAGAAGAAGGCATTGAAGCCCTCGTCATTTCGACGCTTGGCTCGTAGAATTCGTCCCAGGCGTTGGGCCTCCTGACGACGTGAGCCGTAGTGAGACGAGATTTGAATCAGACAAGTGGCCTCGGGGAGATCGAGTGAGGTGTCACCAATCTTGGACAAGAAGATGGTGTTGACCTGCTCATTGTGTTGGAAATTCTCCAGGATACGCATACGTTCATTTTGGGGAGTTCCACCGTAAATGTAAGCTTTGTTCAGCTTGAGCGCGTATCGCTCGAGGGCATAGACATTATCAGAGAACACGATGATTTTATCGCCGCGCTTCTCGTGGAAATCGATCAGGAACTGACACGCCTGGAATTTGCGAGGGTTCATGATGTATAGCAGGGCTTGTTTCCGGGAGCTCTCCCGCAGATACTCAGAATAGAATTCGGTTGTCATCGGGCACCACACCTCAGCACATTGAACCTTGGCGATGTGGCCCTGTGCAGCCAGTTCCATCCAGTTCGCTTCGTAGAGTTTCGGTCCGATCAAAAAGTTCAAATCCTTGATCTTGTCATCCTCACGAAGTAGTGTTGCTGTCAGACCAAGCTTGCTCTGTGCGGCGATTGCAGATGTGACCTTTCGGAACATGGATGCCGGCACGACGTGCACCTCGTCAAGAATCATCATACCCCATTCTCTCGATTGAAGCCAGTCCATCATCTTCTGGGCATCATAAGACCGGGCACGGGTCTGTGACACCATTGAGTATGTCGACACGATGATACCAGTCGATCGCTTGAATTTTTCTTTATGGTCCGAGGTGAAGATGGCGATATCACCCGGGTCGATAGTTGTCCACCGCAAGAACTCGTTTCGCCACTGAACCACGGACATGGAACTGGTGCAGAGGACAATGGTGCCTTTCTTGATGGTCGCCGCGGCAGTGATACCCACAAGAGTCTTACCGGCGCCGCAAGGAAGTACAATGATACCACTTTTGGCTCGTCCGTTACCGAACATTTTACTTAAACTCTTCTCCTGGTAGGACCGAATCCGCGCCGCGGGTTTCAAATCCATATCCAGATTTGGATTGACAGTATCTCCCTGGAAGTCGTACTCTTCCAAGGCGGGACACCCGATCGATTGGCAGCGGGCCTTGACCACTTCGACACCAGCAGCGGGAATTTCGAAACTGTACGTGATTGCCTCTTCAGTCTCATCCTCGCCAATGTCGTCAATGCCATAATTCACGGCTCCTCCTTCTTCAGTCTCATCCCGAGCTTTGGCAGCAGCAGCTTCCTGTTGAGTGGTCTCTCGAACGCCAGCTGCATCTTTCGTTCCAGGAATGACAAGACCGCCCATTTTCGGAGCAGCCCGTTCGATAATTCCTTCGGTACTATCCATTCTCTGGGGGCCGATCACTTCATCTTTCAGCAACCGTTGAAGCATTTCTGGATCTGTCGTTTCCACATAGTATCGATTATGCCTCAATACCATCTTGATTTTTCCGTACGACTTTGTGAACTCGATGATGAACGTCCGAATGCTTTCCGGCAGCGGGGTTTTCGACAGACGGTCCAAGAACTCAACAATATCCTGTGGTTTTAACCCAACCGAAACCGCCGCATATAAACTGTGTCCGGTCAAGCGATATTCGTGGAGATGGGTCGGACGGGAAAGCGGCTCCGCGATGGTGGTCAGGAAATCTTGGGCCTGGGGTGCCAGCGGGGAGAAACTCTCGAGGGTGATTGTGCCTTTCACAGGCTCGATCCATAACGGCCGGTTGTAGTGGTCGCGCTTCAGCGGGAGCGAAGAAAGATCTTTGTATCCAAATCGGGGGTCCGTCTTGTCCACCTGATTCTTCTTGCCAAATGCCTCGAGAGAGAACTTATTGACGACCGCTTTAGGCTCCAATTTTAGTCTCTATATTCACTTGAGGTGAGCAGACTGCCACACTATACCTTTCAAGCTGGATTCCTCTGGTAACTCTTCCTGGTCCGAGTATTCATCGCTGCTGGAAATATCGATGTCGGGGACTGGTGTAGCCCGTTTTGAAGCACCGCTAGACCGACCGGCTGGATGTAATCAGTCACCTGTCGTTTGGATGTATGCACTGAGACTTACTGTCGGCCGCTTTGCGTTTAGGAGGCATGTTTAGACTGATTCAGAGCCAAACGAATTTTTGTGTCGAGGAAACGGTATCTCAGTGAGTGAGCGTCCAGTGAGACGGAGCAACGCCCCGTTGAAGGTATCTCACTCCAGCATGGAACCAAGATGCTGCGCCGGACAAACAGATAGCGAAAAAGATCGATAATTTATTGCGGAGCGACGAGATTTAGTTCCAGTGCGATAGGAAAGAGACTTTCAGATGGAGTGGGATGTCACCCAGAGCGACGATATGTATGTGACGGAGAAAATGACTTGGGAAGAAGTCGTGAAAGTCCAAAGGCTATGCGCCGGTTGATAATTCTTGGCCTGAGGCACCAACAAAAGTCGGTCCGTGCGTAGCCGCTCAACTGACGTAGAGCATCCTTTTCTGTTACTTCACCCGACCAACTACCAAATTATACATTATGAATACGGTAATTTCCTCTATTCAATGCTTTTTGAATCATGCTAATCATAGTGCCTTTTAGATCCGATCTACCTGGTGAGCAATGATAGCTCTATCTGAATGAGCATATAAACGAACATAATTACTGATGACTCTCACTTGAGTAGGGTTGGCTGGGGCACCCTTTGCCTTGGTATGTATCCTATCAATTGCTGGCAATGGGCCAGTCACAGATCCAGCAAATCACATGTAAATAATTGACTAACAAAATTCCTACAGCTGGCGGCGGAGCATACTATTTCGCGAAGAAATCCATCAATGCCGACCGACAGGCCCGATTCGAAGCCGAAGTCAAGCGCAAGGCTCAAATGAAGCGTATGGAGGATGAGCACAAGCGCCAAGTGCATTTGCCGCCCAAGGGAACCCCGGGCAACACTAGCTTGGAGCAAGTAAGCTTCCAGAACGTCGAAGACGACGCCGCCTCGCCTAGTCTCGAAGCCTCCCATGATCCGGCGCCCACTCGGCACGAACCCTTGACCGAGGCCGAGCGTGTGTTGGAGAAAGGGAAGTACGAAACGGCACAGCCCTACCGGCCTCCGAGTGGCAACCGGTTTAGCTGAACGGTTGGCCGCGTTGTATATTTCGACACGGGATGCCCGGCTACCCCGTACGCAAACTGAAAAATAGAGGATTTCAAACAAAGTGGATCATATGGAGGCGGGGAACTCCTCGGACTCGATCTATGTATTTTTGTACTACGTTTAATTCGTTTGGTGGTAGCATCTCACTCGAGATGGGACTCGATTTAATAATGGATCAGTTTGCGCAGAGATGACTGTCTCATGATCTTTGTCTTTTCATAGCGACGACCCAGATCTCGTCATCTCCATTCTCATAAGTAAAAAATGTATTGTAAAAGCACCGTCCCATAGTGCTAGCCAAAAGAGAACCCAAACGCCGAATTCCAAGCTCCTCATAATGCATCATATCGCGACCTGAGTGTCCTGTATCGGCGCCTGCACCGACCTTCCCCGTCCAGATTCCAAGTCGTCCATAGCTTGGCGACTAGCGCGCATGGAAGCAAAGTGGGGGGTTCCTTTATGTTGAGTCAGTTTCTCCACACGAGCTTGGATTGCGAAAGCATAACACGGTACATTTTCTGCAGACTTACTTGGCGCTCGTCGATATGCCTGAGCTCCGCTGTCGCGAGCTTTCCAGGGCAGGTGGAACAAATGGGAGTACCACACCACATACAATACAACCCATGGCGACGGCACGGGCAGCGCGAGAGTCAGGACGAGGACGGTGAGCGGAGAAGTGACGGATGGAGGGACGAGCGATTTGAGATGCGATGGAAGCCATAGTGTAGAATAAGTAGAATAAGCTGGAGAGATTTATGTTCGGGAGTTTGATTGAAGCTGAAATCGAGAAAATAAAAGGGAGAATTTTATATACAGTCAGGCCATGCAATTGCGCAAGTGATCCGGGCGGGGCATATGGCCTGATCCTCGATGAGAGGGCTCATCCGTGATCAGGCGCAGGATCGGCACTTCACGCATTTCTCATAGTGCAGCGGCCTAACGCCATTGCGGGGTCTCAAGATGTGGGATCTTAGCGTAGAGAGCTTGGGCTTCATACCGGGAACTCGCTTCCGAATCTTTACTCTTTCGAATCATATGTCAGATATCTCCATGATAGCCTGGTCTGTGACTGGAGGTATAAACTTGATCAACCGGGATATACCTGACTTAAGTCTGGACATGTCTGAACATATCCCGGTGTACAATCTTACTCAACATTATCATTCTGTTCTCCGTAGGACTATTTATATTTACTGTTGTATATCAAGCCACTGAATGTCATGGCACGGAGTATGCTTTTCCCGCTTTTTTTCTGCCGCCTGCTTACCAAGACTGGAATGGGGAAATGGATCTTCATATCTAAGATATCTGATAAGGATATGGATATGAGCAGAGTACTCATTAATACAATACTTACCGAGCCCTGTATGATATCACAAGGCCGCATGAGTGGCCGTCGTCCGTCTACTGTTGTATACATACGAAGTACTCCAGAGGCTCCGTATGTTCAGACATGGAGTTTGTTAGTCTACAACATATACGGCCGGCAGAACGTTTGGATGTACAGTCACTACGCAAAAGTGCGTACACCCCTAGAGATCCACCTGTCACACCGCTCGGATTTTCGGCTCTACCGCCTACTAAACCCGCACCAACTTATGCCATAAGGCGTTCGATGGAAATTTTGGGTCATTCACTACCCAGTAGGGTAAATTCTGTCATGATAATTAGATTACAATAGGAATCTGGCGAATCTCGCGTGGATAATTTGTCCGGTAGAATATTACATAATCATATGTGTGGGACTCAAGGGTGTTAAGACTTAGTTATGCGTACTCTTGAGGATGACTGTTGTAGGTAGGTACTGTAGTGGTGAAAAGTGATAAAAGGTAAAAGGGCGGTGACAGAGGTGCCCAGTAACCTGAGAGTCTGTAGGCGGCCACGGTCAGGCTTACTGATAGTATCACGTGCGATAAAAGCTTCGATAAGAAGCCTTGACAACCTTACGGTTGATTGGAACATATGTTGGACTATCTCCTTGTTTCTCCTCGAGGTACCACTAACCATGGCGACGCCTCTTAGTGTAGTTATTGCCAAGGCTGCGTTTGCAGCTTGTCTTCTGCGTCCGGATCCTTCTTCGGTTCCTCACGATGAGATAAGCGACTTTCACACCTGCCTCGAGCGCGCTCTGTCGCATTGCTCCCCAGCCAACATTCAGGTCTGAGCCTAAGTCATTCCTGTCACCTCTCACGTCCTCTCTGCTAAACAGCTTCCCCAAACAGTCTTGCAAAGTGTGGTTACTTCGCTTCGTTGCCTTTTCATCTAATAGGGTAAAGGGCCTGGTCAAATACCTGGAAGCTCTCGCAGCATCCTTGCACCCACAGCCCACTGGATCGAAAGTCTCATCGAAGCGTCAACGTCTTCGTATCCTTTATTTGCTCAGTGATCTGTTGCACCACTGCAAATACCACCTTGGCACCACTTCCACCTTCTCCACCGTGAGCGGGTCCCTGCAGCTGCATCTTGTCAACTTGGTCGGCTACGCAGCGGCCTGTGATCGCCAAAGGAATCCACGGCACCATCGACGACTAGATGATCTGCTAGATATTTGGTCGAAGAACGAATACTTTCATCCCGATTTGGTCAACAAGCTTCGAGAAGTTGTGGCCATGGGGGGCCCTCCGCCTTCCAGTGATGCGGGCAACGAATTTGACCTAGCAAAAAAGCCTGACAAGGAGGCACCATGGATTATGCCCTCCCTACATGGAGATCCATCGCAGCCTTGGCACGAACTTCCTGCGGGCTGCATGTTGCCTCATATCATTCCCAATTGCAATATTCCCATCAAGCCTGAACTCATGAAACCGATAAAACTCCTAGGAGGTCCCGCCGATCAAGAGTCCATCGACCACCTCAAGGCCTTTCTGGCTGACGTGAACAAGCTCTTCGATCCGGAGGCTCCCTTGGTTGATGAAAATACAGACCTCGACGAGCTGGGCCAGACAGTCATCCGGGATAAGAAAACCGGCGAGATTATCGATGGCCGCAACTACTACGGATGGTCCTTTGACTTCTGTCGGAGAATGGATCCAGACAACGAGGACTCGGGCGACCGAAGCCGCAGCCGCAGCCGCAGTGGATCAAGAACCTATCATAAGCGCCGACGCTACAGTGGTAGCTCTAGCCATCAGTCCGAGTCCGAATCCCCAAGGTCATACCGACAAGGTTTCCGTCGCCGCGATGACGCGCGATCAAGAAGTCGTTCTCCACGCCATTCACGCAGTCGTGAAAGCTCTTACGCACCTCGTGAACCCACCTCACACTTCCCGCCTCCTCATCAACCTCAACATTCCTCCGCACCCATCAACTCTTTCCCCTCCACCCACAACCCCACTGGACAGTACGACCATCATACCATGGGCCCTAACACTGGCTATTCCCAAACACCAGCACCCAACTATGGATCTTGGCCTCCGCCTCCCCCTAACCCGCATATGTCGACAATGCCGTTCCCTCCACCTGGACCCGCATCCTCATCATCAGCCTTCCCTCCTCCTTACCATCACCCTCCCATGTCGCAGGGACAGAACCAGAGCCAGGGATACGGAGTGCCCCCGGGTCAGTATCACTTCCCTCTTCCTTATTCTGGCGGTCAGCAGGGTGGACCATGGGGACCTCCTCCTCCTCCTTCTCAGGGCGGGCGAGGTTGGTAATCAATTTGCACAAGAAACGATGTAAGAGTTACGCTGGAAATGAGAACGATTCAATTTGAAGCGTTGGAGAAGGCTTTTGCCCTTCCAATGCTGCGGCTTGTACGATTACAGCCCCGCCGCCGCAGCGGGATATTCATGTTCATTTAAAACAAATATGAAAGAGTACATGTACGTGTAAGTGTTGTTCCCTCTTGAATAATTTCCTGTAATATCCACCGTGCACATCGGCGGTTAGGTCAGAAGTAAGTCCAAGGATCCAAGCCAGATATGTCAAGGAGGGAGTCTGGGGAATAATATATGTCCCGTTCATGTTTGGACCTTTCGTTTAGAGACAATAACACCAGCTATTACCGGCCAACATCTAGTAAGCATCAAAATGCATCTTGTTGACCAACCAACGAAGCAATCTAAACGAAGAGACAACCGCCTATAGAAGTGTGATATTTTACGGTAACCCCCACGAATCAACGAGCACAGGTTGAATTATCCATCTGCTCGATTGCCAGTATACAACCATATGCCACAGACTTCTAGATTCGCCAGGTCGTTTGACATTAAATAAGAGCATGCATGAACAATCAGCCGGGTCTCTAATACACCCTTCATTTGGTACCAACTATCCGACAACCCTCGCGACAACCAACCCGGCCTAGCTCCAGCCATTCGTCTCGGTCTCCTACATCCCTTCGATCTACTTTCTCGCATCTATATCCCTTTGGCTCACTCCAATCCAAGTCTCACAACTATCCGCCGCGTGACAAGTCATCCCGCACTATTTACTCACCTTACACCTTTTATACTGGCATATACAACGCTCCAAGAGCAGCACGGAATCAGCCACAATTCAACTCACCACTTATCTCACGGATCTTGTATCTCTACTGTCAGTCACCACCACCATCCCAATGGTGAGCGAGAAACCACATCTTGCACCCTCCACACTCTGGTTTCTCATCTTGTCCTCGAGCCCTGGGACTAATCAGTGTCTCCCTCAGCTTCACCTAGTCTCACCTAGCCCCTACGAGGCTTATGCGTGACTAATTCATTCAGACAACATCTGCTGCATGGACATGCTGCAGCCGGACAAAGATGTCATTAACCCGCGAAGCGGGTTAGTGCCCATTATCGGTGGGCTGTAGCTTGGCTCAGCCACATCTTTACAGTGTATCTTTCTCCCTTTCTATATTTCTGAGAAAGAACATGTATCTCTCTGCCCTTTCTTTCCAGGTACCAGCTTCCACATGTGTAAGTCCTTCGGGCAAGTTCATGAGGAATCCTATGGGAATGGAAGAAACAAGAACACAGGATTGACCTCCAATACGCATATACACAGTGCTCGTATTCTAAGAAGCCCTTCGAGTCTCGACGGGCCCATGTCATTTTCTTCTGTCTTCCTCCCTTCGGCGATCTCGGCTGGTCTATCGTCGGATTTCGGGATCCAGGGATTCCACCCCTCTGGAAAGGCAAGCTATGGCATTGATTCGCTGCGCGGCTGAATCGTGTGGAATGCGCAAACTCGGGAATTGTGCCTACTGGTCTTTTCTAAGTTAGGCTCTGGTATGTGCGATTCGATCTTGACGTTGTCTGTTGTTTATTGTATGTATGTCCTCGAATGGAATTTGTACATATTTTGGCTTGTTTGGATGAAACATAAAGCTGGGTGAATCGGAATCTCGAGATTTATGCAAGGGATCCGATGGACGCAGCTTTTCACAAGATGCCATGATCGAGACTAGACCATTCTTGAAGATGGACGCCATCAACTAGCAATCTACTAGAGAGTCTGATCTATCAACCACATCCCAAAACATTAGGTTTTCCACTTATATTAAAGGTGTTATTTGAAACAAATAGAAGAAATTTCTTCTAATTGACACGACTGGCCATATGTCACGTCCAGCTACGAACATGGAAATAAGTTCCCATGATTCTACGACTGCAAAATGATCTTGAATGCAACCAATATCCATGGGTGCACTGTTCCTTCCGTGAAGATCATGTATACCTAATAGAGAGAAAAGACCCACTGTATCATGGATTTCTTCCTCTGACGCTGGCTAGGACTGTTTTTCAATATCCCGAATTTGCCATGCTTCCCAGTCTCAATATATACAATACACAGTACTCCGTATATCATTCACATATGTCGTTGGCTAATCTTTGATAAAATTAAAAGCATTCAACATATCGGTAAGGCCAAAACAGACACGGCGAACAAAATAAATAGAATACAATAAAGAATAAAGAATGCAAAGTAGTTGCTGTATATTGTCAAGAGGCTGCCTACCTCAAGGGTCTTTTTCAAGCCACAATGGTTGCGTTGACGTCAACTTGTCTTAGATTATTGGCCTTGTTTCAGCCACCCAAGCTCAATATTATATACATAGACCAAGCCCGTATAAAACTCCATTTGAATAATAGTATGCTGGCCTATCCTACGGCCTTTATCCAACCACAAAATAAGAAATAGAACGAACATGCATAAATAGCAAGAAAAGTTGCTCCAACTTGATTTCGCATAATGGTACAGGTCATGAATAGCCAACATGGGCTAGGTGGTATCGTAACAGGGTATTGTTCTCCCGAGGGACAGGCCAGTATCCTCGACTCGGAGAGATAGTCCGTCACATATCCATGGATAGCCAACAGACATAATAGAAGACAAAAAGAAATCGCTCGCAAAAAAAGTACAAGACATATAGAATACAGGTCAGTATTCCTTCACGGAAGGAACATTGAGCAGAAGGGATGATCCCTGGCCCAGGGAAATGAACTATCGTTCGTAGACTGCCCTTCATTCCAAGGAGTAACTCCAAAATTGTCATACATGACAAGAGGAAGTCACAAGAGATATTCAATACCTCTTTGATGGAACACACCGAGACAATGTCATCTAGCCCCGAAATCCAGCGAATCAAGTTGGACAACAGATAAAGGACATGCCCTGAAAATACTATGCAAAGGCAGGAAGTGGGTGAAAAGAGGTTGTGGGCAGAGAAATCAAAATCCAAAACAAATTCAAAAAAATCGCTAAAGCAGGCGCGCTATCCTGCATGAATGTCAGAGAACTCCGTGATAAGCATTGACGGAGTATAAGCGGTTGTTGGTTGATGTTATCAGAGGGCCATGCTCGTCAATGCCCAGTATCGTTATGATGCTAGCTGGTAGAGAATGGGACCGCTAAAAATAAATTAATAATCTCGTAGGTTAAGCTATCGAGGTGAAAGCGAGTGCATACCTTGACTTTTGACATAGAGCACAGCTCTAATATCCAGAATTGGCTGCAGTTATGTCCCGACCACTCATCTTGGTCTCGCCAGCATTGACAGATGTCGAAGATCCATTGGCCTGTCGGGAGACACCACCGCTGGAGGTCATGCTCAAGCGACTCTGTCCGCTGCTTTCACTCCCGCGACGAGAACCATCAGTGTCAACGAAGGAAGACATCTGGCGTTGGGTGTATTGTAGCATGGACCGGTTGTAGTCCTCCAGTGAAGCACGAGAGGGATCTAGCGACTGGTAAGGTTCGATATGGGTCTCGCTGGCCATGTTGTCCACCCTCCCAGAGTTAGAGAACATGGAGTTGATGTTATCAGATGCGTGTTGCATTTGGACGGCCTGAGTCATGGTGGAAAATGTCTGATGGTAAAATCGTCAGCTTGATACGGAAGTAAGCGTCAGCGCCACAAGCGTTGAATAATAGAATAATGATGGTTGGTTATGAGCGACGGTACAGGGATGAGGCTGATGTTTGGGACGATCATCGGTAGGTGGATGTTGGGTTGTGGGTGCGTGGAGAGTCCAGATGGTATCAGTATCCCAGTCATTTTAACATTGCTTACCTGTGGTGAGAATATTCAAGATCAAACCAGTTTGACCGGTTGTGTTGGATAAGAATGGTACTGAGGGTCGCGGGTATGCAAGATAATGTGGGAGTCAGATGGTATGTATGTTGTATGTCTGGGCCAAGGATACAAAATGATAAGGGGAAAGTGCTATGGGGTAGATTCAGGAGTTAGGGTATATACAAAGAACATTTGGATCCAATTTGCGAGGACGGTTATATATTAGACGCTGATGACTCCACAAGGGAGTATGAAATCACATCTGTGGAAGGTCAAGGATGGCAAATGCATCCAAGCTTGCCATCTCTGATAGGTCAATGACCCCAAGTTCTCCTTCGAGCGCCATAGTAAATACAGAATATCTCCACCGATTACACCGAGCGGAGCACGGTGACATAATTGGCCGAAAGGGGCTTCGAGGAGGGGGTAGGGATATATTCTCCTAGGCGAGAAACTAGGAAGTATCCATAAAACCCAGCCATCATAGTATTTGGAAATGATCATAGTCCAACCTATTGAGTATGCCCTAGAGCATGGTGTGGAGTGCAACCATCGTCAGAGAACGTTATGAACAAACTAATATCCACATGCGCACGGAGACTGGTGAACTCTGAAAGCGATATCATCAGGGTTCCACTCGTGGATGGGTCACAGTGTTCCGATGAGGTCACTGGGGAATGTGAACCATTCAGAGCCGAAGGCGTTTTGAGATCGGCACAACCACCATTCGGTCCCCTGCAGATCTTTGCCTGACGTCTACAAAACGAATCATAATTGAAGTCTCATAGGTTTTTGAGGGGCGAGGCCTATCTCGCATTCTGCACTACGGGATGGGGTCTCCTTAGGAAAGAAAATGTGGACATCTTTGTGGATACCGTGAAGCACGCTGTCATTCCGCGGATCGTGGTAGAGTACGGAGTAGAGGAGATCTGGATATATTGGTTCAAACCGGACCAATAGTCAGCTCAACATGCATCTACAATCAATGTATTCTGTAATTCGTGTGACTCAGAAGTAGTGAATGCGTCAGCAATAACAAGGTGCCGTAGGTGAGGCTCAGATCGAAGGTATGCCGTCATACCCCTAGGCATCGGGGCGACCCGAGCAATCGATTTGCTATGCGTCGGCCATCGACCACATTGTCCCCGAGCATCGCCGCTCATGGAAATGATAAACGATATCAGAGTTACCCGAGACTTTGATTATCAAAAGGGGAACGTCTGCGGAGGGTGAGCTTGTGAGGTGGAAACGACCTACAGCATACATCGTATCAGCGACATGCGAGACTTGCAGCCACAGTGGAGACACACTTTGGGAAAAGGTTTAATGAATTCTTAGACCATTTTTATTCGCTGCGGGAAAAGACAGTACAGACTTACAATGGAAACATGTGGAGTTGAACTAGTGTTTTCCAAGCTTGAGGATTTTCATTTGATGCCTGAGGCAGAATAGCACCTGACGTCAGTGAGCCCTCATCGTCAATGCATACTATACCACGGTGATTTTATCTTGACCAATGTTATTCTACATTGTAGATATTCAACCCAGCTGGGCTATTTTAGATGAACATCAGCCAAGGTACTACAATGAGGAGATCCCATGGTCCTTGGAATTTCCGATGCTCGCGACCAAACTGCGTTCCAATGTGGAAATCGATCTAGTTCACTATCTTTCTATAGGAAAAGAGATTCACCTGAATCGTTGTTACGGTGCATAGAGCTAGTGGCAGTGGTGCGCATCCAAGGATAAAGGTGGGGGGAACTTATGTATTTGCCATCGATGAAACTTGGATGGAAGTTGACATCCGCGGGGGAGGCAAATAATTGTTCAAGGTCAGCGTAACATTACAGATATCAGAGCCATGATACTATGAATTTGCACACTAGTTGTACATTCTGCTCAACATAAGAGGTCACACTATCCAGTACTACGAGTCTCCGACCTTAAAGCGACATGTTAGTGAAAACCGGAGCTTGTATCCAGCATATAGGATCTTTGCTATGGTGAATACTTCCTGGTATGAGAGACACATCAACGTCAGATGGCTTCGCAGTAAAGCAAATATTATCATTTAGAGTCATGATCGGCCGTCTCACTTTTTAGACAAACCCTTATGCAAGGATAAACCAGTCTCATTTAGCTGGCATCGGTCTAGACCGGAGTCAGTAACCTATTGTAGTGGGATCAATATACCACGGATATCAATATACAACACACAGTACAGGATTGAAGAGACACCGTTCACAAATCGGGCAGAGGGATTATAGTACTGAAATGATATCAGACCTAAGCTCTGTGTGATGTCGTGGGTAGGAGGAAAGAATTGTGGAGTACAACGTGTTGTTTTTTAGCCCCATTTGCAATATAGTCTGATGGGGCTTGAACCATACTCGCGGCGGTCCACATCAAACGTCTGATCCCGGATATGACAGCATACCATAAGGTATATTGTATAGTGCATGTATGTTGTATCAATAGTTGAGTGTGTCAGAAACAAGCAAGATATAGAGGTACCACAGCGTGCGATTCCGGGTCTCTCTCTGCCTTGAAATGTCAACAATGGATTATCAACATTATAGGTGGGCTCCACGGTCAGCTTTTGCGATTATCCCATTCAATCTTGTGCCTGGTCGGAAGTCCTGGACGACGTATGAGCCCACATGGCTTTGGTAAGCCTCAGTCTGTTCCCACCGATTCACATAAAATTTCAGATGCTGTGAGTGTTCGTACTGCATGTCGATCAATTGGGACACTCAGCTACCCGAGGTTGACAATTCGACATTACACCCCAGCCTCTGACGACGATCTGTACGATATACTAGCACAAAGGCATATGTGGTGTACATAGCGGGCACATGAGATGACCGGAAACAATTTAATTGCATGGAGTCGGTTCTTACCGACATTGCCGCACGTCATAGGACCCTACCCCCATGTCTCTGTGCATCTATCGACAGCACCATCTCCACACATTCATTATTGATTGCCTCTCGACTCGCTATGCGCCACTCGTATATTGCGGGCCGGGGTGAGTAGCCAAAAACCTGTTTTTGGATCAGATATCGGGCTCGATAGTATATTGTATATTGTACAACATTGGCGCTTATCTTGACAGCACTCGACACGCTGACATTCGATGCATCTGGACTTGTGTTTACCATCTTTTCTGGCATCATATTGGGGAAAGACAACGTCTAACTGACGTAGGGATGGATAGAACCAGTTCCAATCTCACCAATGCGTGAAATTTCACCTCTTGTTTTTTGCACTCTGGTCTCACAGATACCTTGGAAGTCATTCCACACCCTGGCGGAAGACCTCACTTTCCTTCTCTTGCAAACAGGTTCCTTTCCGTCGTTACAAGCATTGAACACCCGCTTCCCCGGCTGCGCTGTCATCTGGCATGATATGTATTGGTAGAGGCATGAAAACGGGTCCAGCACAACGTCAACACAGTTTTTCATCGGTCTCGACTCAGCAACAGACCGTCTAGGCTCGCCGATGAAAACCTTCCTTCGAACAGAAACCGGTTCTACTCCTTCGACCGTGCAGGACGCAGGACGCAGCATGCAGCAAAGATCACCCTCGCCTCCCCGGCTGCACCATGGCTCAGTGCTCATTGATGGCATTCGGCGACAGGCCATCTAGCATCCTCGGAGACTTCCTTTGACGAAAACCGGTTATATTTCTGCGAGCGTGGAGCGTGGAGCATGAAGCATGGATCATGGGGCGTACAACGTATACCATCGGAAGTCTTGAGCATGCGCTTCCTGGGTGTCTTTTGATCCTGTGGAGGCTGCGAGCATGGAGCATGGAGCATGGAGCTTAGGGCGTACAACATGGACCGTCGGACATCTGAAGCATAAGGCATACAGCTTTAGGCGTACAACGTATACCACTGGGACTCTTGAGCATGCGCTTCCCAGGTGTCGTGTGATCCTGTCGATGTGTCAACCCATCTTGGTGAAATGTAAGTCCGTCCCACAACCTAGTAGAATATTGTAGATTTTAAGATCGATCCTTGTTTTGAGAAACAAATATCAACATCAATTACTTCGCCCCCTGACTTGCTGTACGATCAATGGGCCACCATAGCTCAAGGCCAATTACTATACCGAGTATGGTTCCCTTTTTTTTGGTCAAGGCAGACAAGAACATCGTAGATTTTTCAACAAAAGTAACTAGCCCAACACGCCAGACATGGAAGGTAAAAAAATGCATCATATTATTGTTCATGCTCATGCTCACATCACACGTAACCTGTTTCAGAAGAACGTCAATACAAATCCTCCAAATAGGATAGACAGCAGCGTCAAAATAGCCTAGATATGACCATGATCTGCGCCTATATCCAGCTTTTGAACACAGATAGCAGGTGAACATACCTTTCCGGGCGCCCTGGAAGAAGAAGCGTACAACAAAGACCTGCAATGCAGCCATGGAAACCATCATCAAAGACTCAATCACACTGAAGTTGAAAATCCGACGCTCGGTACTCCGCACGGTACTGAAGTTACGGTTCTCACGTGTGCGGAAGTACTTCTGGTTGCGAGAGACGGTGGAGAGTTGCGCGGACAGCTTGTAGATAGACTCCTCCAGACTACTTGTTTGCTCAGGGCTAGCGCCCTGGCGTGAGGGCAATTGGGCGCGCTGCTCGTTCTCAACCTGTAGGTTCAATTTCTCAATTAGCAATCGTTGACCGCTTCAGTTCATCATTGTGGGAGACGTACCGCAATCTCGAAGTCGACCATCTTCTCGGCGAAGGTGGACATCTCGTTGTTGAAGCAGAAGGTGTACTCGCCCACGCTCTGCGCAGTGAAGACAAAGTCGCCCTGTCGCTCCTTTGTGCCATCTAGGACGACCTTGCCGCCCGGTGCGGTGACAACGTAGTCGACATCGAAGGAACCGCCGGATTGGACCTGCATTGTGCACTATCAGCATTCGGTACCCACCACGTGTATCCATAGCTCCGTGATCAAAGCAAAACACCACGGAATGAAATTGTTATAGCTAGATAATCAATTGGACGTACCGCGAAGTAGAAGGCCACTTTAGCATTGCTCTGATCAACGTTGGTGTAGAAGCATGCTTTCTCGTTCGCCTCAAGTCTATACGTGAGGGCGGTTGCGGTGACAGATGAGACCAAGGAGGCAAGGCCGGCGAAAAGAGCGAACCGCATTGTGAGAAAGATATACCGAGAGGATACCGTTGAGCTGGGGGGTGATATCCACGTCAGGAGATGGCGTTCTGGCCAACTTTGTGTTCCGCTGTTTGATTTGTTTGCATCCGACTAAACAAACTTCCGTATGTACGGAGTATCAACTTCACTACTTCACCAGTCTATTTTATAGAGATCCACTACATATACGAACGTAGACAATCTGCAATCATGATATAGACGGGATTGTCTTCTACTTCGACTGGTTACATGATAAAGTACGCAAAAAAAATAATAAGAGAAAGGCAAGATCATCACATCAGGGTGTCCCTTCCCTGCTCATGTACCGAGTTGCAACATACAGCTCTCTCTCAAGTCGAAAACCCCTAGCGCCATAACCTTAACACTTGTTCAACGGATGGAGAATCCATCACTCTTGCCCCAGAAGCTCCGGCTCTTGTTGGGGTGATCAAGACCCAGGAAGTCATCAGCCCCAGCTGCTACGTCTGACAAGATATCACCTGCGAGGAGTTAGTCAGACCGAGATAAGATTTTCCAATGGGATCAAGAAAGTGTACTCACCATCTTCAAGATACTTGGCATTAGAGAAGGATGTCCGGGGAACCACAGCGAACTTGATCTTCTCGAAGTTTTTGCCCTTGATGTGTGTGCGGGCGGAAAGGCGTTTCTTCGTCTCCGCGAAAAGTTCTCCAGGCTTCACAACAAATTTGAAGGGAATTCCGTGAGTTCGGTTGGGTTCACGATCGAAGCTAAACACGCTAATCAGGCGGTCATCGGTGTCCATAGTCAATTCTTCCGATGGGATCTTTTCGGCATAGAGTGTGGCGTATTCGTTTATGGCAGCCACATTTTGCTCTTCCCGAAGCTCTTTATAGACCTTTCCACTATGTGTTTCCGCGACCCGGATCGGCTCATCGCCCAGTTCCAACTTCTGCCGCAAGGCAGCCAGAAGATCTGCCACGGTGCCGCTGCGGGAAACCAAGATTTCAACGATCTCCTACTTGAGCGTTAGCCAGATTTCAGCGTGATGGGTCGGGGATGCTGAACACGAACCTCTTTGCTGATGCCATCGGTCAGCCATGCGATTTTGAAGCACTTCTTACTCTCATAATCAGTCAAACTCATGTCCAATACCTCGTAGTACAAAGCATCTGCTCGGTGCATGGTGTACCCGTAGGCACCATATTGACCATTAAGGATTTGTGAGAGATTCTGATTGATGTTTCGTTTCAAGAAAGGCTTGGCCTTGCCAGTACTGGCCATCACGGGTGCGAATCGAAGATGAGTCTCATCTACCTTGAGATGTTCCCCAACCTTTTTGGCAAATTGGTCATAGGTCATCTTGCGGCTGAGAGTCAAGTAGAAAGTCTCCCCTTCATTGGTCTTGATCGGGGCGAACTGAACTTCCATGCGGTTCAAAAGGTAATCGTAGAATTGCCGAGCGTCTGTGTAAAGTGCTGAGGGTGGCAGTTCGGACTCCTTGATTGTGCGCTGGAAGGTAATGATGTCGCCGTCCTGAATTTCAGATTGTTGGAACGTTTGCTTGGGTTTCATAACGTCTATCATGGTATGTTTGATCTCTTCGTACAGCATGAACTCTGTACCGGCGGGCCAATCCATCTTGGAAAGGATTGTGGGAGCCAGCTCGCTCACCTTCTGGCTCTTGCGAACGTAGACAGAGCAAACACCAGTCAAGGTCTGGGCTGCAATGTCAAAGTTTTTGAGGAAAATGAGGATCGAGTCACTTTCGGGCCATGGAGTAGGTTGTCCGTCTGCGCCAGTCGGTGCTACCTCCATCCACAAGCGGAAGGATTGGCCTTTAGTGCCGAATTTGTTGTACGCCTCCTCGACGGTCATTTCCTGATCGCGGATCACCTGATCAGGTCGCGTTGTCTTGTTCTGACGGTTGACCATGACCCAGAATCGAATTGCTTCTGGCTTGAGACCTCTTTCTTCGGCAATTTCCTGTGCAAATTCACTGACCTGCTTCGCCCGAAGAATCTTGTATTGCGTGGGAAGGGCCGGATCATCCGCGGGTAGATCATTGCTGGTCAGATCGAAGCCATGGTGGTTTCGGAACGCATCTTCGTTAAGGACGCCGACGTTCATGTAAAGGTGCGCCTCTTCTTTCTCCTTCTTCCGACGCAACATCTCCGCCCGGTCCTCGGACATACGTTTTTCTATTTCAAGATTAGCCAACCATTCAATTCTTGCAAGAGGTATCTCCGGGCATACCAATGTGAGAGGGCACATCGTCCTTTGTGACCGGGAAGAATACATCATCCTGCTTCGTCTTTCGGACGTAAACCAACATGTAGGCATTGTTTGTGCGGATAGCGGATCGTCCTCCAGATACTCCGTTCGTACGCTGCTGGTTGTCTCCGTAGTTCTCATCTAGGACTTCTTTGTCGGTAGCTCGGTTGACTCGGTCATCATCAAAGCGGTACCAGTGTCCATCCTTGGTGGGCTTGATGAAAGCATAGTAATGCCCGGCATCGAGGTTACCACTGTGGACGAGAACACCATGCAATTGGTATACCCAGGATTCCGACTTGTCGGCGCTCTCCGAAAGATAAGGAGCCGCATCGAACTCCATAGGGAATGTGTGATAATCATTGACCTTGGCCATCATGTCCAGGTTAAGGTCATACTCGAACCGTTTGAGGTGAAGATGCAGAACGGGGGGAAGCTCTCGAAAATGACGCCCTTCTTAGCGTCTTGCAGACCATATGGCTGTCCAGCTTCGTACTTGTTCTCCCCCTCCAACGTCTCAACCTGAATGTAATCCCTGAAGCTGTCGTCTAAGGTCTTGTTACCTCGAACGTTGAGTTGAATATCCCAGAAGTCCTCCACGCGAGAAGACTCGTAATCGACATTGATGCAAGAAATATACGTTTTTGTTTTTCCGACGAACAGATCGGGCAGGACTTTTTCTGCAACGGTGCCCTTCATCTTGTGTTCCAATCGTTCCATGAGCTTTCGTGAGAGCTCCTGTACATCTTGCTGTTCAAAGATTTGGCTGGATTGCCAGCCAAAAGATGCGGTGAGCTCGGTTGTACCAACAGCAGTATCACTGGTCTGCAGATTGTAAAATAATCTCTGGAGGGCCCACGCGCTGTTCTCACGCGTAGCTTCCTGTTCAGTCGGTATTTGGTATACGGCCTAAGAATTTTTCGTTAGTCTCAAGATGTTTGGGGAGCAATTGGAGTTTGTTCTTCTTTTGCGTACCTTGCGGAAAGCGTTTGTGAAATAGAGCGACTGCAAAAGTGAGTTCAAGTAGCATGTAGCTCCCTGGTTCCTCAATCCTACCATTCCAGTCTCCTTCTTCGAGTCGTAACTAAAAAGAAGAAATTAGCTTCACTCGGTCAAACCTCCCGGGGAGAACACACTTCTGGAAACTGTGCCACAAGACACCCGTAGGATCTTTCACTACACGAACGTAGGCCGTGACAATTGCCTCATCATCTTGCACCAATGGAACAGATTTTCCCTCCCACGCACGGCTAAACAGACCTTTGAGGTCAGCGAACCGAGTGAAACCCCAGTCCCCTTCCTCGGCAGTGAAACGGTGGGTTGCAACTTAAATCCAACTTAGCGTTCTGATCACCCAATCCCTCGAGTCTTGAATGTCTTACCATGGTGTGTATAAATGGAAGGATCGTTCACATTTGACAACACAAGTGCGAATTGCACACAGGCGTACCAGTTCTCCGGGGGTCCATTCTCCCACGCATGTTCAAGGTAAAACGAGGCGAATTCGGTCTGGTTGCCGTATGGGAAAAAGAGGATGCGCCTATCAAGTCAGATCCAATGCTACAGAGCCATAGAGCCATCTAGGCAAAGATATTTCAGTCACCCACCACGGGGATTCACCACATCGGAAGATGGGTCCGTGTGATTTGCGATCCATATTCCGCCAGTCTGATAAGCGCCATGAGTTGTGGACCTCATCTAAGGTTTCGAGATCCGGATTCTTGGGGAGGACCTTTGCCATCATCGCCGCGTCTATGTTCATGGGGGGCTCTTGGTTAGCAACCAGTAAAAAAAAGCAAAAGGGTAGTATATTTCTCGAGGGCAATGTCGTTTAGGTATCATGCTTTGTCCAGCTAAACCCATCAAGCCCCCGGTTATAGTGTAGGGAAAGAGAAGCAACAAAGAACATACGGTCATCTGCGGTCGGTGCGGATTCAGGTTCGTCGGACCCCGACCGGGATACGACGACGACATCGGTCTTTTCAGCAGGGTATTGATCATAATCATCGACAAGCATGTCGTTCTCCGCGAGCTGGTAGAACAGGGTTAGGTCCAATGACGACACTAGCGAGGGGCACGGTCGGGGCATCGCTCACGTTCTCCATCGCGGAAAGCGCCTTCCCGTCCCGGAAGGCGACAGTGTTTGTATTTTAGGGAAGATTTGTGAGTTAAAATAAGACAAGAATGTTGGAAAGAAATACACTGTAGAGCTGCAGAGCTGGTGGTGGAGGAATTTCGTCTGAACCCGCAAAATAACAAGGGCCGGAGCTAGCGGTGGCGGAGCCTCGAAGGCTCGGCAGTGGTATTGTGGACGTTTATGAGATCTGTCTTTGATTGAACACTTTTTTTGGAGTTAATAGTTGTTCATTGATTCTAAACTGTCCTTCTTTTCTTAATTACAAAGGAATCTGCTCTAACTGCCAGTGTGCAATAGTATATGAAGTACAGAGTATACAGTGAAGAAAGCCCTGTGTTATACTAGTCCGACATAGCAATGTAGATAACTCTATATATATTAGGTATGTTTGAGTTCCGCAAGGCAATTTATCTCTTTGGATCCTTTTGAAACCATCAGAAAAATGCAGCATAGGTGGCCCCCAGATCGATCCAAAGAGTCTACGAGCCTGATGCCTTAGCCCCAAGTCCGTGCGAGTGCCTAAGATCCGAGGCAACTTCGGATGAGAGTCCAAATCGTATGACATGGGAGCAATACCTAGGAACATACATATAAAAGGATATATAGAGATATGAGAGCGGCAAATAAACACAAAACCTGCCTAAAGTATCGGCGTGTTGACCGGTGTCACATGCTTGGCTCACCGCCCGGCAACCCCAAACATCTCAAGTTCCAACTACGCGGGTGCACATGATAGTGAGCACTTATATGGTCTCGATACTTCCTGGATGAGTGCATGGAGCACAATGAGGCTGTCTTATTCAGCTAGAAGCGGGCAGATCCTCAAATCTCCATCTAGACGCCTCTATTCTGGAGGTCACAGCCCTCCACCATGGCGGCCGGTTTCTGCAGTAGATGAGTATGAATGACTCACGTTTTTAAAGCTTGGAATCGGTGATACTAACTAGGATTGACTGGTAGATGGGTGGAACGAGCTATTCGGCCTATCAGTCTTCGTCAGTTGACCTTCTTTGGTCGTACTTTGACCGAACCACGACTCATCAGTTCCGCAAACTATGTCCGGACTGAGCTACCCACTCGGTAAGTTGTGAGGTAATTGGGAGAATAAAAATGGTCCGATAATAATCTTTGGTTAGGCTTGCGCATCGTCTGCGAGACATTCAGCAACTGCCATATGTGGTAGTTGCCAATCCCCATCTAACCCTTGTATATGAACTGTACTACAAAGCATTCGAGAGGGTTCGTGTGGTTCCTGAGATCAGGACCCTTGAAGATAATGATCATTTCTGTGAGATATTGAAGGAAATGCTGCGAGAGCATCTGGTTGCGATTCCCAACCTGGCGATAGGAGTGCTGGAATGTCGCCATCTTGCTCCAGCGGACGAAATGGACCGGTTAATGAACACATTATTGCGAGCGGTATGTAAAATTACCCACTGGTCGGCCTCCTAACTGACAAGTATTCTCCCGGCAGCGAATCTCTCGGCGAGTCATCGCAGAGCAACACCTAGCTCTGACGGAAACCTTCAACTCACCATGGCATTTCCCCGATTCCCACGACCGAACCGACATGAATGCAGACTTTGTGGGTGAAGTGTTCCTAAAGTGCAAGGCAAAAGAGGTAGTCGAGCGATGTGGAAAGGTCGCACAAGATCTCATGAGGAAGATATCGGGGTCGACCCAGATTCCCGCGATCACCGTCAAGGGTCATTGCGACGCGACCTTCCCATATATATTGAGCCACCTGGAATATATCATCGGGGAACTTCTCCGCAACTCAGTTCAAGCAGTGATGGAGAAATACCAGCATTCAACCGAACCCCCACCACCTATCGAAGTGCTCGTATGCGAGACCCCGCAGCATGTGATATTGCGCGTCTCTGATCAAGGAGGAGGAATTCCTCGAGAGATTCTGCCGTACCTGTGGTCCTTCAGCAAGGGTCCTCGCACGCAGACCCGGCTGGAAAATCTTGGACGGGTCCCTGCAATGGCTGCGACGATGCAAGACTTGCAAGAGTCGCAAGAGCTTAGACACATTAACCGGGATGTATACCATGAAGGATCCCTGGACACATTGACATCAAGACCGCCCGATCTCCGTCTGGGGATGGGTCTCCCAATGAGTCGAGTCTATGCTGAATATTGGGCAGGCAGTTTAGAATTGCACAGTCTGGAAGGGTATGGAGTGGATGCATTCCTGCAGATCTCGAAGCTTGGCAACAAGAACGAGCAGGTTACAACTCGGGCAGCGATTGATGCGGTGTAAGACTTGAATACTGGGGAATATTACAGTGAATATATTCCCAGTACCTCTACATCTCCAAGTCCGTCCAATGTACCTGCCCGTCAATTGTACTTGCCGTCTATGTACACAAACACCGCCACACGCTACACTCCGGACACCGCCACATTTTAAGCTAACATGTGGCGGGTGCTAGTTCGGGATGACGTCACTAGATGCTCGTTCAGCAAATCGGCTTCACGACTGCCTCAGCCTTACCAAAGCTCCTTTCAGTCCAAGTCGTGACGTCGTGGCTGAGATCAAGATGAAACGCATTAACTCTCCTACAGACGACAATATCCCTATTTATATCTTCATCCTCCTCTTTACAATTCTCCTCCTCAGCTTTCTAGCCACTACCGATTTCAAACCTCAACCCAAACCTGAACAATAAAACCGCGTACATCAAACACCGCAATCATGTCTAGCATGTCTAACACTTTCGATATGATCTGTTTGATTTTCATCACTATATTCGGTAAGTAAATTTTCTGCCTGAAAAATCCACCCACAATCCCTCCACAAAATGACCCCAGATCGCCCCTCAATCTATAGCTATCCACACCAGGATGATCCACTGACAAACCAAACAGTTCCCCCTCTTGGCGTCTTTTTGATTGCAGGCTGTGGGGTTGACTTCTGGATCAACGTCTTGCTGACATGTCTCGGGTGAGTGTGATCTGATATGCAGACTTCCGTCATATTCGAAAACTAACTAATGACATCTCCCAGCTACTTCCCCGGACACATCCATGCCTTTTACGTAGAATACGTCTACTACCAACGGCAAAATCGCGATCCACTTACTCGCGCCTCTCAACGGCCCGCACCTGGCGTCTACTCCGATCGCGTCCAGAATGGAGGCTATAATCCCGCACCCGCAGGCCAGACCTACGGTACCATCTGATCTCCTCTCGATACCTCCTAACCCTCTTTCTTCCTTAAATTGCTTGACCCAGTCTCGCGGCGGTCGGCATTCTCTACGACTTTGAACCTAAACAAGTCTCTGCCTCTGGTGTATATGTATCCATAGCGTCGATCCTTGTTCTGCTTTTGGGTATAACTGGACCCCTCTGAAACAACCAGTAAAAAGAGAGAAATGGCTTCACACTCTCCAATGCAATGCGTTTCATATGTATCATGTTCAAAATGCAATTGTAGGAGGTGAGCATTCTAGACAAGGCTCCCAAAAGTAAACAAAAAAAAACAGGTAGATCCCAACTCCCCATCTCGACAGACCCCTCTAAAAGCCTATACACTCGCCTTCTCAGCCGCCTTTGCCGCCTTTGCCGCCTCCTTAGCCCTCTTCTCAGCAGCGGCCTTCTTGTTATCCTTCACCTCGGGGAAATCAAAAGGCTCACTGCTAACAATCGTCCCACCAGTCCTCGGCGCAGCCCCAGTACCAGGTGCCCAGAATAAAGCACCAACCCAAGGCTGAACATTCCATCCAACATGAAGGGTGACATTTTGACGCTGTGCCAGACGACCAGTAACATCACTGACCTGGTACTTAGCTTTCTGACCACGGAGTCTCAAGACACCGGTCGCCAGAGCCTCCTTCTTACTCTTAGCCGACTTGGCCGATTTAGCATGGCGCTTAGCGTTTCTCTTGGCAGCGGACACAGCCTCCGATGTAACTGACGACGGAAGAAGCGCAACAACCTGGTCTTTGAGAATCTCCCATGAATAAGGCGACGGTGTCGCGGGGATGATAGTGTCCCAGATGATGGACTCCGAGGCGCGGACCTGCGAGCCGGGGATATCAGAGGAGGAGTAGGTAGCGTAGACGTAGACAAAAAGCTGCTTCGTGTTCCAGTTGAAGAGCGGGCTCAGGTCTGCGTCGAGGTCGAAGCGGAACTGGGCGTATTCCTCGCGTTTGGTTGAGTAGTAGTGCGGTCGGCCCTTGACGCTGTTGTACCGGGAAAGGGATTTAGTAAATAGATTCTTTTAATTCTTCGGTCTCTAGATTATAGGCCTGGAGGGGCAATGGAAACCAGGATCTCACTTACACCTGCACGTTCTTCAGCTGTACTGAGGCATTAGCCTCGTCTGCTGGGAAGAAGAGAACCGAGACGGCTGCCAGTGCGCTTACGACCAGCGCGACTGTAGTGAAGAAGCCGAATACAGCCTGGATGCGGTTCAAGGAGGAATGCATGGTGTGGTGGGAGACGAATGAGAAAGATGAAGCCAGCTGGACCTGTTTGGATGTTTGGGTTCTTATCGATAAGCGGCATCTATAAACTGGGGGCCGCCATCTCCACATCGACAACTCTTCAAGCTTCGTTCTTCTCTCCTCTTTTGATTTTCTCTATAACCCAGGTTTCTGCTGAGCTTAGACATCCATATTTTATATCTCAAGTCCATAGAATCTATCACGCCGGACCCTCGCTCACCCTCACCCAAAAACCAACCAACCCAACCCAACCCCACACCCTACACAATGGGCGACCACGTTCTCTTCTTCTACGGTATGTCGCTCTTCAAAGAGGCCAACGCAAAAGCTAAAAGCAACCCAGGGACCCTCATGGCACCGCAAATCCTCCACAAAGTAATCCACGGCAAGGCCAACCCAGAACCCTGGCAAAAAGCCATGCTCCGGTTCCAACCCGCCATTTTACACGGGTATCGACGACATCGCGTGCAAGATGCCGATTATCCTGGGATTGTGGCAGTTCCAGAGCCACAAAGTGACTCTCGGAACGCTGGAACATCAGTCATGGGAACCCTCGTGTCGGGATTAACAGACGGCGACATCCACCGACTGGATAGGTTCGAGGGTTCAGAGTATGAGAAGAAACAGGTGAATGTGCGCACGTTGCGGGAAGCGCGCAGTAACGAGCATAAACATGCTGGTGAGGGGGTTAGTGATGAGAGTCAACTGCGCAAAATGCTTGATAAGACGAGTACTGAGGTTGCTGATGAGGGGGAGGAAGTTTCGGCAGTGACTTATGTGTATACTGCTGGGAAGGATATGCTTGAGGATGCGGAGTGGGACTTCGAGTCATTTAAGAGGGATAAGATGGCGTGGTGGGTTAGGGCGAATGAAAGTGAGTGGTAGCTTTTTTTCATTTAGCTTGCTTATATGTAGGTAGTTATTATTGGTAGGCCGTATTAAACGATTAAATTTTGCGATGCAAGCGATGGTATCTGATGCTATGACTGTAAAGACATGAGGGGGAAAGAACCGTCCTGCTTTCATCGAGTGCCGAGGCAAGGCTATGTCTGTGGTGGGCATGGCATGACGCACACGGATTAAAACGCTAAATACAACAGTGAAGATATTCATGATGTAGACGGCCAATTCCGGTCCAGCCGGAACTGTGTTCGGATTTCGAGGTTATCGTGGATAATAGGTTTGTATCATCTCACTTGGACGAACAGACTCATCTCTTTTGAAGAGGGCCTCGTGGACTTTGTCTCTTTCGTTCTTTTCTTGTAGGGGGCGGTGGTGTACTCGGCACTTCAGGCTCTTCCTGGCTACCGGGTACCTGGATGATAGGTTCCTCCTTCTGTGGAGGGATATGAGAATTCTGCGATTTTGCATCTGCAGATGGGTGGGACAATGCTTTGGTTTGTTTCGAGGGTTTTTCGGTAGGTAAGAGATGCATCTGGTCCACGGTTGAATCTTCACCCGATTCTTCTGTCTTTGAATTCACAGTATTTGGAAGGTGGTCTGAAGGATCCGTCCCCTGCTGAGACTCAGGTACCACATCAACGTTCGGAATTTCCTCCTGACAAGGGAGGGGCGGGCCAAGGAGGAATGAAACGGGCTGTCTGACTGCCATGACAGGCTCATTGGCTTGTCCCTGTTCTTCGTATAGCTCGTCTAGGAACTTGCCAAGACGATACCGCAGGAGACCAGAACCTAGTGGAGGCCAGTCATTCTTGGAACTCATACTTCGTTGTAGCACCTTTGTGATGAACCAATCAGGGCTTTGAACAAACTTCTCCAAGTATGCCAGCAGATAGAGACCGCAGTCCCAGAAATTGGGCTGGAGGGGAATATCGCGAGCTCGCATGCCCTTGACGTCGGCTGGGTCGAGTTCTACGCCGCGTTTAGACACCGCTTCACGGCAGATGTACTCGCGAAGAATTTTGATGGTGGGGGAGCGAGGCATGTCAAGGGAGTCAAATGTGATGATTGTTGGTTGGTTGGGATCCAACTTTAAACCGGTTCTTTTCTTCTTGGATTTGTTGTTCGGTTGTGACGCCGCGGCCTGGTCTTGGGCGAGCTTTTGGGCAGCGGATTTGGAAAGATTTGGGAATGGAAGTG
This sequence comes from Penicillium coprophilum, assembly GCF_028826855.1. Lineage (NCBI taxonomy): Eukaryota > Fungi > Ascomycota > Eurotiomycetes > Eurotiales > Aspergillaceae > Penicillium > Penicillium coprophilum. The sequence continues at coordinate 7,696,226 of NW_026622723.1, read as the reverse complement.
GGTTTTGTATGGGCGCGGACTGATCCTCTGAGCTCTTCGTATCCTGAAGCGCATGCTCATTTGCCTCGATCTGCAGGGAAGCAAGGTCCCCTCCGATATCAGATCCCTTTCGAATATCACGAGATTCACTAACCTTGTCAGAAGCATTGAGCTCTGACTTTGGCTTTGCTTCCGGCTCAGGGGTCTCTTCAATTTCCTGGATCTCACTCTCAGACGCATTGGATGACTCTTTCTGTAGAGTCGGTGTTCGGATCGGCTCCACCCCGTCGGCAGGATCAAGAGACAAGCTTGGCAAGTTGCAAATTATTGCAACGTACCAGTGTGCATTTTCATTGATGGGAACGACGATATAGTCATAACTGAAGAGATCAACGTTCCGGGTCCACTTCTCCACACCACTATAGTTAATCCCACGATCCCCCGTGGGGTGTTCGTGAGAGTTGCGAAGAAGTAGGTATTGAAAAAGTAGATCCGTTCAGCAGCCTCCTTATTAGTGCGTTCGAGATGATCCTGAAGGAAACGCATGTAGAGAGCGATCAGGTTATCGTTCAGGAAGTCGTCCCGGAGTAATCGTTCACGATCGCCGAGTGTGACCTCAGCCTTCTTCTTTCCACTTCGCGGGTACACCAGTGGTTTCTTCCAATTCTCCCTGAAAGAATCGTCCCTAAGTAGGTTGGACTTTGTCTCAGAAGTGATGTCTTCATTTGACACGTCAGGGTCGTTACCGACACGGCGGGCGGAAGACCGGGTCTCGCGTTCTGATGTATTGACGGTGGATCGGACATCGATTCCACCATCTTTACCAATAGGTCGGTTATCCTGTTGCTCCTTGACGGAAGTTCGAGAATCGGCATTGCTGTTTCCAAGTCTTCTCTTTTCTAGAGCAGATTTGATCTTGAGTAATTTGAGTTTATTGACTTCGCCATGGTCATCTCTCAAGGACATCGAAAGTTTGGGCCGTCGTGGGGGAGGAGAGCGCGCAGGATCAGGGTCATCGACCAAATCATCAAGAAGCCGCTTCTTGGGCAGCTTGTTCTCCTGTCTGTTCTTCTCCGAGAATTGCTTTTCATATCTCAAGAACGACTTGTCCATCCATTTCCTGTCTCAGTGTTAGTAAAATGCGGATTGAATGAAAAGATGGGTCATAAAACTTACATATCTCTGTTCTGGTGGTGAAACCCGGCTTGAGTCAACACTTCCAGTAGCTTCTCCTTTTCCTCGGTGGTCCAAAACTCGATATCGAGCTGATCGTCTGGTTCGACAGAACCTTGGGACAATTTCATTCTCACTTTCCGGCTGGGTTTCTCGCCGACCACAATAGTCGTGATTTTTTCGAAAAGAATTGATATTGTGTTACCTTGGCCGAGTGCATCCTCACGAAGCTCAAACCCTTTCTTGTTTGAATAAATTGGGACAGTTTCCCTCGCATCGCAAGATTTGCTCAAGGGACCGATACGGAAATACCGCAATTCATGTGTCTGATTGGAATTTTTGTGGGAGATCTTGGCCTTTTTCGTGGCCGGTGCTGGCGGTGAAAAAACCTGAACGGGGATATCGGATGGTGAGCGCTTTCGAGTCGGTCTTTCTGTATGTATAGTGGGTTTAGATGGGCGAGTGGTTTGGGTTTGTTTTTCTGACAAGGATTTTGGTACTCGATGTGTGGTGATGTCGCCCTGAAGTTCGTCTGGACTTTCCCTGCCATTGGCAAGACGACGAAAGTTCGTTAGAACTGCAGAGCTGTTCGGACCACCTTTCTTTGATCCAGCATCAATACTCCCAATGACAATGGCCTCGTTGGGCTGATTTAATCTGCGATTTGTCTGGGACAGCCGGAGATCCGTAGATCTCGCCAGATTTCGGCGCTGCTGCGCTGCTGTTTCAGTGAATTTTTCATCCCGAGAGTCAGCAGAAGAGAATTGGTCATGTTGAGGACGAATAGAGCTATGCGCTGATTTGACGCCATTCTCCGCGTCTCTGGAATTGTCACGCCGGTTGCGACGGTTTTTGGGTTGTGCCAATCGATCTATGGCTGAATTTGCTGGGGCTGTAAGGTCGACGGTTTCGCTGGTTTCACTCTGGCGCCGTATCTTGGTAGGGCGACTCGACTCCTCGAAAGCTTCATCAAATTGAGGCGACTTTCTCCGTGAAGTTTGTTGATTTGATTCTCCATACGAACGGACCGGCCCGCTGCTTCGGGCATTTTGATTATGTGCAAGTTTGTCCTGAGGAGAGAACGCAAAGCTAGACTGTGATCGAGGATCAGATGGAATGCCATTATTATGCATGTAAAGGCTGGAACTTACCCCTGGCTTTTTGTTCCTATAATGGAGGGACGCTCCGGGCTTTATCTTGACAGCATGGGAGTCACTACCAAGGGAAAAAAAAGCCGGCTGATCAGCAACGCAACTCAACACAAGCTCATACAACTCGTAGAGCATACCGATATTTGGCTCCGAACAAACGCGCCTCATCTTGCCGATTCTGGGAATCCTTCTGTTGGTCCTTGTTCAACATCTGCGACGAATCACCCGGCCTGGGAATGGGTGGGGGTATCAGCTTTGGCCTGTCGGCAGGGGAAGGCTGTGGGTTCCGATGGGACATGTCTAACCGGGTAGTTGGATTTAGAAAACGGTGGGAGAAAGGTGAGCGCAATAGTTCGTCCGCGGTTGTAGATCCAGTTGGGGACGAAAAAGTATCGACATAACTGGGAACAGCCTAAGATCGATTAGTCCCAAGTCGAATGACTGATAGCTTGCGACAAGATGACAGGCAAATTTCAGAGATAAGTGATCAAGATTAGGAGATTGTGTAGGGTCGAGCTATCAAAAAGCAATATGAACGGGCAAGGGCAAATATCGGTGGCACGCGCATGGAGATAAGAGATACACACCGATGGAAGAAGAGCGATCCCAGTGTTTCGGGGAGAGGTGGGTTCGGTCAGGTCGGTTTCAGATCCCAGAGTAAAAGAGTCGCGACCAGGCCCAGCTGGCCGAGAACGAGGAGGGGTCGAGGTCGGTCGTTCTGCACGTTGAATAGCAGATCGTTGATCTTCGGTCTGGCGTTGGCGTCGCGGTGACAAGTTAGAGAAGAGTTCGACTAGATTTTTAAACACAGGCATTAAGACAGCCAGAAGTTCATGGCAATATGCATTGCAGGAGTCTCATTCCAATTGTTCGTCTATTGTCTTCTTTTTTTTTTTTATTCATGGGACGCAAGTACGCCGCATCGTCACCTAGGCCCTAGGGCGGTCAGGATTGATTGTCGCCTGAGGGTTTAGGCAGAAAGACTTTCACTGATTGATAACTAGTTAACTATCTTGGGATATGGAATAGACGAAAGAAATAATATGTGCATTATCTGAATGATTCACCTGGTTCATACTTCATCATCGTCATCATTCACCCAAAGTGCTCGATTTCCCAATACCTCAATAGTGTGAACAATATGACAGTCTGAACACACTTACTAGGGCTTCTAGCTTGCACATGGGTTATTGTACCCATATCCTGGGACCTTTCACTAATACGTTTGGGTCCATAGTGTATGCATAAGTTCATGTAGTTGAAATATCTGGCAGAAAGCAACAGATCAAGTCTATGTGAAAGGCTCTACTTCACATAGAAGCCCCAATCCACGCAAAGCAGAGACAGCACTCTCAGGCGAGAAAACCATTAGCAGCCAGTGCTGCATTCATGTTGAGTACATAAAGGAAAAACATCACGCATGAGCTCGGCAGAGAAAAAAAAACACACACATAGCACCATAGCACAGATGAGTTCACTCAAGACATAAATCAAATCAAACCGCTGAGTTCGCCTCGATGCCCCACCGCCCCTAAGACCCAAACGCGTCCCAATGATTTCGTGATTGAAGATTTTTTTTTCGGGTTTACTATACAGGGCTCAAGGCCAGGCTGGGATCTTGGATCCGTTCATAGGGTCACAGCCGATTTAACCTTGTCCGAGTCATCTTGACCTGTTCGCCGCCGGTCTTGATGACCTGTGCCAGTGGCGGTCTTGTCGTGGCGAGCCTGGTCGATGGCAGAACGCTGAGCAATACTATCGTCGTGGCTCTTCCAGATGATATTGGTGTCTGCCGGGAAAGCAAGCAGGCGCTTGATCGTTTCTCTGTAAGGAAGTTAGCGATATTGCACTACGGCAAAGAAGAATAAGTTATAAATACCTAATCTTGATGTTGCGCCCCCCGTCAATCCTCGTCCAAACACTCAAAACATCTTCGCCGCCTCGAACACTCAGTACAGCGCCACAGACTTCATCTCCAGCCTCCGCAAACTGGTCTCCAACCATAGCCAAGAGGAGATCCTCCCAGTATCGATCGGAAACCCCCTTCTTGAAACGAACGATCCACTTGCCTCCCCGCTTGTTCGCCTCATCTTCCCAGACGGGGCGGATCCCCTTCTTAAAGATGTGGTAGTCTGAAACAGTGGGAAGAAGAGAAGGGCGTTTAAGATGGGAGTACACCGCCCAGAAGCTCTCTACCGAAGATATCGAAGCGAGCGGCACGGTGGACTTTTCGTAGTCGGAGTATTTGGGTGTCGGGGGACGATACCAGACGATCCACGTAGACTTCAACGGGTGCTCGCCAGGAGCTGCGATGGAGTTGTTCTCAAAGGCCTTGCGTGTAGCCTCATCGTGTTCCAGAGGTGTCTCCCGTCCGGGTGTTTTCAACTCGGAGCCACCGGGAGTCTTCGGCGCACCGAATGAGGCGAATGCGCCGGACCCCAGACCGAAAGCGGAGGAGGCATTGGTGGATGGGGAGGAGACACCGCCGGATAATGGGGATATTGCGTTAAATGGATTCGAGCGGCCATGCGAGCTGTCGGGTCCGAACCGCTTGGATGGGCGGGGAAGTTCGACACGAGCACTATCTTTCGTGTCTCCGGACGTTGACAGGGACAATTTGGAGGAACTAATCAAAGCAGAAACAATCCATATAAGTCACAATTGTGTAGGTTGAGGAGGGGCACACGACTAACTTTGTCCGGCGGGTCCACAGGTTTGCATTATCCATCGCGGCGGGTGAGAAGACTGCCCGAGACACGAGCGGTCATCAGGGGGAAAGAAAAGGATCCGTAAGAAGCGTTACACAGAGAGATGAGACGCCGGCGCTATGATCTCAGTGACGTAGTATAGTGGCAGAGACGGTAGATTCTGAGTGAGAAATTTCGAAGGGGAATCCAGATAAGTAAAAAAAAGTAAAAAAGGGCAAATAGAGGATATCTGTAGTTAATGAGGCTCGAGTTTAAAAAATAGCAGAGAGAAAACAAAATGTATAGAGGGGGAATCAGGTGAAGGGGAAAAGTGTCGATATGAATCGGAGACTCGGGCAGTTTGGAGGAGCAGCTTCCCTGGCCAATCACAGCCACCTCAGCCCCATTTTCGCCTGCAGCCCGCACCGTCTTTTTTCCAGTTTTCCCTTTTTCTTTCGCGTTTTTTTTTCTTCTTTTTCTTTCTTTTCTTCTTTTATATCAAGACCACCTACTCAAATCAACGCTGGCGTCTCATTCTTTTTACAGCCCTGGCGTTTCCGATGTGTGTGTCGAGATTAATTTCGCATCTAAAACCATCATCACGAGGGCTTACGAGCAACCCATGACACGTTGATGACCTGATTGACGACACATACTTTGTTTCTTTGTTTATTTTTTTGTTCTTTCTTTATAGTAAATAGGGTACGTCTACTCAATAGCAATCCACTTCCAATTCTATCTTTTCCCTATGTTTCAATGCAATGAAGAAACTCTTATGAGCTCTCTGGTAATCCGAGGACTCAACCGCCCTACTACTTTGGCCTTCGGGCTGGGCTGGTTGAGCATGTGGTCAACAGGCAAAGTCTGAGCCTTGAAACATATTTTGAAATATGTGATAGCTGTACGGAGTACTGTCTCTTGACCGATGCACTGACATGCAGTAGGTAGTTTATAGTTTACTCAAAGGTAATATCCATCGACGGAAACGCGATCAGAACAGCTACTGCGATGTACAAAGTTCATCAGTCTATTATACCTGTCCACCATTCAAATAACAACTTTGATCTAGATTGTCTTTGATCAATGGGCAATATGTAACAAAAAAAAAAAAAAAAAAAACAAGCCCGGAATAACCCCGAAAACAACCAAGGGTAGTGAATCTCGTGAAAAATGCAAACCATTCCACCAACCATGTCCGATGCAATAAAACAGCAAAAAAAAGATGAGAAAAAAAACATTTCGCAAAGAGTTGTCACTGGGCAGAGACACGATCACTTGAATCTTGCTTGGTTCGCTTGGAATCCCGATCGCTGCTGGGCACCGAAGCGTCGGCCTTGCGCTTGTCGCGGTCCTTTTGGTTCTGGTACTCCACGCGCCGGGCTTCCTTGCGGAGCGCCTTGGATTCAAACTCATGCCAGTCCCCTTCAACGTGCTCCAATCTGTAGATAAAGTTAGCATCGATAATATACGCCAGAGAGGAGGAAAACATACTCGATCGGTGGGTGAGGAGCTGGTTCCTCCGATACGAAGTAGGGATGTTTGAGAACATCCTCCGCGCTCGGCCGCTGCGAAGGGTCGTAACGGAAGATTGAGGAGATAAGATCCATCGCAGAGGTTGTCAACACATCACGGTATACATCCTCGAAAACGCGCTTCCTTCGTTCTGTTGGCCGCATCAGGTGGAACCAAGGCATCTCCACAAGGTCCGGCCACTCAGTCTTCGTAGGTGTACCCAAAGCATTGTAGATCTTGTCCATCTGGCTCAATTCGCCACCTTCACCGGGGAAAACCGCCTTTTTGGTGAACATCTCCATGCAAACGCATGCAGCGCTCCACATGTCGACAGCAGGACCATATCGGGTTTCTCCCAAGAGGAGTTCCGGAGGTCGGTACCAGATGGTAATGACCCGGTTGGTGTAGTCAAGTTGACGACTTTTAGAGAAGAACCGGGCCAGGCCAAAGTCGGCAAACTTTAACAGTCCACGATTGCTGATCAATATATTGGCTGCTTTGATGTCACGATGGAGAACCCCACGATGGTGAAGGTAATTGAGACCTTCGAACATCTGCTTCGCCAGATCCTTCTTGTGTGAAAGAGTGAGGGAAAAGGTAGGATGATTTATCAGACCAGTCAGATCGTGAGAGAGGTATTCAAAGACCATGAAACATTCGTTCTTTTCAACCATGACCTCCAAGAGGCTGACGACATTATGATTTCGAAGATGCTGGAGCAGCTTGATCTCTCGAACAGCCGTGACCGGGAAGCCATCCTTCTCGCCCTCCATTCGGATCTTCTTGAGTGCAACTTTGCGCTGGGTATAGACGTGGATTCCTTTGAACACTTTTCCATATGTTCCGGCGCCGATCACAGACTCATTGCCTGGCTTTCGGTAATACACAGATTCGGCATTAGCAAACTCCTCCGGAAGCGTGGGGCGTGGTTTGGGTCGAGTAAGAATCCGCTTCTGCTTGGGTGGCGGTGCCTGTCTCGGCGGTTCCAGGGAAGGGTCACGGCGACGATCTTGCCAGTCTGAGGGTCTGTCTGAAGGCCATTCTCCTTGTCGTCGATCACGACGTTGATCGAATCGGCGATCATCTCTTCGATCCCGCGGATCACGGAATTCTCGTGGCTCCCGGAAATCTCTGCGGTCTCGATCACGATTTCGCCCACCCCGGTCACGGCGATCGGCCCTTGACTCAGGTTTGAATTTGGGCAATGGCCCATTGGTAAACCTGTTGCGAGGTTGTTGGGGTGGTTCAGGTGCACGGGGGGGGCGGCTGGCGGATCTGCATCCTCTGGGCAAGGTCAGGTACCGGCTTTGGAGCGGGAGAAGGTGCAGCCTTTGACTTGAAAGCAAAGCTGAACTTCCCGCCCTTGTTTGCTGGTGTCGTTTCATTGGATTCGTGGGTCGGGGGTGGCATAGGTTGGAGGTTTCCGCCAGCGGATTGAGGTTGGGTCTGGTTTTCCTCTTCATCCCTATTGGGTGGCCGGAAATGACTATCACTCTCGCCAGCTCGGGGGGATTGTGGGTCATTGTGAGACTGTGGTCGATTAGGAGTTTGTGATCCATGACTATGTGCCGGGCGGGGGCTATGTTGTCCCCCACGGCCTCGTGATCCCGATGCGGTCCATTGCAGGTTGTTGAAATGTCCTCTCGCGCCGCGTTGTGAGGGTCCATTGTGATATGAATGAGGACCAGAGCCAGAAAATCGCCGATCGGGACCCTGGTTTGAAAAGTTTCCTCGAGGACCGCCACCAGAGTGGCCACCTCGGTGGGGGGCCCGCCATATGGAGATTGAGGATGATGATTGCCAGGGCCGTTAGATTGACCTTGGTTGTGATAATAGTTCCCATTGTGTGATGAATAGTCATCATGTCGATAAGGAGAGGTGTGACTTGGAGAGAGAGTTAGTATAATTCAGAATGTAACATGTAAGTGAAAGCAATAAGAAACGCACCCAGGTCCAGAATACGAAGGTGGGCCAGACCATCCTCCTCGCCCTGCAGAGTAAGGTGATGGTGGTTGCGGCGAACCGTGGTATGAGCCTGTCGACGTTTGGTTTTGAGGGTTTGCATAGGGCCGGCTATCAAGACGTGGTCGAGACGGCCGACGGCGAGGCTGGTTATTCACATCAGAGCGCATTGAATGCATTGGGAACCCATCCTGCGCATGAGTAGAATTTTCTCCAGTAGAGCCGAAATTATCAGAGTCAAAACTCGGAATCGGACGCGGTGGAGATGGAGACCGACCCGCACCGTCCACAACAGACTGGATTGGTCGAGTTGTGTTCATCGCCGAATTACGCCTCGACCTGCGAGATGATGTAGAATATCTCGAGGTTGCAGACCTTACGGAGTGCCGTGAGTTCGATCGATAGTGAGATCCGTGGTCGCTGTAATTGTCACCACCAGGGGTACGAGACCGTCGATCAGGCGAAGGATGAAACCCTCGTTCATCAATTGGTGACCTGGATCTTCCAGGACGTGAGATTTCTGGACGACGACGGTCTTTTCCTCGACGGTCCCGGCCCCGGCGTGGTGATCTTCGCCTGGGAGCACCACGACCTTGGGTGCGGCCACCTCGTTTCTTGAATGAAGGGCTTCGGTCCTGTCCTTCACCGTGATTCGGGTAGTTTGGACGCGGCGGGGGGAGATAGCCACGGCGGCTATGTGGTGAGAGGCTTCGAGTCCTTTGCCGTTTCAGTGGAGGTCCAGTTGGTGACTCGTCTCTTCGAGGACCGGGGGCTTCCCTATCGAAAGGTGCGGAAGGGTGAGCGTTCCAATTGCCGGCCGATGACACGGTTTGCGTTGGATCTAGTCGACGGCCGTTGTGAAAGTTTGGGGGTGGAGGAGAACCTCGACGAGGAGATCGATCCGGAGCGAAATCACCGAAGTCGTGAGAGGAGTCAGGGCCAAAGCGGGACGCGCGTGGTGGCGACCGCCCCGGGCGATCGAAATTGCGGTTATTGGGCCGATATGGACGGCCACGGTCACGACCTCTGTTCCTTCCTCGATCGCGGCCTGACCCTCGCCCTCTCCGTCTCTCCCTGTCACGGGGATCACGGTCTGGGTCAGCACTCCACTGGTCTCTCAACACCGGACTCGTACGGGACTCCGCCATGTGAGCGTCGCCAACGGCATCTGGCTCAATCAGAGAAATAAAGAATGTCAGCGAGGCTAGTCCTTAGAAGAAGCCTTGAACTAGAGATAATGATGAGAAGGCGCAGTGAGCGATGGCGTCCAAGCGTGTCTGCGATCGTAGGCGGGAGTCTTTCGGGTTTGGGGACCCGGAACGATAGTTTTTCCAGATTCCGAACTGTGCAAACTATCAAGCGCTGGTGAACAACGAGAACATAAGCAAGGAGAATGTTCAACAGGGCATACGCACCAATTCAGATTTATCAAATACACCGTCTCACCCTTCCAGTAAAGAACGAACACTACTAAGTCGTGGAAATTGGGCTTTCCAAGGTAGGAGACCTCGGGGTTGCTGACTGATCCACGTTGCGGCTCTACAACTTGATTCGACGGTGGGATGCTGGAAGGTTGGCGTGCAGCTGTCGAAGACAAGTGCAACCAGTACTTCTGCTTTGCTCCTCCGAGATTCTTCTGGTACCGAATATGTCGAGTCTGTGTCTGCTCAGCACGTGACAATCTGATCAGGTGGTGCCCACCTGCAGATGTTGGAGAAACATTGCTAGCCAGGCTTGCTAGCGTATTGTCTGTCTCCTTTGTGCTCGTCTTGCCCTTTTGTACAGCAGTTGCCTGTTTTTGTCAAAGCAACATTGAGACTGCGATGGCTTGTCCCACGAATGAAACTATCTACGTATTGCACAAGGCCAGATGGGCCAACATCCCCGAGGCACCATTCACTGTGAACAGGGCAATCCCGCGTAGGATTATCAGGTCACATCATAAAATCAATGGCTGGAATCTCTTATCATTCTCCTCCCAGAACCATGGAGCTGTTGGCCGATTCGAAGGGCCAATCCAACGCGAGGCGATTCTCTGTCGAAAACAACTCCGATGCTCTGTATCATAAGCAGCCAGTCAGTCTTCAATGTCCTGTAACTTGTAGATTGGTCAATTGTCGAAGTTCGAGTTGCCATGCACCGGGGAAAGAGTGCGTGCTGGAATGAAACTTTTGTCGAGATTTACAACAGATAGACTGATGGCTGACTATCTGGGCACAAATACCACTGGCACAGAAACGAAACATGGGCCGAACCCCAGATTGCGACCTCTTTTTAGATCAACCTTTGCGACTTCTGTGTCTTTATGGCTCTACCACTCAAGAACGCGAATTCCTGATGGTAACATCCAGGTGTCCAGGTCGGTTGGCTGAACAGAGGGCTGGCGACAATGGTGGGGAGCATACCGAATGAGGGGTCAATGTACGAGACGGTCAAGGCAAGAAGAGCCTAAAAGCAATGCTGGTTCAAATCCAATCCAGTAGAATGTGCAAGCCCCCCAATGTTGTGGCTGGTGATATGCTAGAGACTAGGCCCTGCGCTCAACCCCACCTCCCATATTAAATAATGAGATCAATTCCAGGACTTGAAATTGACAGTTTGTAATCTAACAGAAAGCAACATCTCATGATACCGATGTAGTTGCAAGGAACTCAAAGGCGAGGCCTGAAAGTCAGCCCGAGATGTAGCGGGATGGGCTGGAACACAAACCCCCGGCCATTCTCACCCGGGGAAACAAAGAAAAGGAACATCCCCCAGAAAGACCAGGGATCTAGATTCAGCAAAAGAAATTATTCGCCGTATAATCACAGGGGCGCACGCCATGCCGAATCAGCGAGGAACTAAGAAAGCAAAGAGGAAGGTTGATGTCATGGGCAAGGTCGAGGTTGTGCCGGAACTGAGCGTGGGGTCACATGGGGTCACGTGGTGTCATATTGTCTGGATGCATAAATCAGCCCTGACTTCTCAACACCTCATAGAGAGGGAGGTTTTGCTTACAGAATATACTACCAGCGATGTCTCCCACTACGGCTTTTGAGTGACAAGCGGTTTTGGACAGAGATGACACTAATGTGTTTACTGCGCCTTTGACACATGTCGCCACACGACTGATTCCGTTTGTTGTCCCGTCCGGGTGGTTGCTTATATCAATCTCATTCATAGTATCGTCCTAACACACTATGTATTTATATTGCCTCAGAGGGATTATAACGTTTTTTCCAACGTATATCTCTCCATTATCAGAATCCGGGACTGCATGTTTAGCACAACAGTGCCAATCCCATCGCCTATCAGTATCTAGGCGCAAAAAGAATATGTCTCTACCTTGGTCAAAACCCGAGAAGAATTGATAATAATACAAGTTTATTCGTACATACTCTACATCAAATTTGACATCCCCCTCACTCTCGCAACTACTTCAGATCACCCCCACCTCACTTTCTGCTTACATTGTAAGCATGATTCACCTCAGAAACTACTCATACACACATTGAAGTATTCTTAAATCAATCCTCACAAGGAGGATTGATCATCCCCACCGTCGAGAAGGAAACGACGGAGATGGGGCGACACAGGCCCCTCAGAGTCCTCCGAGTCCTCCTCGGGCTCCTCCCAGATGATTCCGTGGGGCATAGCCCCGTTCCCATTGGAGGCCCCATTGCCATGGGCGGCCCCGGGAGAACTAGCAGGAGGTGCCCCGGCCCCAGGGGTCTCCTGCGAACTGATAGATTCAGTATCAGTTCGGTTTTGCCCGGTCAGGGCCGCCCGGATCTGTGACTGGAGGGCAGCCATGGGGACTTGTGGGAGTGTGCCCACCGGGGAGTTTGGAGGAGCCGAGGCCCCTAGGCCACCAGACACGTGTGGAGTAACTGGCTGGACAGCCAGAGGGTTTGCAGCAGCTCGAACCGGTTGAGCAACCGGCAAGTCAGTGGCGGTGGGCAAATCTGTGTCAACCGGTGTATTTTGGGCAGCCGAAATATTTGGGCCAACCGGCGAGTTTGCAGCGGGTGAACTTGGGGCAGCCGACAAGTCAGGGCCAACCGGCAAGTTTTGAGTAGTACCAGAACTTGGAGCAGTCTGGATGTTTGAAGTAGCGGGCAAACTCGAAGCACCAGGAGCAGTTGACGAAGCAGGCGCGGTGGATGAATTGGGGTTTGCGCGCCGCGGGAACCAAGGAAGGTCGGGCATAGGAAGCATGACACCGTGGAATCTGGCAGGCCGCATTCTTATGATATGGGCACCACTGTCATTGATCACGATCCAAGGAGGCGTTCTGCTGTTCAGGCTGCGTGGGTTGGACATGGGCTGAAGATTTTCAGGGCGAATGCCGGCAATAAGCTGCTGTCGAATGAGCCAGGCTTGAAGGATGCGGTCTTGGGAATAAGGAATGGCACCTTCAGGCACCAGATCTGGCTCGCGTGCGAGTGTGTAAGGGTTACCATATTCGGTGTACCGGGGTCGCTGAGGTGCTGTCGTAGGAGGATTTCCCAAAGTGCTTGGACCAGCAGAAGCTTGGTGACCAGCTGCCATTGGGTAGGGAGACGGAGGTTGGTGGTGAGAAGAAAGATCTTGGGGATGATGAACAGAACCTGTGGGATCAGGTGTCTCGTAACGATCATGTGGGATTGGCTCGGATAGACCGGCTTCAGTGGAAGGCTGGGTTTCATATCGCTCAGGCATGTCCATTGGGGATGGCTGCAATCGACGTTCGGCACTGGCATCGTACAAGGATTGGCTGGGGTCGTTAGCAAGCTGCGAGCTTCCACGCTGGGGGTCATTGAACATGGGAGAAGCTTGATGCTGGGTGTCATAGAGTGCCAAAGAAGCTTGATGAGCTTGATGCTGAGCTTCGGCTTCTCTGCGCGCATTGACTCGATTGGCTTCGTTGATTCTTTGCAATCTGGCTAGATGGATATAGAAATCGGGATGCACAGGTGGCTCGCTAGAGTCAGAATCAGGATTATCGTCAGCTGCCAGGTGCGCCTGGAGAATTTCAAGGCTGGGTTGATGGGACCAATTTGAGGGTCCAGGCTCGACAGGATCATTGCCGCCGGCAGAGTCATCAGTACCAGTGGGTTGGTTGACTCCGGTGGACTGGTTGGCACCAGCAGACTCATTGGCATCAGTGGGCTCGTTAATGAAGTCAGTGATATCTTCCCCGGAAGGAAGATTCGAGGAGCCAGGGGAGGCTGAGGGTTGGGGGTGGTTATCCATTATGTTGAACTGGATACTTTGTTGGCAAAAATGCCTTTTGGTAGGTGAATCAACCTTCAATTCTATGTTAGTAAGTCTCATGCTTGATTGGATCAGATATATTCAACATACCTGCAATCCAATGTTGTCAGGGCAGACCCCTTGGATGCAGGGTAGTTTGTAAGAAGCCTTTTCGCAAATGTATCAGTGACATGTCTCATAGCAAGTCAATAAGCAGGCATAGATCAGATCAAAAGGAATATCAGATGAAAGTAAACAGTATACAAAGAAACATCAGATCATATTTTCTTCAAAGAAAAATATGACCATCATGGAAGGGGACAAGCCCAGCTTCCATGTGGAATCAATATTAGATTTCAACCCCTGAAGCCCTGGAAACTGTTGCTTTATGCAACACACATAAGAAGGGTAACGGGATCAACTCGCACAGGACTTACGGAGACAGATAAGACTGATGCCACGAAATGTAGTTGTAAAGCTGCTTGCGGCGGTCCTGGTAGCCCTGATGTTTTGACAGGCAAGGCTGGGATGGACGTGACTTGATGCACACACACCTCAAATGCAGTGAGAATTCAGAAGGAAAAACAAGTAAAGATGAATGAATGAAGACCTCCGGGTGATGTAGAGTTCAAGAATCGGATGCAGAGTTGGATGGAGATGGTTGAAACAGGAAGAGCTGGAATGGTTCACGAGGAAAGAAAAGAACAGAACAAAAGACGTGTTCTGGAGAACCCATCGTCGCGGCAACTGTGAGAAGCGACTCGACGATGTAAGCGACTCGACGATGTAAGCGACTCGACGATGTAAGCGACTCGACGATGTAAGCGACTCGACGATGTAAGCGACTCGACGATGTAAGCGACTCGACGATGTAAGCGACTCGACGATGTAAGCCATTAGTCGCCGGGAGTGGTCCATACACTGAGATACCAAATATGTAGGATTTGGCGCCAGCGAGGTCGCCGGTGCAGGACCACTGGCAATATCTTCAAGCCGACGAAACACTTGGGAACCAGAGATATCTATCTATGTCCTTATACGACCTCCCTTGATCAAAGCTCGGAGCTTTCAGTAGTATCGTAAAAGCCCTAACACAGGCCATATAGGTCTATAGAAATCGACTGCAGGTCGACAACTCAATAATTTTCCCTGCCCAGGATCGATACACTAGGTCTAATTGTTCTAAATCAGGAAAGAAGAGATGAAAAGAAGGTTGTACATTGGTTCTAATACATACATCGTATCTAAGTGGACATTACTAGAATTGCCGTAAGCGGCATGGGATCAAGTGTTGAAACAGCCTTGCGAGTGCTATCGAGTGAGATCTCAACAGACCGTAGAGCAAAGGCCTCTTGAGGGTTTGTGTTAGTAAGGTAGGAGACAGGGAATGAGGGAGATTTTTTTCTACCTCGAGCCCATCATCGGCTGAGGAAGAGGTATTTGCCATTTCCCACGAAGTCAACGGCTCTAAAGGAGCTTGGAAACTTCAGAAAGGAAGGGACATGACAAACAACAGAGCGAAGATTCGCCCAAGTATGTGCAGGAGAACCGAGACAGAGAAGACCAGAGAAACACCAATCCACGCTTAACATGTAAAGTAAAAAGCAAGACCCAAAACCTGTTGAAAGGTCACCACCCAAAACTCCAAGAAACCAAAAATCAACTACCTAAATTTAGGTTGGGGAAGCGGAGATGGAGTATTTATCTCCGGTTCAGCAGAGTCAAGAACTCTTCGCGAGTCTTGGCGCTGGAACGCATACATCCCAGCATACAGCTAGTAGTGGTGGTGCTGCTAACCTTCTGAACACCGCGCATAACCATGCAAAGGTGGGAAGATTCCATAACGACACCGACGCCGCGAGGCTGGAGAACCTCTGAAATCGCTAACGCCACTTGCTTGGTAAGACGCTCCTGGACCTGAAGTCTGCGAGAGAACATCTCTGCCAGGCGAGCCAATTTTGACAAACCAAGGACGCGGCGGTCAGGGATATATCCGATATGCATCTGGAAGTTGTTAAAACGATATCAGCACAGTATGATATGTAGCAATTCTTACCTTTCCGGTGAACGGCACCATATGATGCTCGCACATCGAGAAGACGTCGATGTCCTTGACAATGACCAACTCATCGTGGTCCTCGTGGAAGACAGCGTTGTTGACCAAATCCCGGACATTCTCCTCGTAGCCCTTGGTGAAGTAGAGCATGGCCTTGGCGTATCGCATGGGAGTCTCCAGAAGACCCTCTCTTTCCGGATCCTCGCCAATACATTCCAGAATTGTTCGAATAGCTCCAGACATCTTCTCTAGTCGTTGTTCGGTCTCCTCGGGGGTCGACTCCTTCCGCTGTCGGGTTCCCGGGCCTAGATGACAGTTAGAAGAATGTACCAATATACTGGTGTCCACCGACGGGGCTCATATCACTAACAAGGCCAGCTGAGACCATCAAAGTCGATAGGAGGGTTCAATGTGTAGGGGCTAGCAGGTCGGCTGACAGTGGTTGAAGGCGTCAATGGGGCGGCCGCATCCCGGGGATCGCGGGGAGGGTCATTCAAGCTAGGACTAGAGCCCAGAGATTAGCAGTGAAATTGACAATGTCATGACCATCAAGGTTGATATTCGCTGTATACATACCGCACTGGCGCCACACTGCGAATTGGCACGGAGGCACTGGAAACGGCGTGGGTGGGGGCGGCTCCAGTCTCAGTTTCGGCCTCGGTCTCGGTCTTGGACTCGGGCTTGGCCTCAGAAGATTCAAAATCAATGGGAATTCGAGGTTCAAAAGAAGAACGAATGGATGTATTAAGACTCTCACGCTCACGAGAATCACGGGCGCCCGTTGATCGTTGTAGCGGGGAGCTACCGTTCAGCATGTGAGACGGGATAGCTGAAGGCTTGGGGCTAGGAGTATCAGAACCCATGATGAATATGAAGTTGATTGAAAGTAAAAAAGGAGAAAAGATGTTCACGACTTATATATACTGAACATCTGAAGTCAGAGTCATTTTTTTTTCTAGCAAACGCTAACTTTCTTTTGTCCCCCTCATCGCCCCCCACCAATCACCACCAATCAGAACTCACCAGGATGATGACATGCTCCCCGCGGGATAAACGGACTCTGGGGCCGATGCATAGTAGATCGATGTATAACATATCTATATACTGCGTAGTGATATATACATTCTTTATTTCTACTTCTAGGCATATAGTTCCACGTTACATTCAGGTAGTGGAACGTGAGTGAATGCACTTTGGTGTGAAAACGGTGTGAAATATATATTTCTAGCCCCGGAGGTGAGAGGAGAGCAACAGGGTACTTATGGCAAAAGATACTGATATTACTGTAACTCCTATGGCTAAGATGCCCGATTCTGAACTGATTGTTACATTTCTTTGAATCCATGTGCCAACGCTTCATGGGTATATTGTGTCTAAAAAGAGCCCAGTACGGAGTATACATACAAGAGTTGTCCCCTCCCCCTTGATTAGAAGCATTATGTTAGTCAAAGAACATATATATGCAGATGCTGTGTGACTTAGATCTATCATATGTAGGCTGGTGACCATGGGTAACAATAACATACATGCGCTTCAATACTCCGTATATATCCGATTATGGAAATATTAGGGCACCATGTTGCTAGTAACAAGAACCCTCACCATATGGAAGTCCAATGTAATGGTGTTTTGATGATTATTCACTATGGTCTTAATTCACCTATATCAAAGAAGCACCGATATGAAAAATGATTGGAGTCCGGTAGAGATAATATCACGCCTCAATTTCTTCTGTTGGGACATCCTCCAAGTCCTTGCCCACAATTGCATCTGCTACCTTCCATACCTGCAATAGATTGTCCTCAGCAGCAGAACACAGAACCCAAGGGTCGCTTAGGTTCCAGCTAAAGTCCGAGATACGGTTCGTGTGTCCACCGTGCATAAAGAGACTAGAGAAAATAGTCAGTGAGAAATCCAAACACGTTTTATGACGAGGGGGAAAAAAGAAGTGGTCACTCACAGCTCTGGTGGCCCATCTTGAGCATCCTCAGGGGTTTGCTCCTCGCCTGCCCGGCTGAGGTCCCAGAACATGATCTTGCGGTCATAACTGGAACTTGCCAGGACCGACTCCTCGAATGGATGCCATGAGATAGATTGCACCGAATCAGTGTGGCCCTCTAGTGAGTGGAGCTTCGAGTTCAGGTTACGGAGATCCCAGATACCGATAGTCTTATCAGCAGAACCCGTGGCCAGGATTGTCTCGGAAGCCGGGTTGAAAGAAATGGAGTTGATGGCATCGCGGTGCTGGCCTTCAGCCGAAGCAGCCGCACGAGTGGAATCATCTTGGCGGGTATCAAGGATTTGAAGCGTGATGTCATCGGAGACAGTTCCGATGAGAGAGGAGTGGAGAGGGTGATGTTGAACGTCGTTGACGATCGAGGAGTGGTGCGTGAAAGTCCGGCTGGGCCGCACTGCCTTGTTGCCCTTGGTGTATGTAGTAATATCCCTGTGGTGAGCCTCATTAGCTGCTACTCACACCAAATCTCAGATTTCGTGTATTGGGCCCGCTTACCAAAGCCGAACAGTCTTGTCCTCACTGCCCGTTGCGAGGTGGCCGGCCACGTGAGGGTTCCAGCTAAGCCCGAAGCCTTCAGCTTCATGACCTAAGAGCTCCATTTGAGGGTTCACTGTGCCAGTTGGCAAGCTGGGGTGCTTAGAGCGATCCCAGATCATCACCCGACCATCCGTGCACATTGTAGCAATGATATTCGGGTTTTGTGGCTGATAACGAGCCTTGTTGACCTCGCCCTTGTGATCGATCTTTTGCACAATGTTAAACTTGATCTCCATCTGAGCCTTCTTTGAACCCCCGCCATAGCCTCCAATCTCTCCCTTCTCTTCGTCATAGTCGTCCGGGTTTGGGGCATTAGGGTTTGGGAGTTGCACTTGAGCAATCTGAAGGTAGTTCTGCGCTTCACCAGTGGTATGTGTGCCAATGAGGAGACGGTGAGTTGAGTATGGCTTGTCTGGGACTCTGAAGATAGACTTGGTTAGGTTGATGAGTGGACCAGTAGAAGTTCGGTGGCGCATACTCTTGCTTATCTGGAAGCCATTGGGTTGTAAGAGTAGGCCATTCTAATGCTGTGCTCAGGATCATATCATAGAGGAAGGGCGCATTCTTCTTCCATGTTTTGTACTCTGTTCTCAATGAATATGATTAGATATGATTGTAATTGGCAGACGCGGAAAGAGGCTGAGCAAAGCTACCTTCGTTGATCGCCTTCTCATCAGCATGTTCATGGTCCTGATCCTGATCCTGATCTTGGTCTTTCTCATGCTCGTCACCAGCACCTAGAACTTGATTAGATTGAGATTTCAAGTAGTGCACAAGGGTATGAATGCTCACCAGCATCGTCTTCATAGTGATCCATGGTTTTGGGGTAGTATAGACCAAGCAATATATTGAGATCACGAGACGATGGAACTTAAGCCACTTAAAAAGAGTGCGTGAAACGAACAGGTGGGCGGAGGAAAGCTACGCGCATGAGCGCGTTAATGAGTGCTGGGAGGCCTGTAATGGCACTAGTCCACATTGGTAGGCGGTGAACGAGCTCCGTTGACTCTTCAATGTTCACATCGTGGGGACACCTGCTTTCTTGCATCATAGATAACTGAAAAGCGTCGGTTTGGCTTTACTGAATCTTTCTCTTGCGTGTTTTTCGTTTCTATCCCTATAACGCTCGTTGGGCAACACTTTATTCACGCAGTATCTGATCCAAGAGTTCTTCATTGGATGAATTCGCCTTTCGTCGCAGGTTACTCTATTTCAGTCCTTTACGAGAACCCCTCTACGATCTCTCAACTCTTACGATAAATAACCTGCTCGATTCCTTGACGCTTTTGTCATCGATCCCACCCCATCTTCACCATGGGTGTCCCGAAATTCTTCCGCTGGCTGAGTGAGCGGTATCCGTCTATCTCGATGCTGATCGCAGAGAGCCGGATACCTGAATTTGATAGCCTATACCTTGACATGAACGGCATTATTCACAATTGTACGCATAGTGACAGTGACTCTCCGACATTTCGTATGACGGAGGATCAAATGTTCATTGCGATCTTCAATTACATTGAACATCTATTTGGCAAGATCAAGCCCAAGAAACTGTTCTATATGGCGGTAGACGGTGTTGCGCCTCGCGCTAAGATGAATCAACAACGTGCCCGCCGTTTCCGAACCGCCTTGGATGCGGAGACCGCGAAGGAGAAGGCCATCCAGCAGGGTCTGGAGATGCCAAAGGAAGATGCCTTTGACAGCAACTGCATCACCCCGGGTACCGAGTTCATGCAAAAATTGACGAAACAACTCAAATACTTCATCAACAAGAAAATCTCGGAAGACACAGATTGGCAAGGTGTGGAAATTGTGCTCTCTGGCCATGAGGTTCCAGGAGAAGGCGAGCACAAGATTATGGAATACATTCGCTGCTCGAAAGCGCAGCCCGACTATGAATCCAACGTTCGCCATTGTCTTTACGGTCTGGATGCCGATCTGATCATGCTGGGTCTTCTCAGCCATGACCCTCATTTTTGCCTTCTTCGAGAGGAGGTGACCTTTGGTCGCCAAGTATCCAAGAAGTCCAAGGAATTGGAACACCAAAACTTTTATTTGTTGCATCTCAGCGTGGTTCGGGAGTATTTGGAATTAGAATTCCAAGAGCTAAAAGAAGAAGGTGTTCTGGGTTTCCCATTCGATATGGAGCGTGTCATTGATGATTTCATTCTTATGGCCTTTTTTGTTGGCAACGATTTCTTGCCCAACTTGCCAAATTTACATATCAACGAGGGTGCCCTTGCCCTTATGTTCAAGCTCTACAAGGAGGTGCTACCAAAGATGGGCGGCTACATCAACGAACAAGGTGTTATCAATGTGCAACGGTTGGGTATGCTTGTGACCGCACTTAGTGCCGTGGAATACCGGTTCTTTGAGGCGGAAAACTCCGATGCCCAATGGCTCAAATCGAAGAAAGACTTAACCCTTGATTTTTCGAGCTCACAACAAAAGAAAGAGCTTACACTCACTCCTTCGCAGAAGGAGATCCTCAAGACGGTCAAGAAGTACGTTCTGAACCGGTCCGACAAGGCTTCTGAACCCCTCGACCTCCCTCCTACACTTCCAGCTCGTGACCGCACTTTCGTCGAACAGCTTGCGAATGACCTTCGATTGTCTTGGGCTTCCATCGAAAATGAGAACGGTGATCGGTTTATGAGGCTCTCGTTGCCTCCGACACAGGGTGATAGTGATGACGACGAAGAGGACGAGGAGGCATCGATGGCTGTACAGCGTATCGTTCGGAAGTATGAGAAGGCCAAAGTTCAGGAGATGACGGCGGAGGAAGCGCAGAAGGTCGCGCAGGAGAAATATGACTCCAAGTTCCTTCAGTGGAAAGATAATTATTACCGAACTAAGTTCGGTTGGGGCCTCGACAACAAGGAAGAGATGAAGAAGTTGGCGCAAAACTATGTGCAAGGACTCCAGTGGGTCTTGTTCTATTATTATCGTGGCATTGCATCGTGGCCTTGGTTCTTCCAGTACCACTATGCCCCTATGATCTCTGGTTAGTAGAATGAATCCCCTTTTTTTCTGGGATTATCTTGATTTCTGACGGTGGGACAGATGTGAATGATGGTCTTGATGCAGACATGGACTTCAAATTGGGACAGCCCTTCCGGCCGTTCGACCAGCTCATGGGTGTCTTGCCCGACCGCAGCAAGAAGATTGTGCCTACTGCCTATTGGGACCTGATGACCTCTCCTGATTCCCCCATTTACGATTTCTACCCTCGTGATTTCGACCTCGATATGAACGGGAAAAAGATGGAATGGGAAGCCGTTGTAAAGATCCCATTCATCGACGAGAAACGGCTGTTGTCCGCCCTTAAAACGAAAGAAAACCTACTTTCCGCGGATGAAAAAGCAAGGAACGACTTTGGGGCCTGTCTCAAATTCACGTATTCCCCAGATGTGAACTTTGTTTACCCCTCCTCGATGCCTGGCGTATTCCCGGATCTTCCTAGCTGCCGTTGCATTGAGAATATCTTTGACCTCCCCGTCATGGATGGTTTGAAGCCCTTCGCTGGCTTAATGGACGGCGTGCACCTAGGCAAGGCAGCGCTTGCTGGTTTCCCTAGCATCAAGACACTTCCCCACCATGGCCAATTGGGTTTCCATGGCGTTTGCGTGTTCAATCAAGACAGCCGCAATGAGAGCCAGGTTATTACACTTCTTGATCCCGGAAGCCGGTCAAGCATCGAACTGGCCAAGACAAAGCTTGGGAAGCGTGTCCATGTGGGCTATCCATTCTTACAAGAAGCTCTTGTGGTTCGTGTCTCGGATGAATTGTTCGATTATATTCTTCCTCCTGGAGAAGAACACCCTTTGGCTATTCCCCATACCCCCCAGCAGATTGAGCAATGGAAGAGGAAGGCCAACAAGATCGAGGGCACCTACAGCAAGCGTCTTGCAATTATCATTGGCGATGTCGAGTCTATGGTTCACATTCAACTACTAAAGGGCATGAGCAAGACAGAGGATGGAGCCATAATCAAGGAATTCGCTGATATACCCGGCCAAGAGACGGACCATGCTCTTCAGGTCGTTGTTGATGAGGTGATCAACCCTGATCAACGTTTCATCGAGCGGGAAGCTCTATCTATCCAAGAAGAATTCCCAGAGGGTTCTCGTGCATTCTTCTTGGGTGACTTCAATTACGGAAGACCCGTTTATGTTAGTGGACACGAAGACGGAAAGGTGAATGGATTGGTTGCGGCTGTGAAAGGTCGGGAGCCAGAATTCGGTCGAGAGCGTGTTAAGGCGGCTGAGCAACTCTGCCCTTACATGCCTTCATACGCTGTTGCGCGCAGTCTTCGCCTCAATCCTTTGGTACTGGCTAAGATCACATCTTCCTTTACCGTTGACATCGAAGGTCAACGCGCGAACCTCGGTCTTAACCTCAAGTTCCAGGCCAAGCAACAGAAGGTTCTTGGATACTCTCGTCGGGGAGAATCCGGCTGGGAATTTAGCCAGAAGGCAGTGGAACTGATCCAACAGTACATGATTAATTTCCCTGATTTCATTGCTGGTATCCAGCGCAATCCTCAAAGCGACCGTTATTCGCCGACCGATTTCTATCCCGAGGAAATTGCTGCGGTGAAGATGAAGGAGATCAAGGATTGGCTCAAATCTATCGAAGCCAAGAACTTCGAGAGAGTCCCACTTGACGCTGAGCAACTTGACTCGGATATTGTGATGTTGATTGAGCAGGATGCCGATGCTCTCAATGCGTCCCTGCCAGATATGCAGCCGAAGAAGGTTCGGGGTGTACCCCGTAGTGCTCTCCTTCGGCCTGCGGATGTCGAGCACCGCCTTGGAAACCAAAGCTTTAGGCTTGGCGATCGGGTTGTGTATGCTCAAGATTCTGGTAAGGTGCCCATCGCTACTCGTGGCACTGTCGTCGGTCTCACCAGAACCGCACGAGCGCTTTTGCTTGATGTTGTGTTTGATGTGTCGTTCATGAGCGGTACAACACTAGGTGGCCGATGCTCACCCTTCCGTGGCCAGACTGTTCTGGCGTCTTCCCTCCTCAACATCTCCAACCGACAACTTATCACCAGTTCCCGTGCTACAACCAGCCAGCAAACCAAGCAGGCACAGACTCCTTTGACAGTTGCCGAGTATGGCGCCCCGATGGGTCCTCACGGACAGGGCCAACTGAGGAACGCACCCACCCCTGCGCCCCTCAGAGGCTCTTTCCGAGGAGCTGTCTCCGGGCAGGGTAACGGAGCTGGGCGTGGAGGTCGCGGAGGTCTCAACAACGGGCAGCAGACCACTCTCCCCTTCCGGCCCCATACCAATGGTGGCGGTGTTCCCCGTGGCCCCCGTGGCGGCGGTCGGGGAGGTGCCCGTGGTGGATATGTCGCCATGGATAATAGCGACCCCAGCGAGGGTGTTATCCAAAACAATCCTAACTTCCGTCCGCAGAACTACTCTCACGTTCCGCCGCCGCAGGGACTGGATCGAGGACGCGGCCGCGGCCGCGGTCGTGGTAATGGGTTCCGTGGCAGAGGAGGTCGTGGGCGAGGTGCGCCCCAACCCAGTTCCCAGTGAATAATGGATGTGATACTCGCGAGAGCAGAAATGACGAAAAGAGAGAAGAAATGATGAAACGATTGGATTTGAACCCTGTATGTATATGGACACTTTAGATATGTGCGCCCTGTCTAGGCATAGTCGTCTAGGCAGTGCTTATATCTATTGAAGATGAATGTACGATGGAACTGAAACCAAAACTCGATCATCGTATTTCCCAATCTGAGGTTCTTTTGCGACATAAAGCAAGAACCGTGACACGTTAAATAAAATAAGTCTAACAAGCAAATTCTCCAAAACTTTCCCCCCTTTTCAAAGTCCAATCGGCCTTTTCCGAAACAGCATCTCAGTACTCATGCTAGGAAGAATATGCTCACCAACTACGAGATTAGGAGGTCTTTTTCCTCCTAGATCTTGAACGAACTTGAACTCATAGTCAAGGATGATGCGACTCAAAATCGCCTTCAAAGTGTTTGCCGCAAAGAACCGACCAGGACACGCCTGGACCCCGAACCCGAAGTGCATGTTAGTATTGGTGATAGAAACGAAATAGGCGGAAGACATCGACTTCCCAGCTTGCATCTTCTCGCCAGCAACATCCAGGATAAAGGGTTCTGCAAGCTCAGGAGTGAGGATGTAGCGGTCCTGAGGGTTATGACACCAGCGAAATCCGTCGAAGACAGATGGGTTTTTGATGAAAGCGTCGTCTTTGCTAATCGGACCCGCAGCGAAACAGATGTGTGTTTCTACTGGAAGAACGAGACCATCATGGAGCGTGATGGGTTCTTTGACGATACGGTGGAAGTTCACTAAAGGAGGTATAGGTTAGAGCACATCGAATTACAACCCTGTCTCCAACTGACTATACGGCATAGCCATAAGAGCTTCACAAGACTCACATTCACCAGGCGGAGCGAAGCGTTGAGACTCGCGCAAGAAGCTATCCAGACGAGACTGCTCCTTCAACGAAGCCTGAGTCGCCTTATACCAGCCATCAGGTAGAGTCCGACTCACTTCTTCCCTCAGGGGCTCGATATACTCGGGTCTAGTAACCAAGTCAAAGAGACAGTGAGACAAGGCCATCGTGCTGGTGTGAGTAACCGCCAGTGTGACCAAGAGCAGCATGTGATGTGCCAGGGTATCCGGTGCTAAGTTCTCGTTTTTTTCCTCGCTCAGGTCCATCATCCACTGCAAGAAGTCGTTCGGCTTGGTATAGTTCGGGTCTTTAGCCTGCTGTGCCATTCTGCGTTCGTGGATCATGGGAATGAAGAGGTCTTTCGCGAAGCGTAACTGTTTCTTCATCTTCCGGACGCTGGGGAGGAAGGGCGCAAAGATGGGACGGAGGTATTTTGGGACTGGACGAAGTAGGAGAATTGTGATTCCTACGTTCACTGCGTAGCTGCTTGCGACGTTGAGCCATTCTTCGTTTTCGCGCAGGCTGTCGCCGGCCATCATGCGGGATGTTGAGAGTGCAATTAGCCGGGTGAACATCTCGCATGGGTTGATTCGAATCCAAGTGTCTGTGTTCAGTAACTATCTGTCAGTACCCGAGTGTTGGAATGTAAAACAGGTCCCACAAAGTAGCGTTCGCATATCCCACCTTCGCATTCTGGGAGAGCGGCGTCAAATGCTGCTCGTAGCTCGTCGATGACACCGGGAATGACTTGGGCTATTTGATATAGATTAATAGTCTAGTTTTGCATGTTGAGAATAAGAACACCAAATGATATCAGTACCTAGATTAGGCGTCAACTTTTTCCGTACAGTCAAAGCAGGTAAAAGAGTATCGATAATAATGTTGGTATACTGGCCCAACGCGTTCTGTAAAGTAGTATATCAGCTCCAACCTCTCAACGTAACGTAGTACAGACAAAGCTCATGGGATTACTTCATATTGGGCATGTAGAGAACTGAGTTTCGAAGGAGGAAGGTGTCTCAGTTCATCTTGATACTTCACGGGCAACACGATGACCTCTCCATCGCTGGTGAGTAGGCGAAATGGACTATCCCTGTACTAAATATTGCAGACAGATATCAGCAGGGTTGACGGATTGATTTCATGTATACTAACCTTTTTATATCCTGCACTGATCATCGAAGCAGCTTTGGGGTAGTATATCAACCGATTGATGAAATCTGGTAGATACGCATTGTACCTGATAATTGGGATATGCTTCAAACTGGAAGTTGGTCGTTGAAGTAGATAGAAGACTACAATCAACACCCCAACGAGGGGCCAGAAAGGTAGGGTCATCTTTTCCTGATGAAATCTCGATGGCTTTTACAATGGGGGAAAAGGTACTAAGATAAATGATTCTCCGGAGACTTGGATTGTCCGGAATATTAAAACCGGGGAGATTAGGGAAGTTGTTCGGTGGTAGGAACATGTAAGAAGGGCAAAGAGAGGGTGGCACAGGATATTTCGGATAGTATTAAGGAGCCTCTGTTTATTGTAGAAACAGGAGAGCGTTTGCTAGGCGACGGACAAAGGGTCCGTTTGAGGTCTCAGAGCGGAAAACTTGGAGTATATTATTCACAGGCAAAAGGCCTCTGTCTATTTCCCTTTTTGGTCTTTGCAATATACAAAACGCCTGGCTCAGATGCAAGTAGACATACACGAAACCCTCATAGAAAATCATTCAAAGCCAACCCAATCACCATCTCCCTCGTCAGCATCAACCATCTGATCATCAGGAACCTCAGCATCCTCGGTCTCCATGGCCAACAAAGCACTGCTAGTTTTCTTGTTCTCGAGAATAGGCTTCGAGAGCAGGTAGTTAAGATCGTAAAGGTTCTTTTCTGTCAACCGCTTCAGGTTTTCGCGAATATCATCGACAGCACGCTGGACGGCACGAAGCTCGGTGGCGAATGTGCCTGTGTTATCCTTGAAGTAGCGACCATGACTGCTGAACAAAGACTCGATCCACATGAGGTTGAACTCAAGATGGGGTGTTTCTTCGGCAGCATGTGCAACGAATCGGAGAAGGCGAGGTAAATAGACGGAGGGCACGGACCGAACCACATGGGGAATATCTGACGGAGGGATTGCTTCATATACGACACGGAGCAGCTTTTGTTCATTCAATCGGAAGGCCATGATAAGGGCTTTGAGGAATGTGTTCTCCTCATCCACAGCGTTGGATGTGGCGGCTTCCTTAGCAGCATCTAGAGTGGCAAGGATGCTTGACGGTGTGATTGTGATGTCCAGATCATAGGGATCAAAGATAAAGTCAGTGTCCAAACTGTAGACAAGGAGTCCTTCGGTAGAGGCTGCACAGAATGCGCGTCCAGTCGGGGCGAAATCCACAGATGTCACGCGAATCTCCGGGCGTGTGGTGCGGGCACCGGCATCACCGCGTCTCGCACCAGGAAGAGTGCTATCAACACGATCATCGTGATCAGACGCCTCACCAGTCTCGTCAATAAGAGCACGGGGACCAGCCTCAGTCATGTCACGACTGTTCAGGATCTCCTGGGTGCCATCGATAGAGGTATTGACGGAGACGGTGAACTTCTTGATCAATGACCCTGTTCCAACATCATACAAACAGATATACTTGCTGTTTCCACCGGCCAAAATGCAGCTACCGTCTGCGCTGTATGTGATTCGGTTGAAAGACTTGGTGCCTGCGGCATTGGCAGCTGTACGGCGGTCGGACACTCGGCGTCCCCCAGAGACGTCACGGCGACCGTCAACTCCTCCTTGCTGCACAGCATCTTCAACAGACCAGAATGACAGCTGACCGTCTAGCGTAGATGCAGCGACTTGTTGCCCATCTGGGCGGAAAGCCACACTGAGAATGTCTGACATGAGTTGGAGGGGTTCACTAGTCTGTGACCGACCGAAGATGCTCCAAATGCGAACTGTGTGATCCCAACTTCCACTGACAAGGTGGTTGCCATCGGCAGCGAAAGAAAGACTGGAAACAGGGCCCTCGTGGCCGGAGAGCTGGTCAAGCAATTGACCGGTCTGCACAGACCATACGTGAATGTCAAAGGAGTCCGGTGAACCGGCACAGACCACTTCTCCACTAGGGTCCACGGCCAACGAGGAGAATGACAGTCGGGATGGTGCTGTAAAGGTTCGGAAGTTACGGTAGCGAATAAGATCCCATGCACGGATGGAACCGTCCAAAGATGCTGTGAACAAGACATTTCCCTTCTTCGCGAACTGACATGCGGTCACTCCACTGGTGTGTTCCGTAAAGGTGACAATGCAGAAGCCTGACTTGACATCCCAAACCTTGATTTTACCGTCATCGGCAGCGGTAACAATTCTCTGACCGTCTGGTGAATATGCGAGGGCGTTCATAGAATCAAGATGCCCTTGTTGTTTGAGGATATATGACTCGGACTGCCATTCCCACACCAGCAGTTGACCATGCTTAGACGATCCAAATGCTAGCCACTCGCCTGATTTGTTGATTGTGACAACATCAATGTTGCTCTGGGAGACACTAGAAGAAGGTCTGTTAGTCACTGCGAAAGGGAGGGTGTCACAGATTGATGTACCTCAATTGATGGATCATATTGAACTCTGGCAGATCGTAGAGTCCGAATAGACCGTTGGAAAAGCCTACTACCAGAAGGTTTGTCTGCGCATGGAACGCAGCACAGTTGACCTTGGCGTCGTTCTGCATGAAGAAATCCTTTTTGACGATCCTCCATCGGGCGTCGGAAATATCTTCCATCGTTTCCTCGTCTTTTTTCGTAACATACTCCCAGCGGAAGAGGGCGCCATCTTGACTGACAGTGTAAATCTATATATAAGATTAGTATGGGATTTCCAGCTGAGCCAATTTCCAGTAAGTGCCTACCACTTCTTGTGTGGCATTGAAATAGGCAGCCACCACGCCCTGTCTGTGTCCCGCCAAAGTGGTGGGCTCGAAGCCTTCTTCCGGATCCATACTCCATACCCGCGCCGTCAAATCCTTAGCGGCAGTGAGCAAGAAGCGTGAATCGCTGGACCATTCCACACTTTCGATGTTGTCAAAGTGGGCAGCAAGATCCCGGTGTAGAACGAACGGGGCGAATTCAATTTCGCCATTGGTTTCGGTGCCGGGAGTAGAGGGCGTCTGCCAAATTTGCAGGCGTCTTCCTACGCCAACGGCGAAGTGTCGGCCGGACGGGGAGAATTTGAGTGCGGAGACTCGTCCTTTGAAGGAAAAGTGGTGAATGGCGATGCGCCGTTGGAAATTGGTCAAAATTGCGCGGCCATTTTCATCCACAGTCAACAGAAGATTACCCTTGGGCGAAAGATCGAGGCGGTCGATGTTTGTACGATGCGAAAAAGGCAGGGTATATGAAGTATTTCTGTAAGAGCAATTGTAAGCGGGCTGGTTTTCAAGTCACCAAGCAAAGTACCGAGCGACACATACTGTACTAGATCAAAGACCGAGACTCGATTGCCTACTGGCGAAAGCAAGCATGTACCATCGGGAGTAAAGAGAAGATTTCCTTTGCGATATACCGTCCCCAAAAGGTTGGAGAACTAAAATTGAAATTGTCAATATTAATCCTCAGATTCGACGCAAGCTGATAGTTGTAGGCGATCAAAATCCAAAGCGTAGTACATACCTTGAAGTCTGTCTTCATTTTGGCTGTCGGCGATCTCAAAGATCAAAAAATTAGAGATAATTCAACCAGCTACCGTGATAAGAGCCTTCGGATCATCCATGCTCCGAATCCGGGCCCAATCAGGACTAGCTCATCACGCTAAACCCAGATAGGCAAGGCGAGGTATACTCCAGAAAACGAAAGGAGATTCAGGGGGAAGCAGCGACGGGCAGTTCGAGAGATCCGATTTCACCGTGTTCCTCCTTTTCTCTTTTTTTTCTCCTCAGGAGTCGACTGATTTACTCTTCTCAATATCGGTACTCTACATAGGGACCTCCTTCTTCATCTTCTTTTTTGTGTTGATTCCGAATTGTTTTTAATCTCCCCCCTATAACCCACCATGTCGACCGAGACCGCCTCGCCCATTGGCATTGCCAACGTAAGCTATTCGGATGCCAGTATGCTCCTTATGATGTCCTGAAGCTAACTCGCCGTGTTTGATATAGCTCCCCAACCAGCGGTGTGTACCTTCGAGTGATCACGGTGAATACGGGGAAAGATTCTAATCAAGCTTGTATAGTCACAAGATTGTCGCGAAGCGGGGTGCAGCCTTCACTATTATGGTGTGTTCAACAGAAGGAAATGCTCCGCGCGTATTGATGCTAATGGTGCATCGATCAGGTTGCCGGAGAGTCAGGATTGGGAAAGACAACATTCATCAACACCCTCTTTTCCACGACCATTAAGAACTATGCCGATCACAAGCGCCGCCACCAGAAGCAGGTTGACCGAACTGTGGAGATTGAGATCACCAAGGCTGAGCTCGAGGAGAAGTTCTTCAAAGGTGCGACCCAAACATTCCCGTGTCGGGGGAGGAGTTTCGACTTTCGTGTTTCGAGAGCTGATGAGTTATCGATTTTCCAGTCCGCCTCACCGTCATTGATACCCCTGGATTCGGAGACTACGTGAACAACCGTGATTCATGGCAACCCATTATCGAGTTCCTGGATGACCAGCACGAGTCATACATGCTCCAGGAGCAGCAGCCCCGCCGAACCGACAAGATTGACATGCGTGTTCACGCCTGTCTGTACTTCATCCGCCCTACCGGACACACCCTGAAGCCTCTCGATATCGAGGTGATGAAGCGCCTGAGCTCCCGTGTCAACCTGATCCCCGTGGTTGCTAAGGCTGATACCCTGAGCCACGCTGATCTGGTTCGCTACAAGGATAGAGTGAGTGGAACAAGTGTACAGGGGAGGAGGATATCTGGACTAACAATTGATTAGATCCGCGCTGTGATCGAAGCCCAGGGCATCAAGATTTACACCCCGCCCGTGGAGGAGGACGACGAGCACGCTGCTTCCCACGCCCGCAGCCTTATGGCTGCCATGCCTTTCGCCGTCATCGGTTCCGAGAAGGACGTCAAGGCTAACGATGGTCGTGTTGTTAAGGGTCGTCAGTACGCTTGGGGTGTCGCCGAGGTGGAGAACGAGGACCACTGCGACTTCAAGAAGCTCCGCTCGATCCTGATCCGCACCCACATGCTCGACCTTATTCACACCACGGAAGAATCGCATTACGAGGCCTACCGTGCCCAGCAGATGGAGACCCGCAAGTTTGGCGAGGCCCGGCCACGCAAACTCGACAACCCCAAGTTCAAGGAGGAAGAGGAGACTTTGCGCAAGCGCTTCACCGAGCAAGTCAAGGTCGAGGAGCAGCGTTTCCGCCAGTGGGAGCAGAAGCTTATCTCAGAGCGCGACCGCCTCAACAAAGATCTCGAGGCCACTCATGCAGCGTACGTTCCAAAGTATTGTCCAGATGAACTCATTGCTAATCGATCGCAGTATCAAATCCCTCGAGCAGGAGATCGAGAGTCTACAGGGTTCCGGCACCCGCAGCCACGGACGTCGTTAAGATGCAATTTTACCGGGAGTCGACCCGGATCGTTCAAAAGGGGAGTCGAACCATGCTCTTGTTTTTTGTTCTCTTTTGAGTACCCTATGTCTTGCTGTTCGCGCTTGGAAGCACCTTTATCTGAGGGCTTGGTTCGTTTTGTTTGTTATATCCATTTACCGCTGGTAGCTAGCGATGGTGTGTCTACAACCTTGATAATAACTTCTTCTGTATTCCGTATGAAATACAGAATTAATTCTTTTGGGCTTAGATCCGAAGTAAAGTAGTAATATTGGTTTGTTTTACTCCCGGCATCATTGAGGACTTCAGAGTTGAAGCTCCGAGCTCCATCCCGCATCCTCTGAACTCCAATTCCTCCTCCCCACCTCAACTCGACGGCCATGCCCCGGACAATATTCCCAACCAGGCATATCCACACTCTAAAAACACATAATGGTAAGCTTGAGACACCCAGATGCTCTCCTGATTCTAAATATCCTCCAAATCACAAGCGCTAACATCCTCCAGGCCCCGTCAACGCGGTAACCTTCTCAAGCTCCGGCGGCACCTATGTCCTCACAGGCT
The DNA here is from genome assembly GCF_028826855.1 of Penicillium coprophilum. Lineage (NCBI taxonomy): Eukaryota > Fungi > Ascomycota > Eurotiomycetes > Eurotiales > Aspergillaceae > Penicillium > Penicillium coprophilum. The sequence goes on along the minus strand of NW_026622723.1, from coordinate 7,664,367 downwards.
CCTCAGACCGAGCAGTACACCTTTCGCGCGCCATTCCAAACAACTCCGATAACATAACAGCAGTTGAAACCACATCCCCGATCCAAAAATACGAAGCGCATGGCTACTCGGTCCTGGACATCGCCGTGTCATCCGACAACGCGCGCTTCGCCAGCGTAGGAGGCGATCGACAAGTCTTCCTCTGGGATGTGGAACAAGGCATCACGACCAAACGCTGGTCAGGCCACAACAGCCGGGTCGAAGCCGTGCAATTCGCCGGCGATGGCGACTCGGTCGTGGTAACGGGTAAGCCCATCAGATTCCCCTACTCTTTTCTTCCGAGCAATCCAAATCTAACCTCCCCTCAGGTAGTGCAGACACAACAATCAACCTCTGGGATACCCGATCCACAAGTTACAAGCCCATCCAAACCCTCACCGAAGCAACAGACACAGTCTCATCACTACACGTGCATATGGGGACTTACTCGATAGCAAGCGGGAGCTACGACGGCCACGCACGGATCTACGACGTTCGCACGGGAAAGACGACTGTCGATGTTCTCGCGCACCCTGTGACGAGCGTGCGCTGTTCAAGCGACGGGAACGCACTGCTCGCTTCGACGCTGGATGGGTATATCCGCATGCTGGACCGGATGGATGGGAAGCTTCTCAATGCGTTTGGGGGAGAAGAGTGTGCGTAGTGGGGTTGGGAAGCCGGGGCATTCGTATCGGAATTCGGAGCTGCGTGTTCGCTCTGTTTTTGCGATGGGGGATGCGGTTGTGCTTAGTGGGAGTGAGGAGGGAGGGACAGATGGGACGGCAGGGGCGGCGGCGTTTGCTTGGGATGTTCTTAAAGGGGAGGTTATAGCTGCTGTGCCTGTTGGGGAGAAGGTTAAGGCTGTTAGTTGTGTGGCGTGGAATGAGGGTGTTGGTGATTGGGCTGCTGGATGCTCTGATGGTAAGAATAATATTTTATGGGTTTGGGTTGAGATTGTGCTAATTGTTGTTTTCAGGTACCGTCAGAGTCTATGGATGATGGGGCTTGATCCAATCGAAGACAAGCTATCATGGCGGAGCGACTTGCCCTCGCGTCGACATCAATACCCCGGCTATGGAATGACCACGCGCTACTTATGCCATCGCTGGCGAAACAAGGACGCAGTGCGGAATGATGTATGTGCTACTAATAAGGTCTGCGGCGGCCTCACTACGCTCTACCGACTTCCATTCGATGTGACACTCCAATCGACTTGGCGACGGGCTTCTCCCATCTGCAAGGGCAGTGCAGCCATTTTGTGCAAGGCTAAGGCGAAGATAGGTATATCTCACAGGTACCACTACATGGAGGTTGGCCTGGGATCATCAGAGATGTTTACGGGGGCATTGGGCCGTTATATAAGCCCAGCACTATCTTCAATATTGAGATAATAGATCAAACAACCTTGGAAGTGCCTTGATACTTTTCTGAGCATCAAGGCTACAACCTATTCTGAGTTACATGAGATCTTTCACGCCTCCACGCTGAAATCGTCCTTGGACTGTTCGAGGTAGAAATCCATGCCATTCTCAACCTTTATACGTACATGAAGTATTTCTAAGCCTCATCAAGCATCCGAGTGTGGCTCCCACCCGGCTTCAGCCATCTCAAACGACTCAAACAAGAAAGCCGGAGCCACCGTACATCCCACAAGGGTCCAATCACCTAAACTTTTCGCATGCTGCCACTCTCCACGTTCAACAATAGCCTGTGGTCGTTGACCCTGTAAAGATTAAGCGCCAATCCAAGCACAAAACAGGCTATAAATCCATGTATACAAGAACTCACCTTTCCAAGATCAATTCCCAAAATGGTATCCCGGACGGGTTTCCCATCATTCCAGGAAAGTGATAGTTGCATAGGAGCACCAGCGTAATAATGCCATACCTCAGTACCATCTAAAACACGGTGCCATTGCGAAAGACCGGCTTTTCCTTCGAGAAGGTAGTAAATACAGGTGCTATGTGAGCGATCATTTGTCGAATGGCGGTCGCGGAAGGTCTCGATGTAGTATCCCTTTTCGGGATGTGGAGAGAGATTTAAGGTGTTGATGATGTCTTGGGCGGAAATATTCTCCGGCATCTTGGAAATGTTCTCCGTCTGGGAAAGGGAAGATGTGAGGTTGAGTGGAATAAAAGGGAAGATTATGAAATTTTTTACTATTTCTCGTACCCACAATGACTCAGAGTGAGATTGTTACAGGTGTCAGCTTTGGTCTCTACATGGCGTAATACATTTAATATACCGAGCAATGTAAGAGTAATCAGCTGGATGGGGATGTAGATGTCACGAAGGGCAAGTCAAAGCCGACAATCCACGTCAGGTCTAAGCTATGTAATCTGTCGACGCAAGGTGGTTCGGTATGAGATATTATAGGTGTATCTATCGACTCTCGGTTCCCCGGTCAATAAATATACCATCTTCCGAATATGTCCTAGTTGGAAGTTCTCAATCAAGACCCGGGCATGAGACATGAACTCGCGTCTTGGTCTGACCTTCCCCGATTGTCAATGTGAAACCACCCCTAGACCCAGAAATCGATGATAATCGATGTTGTGTGGGCTTCCGCATTCGTCACAGTTCGTCACTGATAGTTTCACGACATCACCGATGCGAGATCGGAACGGGCCAGGGACGTTGAAAGTCCATTGTTCGTACTTGTACTATTGAATTGTTTCATTTCGGTGGAAGTTGATAATGGAGTTGGAGGTAAATTCGAGTTGTAGACGTTTCATGCAGATGTGAGGATAGGTTCCTTCGGGTGCCGGAACAAGTCTCTGTGTGATTTGCAGAGGTGAGGACTGGATATGGAAAAAATATGACTGTGTTTCTCAGATATTGCCTGGATGGAACGAATTCCTCTTACATTTTTTATTCTCATGGTTTTCATTTTGCTCATCTCATGACGTTGGCATGATGCCCTATATATCGTTCTAGATATATCTTTCTAGATATATCACGCAAATGCCCAACAAGTGGGTTTAACGCGTCTCCAGTGATACAACTCGTATGTCGAAGCCGACAAACTTATGAAATCCATAGATATCCATAGAGGGAATGATGCACTCAAAAAGTCATGAGATAGAATAAAATATACAAGTATTAAAACAAGCCCGAAACAAAAACTTTTCGATACCCAGGCACCACATAAGCACATAGACACATGAACACATATACACATCAAAAGAAGTCATATCAAACCAGTCACCCTAAATCTCCAAAGCCCAAACCACCCTCAACCACACTGCAGACTATCAGACAAACCCTACGAGTCCAACCGAATCCCCCCAAGTTTAGGCGACTGCATCTTCTCCTCCTCAAGAGCATCAATCGCCCTCTTAAGCTCATCCTCACCAACAATAATCGTACCCGCGCGCGCCGTACTCAAGAAACTAATCTCGACCGCACCCGCGACATCCACATCAGGCTGGAGATGATGCGTGGATGATGGCAAGGGATGTAATCCATGGGAGGGCGCAGAGGTCGAGGTAAGATGTGATTTATCGATTCCAAGAGCGGCCAGCCGTGTCCCGAAAGAATCAAAAAATTGAGGCACGGATCCGACAATACCACTAGCACCACTTCCGACGCTTGAATCCGAGAAAGTGTGATGAGAAGTGGTAGCTGCGTCAGCGAGACGACCTGCGACGCCGCAGACGATACCGGATGCTTCGAGGGGCAGGTCGCGGAGATCTAGGGTGATTGGGATGAGATGGTCTTCTTTTGAGCCTAGGAGGAGACCGGAGCCGTCTTCGTAGGATTTTGATCCGGAGGAAGATGAATGGCGTGCGAAGCGGGGGAGGAGACGCTTCTCTATGAGGAGGGAGGCTGCTGGATCGAGGGATGCGAGGGTTAAGGAAAGAAAGCGGGGTTCATCGATGAGGAGGACTGTTGTTAGGGCGTCGCGGAGGATGGACATTGATGATTCTTGGGTGTGGTATTCGTGGTGGGCGGCGCATTGGACTAGACGCAGGGAGTGATCTACGGATGGGGTGATTTGGTGTTTGCGGAGATTGTTGAAGGTGCGGGTTTGAAGCTCGGCTAGAGTTGAGGGGGGAGGTGTTCCTGGGGGAATGAGGTCGCTGAGTCTTCTTTCGATGGTTGGGCTGAGGGGGTTTGTGATGAAGGCTGAGGTGTTGTCGAATTGGAAGCCTCTTTTTTCTAGCGCGGTCATTACGCTTGCTTTGCTTTTTTTGCGGGACTACTATGTAGTCGGAGAAGTAGGTTGAGATGAAGAAGATGGAGCTATAAGGAGGTCAGCTAGGTGTTGCTTTTCTCGTATAGATGGGAAAGATAGTGGGGTTCACATACATTCCTGCGAGGGCCAGTGGACTGGTCAATTCCAAGACCCGCTTGCCGGCCTCTAGGCCTTGACCGAGGACTTGCATGGCAATGTAGTCATTTTCGCTCACGACTAGACGTGAGCGGAGGGAGACATCCAACTGATCGAGTTGGTCCAAGACCGGGGCAAAATATTTGTCGACCAGACGTCTTGGACACATGACCGAGACTTCGACTGGAGTGATGGAGACATTCATCAATGCGGGTGGCTTGTAGCCATGCTCCGAAACATGTTCGAAATCATCAAATGCAGCATCGTCATCTGTCTCGTCTTCCAGTGGTGGGATTTCATCAAAGATGAGTCTTATGACAGACTTTACGAAGTAGGGGTACAGCTCCAGCGGGATGTGTACCAGCACAATACGTTCCTCCTGACATTTGGTTAGTAGGTGTTGCCAGTTGCTCTAGGTGGGTACCTAGGTAGAATGACTCACTAGGAAGTGAACTTGCGCATCGATGAGAGCCATTGATTGATCCATGAGTCCTTGTAGAGAGAGGGAGAGAGAGAGAAGATGTGAGTCGGATCAAGGTTGACTATTACGCCATCGAAGTTCAATGATGCTATTTGAAGTGAACAAGCGCCATCCACGTATGTCGTCAAAGGTATTAAATATTGGGAAATTTGATGTGCAAGGATATTCTTTCAAAAAAAAGGTGAAGCGAAGACTCATGTGGACAACCCCTCCTTCTATTTTTTTTCCCCTACAGCTTTTTGCCTATAAATTTCTTCGCACTTATCTCTTCTCTACCAAAGTGACTAAATCCGTGTATTTTTGACTCCACAGCTTATCAGAAGCGTCCTTAGCGCTTTTGGTGTACCTTGTTCCTGGGCTTTTGTGGGGGTGGCCACTTAGCTCTCTTTTCTGGGCCGAGGTTTTCCGTCTCGGACTTTCTATCATTTCTGCAGCGTCATTGGCAGAGGGTATAGTATCATATATGTATATGGCTTAGGCCGACATGCAGATTTATATGATTTGTCCATGTCTATACTTCAGCCATCGACTAAAGTGCAAATCCCCCGCTTTTCCGGGAAGATAACAAATCTGCTTTGGCCTCTTATTTCCTCTTTTTTTTTTCTTTTTGCCGCTGTAGCAGATCGAAAGAAATTTCAGTGCAACGTCACACGACGGGATTCTTATCAGGGAGTACTTAGAATAGTATATCGAAAAATTTATAGGGGACTGTGGTGACTTTCTTCACTATATGATTGTCGTATGACTTACAGGGTGGACTTAGGGTTTTGGTCGATCACGCTCCGCAATCTATGTGGCCTGAAGAAGATATCTCCAACATATTATGATGCACAATCATGATATTCTGTGTTATATTGAGTAGCATAATGAAAGCGTATACTCTGTTCATTCTGTTTACTCGGAACAGCTAAGCCTTTCGTCCTCGAGTATGTTCCCCCTTGCATGACAGTCCAGGAACCAGGGCCTAGCTAGGTGAATTATCTGCATTCCGCCCTTCGGAGCCCACCTAGGGCATTCTTCAATAACAAAACAAGGCAGCTCAAAGCCTGAACTCGATAATGCTCGACTCTCTGCCCTGTAATCCCACACCCGGAAGTTCATGAATGAAGGCACGACCAATTACACTCTTGCGAACCTCAAAATACGATCTGACCCGGCCAGCATACCCAGGCCCCTGCAGATCGACACAACCACCTTTGTTATTTTTTTTCTCGCCATGGTTAAAGAGGCCCGGTTTCCAGATTCCTTCCTCTGACATCCATCACAGCGGCCGACTCGCGCTGATTTCGACAACCGCGCGCTTTTACATTCGTTTTTGCTTTCTAGTCGATTCAGCCTCGAATACAATCTTTCGGAGGATTTTATTACCCTTCTGAATCGGGCTGTCAATCGTTTTCGCTCGTTAAATTCTGCAATGGCAAAGTTTAGTTTGTTGGCGCTGGCCACTTGCGTTGGCCTGGCCGCAGCCAAGGACGTCTACCTGAACTGGAACGTCACCTGGGTTAATGCCTCCCCCGATGGGTTTGAGCGTCCAGTCATTGGTATCAATGGTCAATGGCCCTGCCCACAAATTGATGTGAACGTGGGCGACCAGCTGATCGTCGATGTTTACAACGGCCTTGGAAATGAGTCCACGGGTATCCACTGGCACGGTATCCGTCAGGAGGGCAGTGGTGTTATGGATGGCGCGGTTGGAGTTACCCAGTGCCCTCTTGCTCCCGGCCAGCACATGCAATATCACTTCGATGTAAGTGATCACCAGTGCGAGGAGACGAATACATCCTAATTGCAGTATAGATCAACCAAACTGGAACATACTGGTATCACTCGCACAACATGGGCCAGTACCCCGATGGATTCCGTGGTGCTCTAATTGTCCACGACCCCAGTCCTCCGTTCCACTACGACGATGAGTTCACCCTCACTCTGAGCGACTGGTACCACCAGCAGATGCCGGATTTGCTCAACACCTATCAGTCCACAGAGAATGCGAAAAACCATGGCGCCGAGCCTCTCCCTGATGCGTCACTGATCAACGACTCAACCAACACCAAGATCAAGGTTTTGCCTAACAAGACGTACCTCGTCCATATCATCTGTGTTGGAAACTGGCCCGGTCATTTCTGGGTGATTGATGGCCACGAGATGACGGTTGTAGAGGTCGACGGCGTCTATACCGAACCCCACCCTGCTGGAGACAAGTTCCTGCGTGTTGCAACTGGTCAGCGTATGAGTGTATTGATCAAAACTAAGTCTGACACGAGCAAGAACTTTGCCATCTGGGATACCATGGACATCAACATGATGTTCATCTTCGAAAACCGCACTATCCCAGAGAACTACAACCCCAACGCCACTGCCTGGTTGGTGTACGATGAGGCAAAGCCCCTACCCGCGCCTCCCGTCTTCCACCACATCGACTTCAACGATGACTTTGTGGATGATGTCAACCTGGTACCGGCAGATCACGAGCCCTTGCTTGAGCCCGTGGACCACCAGATCATCATGGACACTGGAATCGCCCTGGTTGATGGTGTCCCGCGCCTGACTGTCAATAACAAGACCTACATCGCGCCGAAGGTACCCTCTCTCTACACTGCCAACACAGTCGGAGCCGAGTTCTCCTCCAACCCCGAAGTATACGGTCAAGTGAACCCCTTCGTTGTGAAGCACAATGACGTCGTCGAAATCGTGATCAACAACCACCACAACAACCTGCACCCATGGCACTTGCACGGCCACCACTTCCAAGTCCTGCAGCGTACTCCAGTTGACGGTGGCTTCTACACGGGACTCCAGAGCACCGTCTCCAAAACCCCAATCCGACGCGACACCATCATGGTCCAGAACAATGGCCACACCGTCATCCGCTTCCGCGCTGATAACCCAGGCGTCTGGATGCTTCACTGCCACATCGAGTGGCACGTCGAGGCTGGTCTCATGGCCACCATCATCGAGGCACCCGAGACCTTCCCAAATAGCATCCACGCTCCCCCGAAGAGCCACTACGACGCCTGCAGCAGCTATCCCCAGCAAACTAGCGGCAATGCCGCTGGAAAGCAGGGTCTCGACCTGACTGGGCTCGACACTAAGGTTGTCAACGGTAGCCACGGCGCTCTGTATACCGGTAAAAAGAGCACCAAAGTTTCCACTTCTGGTCCAGCTCATGTATCGGCAGAAGCGGCGGAGCCAAGTTCCTCCTCCACTAAGCTATTCTCATCAGCTTTCTCGAAGGAATCTCGTCCCAAGTTCCCATTCTCTAACAAGAAGTCGGACAGCGATGACGACGACAGCAAGAGTTCCTGGCCTTTCAATAATAGTGATCTTTTCGCGGATGAGGATCAGGAGTGATACGACTATGTCTGAGATGATGAGTTTTTCCAGAGGTTTTCAAATGCTTGTATATTAGTCTTCTTTTACTTCTCATGTCTAATTGACATAAAAGTCATTGACACTAATTAATTCAAAGCCTCTTTTCGATACTTTCCTTCCATGTTTATGACGTACACAACATAGATGTCTCTTCAACTTCCTACCATGGATGCCACCCACTCTTTTTGACAAATCTCATCAACTCAACCATGCTATACGTCTAAATGGTAAGAAACGGCAGATATATCTTCATTCCCGATAATAACCGCAAAGTCAGCCCTGGTTCAGCACGTGGGAAGAACAGCTCCGTTTCCTAATCGAGTAGGAGTCTAATCATCACATCCTGACGACCTCACCCACATAGCCCGACTCTATTTTCACAATAAATCCCCCATACTACCTCTTAGCATTCACCACAAACATCCCCTATTTCCTCATACAAGAAAACAGCCTATCAAAATGTCAACCAATCTCTTCTGCTGCACAACCCTCCAAACAACCACCCTCCCAGACCCCGAACACGAGCAAACATTCACCGAATTCACCAAATGGGCCCTCACAACAATCAACAACCTAAAAGGATCCACAGATCCCTCCGAAGCCAGCGTCTGCATCCAGCTCGTACGACAAGTCATCAACGGTCCGATAGAATCTATCCGGTATTTCATCGCAAGTGACAAACATGGGAATTTCGAAGAAGTCACGGAAGATGACATTCTAGCTACGAATTTTATCAAGATGAACGAGTGAGGTCCCTCATCCAAACACTGGATTTTTATAAATTTATCATTATTTATTCCCGTCCTCGGCCTTATCGTCCCAGTCTCATATATTGACCATGTCATAGATGTAAAAGCTTCCAATGCAGACAACACAACTGGGCCTTCGATCTTAACCTTTACGAGCCGAGTACGGGGAGTACACGGCATTGGCGCTCTATCGCAAAACCGCTTAAGCAGATTGAGAATGCATTGAAGAATAAGATGTCCGGATCTGGATCTGGGTCACAGTCAGTGTCAGGGTCGAGATCTAGTTTGAGGTCTATGATGGGATATCATGGGTCTGGTGGGGGATATAGAGGCGCAAGCTATGGGTATGGGTCAGGGATGGGATATGGATCTGGATGGGGATCTCATTTGGGGGCTGGGTGTGGGCCGAATTGGGGGACGGGTTCGACGGTTCTTGTGCCGGAGGAAATTACTACTGTTGTGACTGGGTGTCAAGACTCTGATTGTGGGTTAAATCGAAATCAGGATCAGAGTCCGAAGCAGGACTACAAGCAAGAGCAGGATCAGGATCAAGACCGATATCCTGGGATATCTCTACCTGCCGATGAGACTGAATTCGACGAAAGCAGTGAACAAGACCAGCCTGGTCCGTCTTCGTCTATTTTTAGTAATGAGGTAACTGAAGATGAAGATACAGGGTCATACTCAGCTCTTCTGGACAGCCAGCTATCTTCCAGCGAAGTTGGGGCGAGCCAGAGCTACCTGGACGTCGAGGACTATGGGTGTTATTATTCTGGGGCGTCTTCTGATGATTATGGCATCTATGACTGCGGTGGAGGGGCCAATGCTGTGTCGTATGAATGTGGTGACTATGAAGATTTTGGAGGTTGTGGAGGTTGCGAATATGAATAGTTATGTGAGATGTTTTGCTATATTGCTGTTTTTTAGCTCTTCATAAACGAGTTTCCAATTTCTGTTGGCTTGGAAGCTGAGATGGAAAGACAGGTGGAATGAAAATTCAGTGTTGATACACTAGGTATCATTGCTTTGCTCTAGTAGATCTAGAGGAAGATGAGAAGTCAAGAGGTCTTGTAGCCTAACCTGCACACAGAGACATCGTACGCTCTAAGAATCAACCCGCCATTAGCTATCCAGTCCGTGCACCTTGCAACCTTGCATCCTCTTATAAAAGAGAATCTGTCCACTTCCAACTCTTTCCTCTCCCCTCCTATCACTCAAATCAACCCGACGAAAGTTTCTACACCCAATGGAAAAAATACACCAAACCGTATCCGATGCCCTCAAAACGCACCGTTCAATCCGAATCCTAGGCGACCTACCCACCGAAGAATTGAATAGTGAAGACTACCTAGCCTCAACTCGCTCATTAATCGAAAGTTTTGTCGATTATTGGAACGAAAAAGAGAACTTACGACTTTTAGCGGTGGAGGTCTGGCCACGACACACCTACTTCGCGCTCGACTTCAATAACGACGAGTACGACTATGATAACGCCCACCTTCAGGTGATTGTCCTACCTGTCTATCTACTCCGGCTATCTAAGAAAAGCCATACTTGGACAATCTTTCGACATAAACCCCAGGACTCGTCTCTGGCTAGAAGAATTGCAAGCCTTCATGATGGAAATGGGCAGAATCCAATCCCTTTCCTTGATGATCATATTAAAGGCGTGATAAATTATGGTCCGAGAAGTAGCAAAGTTGCGCTTGATGCCTCTAGGAATTCTACGTGAAGGACGACGGACTATCTCGTTAAGACATCTATGCTTTCTTGAATATTTGGCATTACTGCGACGAGATAGCAAGAACAGGATATTATGGAGCATTGGGGGCAAGTGTCGACAACTTTGTACCCACATGGGCACATGTATGTTAACCTAGAGTAGAATCAAATGTCGCCTAGATCCAGATCAAACCATTCCAACGAAGGCTGGGCAGTGAACAAGTCCCACATCAGACTTTCATCTGTATGTTCCAGACTTTCATGCGGTAATGTGTTGTCGACCGACCCATCGTGTCCGATACTCCATGGCTTCTCCGAACCGACATGTTGCATTAACGGGCCACATAAACCGAGGAACATGTTGAAAAGACTATGAACTTTGTGAATCCATTTGTTTGCGTGTACAAACCGAGATAACCCTCTCGTGATATCTTGCATCAAGCCAAAGTCTTTGTAATGAGACGATGAGACGACATTGCAGAAAAGCACAAAGAAAGGAGTCAGCGGGTACAATAAAACCGTCCTGCTTTAGTTAGTTTAAAGAAATTTCAGAAGTTGACGGCGACACACCAGGATAAAAATGAAGGATACGGCTCTACCGTGTCTAGATCCAAGCCAGCGGGATGTAACATGGAGTTCAAGCTGCTGAGAGCTTTTCGTGCAAAGTCAAGGCATTCATGATGAGAAAATGAGGTGTATGCCGGCCGACTGTATTTGAGAATACTAGTCATCATGGCGAAATATCCGAACTCTGCGGCGTCGAATTCATTCTGAAGCTCTTCAGGCATAGTCAATCGAGTCTTTACAGTCAGTAACTCGACATATCAACTAAACAAATGCACAAACTTACTTCTTTGATATGAGTAAATAGAGAGTCGGCTTTCTGAATGAGAGAATCAACTTGGGATATATCCACCGCTCCTTTCTCTGCACGGCTGATCTGCATGTCCAGTATACTCTCTTGAACCTTCGCCATCTCGACCATTACCTTCACAGTCTTCTGAAGTGGATTTGCAGAATCCAGGGGAATCAACGAGACAGGGTCAAAATACAACTTGGGAAGCGAGGGCTGTCGTGCGAAAAGAGCACTCAGGACCTTGTCAAGATAGTAGCACCAGTAAAGACATAGATCAAAATCTTCGACCAGTTCTGTTCGTAGTAGTCGTCTGGCTTCCACGGTGTGGCTGTTAAGAGACACGAGCACGCGGGCTGCGAAAGCTGTTAGCGACCAGCTTCGCGAGACGTTTCCGATATATTGCATTAGCATTGCCTGTCAGATTAGTGTCTTTGTCCCATTCTCGGGAATTAATTGATATACTCACCCCAGACAGCAGAGCTTGAACAAGTGAAAGGCTGGGAGGTGAGAGAAAATGAACACGACACAGTGCGGCCAGTGCGATAGCCTTGTATTGTCGCTGTGACTTTTCCAGTCGTCCAATGACCGCAGGGCTGTGGTAGATCTGGGACCATTTGAGAGCAGAGAAAAACACTTTTGTGTAAACGCATACCCGATAATGCAGTCGAAGATGTTCGTCGCCCCCATTCTCTACCAAGCAAAGAATCATGTTCTCCAAAGTCGAACTCGAGATATGATCTGGCCAATGGAGGTGCTTATAATCGCCCTCATTCCCGGTCATTCCTGTTCAATAATCTCAGTGATTGAATTTATGTGTACCGATGGGTGGAGATTCACCAGGCAACATCATGTACAGTAGTTCTGGGGGCGATGGCTCTGATCCAGTGACTTCATCAGTGATCGTAGTCTCCAAATCAAGATGCGTAGAAGATGAGGTCTGATAAGACATCTGTTTGACGAGTTCCAAGGCTGTGTGAAGCACGCCCATCCTGTCCTGAGTCACATGGCCGTTCTGTTCGAGCTCTTGTTGGATAAGCTGATGTGCTTCTGTGGCGCGGTGAGCTGACTCGTCTGGAGTAGCCACCACGGAAGTCTCTCCTATTGATCCTGGAGGCCAATCATTTTGTTTGTGTCTTTTTGCTTTAGCGTCCTCCGCTCTTATTTCATCATGTTCGGGGCTTAGCTCTGACTCTCTGATATCTTGTTAACCGCAGCAGTAGCCGTCAAAAAGAACATGAACAACTTACTCTTCGGCATGATGAGCAGAACTCTCTAATTTATCTAGACGTCGCTTGAGAGCATCAATCCTTGCAATGTTATTAGACGTAGTTATCTTTTGCTGAGTAACAACATACCGCGATGATCGAGCATAGGATGTTCTTTGAAGGCGACTTCTGCGACATTCTACCTTGGCAATAGAACAATTTTTGCATCTTAATTCACGATCACCTTTGACCTTGACGGGTCAATACAAGGCATAGTATTTATTTTTTTTTCGGAGCAAAGCAGAGAATCAAGTACCTTCCTTGAGTAACACAGGTCACACTGCAGCATGTTAGTTCGAACGACTTAGACTGTGTAGTAACATACTGCTTGTCGGAGTGTATTTTTAGCTCGAGACCCAATCATATCGACTGTGAAAATGAATTAGATAAACCAGAAGTGCTCGAAGATCCCCTTGGATGCTCGGAGGTCGGACGGAACACGCCCGAATGTCCCGAATTCGGACATTAGTCATCTATAACAACCAGTGGACATGGATGGAGATTCCATATGCCAAGGTATAGTGAATTGAGATTGTATAACAGTTCTCAGTTCTATATCTGACGGTCTTTCAGACCGAGAAGTTGTCTAGATTGGTTGTGGATGTAAGTATATGGTAAACTAATGTACTACATACCAACATTCAAAGAGCAGGGGCTTAGAGAGGATACACTAATGAGAGTCTATTTCAACAATAGAGCAAGTCTACTTAGTCTCGGATCCAGTTATATATCGACCAGTCACCGTCTGCTGATTTATCCACACGACTCGGAGATTCTGTATAATTTCCTCATCCTCGGATTTCGGGTGCGATAGTGATCCGAGATGCCCTACAGCCTTGAAAAGGGGTGTGTACTGTCTAGAAATCTATAAACAGCGATAGATCTGATAGAAAAAAATAATTTTCTTCATTTACCACCGATTATTGTTCGTTAGAAGTCGAGTCACTCTCAAATTATAAAAATCATGGACAACGAAGAAAAGCAGCCATCAGCTGCCAAGCTGACTTTCGTTATATTGGCCCTATGCTTGGCTGTGTTCTGCATGGCGTTGGTGAATCTCTCTTCCATATAACCCAGTTTGCGGTTGTATACTAATAATATAGGATAACACAATCATCGCCACAGCTATCCCTCACATCACGGAACAATTCCACGCCCTCGACGACGTAGGCTGGTATGGAAGTGCATACCTCCTCACGACCTGCTCTATGCAGCTTGTCTTCGGAAAGCTGTACACATTCTACCACGTCAAATGGGTGTTTCTATCCGCGCTGGCTATATTTGAACTAGGATCCCTTATTTGTGGCGTCACTCCAAACTCGCTGGGTCTTATTCTTGGCCGTGCAATTGCAGGAATTGGAGGAGCGGGCTTATTCTCTGGTGCAATTCTGATTATCTCGCATACCGTGCCACTTAAGAAAAGGCCTATATATACTGGGTTGGTGGGGGGAATGTATGGAATTGCTAGTGTCGCTGGGCCATTGTATGTCCCTTAGACTGTGATATCAGCCGACGTGTACTGATTGCTTATAGGATGGGCGGCGCATTCACTGATCATGTCTCATGGCGATGGTGTTTCTATATTAATCTCCCTTTTGGGGCTGTTACATTCGTCTTTGTGATGCTTTGCTACCAGTCACCTCCCAGAACCCAGCCCACCCATACTTTTGCTGAGCAGATTAAAGAGTTTGACATTATCGGAACGCTCTTCTTCATCCCATCAATCGTCTGCCTGCTGTTAGCCCTACAGTGGGGAGGTTCCACATACCTTTGGAGCAATGGCAGAGTAATTGCCTTGCTTGTGCTCTTCGCGGTCTTTATGGTGGTTTTCATAGGTGTGCAGGTTTGGCGACAAGAAAATGCCACCCTGCCTCCCCGAGTCTTCTCTCAACGCGACGTATGGGGAAGTTCGGCCTTCACATTTGGTTTAGGTGCCTCTTTCTTTGTTTTGGTCTACTATGTGAGTTTTCTTCAGTCAGTTGACAGTCATCTCACATCATACTGATCAAAAAGCTCCCGATTTGGTTTCAAGCGACAAAAGGCGCCTCTGCAATGGAATCGGGTATCAGGAATCTCCCTCTTCTTCTAGCCCAGGTTATCTTCTCAATCGTTGCCGGAGTCTTAGTCACCACCATTGGCTACTACGCTCCTTTCATGATCCTCTCTTCTGTTCTCATGGCAATCGGCGCTGGTCTTCTGTCTACATTCCAGCCGGAGACAAGTTCCGGCAAATGGATTGGATACCAGATTATCTTCGGGGCTGGAGTGGGTGTTGGAATGCAACAAGCCTTGATCGCTGTCCAAAATTCTCTTCCCCCGAAAGATATACCCATCGCGACAGCTACGGTTATGTTCTCGCAGACCTTGGGCGGGGCGGTCTTTATCTCCGTGGCACAGAATATCTTCACAAATGAGCTCGCGAAACATTTGGTTCATATTCCTGGGGTGGACCCCACCAGGGTAGTTGATCTTGGGGCCACAGCCTTGCAGAATTCAATTTCCAGGGGTTTGCTACCGGCTGTAATAGCAGCATACAACAGTGGCTTGGTAAATGCATTCTACGTGTCAGTGGCAATGGGGGCTCTTTCTGTGGTAGGAGCTTGTTCAGTTCAGTGGAAGTCAGTCAAAAAATGAGCTAAATCGATACACTGTTATTGATTCGCCGGATAGGCTGGCGTCTAGGAAATTTGTGCCTGTCGATCATTACAGGGAACTCATGGGCCCCTGTGTGCTCTAGATATTGGGGTTACGGGCCAGAGAGAGAAGATGGATAGGTTTAATTCAAGCATGTGTTCAAGAACAGGAAAATTTATAGATAAAATGATAAACAAAAACAATTTGATTTCTCCTTTCTACCTAATCCCTGATGACATACGAACGATATTTTGTGCAGACAAAACCATTTTGGCGATGTTGAATTGGAATAATGATGAGACTTGAAAAAGACTTGATTGACCGATGTCGACAGACACTTGTCGGTAAGAGTGATTTGACAACTGGACGTACTGGACGAGCATTTTTGACCCAGAAACTGTGTGCGGCCACTCTGAGGCTGCTGGTTTGACCATGGTTGCTTGGGTTGTACATGGTACTGAAAATCCTTTTTGACCCGAACCTTTGCAAAGGCTATTGTTTGTTTGTAGGTTCCATCGAGTCTTGGAGTTGACGAGGCAGAGAACCGTATGAAGGTTGTGAGAATATTTGTAATAGCTGACGACATGATGGTCATTGTTGTCGTAGCAAATGATAAAAGTGGTGGCCGCAGGAATCGGTCAAGTGAGAAAGCCATGTGTTTGATGGTCGCCACAATTGTCACATTGTATGGAAAGTCTCATGATGAATGGTGGCCATGGTGGATGGTGGTTGCGGTAACGATCAAGATGGAAAGACTCGTGGTTGATGGAAGGCTCAGTGGATGTTTAATATTGGAAGACTCATGGTGGTAGGTCAGGATGGAGAGGCCTATGATTGATGCTGACCGTTGTGGATGGCCGAGATGGAAAGTCTTATGGAAGGTGGTGGTCACAGTAGTCACAGTAGATCGAAAGTCTCATTGTAAACGGTCAAGGCGAAAGTGGTCAAAATGGATGATTTGTCATTTTTGGGAGGTGGTTGTCATAAATGGTCGGAAGGATGATTATTATGGTAGATAATAAAGAATTTTGACTGTCAAAATGTATGTCGAAAATGATTTTTTCATGGTGAATAACTTTTTGAGAGGAGTGAGTCTCAGATGGTTGATGTTGTTCTTGATGGTGTAAGGTTTTGATAGATGGTTTTTGGTAGATGAGAGGCCACATGGAAGGCCACAATGATTTTTGATGTTGGTATTGATGTTGGATGGTGTAAGGTTGCGATGGATGTTTCTTGGATGGATGTTTCTTGGATGGATGTTTCTTGGATGGATGTTTCTTGGATGGATGTTTCTTGGATGGATGTTTCTTGGATGGATGTTTCTTGGATGGATGTTTCTTGGATGGATGTTTCTTGGATGGATGTTTCTTGGATGGATGTTTCTTGGATGGATGTTTCTTGGATGGATGTTTCTTGGATGGATGTTTCTTGGATGGATGTTTCTTGGATGGATGTTTCTTGGATGGATGTTTCTTGGATGGATGTTTCTTGGATGGATGTTTCTTGGATGGATGTTTCTTTTTGGATGGATGTTTCTTTTTGGATTGGTGTTTTTTGGTAGATGAGAGGCCAGACGGAAGGTCATAATAATTTCTGATGTTGGATGGTGTAAGGTTGCGATAGATCTTTCGATTGAATGTTTCTTTCGATTGAATGTTTCTTTCGATTGAATGTTTCTTTTGAATGGATGTTTCTTTTGGATGGATGTTGCTTTTGGATGGGAGGCCAGATCAAAGGCCAAGATGATTGTCATGAGAATTGTTTGGTGGAAGAGAGGCCAGAAGCAGAGGTCAGAATGGTTGTTGTGGTGGATAGTTGGTCTGCCGATTGTCCTGAAGCTGTGAAGCCCGCCACGGTCAGACTGGTGGAATTGGTTGATTGAGGTGGTTGATTGAGGTGGTTGATTGAGGTGGTTGATTGAGGTGGTTGATCGAAGTGGATGGTTGAGGTGGTTGGTTGGTCTGCCGATTGTCCTGAAGCTATGAAGCCCGCCACGGTCAGACTAGTGGAATCGGTTGATCGAGGTGGTTGATCGAAGTGGGTGGTTGTTTGGTGGACCAGTCTGCCGATTGTCCTGAAGCCGTAGCCCGCCACGGTCAGACTGGGGGAATCGGTTGATTGAGGCGGATGATTGAGGTGGATGATCGAAGTGAATGATTGAGGTGGTAGGTTGGTCTGCCGATTGTCCTGAAGCTGTGAAGCCCGCCACGGTCAGACTGGTGGAATCGGTTGATTGAGGCGGATGATCGAGGTGGTTGATCGAAGTGGGTGGTTGTTTGGTGGACCAGTCTGCCGATTGTCCTGAAGCTGTGAAGCCCGCCACGGTCAGACTGGTGGAATCGGTTGATTGAGGTGGTTGATCGAGGTGGTTGGTCGAGGTGGTTGAAGTGGTTGATTGGCGGTATCGGTGGTTGATGGACCAGTCTGCCGATTGTCCTGAAGCCGTAGCCCGCCACGGTCAGACTGGTGGGATCGGTTGATTGAGGTGGTTGATCGAGGTGGATGATCGAAGTGGGTGGTTGTTTGGTGGACCAGTCTGCCGATTGTCCTGAAGCCGTAGCCCGCCACGGTCAGACTGGTGGAATCGGTTGATTGAGGTGGTTGATCGAGGTGGATGGTTGAGGTGGTTGGTTGGTCTGCCGATTGTCCTGAAGCTGTGAAGCCCGCCACGGTCAGACTGGTGGAATTGGTTGATTGAGGTCAGGAGAGGTTGATGGTTGCTCGAAGCACCTCATGGATGGTGGTCATGGCGGATGGTGGTAGTCAAGACGAAAGGTTGGTCAAGATGTTAAGTCCAAAGGTGGAGAGGATCATTACCGCGGTTGGTACCATCATCGCATCAGGCCTCCAAGGTTGTTTGTTCTAGGAAACAGTCAACACACGCAAGACTGGGGGAAAGGGATGCATGTTATCGTAGTTGGTTGTCACCATGGGTGGTGACCAAGATGAAAGACCAAGATTGTTGTGATGGTGATGGTGGGCACGGCAAAAGCACAGTGGACTGTCATGGTTGATAGTCATGGTTGGTGATCAAGGTCACAGTGGACTGTCATGAAAGGTGACAGGTGGTCAAGGTAGAAAGCCATGTTGAGTATCAATGGCGAATGCCCAAGGCCACAATGGACCGTGGTCATGGTCAAGGTCAAGATAGATGCCAAGGTCATGATGGATGTTCAAGATGAAAAGGCCCATAGTCCAGAGTCGTCACCGTGGATTGTCCCACCATCAACCTAAAGGCAAGCTAGTATGAGTCCAACCAGGGGGGGAGAAGGGAAAATATTATTCTATGTTTATTATATTGAACAAGGAAGGAACTAAAAATAAGTAAGCATATTGTTAGTTGTCACGTGGGGATGGGGGAATATTATGGTGGATAGACCATGGTGACTGGAGACCATGGGGAAAGCTGAGAAGCAGCGGGGAGATGAAGAAGGAAGAAAAGAAAAGAGAAAGAAAGTGGGAGGGGGGAGGTATTTATATTCCTCCAGTGGCTGAAGGCAATGGGGGAACTGGGGTAGGTGACGACGTTCCCAAATAGGAAGGAACGGTATGAGTTCCTGCCTATTGCTCTTGCACATGTCACCATGGTGACTGCATATACGTCTCACGTGTCTTGATGCCCATGTCTCATGATATATGGGGGAGTTGATACACACAAGGTTCAGTCTACCTTGGACCATGATCCCGAAACTAAACTTATGTACCTTGGGTCTAGAAGTATACAGTAAACGCATTATGATCAGCTCAATCAACAGTGTCTACTCAGCATCTAGCCTGAACCCCACCATTCCATCCATCTCTCCATATCGTCAGCTCCAATCTCATCTCCCTCAGTAAAAGGCTCAACAGGCATTTTGCTGCGATGAGATCCGGTCTTTGGGTTTCCAAGATGATGATTGCCGACTCAGGCTCTCCGTATGCCGGGCAAAAGCAAAGAATAAGAGACCGTCAATCAAAGATGACAACCCAAGACTCAATGTCCCGTATGGCGTCCAAGTGTTTCGCAGACTCAGCTTGAACTTGACCCGGCATTTCGTACCAACCGGCGCTGGGGGGGACTTACTAGGAAACTACTCGCAGAACCCTGGCTGTCACATGGGTATGTCCCCGAGGCTACAGATTCAAGGCTAACTATTCCCAAATACCGTCACATTATCAGTTCAAGGTTCATTGCACCACCTTTAGAGTCCCAGTTTACGAACGAAATGTCGGATCGCCAACCTTGTCTCTAACAACTTCTGCGGATACCAATATCCAAGCTCCAGACCAACGCAACTATGGAGACGCTTCACCTTCCACATCAATCAACGAACCGACTAAAACCCCGAGGAAGCTAGACGTTACAACAAACTCATCGGGAGAAAACGATCTCACAGAATGTCGGGTTAGCACAGGTGACAAGTATCAAGTGGAGAATAGTGTTTTGTTGGTGAAATAGGTATGCCTGCGAGTCTATGCGCTTGAATTGCGCCGGCTGGACGAGAAATACGATGCGACTTACCAATGTCTCTCTTTTGGTCAAAGCAGATATGCTCTAAGTGCACATGTTCTATGGTCTACGCCAGTTGCCAGCGTCTGTCGATTAAAATATCTTTATCTGGATGCTGCTCTCCACAGCAAATCGAATTGCTAATCTCTTGATGAGCTGCATCCCTTACAACGTCTACACAAGAGATGACAGAGACCAGATACTCGAAGCCACTGCATCTGCCATTGATGTGGTGTATTGCCTCACCATCGGTCAGCACGGGGGCCAAGATCGCGAACCTCATGACCTTATCGATGTTTTCCAAAAGATTTCTCAACAACACCCGGATGATTCATACCTCACTTCACTGGTGGATTGCGCTTTCCAGTCTTCAGGCTCCGAAGGTGGTTCTGGAGGAAGCGTAAGTGCGGAAAATGGGCCGACTGGTTGAGGGGAAGGTCTACCTACCAGTCAACGAATATGACGGCTTTGATCATTGTGACTTTTCTATCTCGGATTGGGAATTCGGAGAGGTGGTTTTGCTGTTGTTGCTGATAGTCAGACCTCGCAATAGCTTGATATAAACTACAGTATTCTTGCTACTCCATGTGGTACAACAAGTCTCCCAAATAATGTAAATCAAGTAATATAAACTTCAAGACTATATCAACCTATATCGAATTCTCCCCACGAAGTCTCATCATTCCAAGAGCACCTAGTCAATACCCTTGAAAACCTCATCAAAGCGCAACTCATTCCAGCGCACATTTGGCTTCAAGCCAGCGAACTTCCAGATACCGTTGACCTTACGGTAGTAATGTTCATTCGTAGCATGGGAGTGACCACGCAACTTGACAGTCTCCAAGGCCTCAGTCTCGTAGACTTGGTGACCCGCACGCAGCTGGTGGTGACCGATAACCTCAGTGTCGGAGACCTTTTCCCACCATGTCTGGCCAAGCAAATGTTGGGTCTTGATAGTCTTGTCACCCAGGAAACCGGGGTGGCTGACCATAGCCATATAGTCGTCAGCGGCCATATTGTCCCATTTCTTCAGTCCGATTTTCGTGTAATCGACCTTCAGGGTTGGGGCGATGATGCTGCGTAGGCGGTCCCAGTCCTGGAATCCTGTCAGTACTGATGTCGACCTAATTCCTGGTGGGAAACAATATGTACCTTTGCATCGTAGCTGTCTGCCCAGTCGAAAACGAGTTTTGAGAGGATGAGGTAGTCTGTTGATGTTAGTACAAGCAGATGAATGAGAGTGGTCAAAACAGACCTTGGAAGCTGATGTCCAAGTTAGGCTCAGCAGTGTTGTTCTTTACAGCAGGAGACATGGTTGTCCAGCAATGTTTTATTTCTGTGAATAGTTTGAGCTCTGATTATAGCTGCAAAGAGTACCGTGCGATTACATCAAAAGTTCACTTCCACCAGGCTTCCCTGAAGTAACATTCCCCAGATCTGACCAGCATATTTCCCATGCACGGGATAACAATGTAACCCTTCCAATGTGACAGATGGTGGAGACAAACCCTCATGGCCTTCCGCATGCAGTACAAAGCTCAGCCAAGACAATATTGAGTCATTGTGCGCAAGCAGCTACCCTGCTTTTGGGACCTGCTTAATGCTGGGGGCCTGTTTTAATGCCTTACCGACAGATTCGGAAACAAGGCCCAGCCTCTGCAACAGGGATGAATGATGAAGCCAAGCCATCTGGCTGATTCCAGCCAGGGGCCTGGTCTAACTATTCATAATACCAAAGTCAATATTAGACTACAGTTCCCACCCCCAGCATGATCCCACACCCCCCTCATTTACAACAATTCACTCCTGAGCTTCATCATCACCAAAATGGTCAACCCCAACCCCAACCCCAGCTCCAACCTCGAGCTCGCCGGCAAAGTTGCCCTAGTGACCGGCGGTGGTCGAGGCATCGGAGCCGGCATTGCACTCGAGTTAGCTAAGAAGGGCGCAAGCGTAGCAATCAACTACGCCAGCAGCTCCAAGACCGCCGATGGGGTGGTACAGGAGATTCAAGCACAAGGCGTCCACGGCGCCGCATTCCAAGCCGACCTGACGAAGGTCGAGGAAATCGAGCAACTCTTCCGTCAGGTGGTCTCACACTTCGGACAGCTGGATATTGTCGTGTCAAACGCGGGAACGGAGAAATTCGTACCATTATCCGAGACGACACTGGACGACTTCAATGCAGTGTTTGATCTCAACACTCGTGCACAGTTCTTCGTCGCGAAGAACGCCTACGATCACATCCAGCCCGGCGGACGTGTTGTGCTGATGTCGTCCATTGCAGCGGGCCTGGGTGTTCCGGGCCACTCGCTTTATGCGGGTAGCAAGAGCGCTGTGGAGGGATTCACTCGTTGCTTTGCTGCTGACTTTGGCAAGAAGAGGGCTACTGTTAATGCTATTGCTCCTGCTGGTGTCAAGAGTGATATGTGGTTGAGCAACGCGTGGCGTTATGCGCCTGGCTGTGACCAGAACTCTTCTATTGAGGAGATCGAGCAGGCACTTGCCAATGGCAGTCCCCTTGGGCGCTGTGGTGTGCCTGCAGATATTGGCCGCATTGTGGCATTCTTGGCTAGTCCGGGTGGAGAATGGATCAATGGTGAGTACTGGAATGGTTGAGTTACCCCCTAGGAATATTGCTAACCCCTTGCAGGTCAGATTTTGCCTTGCAATGGTGGAGCTAACATCTAATTGACCTTCAATTGGAGTATGATATTGAATCGGAGATGTTGGTTATTGGTTTTGTATTCAATATCATTTCAGATGACCCTGGGAACCATGTATAGGATCAGGGCAATCACCATTTGAATGATGCGTTGTTCTTGTTTCACTATCACGTACTGCGCTGCTTTCTATATATCAGAATGAAATGCACTTCAATGACAATCATCTACCATTTGACGACAAGTTCACTTCAGACCTACGAACTACTTAGGGCTACAGAAGGAAGCGGACACCAAAGGGCCAGAAACCGAGAAACCGAGAAGCCGAGAAGCCGAGAGGGTGATCGAGTATTGAGACATGTCGTGCTGAGACATCTCATAATTCATTATGCATCCCTTTCCCCGCCGCCTCGACTGTCACCCCCCGCATCCGGCAATCTTCGAGGCAGCCCCATACCCTGCCAGGGTCACATTCGGCAGATCCGTGCCGATCAGGTATCATTCAGGGCATGTGGCAACAACAGCCTACTGTTTTCGTCTCAATAGACATCATCTGCCTTTCTTTTTCGCGTGTGGTAGATGCTACCAGCGAATATAGGCGATGGAAAGCAAATTAAAAGAGTGCGACATGTCTCAAATCTGTAGTTGAATAAAGAAAGGCTCTCAGTACAACATAGACAATATCAAACCCATCAATTCACTTCATTAATAACTCTCTCAACATGGTGCCTTGGATTCTTGGAGACAAGTTCGACACTGTCTACCCTCACCAGGGTTCGATCAAGGTCCTATGGGAGTCAAAATGGAAGTTCTGCGTACGTCCCTCGCCCAACAATAAGATATGACCCAGTAACCTAACATGGATGATTCACCAGGCCACGAAATCCATCTATCCGTTCCACGATGGATCCGTGGAGGACTTTGAGCCTATTTTCCAAAAGCTAATCGCTGTAAGCATCTCTCACATCCCATCCCAACCTACCCCACTAACAACAACAGGAAAACATCAACAACGCAGACACAGACGCCTACACCGAAGCCTTCCTCCCAACAGCAACAGCCCTAGAGAACGAAGCTGTCAAAGCCTTCAACAACGGCCACCTCGACCGCGCAGCAGACTTCTACCGCCGCGCAGCAGTCATCCTCCGTATCTCGCGCTTCCCCTACGTAAGCCCCTCAACACGCCCAGAGACATCCATCAAGCGCGCCGCCTTCGAGCGCCAGAAGCAAGTGTACCTGAAAGCCGCCTCGCTATGGAAACCCATCATTACGGAGGAAGTGATTCCCCACACGCACCGCGCCGGCCGCGACGGCCCCTCAATCCCAATGTATATCCGACTACCTGAGGAAGCAAGCGCCACTAACCCCGTCCCTGTCGTCCTGCTCATGACCGGACTCGATGGCTACAGGCCGGATAACAGTCAGCGCACCCACGAGATCATCAATCGTGGCTGGGCGACGGTTGTCGTTGAGATCCCAGGTACGGCGGACTCGCCTGCGGATCCGGCGGACCCTGAATCGAGTGATAGACTCTGGAGCAGTGTGCTTGATTACATGGAGCGACGACCGGAGTTTGATATGTCGCGGGTCGCGGCTTGGGGACTTAGTGCCGGTGGTTTCCATGCGATTCGGGCGTCTTGTACGCACCGCGAGCGTCTTATCGGGTGTGTTGCTCATGGACCTGGTGCGCACTATGTCTTTGACCCCGATTGGTTGGCTAAGGCGAATGATCATGAGTATCCATTCAAGTGAGTTTTGACTGAGTTTGTGTTTTGTTAAGTGAGGTACTAACCATGACGATAGCCTTACTTCCGCTATGGCGGAGAAGCATGGCTATGACAATGAGGCGGAGTTTGTGAAGAACGCTCAGAAGAAGTTCTCGCTCGTGGAGACTGGTATCCTTGACCAGGAGAACTGCCGATTGCTTCTGCTCAACGTAAGTATTCCCGTTGGGAGTTGCGAGAAGACAAAGCTAATTGCTTCTAGGGTGTGGATGACGGCGTTGTACCGGTTGAAGACTGCCTGGTGACTCTCCGACATGGCAGTCCTAAGGAAACTCGGCTCTTCGAAAACAGGGTGCACATGGGATACCCTGACAGTCTGCCTGTGGCTTACAAATGGTTGGAGAGTGTGCTGTCTCCCAATGCGAAGGAGGTGAAGAATTGAGTGGGTTTAAGGGTTTCTACCGATGTATTCTGTGTTCTGCTTGAGATAATCAGTCTTTAGAATCGAATCATAATTATACATGTGGCTTGATGAGCTTGATTTCACCTAGAATACATAGGGTACCTGACTTGCATGTTCATAGAAATTGATGCGACAGAACAATAGCAGTGTCAGGCAAAAGACAAGGTATTATCTACAATAGAGCCTGAGGCAGCGAGGCAAAAGGATGCCCTTCCACTTTGGGAAGGTACGTGAGAGGTAAGGATATAAAAGGCTTCTCCCCGTCTTTCTTCCTCTTCTCTTCTTCTTCTCTTTCTCTTCTCTTTCTCTCTTCACCCCTCGACCCCCATCTCTCCGTAGCCCACCTGAGATCGTGTAGAGGGTTGTGCCTTACTTACACACAACGTGGATATCAACATGACCAAGTTGTTGAAGTCCATGTGTAGGTCCGTGCCCACATCAAATTGAGAGTTCTCGTGGATGTTGTTTGACAAAGTCAATGGCTGAGCTTGGGGCTCAGTAGCCATTGACAGGTCCCACGGAATACATGAGGGGGCCATTGAGACAGCCTCCTTGCCCAGTATGCATCTAGCTATGTGTTACCAAGACAATCTTTCAGACACGTAAGTTGCATCACTACTTGTGTAAAAGTCATCTCAATCATGTACACATTTATTAGAAAGATAGCAATCTAGATCAACATGGTTTTTATTGGTAGCTGTAGATGAAATGTAATTTCTCATTTCACAAAAACAAGCTTGATTGACTCGCTTCGATTCGATTCCCCTTTGTGAATAAGATAGTAGGAATCACACTGCCAGAAACGCCCGCAATGCATTGAGGATATTTTTCCGATACCCGTGAAAAGATCACGAGAGAACATAAACACATATGGAAGAAAAATTAGCAAAAATGGATTTATTCGTCGTCGACCCTCGGGCGTTTCGACTTGCGGTCATCACCCTCAGCTTCCTGGATTCCATAACGCTTCTGGCCCGCAGTCACATCGGCAATCATGTTGTCAATGCCAAATGGATCAGCAGTGTCCTTCTCGAATTGGACAGGACCTTGGCGCTCCTATAGAATAAGTGATTAGCGACGAAAATTCAATGTACATAAGAAAGAAGCTTACCTCGGCTTCAGCAGCGCCACGGAATCCCTCCTTGGCACGACCCAGGACCTCGAATCGCTTGGTCTTTTCAAGCCTGCTCATCTCGCCTTCGCCTGCATCTTCGTCATCGGCATCAGCTTGGGCACGTGGACGATAGATGCTGTTGATGGCGTCCTGCGCGGCGAACAGCGGCTTGTCGTAAGGGTTATCTTCATTGAAACCAGACTGCATGCCACTGGTCTGATTGAACAAACGCGAGTCCCACATAGATTCAGAGCTCTGCGTAGGCTTGGCCAGACCAAGCGCGACCTTCTCGGAGATATCACGGTTCTGTTCTCGGGCCATGGCTTGAATGCGACGCTCCGTGCCCATGCGAGACTGGCGCAGCTGTCGTTCATCTTCGCGGCGTCGCTCGCGGCGCTGCTCTGCGCGGTCTCGGGCGGCTTCGTCATCTTCACTGGGGGTAGCTGATCTGGAGGAGTAGACACTGCGGCTGGCACTTCGGGAACGGGAACGAGCTCGAGACACGCGAGCGCTGGGGCCAGCACGGTCCTCACGAGCCTTTTGCGCCAACATCCGAAGATGCTCCTCCTTCTGTGCCTTCTCCTTCTCTGCCAACTTCTGCTGCATCTGAGCTCGGAGCTGCACCTCTTCACGCGCGTGCCGATCTGCCGTAAACAAAGCTTCCGCAAACTGGGCAAATTTATCGTTGATTGAGACATCTTGTAGTCCGCGACCATCTGCAGCCAAACGCTTGTCCAAAGGCACGGTGTAACCCTTGGGATTCTTCCAATTCGACACAGGTGGGGGAATCTTCCAAGCTTCTTGATCCTCCGCAGTGAGCTTCCTAGGTGGCGAGTGCATAACGGGAGGAGGCGGGGAGGGCGGGCCACGGGGAATCTTCTTGTGCTTAAACTTGGGCGGCTCCATAGGATCCAGCTGCCTCTCGACAATCTTCATAATGCGATCATTTTGGCGGCCAGTGTTGCCCATCTGGTTGGCCGGAGTGTATCGAACAAAAGTTGGCTCTGCTCTTTGTCCGCCCTTGACGTTCTTCGGTTTCTGCGCCGACGAAGCTCCTTCGACCAAAGTCTGAAGCGCAGCCTTTGTCTTCTCCATCTGAGCCTGAATCTCCTCCTCAGACGGCTTATCCAGCGATATCTCTCCCATATCCACCCGCTGTCGGAGCGGGATTAAATCCTTGAATGAGGCATGGACGGTGCGGTTATCGGCGTGTCCGCGGCGGGCGATCGCGTCGTACTTGACTTTGCCTTCAGCATCGACCTGAAGAGCAAGCGCATTTGATTTTGACTTTCCCTTTCGGCCCATGTCGAGGGGGTACTGTGCGACTAGAATCTCAGGGAACGCGCCGCCGTCACCAAAATCCTCGGGGGCGCGAGGTCGCCATCCTGCACGGTTTCCATAGGGCGGGGGTCCAGTCCTCTGGAAGATAAGATGAGTTAATTTTGTGCTTATATATCAATAAAATAATTCACAACTCACCCGTAAGACAACTTGTGTTTCATCAATCTGGTCGGCGCCAACCACGCGCGGACCACGGGGTTGCGCATGCTGTGGCAACTCCTCCTCCTCGCCAGTGTATTTTGGTTTGGGGAGGGACTTGAAAAGTCCCGAAGCAATCGAGGTCGACATTTCAAGAGTGAGCAACTCAAGAGCTGTGCACTCGTGGATGATGAGAGGAGAGCATGGAGTGACGCTCCATTTGGCTTTTCTGGACAAATTGCGTGGCTGGTTTGTACGGACTACCGTATCCCAATATGCCAAGACCTCTGACGTTGAGCAACAATCTACACGAGGCTGGCTCGTTTCACACTCGGGCACGATGATGATATTATTATACTAATTACTATTAGAAAGCTTTCGGGTATTCGAATGCTCTTATCAATAGCTGAGAAACCCCTCCATACCTACAAATACAAGAGACAGTAAAACTATAAGAATGGAGCTTGAAATAGCAAGTCGCTAATGAACGACTAAATGGTATAATTACATGGCAACAAAGGCTTTTCACCTTCAGAGGAGTCTAGATATACTCACTCATTGGATATGAAGTGGGTACGCATGGGGCATGCAATGTCCTCTTTATCGCCTGCCTCGACGAAATGATCGCGCCCCTGGAATCTATACCAGATCTTCAATCGTTTGGGTAGCAAAGGCGCAGGATCATGGAATCCCAAGATTTGGAACTAGACAAATCAAAATTAGTATCCCGCTCCTAAAGATAATGGCCAATTGAAGGCCTATTTCCTGACTTACCTTGATAGTCTTGCCGGGAATCACCAATTGACCCCGGTTAACTAGCGCAGCCACAGGGATAGTGACATCAATCACCCTCGGCTCCGCGAACCCATGTTTGGGTTTCTTGTTTACTGGCGGTATATAACCATACTCGGCCTTCAAGATGACCAGACCTTCTTGTGCTTCCTCTCGGGCTTGCCGCCTTTGCACTTGATCCGTCATGAGCTCGATGGCCTGGAGACTCTCTTCGCGTTTCTTAGGGATCAATTTCGTGAGCTCACGGTGGCGTCGAGCAGCTGCCTGTCGACGGAGTTTCCTATCGCGCGGGCGAATATAACCGAATTCAATCGCACAGTAGGCCAGCCAAGGGAATATAGCAGTTAGCGCTGCAGCGCCGCTTGTCGACTCATTAGCCGGGCAAACATTGATCGGAATGTTAATTTGTTGGCCAAGTCGACTCCATGAAACTGTCATCATGATACCCTTGTCCGCGATGCCAACGCCGAGACCAACACGCGTGTACTCGCCAACGCGACGAACACCCTTGATGGTCCAATTAAGAGACATGTCTAACCCAACAACGCTTGAGATCTCGAGTCGCACAGCACGCGCCTGATCCATGCTCGGCATCGGGAAGTATCCTTCAGAGCTCCATTCAGTCTTGACGGGATCATCGGCAGGTTTTCCAGAGAAGAGGTTGCGGGAATAATTCAGAACGAAAGCTCCTCCGGCAGGAGTGGCCTGCAGATATGTCTGCCACGACTCGGCAGATTGGTCAATTTGGCGTTTTTTCTTGAGAAGATGACGGACGTCCTCTTCCATTTCTCCAGACTCTTCCTCATCGTCATCGTCGAAATCGATTGCGGCTTGGCCCTGGTTGGGGAGCGAGATTAGGCCAATTTGCAGATTACTGACCTCGTTGGCAGATGCAATGGCACTCTGGGCACTCATTCCAAGTGTTGGTAACCAGTTGAGAAAGAATTCGGGCCAGTTAACAACGCCACTGGACCATGTAATGACGCCAATCTTCCTCTTGGCAATTTCCCTCGAAACTTGAACCTCGAAAGAAGGTAGCGTTTCATCCAGGGACCGCGTGTGTATACTGGTCGCGCTGACCTGGAATGGCTTGGTGCCGGGGATTGGCTGGAAAGCTCGAGCAATGTTCGCTTTCAGGGTTGGGACGGGGAGAAGAAGGGCACTGAGGGTGACTTGGGAATCTTTGAGGAGCGAGAAAGGATGTTTAGCCCAGATTCCCTTGGTGCCGACCAGGTTTTTAAAATTGGGAGTCACAGTGGCCCCAAATTGGAAGTTCTGAGCTGCCAGGATGGGTGGCATTTGGAACTGCAAAATGGTTAACGAGATTTCGAGATGCAAACTTGCAGTACATCCTACCTTTTCTTCTCCTTCCGTCCCATCCTCGTACTCGACTGCGATTTTCTTGACCGGGCGAGCCAAACCTCCAGTTATACCCGCATTGAAAGTCAACTGCATGTCCTCTGGTTCCTCTTCTTGCACATCTTCTCCTGAATCTTTTTCCTCGCCCGAGTTTTCTGCTTCGTTCTCAGTCGTACCCCAAAGCTGCGGTAATGACACCGGCGTCTTGAAATTATACGAAAGACCATATGTGGACACTTTCGGTGAAGGTATATGGAACTGCACATCTTCGTCCTCGTCAACTGAAACCATTGTCGATGCATTGATGCCCAGGGTAATACCACCCTAAGGTAAGACCAATTAATGTCAGCAGCAGCCCAATGATTCGCACCAATTCCCATGGGTGGAAGAATCACTACTGAAAATACATACCTTGCTGGAAACCAGACTCTCGACCGCTTTCCGCTCCCGTTTCTTCATCGTCTTCAAGAACCAGCGCCGGAACTGATCCGGCGACATCGCTTTGACACCAACATCCTGTCGTTGTGCTTCCCCACCAATTCCCATGGCCCCAAGCTGACCCCATTCCTGCCGCACACCCGCCGCACCAGATATATCATATACAATGCGCTTATTTGGATCAATGAGGGTCTCATATGCCTCTTGGATATGTCTGAACTGGCTCTCCGCGGCATGGCGGAGATGCGGCGGCTGCTTATCGGGGTGGAAGCTAAGGGTCAGGTTGCGGTAGGCGGATCGGATCTCGGCGTCTGTCGGGGGAGGATTGCGTGCAAGACCCAGCAAGGCGTAATAGTCGGGTCCCTCTGGGTAGTCGCCGACCATGCTATAGTCAGCGTCGAGTCCGTCATCTTCCACCGTCGCACGAAACTCCTGCGCCCCGGGGAACTCCTGCCCGGAGGATTGGTTGAATGAGGTCATGAGATATTTCTGCGCACTCTTTTGTGTTATTTATATATATCTATCCCCATTTTGGGGTGGTTGGGTGAAATGCGACAGTGCAATGAAACAAGGTGCTCGAGTGGAGAGAATTGGAAATTCCGGAGAAACCTTCCGCATCTCCGTTGGAATCCCTTAGATGTGTTATAGTGGAGCATTGACTGGAGTATGTAACGCCATTGTTTGTAGTAGTCTAGTTTCATCCTTTTTATTTGAAACTATGCCGACTCCATAGAATCTGAAAGATCGTTAGAAACACAATGCCTTTGTTCTCGAATGCCCGTGACTCGACTCCTATTGGCTTAAGGCCAAGTTAGTACAACCTGTTAGTATTGGTATCGGCATTGGCATTACAACGTCCCATTCTAAATGCAGTATATAGAGGCGTGGGAGTTTTCTTTTGATCCCAATTGCGACAATGGGTGATACATTGAAGATGCCCACAAGGTACAAATACGGTGTACATAGTCCATCTCCACTCAATGGGGCTGAGCAAGTTATAGAGCATGTTCGTCAAGACAATCTTGCAGCTCAGCCTGGATTGTTCTCAAGCCAGTTGCAGTGGCGATCTTCCTGTATATCCAATGAGATTCAATCCGAAGCATTAAATCTGTGGGTAGCCGGGGTTGATACCCCGATACTTTGCGATTGTCGGTGCAATCAATAAGAGTAGAGGAAAGCCCGCCAATACATGCCAAGGGCTCGATTATTAGGAGTCTAAGGGAAATCCCAAAAATAAGGCTACTGATACTCAATCAGCTAAAATACCCAACTGAAGCTAAAGATACCTCGTTGGTACCTGATGTAGCATGCACGGATGATCAGCATAGAATCACTTGGCAAACTATGCCACGTCGACCGCAGACCTCCTCTTCAACATATATCAGCCTAACAGAGTGCAAATTGAACCATTATAAGGTAGATGTCGAGTGTCGATCTAGATCTACGCTACGCGCGCACAAGGCAACAACCCGGTGAACATCGTATCGTGTAACTCATAAGTACGGGATAAGCCCCCCCCGGTATACTCCAAGTCATCAACTCCTATAAAGCCTCAGCTCCAAAGACTGACCGACCTGCAAACCCAACTCCTTAATTCAACCTCCCATCCTCTCCAGCCCTGGATCCAACCCCAATGATCAATCCATCAGCAATGACCACCCGCTTAAAAGAACTGAGCGCGCAGCAACCCCCAGTATTCAGAATTAATCTCTCACACCCACCAGAAGAGCGCTACACAGCACTCGCCCATCTCTACAAAGACCGAATGCGCTCCGTAACCAGCATATTCGACGACGTGATCCACAACCTCTCCCCAAACATCCCCACAAAACCAATTCACTGGCTCGCCCGTCTATTCCTACGCAGACTCTACACAGATGAAGAAACAGCCGAGATCCGCGGCATTAGTCGCGTAACCGGAATCCCCCTTTACCTCCTAATCTGTCTGAACGTGGTTCTCGATCTATTAATGGGCTGCACGAGTGGCGGTGTACGAATGCTCGACGGACTCTGGACACGAATGGTCCACTTCCGGACCCTAGACTGGGGAATGGATCCATTACGCTCGCTAATCGTACAACTTGAATTCGTGCGCGACGACGCGCCGGATAAAGTGCTCGCCACGTGCATCACGTACGTTGGGTTCGTGGGGATTCTCACGGGTGTGCGGAAAGATCTGAGCGTTTCGCTCAATTTCCGGGCTGTGCATGATTCCCGAAGGAATGTGGGGTTTTATTTTAACTATCTGCTTGTTTTGCTTGGTTTGCGACAATCCATCACGTCGTTGTTAAGACAGTGTCTTCTTCCCAGTATGGAGGCAGGAATGACTAAACTTTCGAGTACTTCGACCCTGGAGGAGATCCTGGATGAAGTGCCTTGCTTGCGTACGACGGCTGCGTACCTGATTTTCTGTGATGGGAATAGCATTGTTGCGATGGAAAAGGACTACGAGACTGCGTTTTGGCGCAGGTCGAGTTCTTTCCTTATCAAGACCAACCACGATGAGGATACCAGTTCGGTCATGGATGAGGCTATCGCGAGGGATAGGGGCTATACGGGTCTGCGGGTGGCGGATGGTATGCAAAGCATGGCTGAGATTATCGAGGAGAGTAGAGAGCGGCAAGCGTCGATGCAGGAAAAATGGGATCGCAGGGTGCAGGATCATGGGTTCTTTCAACAACAGCTTAAAAAGCGGAAAATTAAGAATGCTGCTGTTCCCCGTTCACAGTCAGTCCATTTGACGTGGAAACGGAATACGAAGGTCGGATGGGAAGATGGTGCGTCTGAAGTGTCGGTTACGCTTGGGACAGTGCTTGGGTGGCTTTGCTCTGACCCAATTGTGAATGACGATACTCATTATGCTGTGTTGATGGATCCGGCTGAAGGCAGATTTATTTATTCCGGTCAGTTTCCAGCTCCGGTATCATGATAGCATTCTGGATGATTTTGTACAAATAACATAATGACCTTTTCTTTATCCCGACCATTGTCTTCCAAGCTTGATAGATATAAGTACATGAGCAGATAGCAGCAGCAGAGCGCTCAATGACACAAAAATGGCAGAAAATAAATTATATACTATAATGTACAAATGTAGAAATTATGAAACTCTGCTCAAAGATAGGTAAATGAGTCGAGTCATGTAGGTCAGTCCCATTTATACATGGCAACAGTATCCTCAGTCAGCCAAGCCGCCATCATTATTGAAGTGCATCCATCTCATCGTAACAGAATGGTAGAGGATAAGGCCCCCTCGCCACTGCAAGGGCATCCACCATCTCCAAAAGATCAATCACGTCGTCAAGCCAAATTTGGAACTCGATGAGAGGATGCCAAAAGGAAGAGAAAAATCTCATGGATCTCTAATCCAAGCTATCCCCCTCTCAGAGATGAGCGTCTCATCGAGCCGTAAAGCATTTAAAAGTACCTCTCTGGGCATCAATCCCGTAAAAAGATCCTCGCCCATTGCCGCAGGCGGATGAGAATGCAAAGCACCAGCATGAACCTTCGTTTCAAGCGGGGGTCCATCAAGCGCAAAGCCCAATTTATCAGCAAAGACACTGCGCTCATTCAGACAGTTGATCATCAGAACCAGTCGTCTGTGAAGGACAGTGACTAACTGCAGAGAGCCATCCCAGTATCGGCCGAGCTCGTGAACAGTATCTAGTGCACCCCTGATATAAGAGATGCACTCATTCAACTGCGACGCCAGACCAGCGGAGCTGAGAACGTCCACGGCTGATAGAATAACGTAACCGAGGAATGGATTCAGGAGGGCTAGGAACGTGGAAGCTTCTGTGTTGCGGGAAGGGGTGATTTCTTTTGCATATTGGTCGAATGTAAGAGAGATGCGGAGGATTTCAACGGCGTGGTATCGAGCGCGGTGGATGTACTGGCCTAGGATCTCTGGTCTGAGGCTCTGGTACCGGGCGTGTCTGTACAGTTTCATCAAACTGGCATGGTAGAACAAATGAGTCGAGACGAAGGTGTCTGCTTTCCTTTGTCGGATGCTCCGTTCTAGGTTTACGGGTGAGAATGCCAGGTAATCGGGAAGTCGGGTCATCCATTGGTTTGATTTTTGGATGATGGTTGTGTGGAATTCTTCGGCGAGTCGGTTGTATGCTTCGGGGGGCATGTGTGGTAATCGGGTTATGTGCAGGGAGATGTCTCCCCAAATAGCCATGATCTCGATTAAAAAGGCCATTGGGCTTAGAGTGGAGCGATCATCGCCTGTGGAGGCTGGGGTGTGGTTGAGGAATGATTGGAAATAGGGGACCGTCGCATACTGCTGGGTCTCGTAGATTTCTTCTCGGCACGGAAGCCTCAGTAGGGCTGCATCTGAGGAGATGAAAGTCGAGGAAGCGGAATAGAGGCTCGAGAAGCGCTGGTGTTTTGTCAGTAACTAGGATCCAGTCTGCAGTCAGGAGTTTTGCGTCTTACATCAAGTACAAAGGCAATCCAAAAGGTTCGCCGTCGGCACTCAATCAAAGCCTGTGGATGTAACCCGTAGTCACACTTCTGGCTTTGATTTACAACAACGCCACCAGATTCCACGTTGTACCGAAGTCCAAAGACCGCTCTTCCAGCTGCGCCTATCGAGTCCCAAGAGCCGACCAGTGACCCCGTAGCGTAGTACCAAAGGCTCATTATGACATGACTCTGAGCAAGTTGCAAAGAGAGGGTATGCTGGCTTCTGTTAATGGCAAAGCGGGCTATACGAGAAAAACGCTTCATGGCTGCCATTTTGTCTAATCTGTCCGAGAACACAGATCCAAGAGCCATCATAGAATAGAGGAGCATCTTGTCGTCTGCAGACTTGGTGTGGTCGGTCTTCAACCACAGGCCAAATTGTCCATGAGGGAACATGTGGTACAGACCGTCATTCACATGCAAAAAGTAACACTCAGTATAGTGAATCGCCGCCTCGGGGTCGCTTTCGTAGGGGTCCAGGTACCATGAGGCCGCGAGGGGGTCGTCTGAGTTGTTTTCCTTGAGTTCCCCCAAAATGTCAGAGTACTCGGGCGAACGAGTAGACTCAATATGTGCCGAGGATCGTCCGACGGTGTCATCCGCACTGGATAAGGACGATGGGAATCGGTAAGATCGGGATCTTAAAGCCCTCTCCGCCTCGGCCATAGTTTCATATGGGGCTTCTTGGCCAGATGGCGTGAGCATCGAGGCCTCTGACATCGGGGAGTGGCTGGTAGTCCCAGGAAGGGAGGTCGCACTGTCCGAGGCTCGAACGCTATCGTAAAGTGACGGAGAACCGTCCAAAGCACCGTGACTGGCGCGGGCGTAAGGATTGCCGGATGAGCCTGTTGATCCTCTCATGAGAGGACGATTCCCCCGCGGGCTTTGAGGAGATTAGCAATGGTTCAAGATAAGTCCGTGGACCCATATTTTGCAGAGATCACGATCACACTTACGCACTTTCGAACCTGCATTCACGTCCAGATTTCCGGCATTGATCACATACGGCCTCGGCAGCTGGGTTAGGGTTACACTTGATCTTCTTCTCGCGACAGGTCAAACAGGCAAGTCCAAGGCGCTTTCTTGGCCTACCAGCCTTTGTTATGCCCCAATTTGCGTTGACGGGTGTGCCGTCGATGAATTTAGGGCAAAACGATCCGTCTGCATATACAAAGCAGAGTTCCCCGTCGATGACCCGTTCATCTACCACATGAGGCCGGAGGGGCTTGTTTTGTAACCGGCTTAAACTTTCCGGCGATGGTAGTTCCGCACTAGGTACTTGATCATGTGAAGACGTGGTATGAAAGGGTAGCTGGCCGTGCGGGTAGGATGCCGCTGATGGGTCACTTCTTGTCGGTGTGTGGTTTCTTATACCTCGATGTCCATGTAAAGTCACTTGGGACAATGAAGGCAGGCCAGTGTGCTGTTGCGGAAGAGACTCGGAACGGGTTCTATCATTTAGAGAGGTCGGCGAAAGCTGGAAGGTCGGATCGTGATGGTGAGGTGGGTATGTAGATTCACGACGCCCTATGTTGGGTGAATTTGCAAATGGTCGAGAGTATGGTGGTGAATCGGTGCCCGGCGTCGGAGTGAGTATTTGACTCACGGAGGGAAGATGCTCTGGCTTTTGATGATGTGATCCACTGTCCTTTCCCTGAGGACTGTCTTGCCGTGAAAAGGGATCAGATCCAAACTGTAAACTGGCCGGGGGTGGAAGCTGGTATGGGAGGTCCCCAGATTCTTGTAAATTAGCTGGAAGCTCCGAGTGCTGCTCCGAGGATGGGCGATCTATGATGGGTAACATACGACCGAAGGGTCCGACATAGTAGCGTGGGCCTATGCCAGAATGGGAGCCAGATCCAGATCCAGATCCTTGGGGGTTTGACATGGCGCTTAGATGATATATGGGGTCGGAATGCCACAAATTGACCGTCTACATAACAGACCCAGACAACCAATGTGACAAGTATTTTGTACTCTTTCAATGGGTATAGTACCAAGACAAATTCCTTGACCCGAGATGATATCGTGAGGTTGTCTTTGGCTGATTATGAGCTTTTTTGGGTTCCAGAAATATAGTGCACAAAGGTACCTATTGAAGGGGGCCAGGCGACTTAGCAATGGGCTCATTTCTCTGATCTCTCTCTACGGGGACAAAGGCGCTTTTCACATACCAATTTAACTTGTCGGTCGAGGAACAACGACAAAATTGAGTGAAAAGTCCAATGAATTTGGATCAGACGGCAACAAAGCGGTTAGAACGATTGTGTACGTTCCAAGCTCAGAAGCGAATGGCAAGCAGGAATGATAAGAGAGAGAATTTTGTACAAACGTTGCCCGCGAGTTTTTGATGGCAATATTAGCGCTCGAAATAGTCAACACTCGGCAAGTCGCGTGGTGTGCCGGTGAAGCCGAAAGGGAAAGGTAATGGAAGCTGGCTTAGAAGACCAACATCTCGCATTAGTCCCGAGCAGTCACGGTCTCAGGTGCATAGTTTCCGTGCCGGAGTATCTGTGGTATCCCAGTAGCTTTGGCTAACGTCCAAGGATTTGCCAGGCCTTAGACAAGGGCTTATGAAGTTGCAGGCTTCCACCAACCCAAGGAGTCACGGAGAAGCGGACCGAAGTGTTGGGCAACGAAAGCTCCGTGCTTGAAATCCAGCAGATCACTACTGAATGCCGAAATGGGGGATTTAGAGCGGGGAGATCAGATGGCAGCGAGATCTTGGTTCTAGGGTCTCGAGGACTAGAAATTAGTGGGGGGCAAGGTGTGGGTAGACCACGGTCTACCGACAGGGATATTCGAAAGAATCACGCCGAGGGCTTTTTCGATATCCGAATTCGGAATAAATGTGTGAAAGACAAAAAAAAAGAACCAAAATCACACCGGTTGCGAAGATGACAATCGGAACGATCGAGGTACGAGCCGATGGTGGCACACTGGACAAAATAGCGGAAGTGCTACTAGTGGGCACCTTGAAAGAGGGAAAAAAACTAAAAGCAACGCGCCTTATAGATCCCAGATACTAATGGGGATTTTGACGTTCTCTCCAAACGTCCGAGGCCTCTCCAGGGTGAGGTTGGGAGATTTCTAGAAAGCCCCAAAAAAAGAGGGAAGTAGCTTCAAGAAACCGAGGCTCAAAACAGTGTCAAGAAGAAAGATGCAAAAGGAGGGGAATTCAGGTATTGGACTCGAAAAAAGGGCCAAAGCAAACGAGTATGCTAAGTATTCTAAGTATTTTGGTGTACAAAATTACCAAAGTACCAACGTCCCTTAGATTCTCCTCGGACTAACCGACTCTATAGCTCTCTCTCTCTCTCTCTCTCTCTCTCTCTACGTCAAGAAAATTGAAATGAGACAGTTAGAACCCTTTGGGTTTAGGCGGCTCCAAGGACGCCACATTCGGGATAGGGCATCCAACTCGATTCAGAAAAAAAAAGAAAAATTAAGTTAAATTGAAATTGTAGAAATTTTCTAAAGGGCTCTAATATTCGAGTGGATACATATCGGTATTGGGTCAAACTTGGCATATCATAAAAATGGCCGTGAGATCGTGTCTAACGGCAAAGTGATTCTCCCCAGTGGAGAAGATAGGAATATAGATAGAATAATATAAGAATCATAGAAGATATGTTGGAAAAATCTCTTCCCAAAATCACTCCCAAGAAATATAGGGGAAAATATGCAAATCTCCCCGAATATGGCCCCGGTTCATCCGTTCTGCTACCGCATCTTTATATTAATGGTGAATCCACCACAGGGATCAAGGATGCTACATTGGTACTTGACACTCGTACATACTCGTACTGCACTCTAGCCATTTAGACGCAAAGGCCTCGAGGATATACCCACTCTATAGTACTTTCTACGTGACCAATCTCATTCCTAGACATTGAAATGAGACGTGCACCAATAGAGGACTCTCGGGCTTTACCGTTTAGGACTCAATACGATATACATTTACGGAGTACATCGTGCGGCATCTACTCCGGACAAAGCAGGTAGTCAAATTGATATCAAAAGTTAAAATTATGCAGAATAAGCAGAGACCAAAATGCAAATAAAAATAAATCCACGCGAATATCCTCAGTGGGTCGTTTAGGCTTCGGCCGGAGGGTGGAGCGGGCGATTCGGTGCCTAGACGGGCAAATCCTCCTTGCCAGCGTCGGGGCCACAGGGCTTATCTCACTTTTGGATAACCTCTGGTGACGATCGACCTGGTAAGTGGAGTGGATTGTTTTGTTTGATTCCATACTACGAACTATACTCTATAAAGATCCAAAGCCGAGACCATTTGAGGTTATTTTATGGATATTTGGATGTTTGGATGCTGGGATATTCTTAGACGATGTGTTTACGGGGGATCTATGCAGATTTTTTTTTTTTCTTACGAGTACGTGCAGGGTGCTTTATAGGATCTATCCAAGGGTACCATATTGTTTATTCAAGGGAACGTGTAAAGTCTTATAATTCTCCACTTTGACCTCCAACGGTGATGCAACTCTAGGATTGACCACGTAGATTATATGTCTCAATTTCATGGCGATCTGATCTGCAAGCCCTCGGGATCGTTGGACTCAGCCCCTGGAGTGTGCGTTTGCTCTTCTAGGAAAGGCCCGAGATGAGAAAGTTACCCGTCGGGATTTCGCCGTTAATTATACTCCAACTCGGCAGTTTGGAGAAGCCAATTTTCAACCGAATGCCTCCCTCTTTCACGGGACCAAGTTTCTCCGAACAAATACCGAAACTCCCAGGGCGGAGGATTAATCCGCATTGAAGTCCAATTACGATCAGTTTTATAAGGGCTTGAGGCAACCCGTGATCCACTTAGGTAATTGAGTTCTTCTAGTTAGGTTAACGCTTTCTATATGGCGTGATGGGAAAAGAAGGAAAATTGCCAAATCAGTCAAAACAGTACAAAGACAGTATAAGTTCGAATTAAAATTAGCACTTCCCAATCCCATACGGAGAGATATATTTAATGCCACCGTGTTCTTATTGTATTGCAACCTCATGTTTTGCATCACAATTAGTGTCGGATTGGTTCCCGATAGCGCCACGCTTTGGTCACCCCTGAACCGATTCGTGTTAAGTGAGACATGGCTATACTTAGACATCTGTGATCTGCGAATAGAGTGCAACATGAGACCCGGGCGTATATGTGCCTACAAGGTTCTATGTATCCAGTTGATTTTTTTCTCCTGACTCGTGCAGCTTATCTGTTCGGTTGACCTTACCGACCACGTTTTCCTCTCTTCTTTTTCTTCGATTGTTTTTCTTTTTGTCTATTTTTCCCCTTTGTTTCTACGTGGAATCGGAGATTTTCCCTCCTCCGATCGCACTAACTCGGTTAAAACGTTGTATGTGTTCCTGAATGATGTTGCATTACAATTTAACGAGAGTGGATTGGACCAGGATTCGGTTTTACTAGAGGAATACAACAATACTTGATAGAAATATGACCTCAGTCACTTTTTTATGTAATACCTACTGTACCCAATTCCTAGAAGCTTCTACGGAGTACATGCTACACTAAGGGTTTGACTTAACATGTGCACGTGAGACCTCAATCCCAACGTCATTGAACATAAAGCACCCACTAACTATCGATATACAACCCTAATGAAGGGAGTGGCCTCAGCCAGTCGGATCAGTAGCATCAGCAAGAACTTCGCAAGCGAAAAAAAGAAAAAGCTCAACTGACGTAAAGTACCTAGGGCACAGTGCCTCAGCCTAACAACCGCGGACCCTGACGGTCTTCTTGGCAATCCGCCCTCGCACGTCCCTGATCTCCGTGCCCGACGTCCAAAACGGTATCTCGCTTAACAGTCGGCTGTTGGGATTAGTATTGGGATCTCCGAGTTGCTTTGTAATGCATATAAACCCTAGATGGGTACGGAGTACGGAGTAGAGGTGACCAAAGTCAAGGTGCATTGTTGAAGTTCGAACGCCACACCTAAGCTGCCCAGCTATTTGGGAGGAGATGAAAAGTCAATTAAATTGCAAGACATGTGAAGCTGCCGAATGCTTCTTTGTTTAATTTCGATCTCCCGTGTCTCAGCTTGATGCTTTCGGCATTTAAATTGCTATTTGTCCAGAAATGCTGTGCACCAGTAGCCGAGACGCTATTCCGTATATTTTATAAGTCGAGTTTTATGGCATAGCTATCGTGTCAGGAACTGTGCTAGCTCAACAAGGTATGCTGTATGTTTCACTCGGGCTTATTCGGCTTGACTGGGGTCATGCATGAATTAATTAGAATGGCTTCCATGTGCTTGCATCGGAATCGTGTCCTGGTCCTCCGTACCCCGTCTTCCATACTTACGAGGTTGTGAGCTGCGAGGAAGCTTGTAACATGTGAAATCTCAGTGGACACGTTGTCACATGCGCGACTGTTATGTTTAGGGTCGATTGAGGTGGTATAGATTGAGCTACAGGTTTTCTGATACCAGGCAAACGAGCTGCGTCTAGAGGGAAGGTTGCTTCGGGTTGACTCTTTATGTGTGGTTTCCTGAAGAAGAAACTTCAGTGGGAAATCGTCGGCGAGTAATATACTTGAATATTCGAGCAACTTCATTTCAATCATCAACATATTCTTCAAATATGATGGTTGATAGGATTGAGACATTTCAAATGTAGGGGTTAGGTAGTTATATGTATATAGAAATATCTTTTTCATTTATACGTTAGTCCAATTTCAAAATTATAACCTAGTCTCAGGTTATTACGAAAAAGATAGAAATTTATTAATTCTATGGAGAAAACGACGAGACTCTTACATGTTGTGTTGTATGAAATCAACAACTGGATTTGCAGCCATCATGGTTGGAACCCGCGAGAGGTAACTAACTGGTCGAGAAAATAGACATATCAATTCCGATCTAAGAACATCAAGTGAGCAATCAGTAAACCATTTGAGAGCAATTGAGTTCGCTGCATAGACCTGGAGGCGATCGAAAAGGGGAGCACGCTTGGAGTGATGTGGAAAGGGCCTGGACTGGACTCTGTATTGAGCTGTGGAAAAGACTGTCATAAATCGATTGTAACAAGATGTGATCAGCAGAAGTATTGGCACATCTACGCCAATGTAAGCAACGGCCTTGCGCGAACTAGCCTCAAAAAGTACACCGACCCCTCTACATCTATATAACTTACCATGCACGATACAAAGAATTTGAGGGTCAGAAAACAGGGAAACCGATCACATTACTACTCCAAATAGACCCATGGGTATTGCAAAAAAGGCATCGATTCATTTTTGCTGACTACCATTTTACCAACGAAACACAGTTAACAAAGAAATAGCAGGGGTGCAAAGAAAGACCCGCTTAGTTCTCGTAGAGAGTGTTGAGGAAAGACTCGGCAGGAGCAGTAGGCTTGCCACCCTCGACGGACTGCTGGCCAAGCTTCTGCTTGGAGTAGGCAGCGGCGTAGGGGTTGAGGCGGAGCATGACCTGCTTGTTGCGGAGGGGGTTCTTCTTCTGGACATTGACACGCTTGGTGCGGGCCTCGCCCTTGGGAGCCTTGAGGACGGACTGGATTTCGGAGGAGTTGATGAGGCGGGTCAAGTCGGCGTTGGCAACCACGTTGGAAGGCAGGAGGTAATCCCGCTTGAGAGCCGAGGGGCTGGTGGTGGTACCGTAGACCTGGTCAAGAGCCTGGAAGGCGGAGGAGGTCCAGATAACGAAACGACCGAGGTGACCACCGGGGGGCGAGCTGGAGGAGGTTGAGGGAGAAGACGGGCGAGGTCTCGACACCGGGGATGTTGCGGAAGGCCTTGACGAGGTCCTTGCCGTCGGTCTCGGGGTTGTAGACAACGAGGGGTCCGCGGCGCTGGCGGAAGCGGCGGTTACGGAGCTTACCCTTACCGGCGCGCATCTTGCGGGACTTCTGGACCTTGACGAGATCGGGACCAGCACCGACAGCCTGGAGGAGGGCGATGGCGGCCTTGGTCTTGTTCAGGGACTCGACGGCGGCGGACTCAACGACGAGGGGAACCTCGGGGACGTTGGCGACACGGTGACCGCGGGCGAAGAGCAGAGCGGGGGAGGCAGAAGCAGCCAGAGCGGAGGCGGTAGCGAAACGACTGTAGACGCCAGATTATTAGTTCCTCCGCATTTCCTTCTCAAGTCGTTCAATTCCTTCGGAATGGGATTCCACATACCGCTGGCCAACGTTGACCTTCTGGTGCCACTTGCGCCAGACCTTGGTAGGGGCGAACATACGACCGGAACGGCACTGGTTACCGAAGGCAGCCTGACCGGCACGGTGAGTACCACCACCGGAGACACGGGGGATACGGGCAACAGCACGACCTATTCAATGAAGCAATCCAGTCAGTTATTGTTTTTGGAATAGAAGAATTTGATGATCGCGAAAATTTTCGCAA
This sequence comes from Penicillium coprophilum, assembly GCF_028826855.1. Lineage (NCBI taxonomy): Eukaryota > Fungi > Ascomycota > Eurotiomycetes > Eurotiales > Aspergillaceae > Penicillium > Penicillium coprophilum. The sequence goes on along the minus strand of NW_026622723.1, from coordinate 7,621,557 downwards.
ACCCTGGATCTCATTCTTCCAATCTCGAAAAAATGTGCCAAATCACGTACCGGTACCCCAGGACTCAGCAGAGGTCTGTTCACCAGCCTTCTCGCTCACAGCGTAGGGCTGGCGCTTGTTCTTGGCCATACCAGTGTGAACATGCCTGTAGAGCGATGGTCAGCACTTCCCCTCCATCGATTTGTGAATCCTTCAAGTTTTTGGCGAGTCATACTGGACAATATCCGGGCGGATAGGAGCACTGAACACGGTGGGAAGAGGGTGGGAGGCCCCGGAGGGCTTGCCCGCAGCCGTGGCGATCGAGACAGTCGGGCGGGAGGCCATTGTTGCTGGTCGGTGTCGAGGTGAGGTTGAAGATCCAATCTCTCTGAGTCGGGGGGCTTCACAACTGGGTGTGGATTTTTTCGCTTAGTGAGAAAATGGAGTGGGGCGGCGAACCCTAAGCCCTTCCTACCATATATAGACTAGTGCAACTATATAACAATTAGCTAATCGAAGCTATCACGTGGGACCCACAAGTGGGTCTCTTGGTGGCATCTTGAACATCGAAGTCACCGAGCAAGTTCTACATCACCCAAGACAGTAACAGCTTGAAGGAAACATGCCGAGGAGATTTAGGCTGTGCATATCTGTAATTCCCTTGCTACCTATATGTCTCAGGGGGACTGGTCATTACTGCAAGTGACTTACTCTCTGTTACCTACTTACCTTGACTATCGACCAAATGCCCCCAATACCCATCGGGCAACAATACTACTATTTGAGCAACACTAATATTTACAGACTCATTGACAGTACATTGAATTAAACAGTGCAGCATATACAAAAATGATATCGTCATATGGAACCCTATGAGATGTCCTATTTTCCTAGTCTCATCTCCTAAATGTACAGAAAAGAAGGAACATATAATGCACCAAAAGCAAAGGGACCAGCCCAGCAGAAAAGAAATGTCATGAGAGCGCAAAATCAGAAGAGAACACCACCCAATGAGAGCCGAAAAAGTGACAACATCTGAAGCCAGCAGATCATGTTGCGTATCTAGCTAAGGTGGATGTGGTGACCACTGAGGGTACGCTTGCGGAAGCGCATACTTGAGATATGACGCGCCTTCTTAGTGGCACTGACAATAAGCTCCTCACTTTGACCAGAGTTGCACTGCGTGCCGGTCGACATTGGCTGAGCATTGGTCCAAGTGCCAGAAGCACAGCGCTGGAAGGACGTGCCTGCAATGCAGTTCCACTGGCCCTCAATACTGCAGCTACCGGTCAGGGCATCAGGGCTGGAACTGGAGCTGGAGCTGGAAGCAGGTCCCGATTCGGAGGCCGAAGAGGTTTCCACGGGAGCTGGGGCAGCTGAGGTGGACGCGGGCTCGTAATCGGGCTCGGTGGGTGGGTTCGATGGAGCAGCAGCTGGGACTTGGGCAGCGGCGGGTGTGCTCTCTGCGGGGGCAGGGGAAGAGCCAGTAGAAGCAGGGCCAGTAGAATCAGAGACGGAGGAACCGGAACCAGATGAGCTGGACCCAGCGTCTGAGCCAGAGCTGCCGGAGCCTGAGGAGCCAGTGCTACCAGAACCGCCGAACCTAGGGGTACCGCTGCAAGCCTCGGAGCCCTCCTTGGCGAGGTTGGTGAGTACACCGTCATGCTCGACGTAGTCGCCTGGCTGGGGGAAGCGGATATCGACACCCTCCGGTGTTTTGCAGCCATTGATATTTGCGACAAACATGGGAGGGAAGCTAGCAGCGCGTCTCTCGAGTTCCTCGGGGGAGCGCTTGGAGGAGCCACCTGCGACAGTGATTGGGGCGCAGTTCATGTACATCTCACGGTTGCCGATGCGGTTGAACCAGGTCCAGGCGAGTGTGTATTTGCCAGCAGAGATACCGTCGGGAATGGTGAAGTTGAAGGTGAAGGGATCGATGATGTCGGGCCCGCCTTCCATGTTGCCGCCGACATTGGCAGGGCAGCCACCCTCGAAAGACTTGATAACCTTCCACTCAGAGGACTTGGAGGGTTGCAGGTCGGTTGTCAAACTAATCTGGCAGGAACCACCGCCGTGGGTGGCGCTGCCAACGAAGGTGAGAGGGTAGTTCTCGCCGATGGCGATGATTGTCTCAGTCGCGGGGGCCTCGAAGGCGTTGTCACGGAGCTTGCATGGGAAGTCACTGCCGTTCTCTTCCAGAGGCGAGTTGTTGAGGCTGTCCTTGCTGAAAGGGATGGGGCTGCTCATGATCATGTGAGCGTTGACCATGGAGGCGCCCATCAGGGCAGCGATGATTTTGGAGCTGATGAACATCTTGGATGATTGAACTTTTGGGATTGGTTGGTGTCTGATTTGACAGATAGATGTTGCAGATGGAATCGATTCGTGCCAGACGAATGGAATTCAAGTTTGAAAAGGAGTGGACCTTGTTGAATGTTAGTGTTGGGATGAGAGACTTGGAAATGCGAGAGGCAAGCTGGGATGGAAGGGCTCAGAAGTATATATATCGACAGTGTGTCATTGATAGGTCTATTGTGGGCAAGAAGTATAGACGGAACCGTCCTTCAACAATAGATCGTGAAGATCCCACAATAGATCAGACGCGTATCGATCTGAGGCAACGATGAAACAATGGAAGAAACACAATACCTTTGTGTCAAAGTGAATGAAACAGACTGATTCAAATTCTCAGATATTTCCGATCTCTTTGTGAATGAACAATAGAGCCTCTTTGTTTGGTTTTAGTTTCAAAAGATGAGCCTCAGAAAAGGAATGTATATGATATTCTGCCACAGGCAAAATAATCACGATAGAAAGAAAAAGGAAAGAGACACAGGTCTAGCCTGACTGTCGAGTATAAGAAACGAAGAGAAGGGATTGTACTGAAGAGGAAAAAGAGAAAAAGCCATGCAACGTCGGCGTCAAGGATTATTATATATACAGACATGGGGATACTCTCGGGCCCTCCCATCTCAAGAAACCCGAATCCCAGCCTCTGAATGGCCCGATGCTATGTGCATGGCAATTAACCAGACACACCACTTGGTGCGATCCCCGACAGTTCAGAGACATCTCCTTGGTCGATCATGTACTCCGTGAATCCACCAGACCTGAAGAGTGGGGGAGGCCAAGGGGGTGAGAGATGTTTCAGAAAGTTCTCCTGCCCACCGAGGTTAAGATGTTCCAGTGAGAAGCTGAAGATCCGAAAAAAATACCAACGATGACCAGTAGGAAGATCGGAAGGATTCGCAGATACCCGCTGGACTGGCGGCTGGAGAGTAGCCAACCACCGCCCAGATTGGTCAGGTACAAGACTTTTCCACCCCCTGGATTTGTCGCACCATCAACCGCCGGCACACAAACTACTTGAGGATTGGTTGTCGTTGTAGCCGCCCAGATTTTTTTCCCCCGAGTTGCTTGCCAATTATGAACGTATGTTTCATTTTCACCGGAGTCCGTATTCCGTGCTACGTAGCATTATTCCTCAATTATTAGCCCCTTACGGAGTGCTCCGTACTAGAAACCCATATGACGCAGTGATACAAAATCTAAGAATACCTAGACATCCCGGCCGTTTAACGCCGGCACTTGTGTGTGTGGGGTAATTCATCCCCTTTGGCCAAGTCTTGACATTTGAAACGAGTTGAGGTCAACTATGAGCGTTAATAGAGAGATATGACATCTCCAAATCGCATGTGTCACTTTTGAATATCCAGATCTCTTCAAAGATGTCAATTTTGAAAGTATGCTAATTTCACAAGCGTGGTTCAGGATCATCAGGGTTATACACAGATCCACAAATGTACTTGGCGGATTTCAACTCTAGAACAGATATGGAAGTCATCAAGCCCATTCGCTACTTGGTTCTCATAGTTCCCTAGAAAATATATCTGTACCCCTTAGCAAATGATAATTATTGTGTTGGCAATCCCTGTAATCTCGAACAGACCGCAATGCTCGGCTGACCTAAAAGTAGAACGAGGATGGGGATCTGCATTCACGATATCAAAAATAGAACCCGAGTGACTTAACCAACGCTCGTATCTGGTGTCGTTGTACGTCGTCTGTTGTCTACGATGGTAGTATGGTGGTATTTGGTGGGGTCGGTTAGCTCTGACAGTGACCTGAACTATATATATATTGACCGCGTATATTGCAAACTCCCCCTTGAACACTACCTTTCCAATATTCCTTCTTAATATTTGACAGTAATTGAACTTATGGTTTCTCGTAACCAAATCATTGATCCAGTACTCTCCGATCTTTTCCCATACAGGACCATTTCGATCTAAGCGCCCACAGTGGGTATATCCTGAGAGACACGATACTCTGCAGTAAAGTTCGCATGACGGTTCGCATGAGAGCGACAATCTAGCACATACGGTTTCGCCTCCGACATAAGTCGGTGACTACTGGAGACCCCATATTCCATAATGGATACAACGGAGATAGAGTGAGACAAGCCATCGTACAGTCCGAACTTCGTCTGATACGCGAATGAACTTGGCAGGGGCTCCACCAAACAGACACCCAGGTCCAATCTCGCGTGTAAATACAGTCCCTGCTGCAACAGTTGAGCCCGCTCTAATAATGTGTATACCATCTAAATGGTCACACCCCTACCGATCCAGCAGTCTGACTATACGAGCAAAGGATGTGCCACTAGCTTCTTTTCGCTCACTTGAGGCAACCTGATGCATGCCTGTGCAAATGCAAAGGTCTGAGCCCAGGAGGGCACAAGCACCGATTTGGACGAGTGCATTGTCGTAGAGCGAAAGAGCTTTTGCCGAAATACTAAGTAGAGTGGAAAATTAGATGAATCTAAGACATGTCGGTTTATTGAAACGGTGAGTCGTGCTGGTATGCACATCAGTTTGTTTTGTTTGCAGGAAACGACATATCGAAGTAAGTGGTTTCGATCGCGTGCAGTGTCAACTCTTTCCATTAGATACATCCAATATACATTTACCAAAGCAGAGATTTTCTGTCGCTTGTTGCGGGTGCAAAATTGTCCACCTTCAGAGCGTGCTAGACATATGTCACATTAAGAAAGTCCTTGGTGAGCGCCAAAGCAGACTCCTCAGTCCTGCATGTGAGCTGAAAATTTGTCCAATAACGCCGCGGCGGCTTCCAAATCACAGACACGAGTCAATTGAAAAGTTCTTCGTGAGGTCCAGACATCCCTGTCGACAGATCTATAGATAACGTCGCATGCTGGGGCCATGCGCCACCATTTTCCCACTGTGGTAAATCGTAGGATAGACATGACGCCCCATGCATTTTCCAGTGAGGAAATGTGTACCCTCAGATCTGGTGCGATTGATGCCTGCTCAAGGTTTCATCAAGCACCCTGGTCATGCAGACACGGGTGTTTCATGTCCGATTCGCACGAGCCAGTCATCCCCACGTGAATGAATCCAGTGTCAGGATTCCGGGGATCCAAAATCATCAGGGGGATCCCCAGTCCCCTCATTTCTTGCCCTTCTTCTTTCCTTTCTCCGCCGCAGTCTCCTCCTTCTCCTTAGTAAACCCGCCCTTCACCAAAGCATCCCGACCAACATCATTGATGAGCCGGAACCGCGCCGGACCGAGTTGAATACCCCCATACCACCTTGTAACAACAACCACAACATTCCACACATCCATCAACTGCATAACATGCAATAGTCGGCCCCCAGCAGCAGTCTCCCCATCATCATCATAATCCTGAACAACAGTCTCCCCACCCTCCCCCTCCCCATCCTTCCTCTGCCGAATGCGCCAAGCACTAATATTATGCGTCGCGGCCGCAACCTTCCGATCCGTAGCGGTAAGATGATCAATAAAAGCCTGCGCCTGCGCAAGACACGTAACGCGTGCCACGCGGCCCACGAATACTGATTTCTTCTCGCTGACAACGTCTGAGAGGATCCATTCGGGCGGGGCATCGAGGCCGAATGCGTCGCGCAGGGACATGGTTTCAAAGGCGTCTGTGGCGGTCGACGTGTCGACAGTTGGTGTCTGAGTAGATGTGTCGACATCATTATCCCCGAGACTCAATTCCGGGAAAATATCGACGGCTTCGCTGATTACATCGAATAGACACACGGCGCCGGCCTGCCAGGTCCGTTGTATGATTTCCTCCAATACATCGACGGCGATCTTGCCTTCCCCGCGTGCGGCGGTCGATGCTGTTCCCAGTACCGTGGGTCGGGAGTCTGGATATGAAGCTTCGAAGCCCAGGACGAAGGATAGATGATCTTGTGCTGGGATTTGGAGGGTTATCACTGTGGTATGACTCTTGTTATTGGAGTGCGCCGGACTCCCTAGGTCGAGGGTTTTGGTTGTCGCATTTGCGGGGGTTGTGCGGGTCACGGTTATTGTGTCTGGCTCATAGATGGCGTTTACGGCTTCAATTTCTTCGGCAAGGTCTTGGTTTTCGGGAATTAGAGGCATTGTGCCGACTGTAGAGCTTGGAGCTCGTGCGGGGTGGTTGAACTATTTTGTGACAGTTGCATAGTCTATTCAGGCATCAAGGCATCCAGGCACCCAGGCACCAATCTCAATGTAGGCGATTTTGACACGACTTTTATAATGGGAACCTTGTGTAAAGATTGAAATCATAGAATCAACTTTCTTTGGTATTGTGGGATATAAGTTGAGTCTTAAACAAAATGTGTTTTTTTTTACCAAGTTGAAGTTGTTTTGTTATCATTCAGAAGCTTCAGTGTGCAGCAGACTTCTTTATTCGCACACACAACTGATACTGGTTTTTCACAAGGCCTAAAGCTCTCGCACCTCTGATGTGCAAGGAAATTGCCGCGAATACCGATACGTACACCAGGGTTCACGAGTATCCCAGAGATATTAGACTACATGTTAGTATTCCAAATGGGTTGCGGTGACATTGACCCTAGTTTTATAGAAGGATGCAATGATCTCTCGAATGCAGGAGCGCGATGGCAAAGTTGCCTGTAACAGAATACTTATCAATCCCCGTACTGATCAAAAGTTCATTTCTCACGGAAGACAGCAGTGGATCTTCCCTATCAGATATGCCATTTATGATTCTTTGGCCATGCATATATAGGAATAGGTGTGCTACCATCATTTTATATGGATAGACAGAGATGAAAATTGTCTAAGAAAGGATAATGGATATCTTTACCGGAGAATTTGGAATGCTGGAAGGAACGGCTATGTACCTGACTTGAGCCTGGAGAACAAAGCATACCGATGTTATCTTGCTGGGTTTGGCCTGATCTTTGTACATGCGTGGCTTTTTACAACTTACAATAAGCATTATAAGGTTGACATTATGATTCTGCTGTTTGGCAGGTAAATGACCTAACATGAAACCTGAAACAGAAAAGTATAGTAGAAACAATAAACAAGAACAAATCCTCCGTATATTGCAATGTTTATTCTCATCCCATGTTCTCCGTATCAGCATACGCCTCTCTCCCATATGTGTAGTGGAGTCCATTCCATGATGGACCAAAAGTGACGAACTTCCATTCAATAATTCCATGAGTGTTCAAAAATATCGAAGGAGTGTGCCTGTGGTGCGGGAACATGAGCCTTTTTTTTTTCTTTTGTGAGGCCATCCTGGTGTGTGCTCGCCACGGGAGTTTGGACGTATTGTTCCATTTCTTTCTGTGAATATCTCGCGGAGGCATTAAGGTTCCCTGATGCTGAAGGGTATTGTGTATCAATATCTGGTTTAGGTTTTCTGTTGATTTGGTCTGTACCCTGAGCTGAAAATTGTTAGTTTCTTTATTCGATATTCAAAGGGGAGAAATATTTGGAGACTTTCCTACACCCAAGACAAATATGGTGCAGTGGGATTGACATGCAAGGACCATCTTCATGAATGAAGCAAGAATTGACGGTCAATAGTGGCTGAGGCAGATAAGCTCAATGATTCGCATCCGTTGTTCAGTTTGTCATCAGGGTGCAGTGAGAAATGAACGCTCCAGACAAAGTGGGTGAGTTGAGATTGTTTGGTGACGTTAAACAGAGTGCGAGCGTTAGACTTGTGCATATGCCTTTCCCTCTCTCTCTCTCTCTTTGTGTGTGTGTGCCTAGTCATAAAGTACCGATTTATTGCTTGAATTATCGCGTCTAGAAGTGGTGTGGTCTTCGGAATGGGAGTGTATGGGACCGAAGTTTAGAGTGCCAAGATTGATGGTTGATGATTACCATGCTCTGAGGTGGTCGTCTCTTTTGGTCACTGTATGGCACTTAGGATGTGGCATGACGACATAGTGGTATAAACACGGCATCCTCATTGGACTAGGTGGATGACGGACTGCAATGGGAGTCGGAGATGTGATAGTTTGAATTGAACTGAGATGAGCAAGACGTGGTTTTGATGTTTCTCGTAGACTGAACCGATTTGAATTGTCGAAGATCTTGTGGGTGAGTGGGTGATATGATGACTAGTGACGGAAGTGTTGACATTGGCAAAAGAAGACCGCAAATTGAGACATAAACAGTAATATGGTTCCATCTTGATTAGGATAGATCATGGGGTCAGCTGGCTGGGTGATTGGTAATGGTTGAATTGGGAGGCGTCGAAAGACAACAGGGAGCTTGGTAGACGATCTGAAATATGAGGGTCAGTTACAAACTTCAAGGACCTTTTGTGAGCCTCACCGAAGCACCGTAGATAGTGAAATGTGAATAGTCGACAGTAGTTCATTGAAGTGGTTGACTGGTGGAATCCGTTGATTGAGGGCGTTTATTGACGTGGTTGTTTGAGGTGGCTGTTTGATTGTTGATCGAAGTGGTTGATTGGAGGTATTGGTGGACCAGTCTGCCGATTGTCCTGAAGCCGTAGCCCGCCATGGTTAGACTGGTTGATCGAGGTGGTTGGTCGAGGTGATTGAAGTGGTTGATTGGCGGTATCGGTGGTTGATGGACCAGTCTGCCGATTGTCCTGAAGCCGTAGCCCGCCACGGTCAGACTGGTGGGATCGGTTGATTGAGGTGGTTGATCGAGGTGGATGATCGAAGTGGGTGGTTGTTTGGTGGACCAGTCTGCCGATTGTCCTGAAGCCGTAGCCCGCCACGGTCAGACTGGAAGTTGCTGAAATGGATGATCGAGGTGGTTGATCGAGGTGGTTGGTCGAGGTGGTTGAAGTGGTTGATTGGCGGTATCGGTGGTTGATGGACCAGTCTGCCGATTGTCCTGAAGCCGTAGCCCGCCACGGTCAGACTGGTGGGATCGGTTGATTGAGGTGGTTGATCGAGGTGGATGATCGAAGTGGGTGGTTGTTTGGTGGACCAGTCTGCCGATTGTCCTGAAGCCGTAGCCCGCCACGGTCAGACTGGAAGTTGCTGAAATGGATGATCGAGGTGGTTGATCGAGGTGGTTGGTCGAGGTGGTTGAAGTGGTTGATTGGCGGTATCGGTGGTTGATGGACCAGTCTGCCGATTGTCCTGAAGCCGTAGCTCGCCACGGTCAGACTGGAAGTTGCTGAAATGGATGATCGAGGTGGTTGATCGAGGTGGTTGGTCGAGGTGGTTGAAGTGGTTGATTGGCGGTATCGGTGGTTGATGGACCAGTCTGCCGATTGTCCTGAAGCTGTGAAGCCCGCCACGGTCAGACTGGTGGAATCGGTTGGTCGAGGTGGTTGATCGAGGTGGTTGATCGAGGTGGTTGATCGAGGTAGTTGTTTGAGGTGGTTGATCGAAGTGGGTGGTTGTTTGGTGGACCAGTCTGCCGATTGTCCTGAAGCCGTAGCTCGCCACGGTCAGACTGGAAGTTGCTGAAATGGATGATCGAGGTGGTTGATCGAGGTGGTTGGTCGAGGTGGTTGAAGTGGTTGATTGGCGGTATCGGTGGTTGATGGACCAGTCTGCCGATTGTCCTGAAGCTGTGAAGCCCGCCACGGTCAGACTGGTGGAATCGGTTGGTCGAGGTGGTTGATCGAGGTGGTTGATCGAGGTAGTTGTTTGAGGTGGTTGATCGAAGTGGGTGGTTGTTTGGTGGACCAGCCTGCCGATTGTCCTGAAGCCGCAGCCCGCCACGGTCAGACTGGATATGTATGTTCGAAATGGATCCCGATGTTCGAAGTTGTTAATTGACTTGGCTTCTTGACCTGATTGAAAGAAGTGGATAGTTGATTGAAGAGGATAGTTGACCTCATGATTGACTTGGATGGAATTGGATGGATAGTAGACTTGGATTGATAATTGGACGGTTGGATGGATGAATGACTTGGATGGATGGTTGGATGGATGAATGACTTGGATAGATGGATGACTTGGGTGGATGAATGACTTGGATGGATGATTGACTTGACTTGACTTGACTGGATGACTTGGATGGATGAATGACTTGGATGGATGGTTGGATGGATGGATGACTTGGATGGATGACTTGGATAGATGAATGACTTGACTGGATGGTTGGATGATTGACTTGACTTGACTGGATGGTTGGATGATTGAATGACTTGGATAGATGGATGACTTGGATGGATGAATGACTTGGATGGATGGTTGGATGGATGACTTGGATGGATGACTTGGATAGATGAATGACTTGACTGGATGGTTGGATGATTGACTTGACTTGACTGGATGGTTGGATGATTGAATGACTTGGATAGATGGATGACTTGGATGGATGAATGACTTGGATGGATGGTTGGATGGATGACTTGGATGGATGACTTGGATAGATGAATGACTTGACTGGATGGTTGGATGATTGACTTGACTTGACTGGATGGTTGGATGATTGAATGACTTGGATAGATGGATGACTTGGATGGATGAATGACTTGGATGGATGGTTGGATGGATGACTTGGATGGATGACTTGGATAGATGAATGACTTGACTGGATGGTTGGATGATTGACTTGACTTGACTGGATGACTTGGATGGATGAATGACTTGGATGGATGGTTGGATGGATGGATGACTTGGATGGATGACTTGGATAGATGAATGACTTGACTGGATGGTTGGATGATTGACTTGACTTGACTGGATGGTTGGATGGATGAATGACTTGGATAGATGGATGACTTGGATGGATGACTTGGATGGATGACTTGGATGGATGACTTGGATGGATGACTTGGATGGATGAATGACTTGGATGGATGGTTGGATGGATGACTTGGATAGATGGATGACTTGGATGGATGAATGACTTGGATGGATGGTTGGATGGATGACTTGGATATCTGTCCAACTCAAGTGTCATCAAGGCTGCAGTCAAATGTTAGTTAATCTCAGGTTGTAGCAGGTAGTGGAAGACAGACATACTATTGAGAGTTGACATGGGTCGAGTGGCGATAGAAAAAAAACCCCCATGCGACACGTTGGTGTCATGATATGTCAACAAAGACAGTTTAAGGGGATATGTATGTATAGATGATGGAACATATTATGAGATCCACACTGATGATGGAACCTACTTGGGACTGATGAAACCCCTGATGGAATAGTGGAGATTGACAAGATGGGAGATGAGAAGGATGGGAAGTTGAAGAAGGAAGAAAAAAAAAAGAGGAGGATTTTGGGGGAGGGGGGTATTTATAGGTATGAGAATAGGTAGGAGATTGACTATTTGGGGAGGTGACAGTTGGGGAAGGTGCGACTCGTGTGGAAGGTGCGACTCGCCTGCCAGATTGAACAACGCTGCTGGGTTGAGTGGTATTGAATAATGAGATTGGGGGACATCAGAACCATTAGGTGCAAGTCTTCAATCCAGTGAAGATCCTATGAAGCAAATAAGTCTGTATAGCGTAGATGTTCAGACACTTGAAGCCTTTCTCTATGGTTAATTGGCCTATCAGGGTCAAAGAAACACTCGGTTGTAGCATAGCCTTTGAGATGAATTAAATTGAGAAGACGTACAGCCTGATCACCCTTGTCGATTTGACTAAGTCCACATTTGATGGAAGAGTGTCCCTAATGACCTGTCTCCATGAAAATAAAAGACAATATCAACTCACCTGAGCGTTGTTGGTTTGAGATCGCGTATACTATTTTGACTCCCGATATTGACATCGAGCAGTGGGGCAAGTGTCCTGGAGACAACATCAAGGTTTGATTTCGAGCAGACACCTTGACCTGCATCCCAATGTCTGTGGGAGGTCAGCATTTGCAACTTGATCATCCACCTGGTCATATCCTCTACAGGCACAATGAAGTCTAACTGGGCCTGTATATATGTTAGACAATGCAGAGGATGAAGTCGCAATGAGTTGCACGTTGACCTAGTCACTGCTTTAAATTCATGGAGCATCCTGCATTCACATCCCCCGTGTGCTATTACAGCGAGAACCTATCGACAATTTCACAAAGTCAATACGCGAAGAAGTGGATGGGCTGTTCTATACAACGCGAGGAGGCTGGACACGTTGGATTTTGCTTGGCTACCCTCAATGTTATGTAGTCTGAGGTTCAAAGAGCCAATTTCTTTGGAAAGGCCCTCGGCCCCTTGGGGTCGTGCTATATGAATGAGGGTTCAATGTATATCTATACATACAATTATAATGTACAAGGAGCTATTGACACCCAAGTAAGCTGGTGCAGATATCAATTCTAATGTCACATCATCAAAGGATATACATAGAAAAGTCTCTTGCGCAGAGTATGCTTTTTCCGGCTTTTTTCGCCGTCTACGAATAGATTGGAAAAGGATAAACTATCTGAAAGATTTCTTAGGAAGACTGGGAAGCCCGCTGAGAAACCTATTGAAAAGACCACGGAAAAGCCCTATAGGAAAGACATCATAGGGCCGCATAAGCAGCCGTATACTCCGTACCCTTGTTCGAGTTCAATCTGAGTGTGTCTGTCTCGACCTCTTCTTGGATGTCATTATCCAAATTTTCTCGCGTTCCCTTCACGCTTAAATTTAGATAACTGAGATAAAGGACACCACAAACAATCCATTGGTTGAGATATGGTCAATGTGCGAGATGTTGGTTTGGTTGCGTTCTTAGTACAGCGACAGCGACTTCTTCAGAGAAATTCAAATCGATTTGACCAAGAAAGCCTATGTCCATTCAGGTGGCTTGTGTTCACATGGATGCTATTGTGGTGGTGCCCTTCGTAATGAGACTGGAATTTTGGTCAGTTCTGCAACATTGACCGGCAATTTCAGAATGGCGACAGTGAGGTCGATAATGCGACGATGGCCCAATAGTCTAGGAAATGGCTGTCAGTATAGTTGTTTGCCCCAAGTGCATGTAGACGGAACCGGAGGCTTGAAATTCTCGGACAGCTAGGAACGCCACCAATCATGTCTTTTCTGTCGTCATTCGGTATCAGCACTGTTGTCCCTGGCCTGATTGTCACACAATGTCGGATAAATAACACAAATAAAATATAGTTTGAAACGCTCAGATCGCATCCGAAGATTTTCCCTGCATTAGTGTAATCGTTGTAAATTCCTCCGAATTGAAGTTCAAGGCAGATTCGAAGAGATCGCATTGCCACTTAGATGTGGAGACCGTCACGCGTATGGTCCACCTGATTGGGTGCTTGGCTGCCTTGGCTGCCTGACGGATCCGCCTTCGGTTTCTCTTCCCCAGATCTCATCTCGTATCTTGCCTGTCTTTCTTCCCATGCCTTCTCATTTTTGTACTTATTTCCTCTATCTTTCTATGTTTTAGGTCTACTACGATTAACGGTCAACCCTCTCAGCTCGCTTCAGGGCCGCGTTCCCGGTGATCTTTCGCTTTAGTTACCAATCAACGGGGATCCCCACTGCCTATCACAACGCTAGCGCCCATCAGCCACCGACTGCCGTCATACCTTATACCCCATCGTTCGTTCCATTAATTCTAGTTTCCCCAACTACACAACACACTCTCTCCAAGCCAACGATTCGCCATGTATGGAGAGGGCCGAGAGGAGGCCGCTAGGCTATATGTTCCCCCACTGCTTGAAGATGACGAGCGTCTGAACGATCCCGACGCTTCCGAAGATCTGCCGCCACCCGATGTCGAAGCAGGCAGCGCGCTTCCCGTCTGGCTGCGGGAGTCATCAAAGTCCTTTCGCTGGGGATGGGTGCCGCTACCTCTCCGAAAGGTCGGTCGCGCGACCGCCAATTGGGTCAAGGGCCCCGATCCGCCACATATGCTTCTGTTGAAGCCACTGTTTCCGCGAGTCCAAGAGCTTCCAGTCCAATATTTTGACCATTTCTTTCCCAAGCGCAAGTTCAAGACTGTATTCTTATTGCTGCTCTATATATCTTGGTTCTTGCCTTGGTTTCTGATTTTATTACACTCGCGCTCGTCCGGGTACATCGAAGGATATGGCCAGCCCCAGACGCTGTCCTGCTCAACAAACTTCTGGTACATACTAAACCGAATCCCATCTAGGTACAAAATTTGCTAATGCGAGTCATCTAGGGAATTCGATAATGGATGTGGTGTTAACGGAAACGACTGCCGCCCATTTTCTTCTTCAACCATTCCCTTCCGGTGTCCTGCGAATTGCCGTGATACTAAATTACTAGAGCCTCACGTTGTGGGAAACCATACATACAATTACCAAGGCCTAGTAATTGGAGGACCTAAGCCGGATTCCTCCGATCCAGCACTTTACCGGGCGGATAGCTTTATCTGCCAGGCAGCAATCCATGTCGGCGCAATCTCAAACGATGGGGGCTGCGGTGTTGCCAGACTTGAGGGTGCAGCGCACTCTTTCCCGTCAGTGAAGCAGCATGGCATTCTATCTGTTGGGTTTCCATCGACCTTCCCGAAAGCTTTCAGCTTCCTCCAGCTATCCTCGCCGCAAGCCAGCTGCCCGTCAGATCCCCGCTGGACGCTCCTCGGAATCACCGCTGCTGCCGTTGGCGTCCTATGGTTATTCTGTACATCACCGCCTGTACTGTTTTTCAGTACATTCTTCATGGTGTTCTGTCATACGGGGCTTGTTGGAGACCCGCCGTCGTATCCTTTCTTGACCGACCTTGTCTCCAGTCTTCTATCACGACTGTTGCCAGCGTCATTTGTCGTATACGTACTTTACAAGTTCTGTGCAGCACCGCTTTTGCAGCCACTCTCCTCGCCTATCTACCAGCTTTCAAAGATGTTCCTTTTCCTACCTCCACTTTTTATTGGAGCCCTGAACAATTATACCTTTGCGCGCTTGATTCCCTTACAGCGTCTGACCCCGATGGATATTCAGAAACAACCCGGGGCAAAGTTGGCGCTAGCTTTTGTCATCCCAATTGTGATTTTGGTTATACTGAGCCAGGCGTGGCAAATTCGCCAGGGAGGTCTGCTCCCACGGTTTTTGAAGATATACTGTACGATGGGGCTCATCATCTTAATTTTGCTTCCCCTTCCTGGTCTTCGCCTTCGAATTCATCATTATATCCTCGCCATTCTCCTCATGCCGGGAACTGCATTTCCCACTCGACCCTCGCTGATATACCAGGGTCTGTTGCTGGGTCTCTTCATCAACGGAGTTGCACGGTGGGGCTTTGCGTCGATCATCGAGACTCCGGCAGCTTTAGGAGAGCAAGCACCACTTGGAGATGGTATCCATGGCTGGTGGGGTGCTACCTATCCCAATATCACGACCGCATCTGTGAACATCTCCCTGCCAGAGCCAGGATCGGGCCACATCTATCGCGGCAATGGAAACATCACCTTCGCTCTGTGGGAACACGAGCGTATGGCAGATCTAGCAGTGGACGGTATCTCGGTTCTTCTGAACGACGTAGAGCGCTGGCGCGGTTATCTTGATGAGGACAAGCGTGGAGAATTTACCTGGCACCGCCATGGCCACGATGGCCTGGAGCTACAGACAAATCCTCGCCTGGTCAACCGTGATTTGGACACTAATCTTGACACTAATTCGGTTCTTTTGGCTGATAGTGATTTTGATGATCAACCTGAAGATCTATTTTTCCGATTCGCATTTTTGAGAGGCTCCGAGGCTGGCACTTACGGTCCGACAGGAGTCTGGCTGAGCGATGGCACGTGGTCGCCCCCTGCACCTCCAAAGAAATAGATTGCTTTCCCTCTGCATTGGTTAGAGAGGTTGTTCAAGTTTACGTTTATATCCCGCCACTTGGCAAGGCAGAATCTACACTTTTGGTTCATGTGTGCTGGACGCGCTGTACTCAATGGAGTAATAAAACAGGCACGGTGTTTGTCGGATTGCTCTCGTTCATAACTGGTTACAATAAATGATGTCAGTGGAGATACCTAAACTATGCTTAAATGTAGGTGCCAAGATGAACTTCACAAGGTTTAGACCACTGTGCCAACAGTATTCCAGATTTTATTAAGATGGGTGATGAATCCACTAACCGGATAATATTAGGTAGCAACAAGAACAAGGAACAATCTAAGCCAAAAACGCAGTAGCTCCTTTGCCACGCGATCGAGATCGAACTTGTCCGAGTGCACTAGCTAGTTGCAAGCCAAGAGTCCAATCAGCTGGCCTGGGGTTCTATGTATCGGTAAAGTGGGGTAGATCTATATTCGATAGCGACACGCAATTGGCGTTTGTTGAGATCGATCTCGGGAGAGGATCGAGACACCACTTAACCACTAGAGTACATCAGCTCCGTATCGTGATGTCATATCTCACGTCTCTAATCCAGAGTGGCAACATTAAAGACCATTGCGAAACAATTCCAGCATCTCCAACAAACAAATGTGAGAATGACATGGAGGCGATATGGCCAATCTCAATTTTCCAGACGAAGGACCGGACTTTTTGACTGATGATTCTCTTCATGAAGCTTATGAACTGGAGATTGAATCAGATAATGGCAAGAAAGTCCGATTCGGGGAACTAGTGGCAGGGAAAGGGGACTCGATCACAACGATTGTCATCTTTAGTGAGTCTTCTGCCACAGAAGACCGAATGGAATCAAGCTTATTGATCAGATGGCTGACCGACCCAATGCTAGTACGCCACTTCTTCTGCGTCTACGACCAAGACTACACCCGCTCCGTGTCCAAGCAAATGACCCAAAAATTACTGGATACAGTACCCGCCAGTGCGAGACCAGCTCAAGTCATTCTTCTCGGCTGTGGAGATCACAGCCTTATAGTGCCTTTTATGGAAGAGACAACGGACGAATTTCCAATCTACACAGATCCAACAGGGAGGATATACGAGAAACTACAGATGAAGAGGACAACGAGTGGGTTCACAGAGCCACCACCATATTCGGACTTCACATTGCCCACTGGTCTGGCGGAAGGATTGAAGCAGGTATGGAAGCGTGGATGGGCAGGTCTCCGCGGAGGCAATTGGAAACAGCAAGGTGGTGAGTGGATATTTCAGCGAGGAAAACTACGATTTGCACATCGGATGGAAGGGGCGAGTGATCATCTTACTGCGGATCGGTTGCTGGAGATCTTGAATGTCGCGCACGGGAAAAGTGATGACTTACCCTCAACCAGGGAGGAGGGAGAGGAGGCTGATGGAGAGGCGCAGGAAACAGCTTCTGAGAGTCGAGCACAAGGCACGGAATACATATATATCAGGCCTTAACATTCTGCGATGCCTTCAATTAGCGAACTATATGGTATATAATCTACGGAGTGGATATGGTGTCCATAACAATTATATAAACCCACTAGTACGCATAAATACCCAAGCAATATTTGCACTGATTTCAACCATAACATTTACCTTCCCTTCTACTATATTTTTTTTTTCAAATATCAGTTTTACCCTTTGTTTAAAACCAGAGAAATAGAAACACCTTTTTGACTTGTGACACACTTTGGCTGACTACTTCGGGTATATCTATGTTTTTTATTCAAACGCTGTCTTACTATTAGTACCATACGAGAAACCGGTCTAGGTCTGGTCAGGTTCTACAATTACCTCCGTACGGACTACGCCGTACGGAGTACTCGTATCTCGATAAAAGCAAATGACCACGTGATCGCAACCGAGCTAGCCAAGGCAGCCAACGGAGCCCAGAATTTGAAGCTTCAAATATTCCATACCTATTTTAGCCATTTTTATCTTACACTATACGCGGTAACTTGAAATCCATGGGGCCCGAGGAATCCAATGAGGAACGCGAGGTGCCAGGCGCGCTGATCCGACGCGCTGTAGGTGCTCCATCATAAGTTGCAGCTTAGAAAAAAAAAAAGAAAAATGCATGTCTAGCCAATCAAATATTAATCATGCATACAGTGCGATCAATGCCGCTTGAGAAAGGTATGCAGCTACAGCTCCAGGTGGCACGATGTCGTGACCCCATCTCACGCTGTCACAGATCCGATGCGATAAACGCACCCCATGTTCCAACTGTCGCAGCTCCAGCATTGCATGCCGATCTACCGGGGAAGGTCAGAAACCGTCAGAGCCCCGGCGACGGGTTTTAATCTCAAATCAATAGTACGAACATGTCCCACAAGCATAGGACACCATTGACTCGACCACAGTGAGAAAAAGATCGATTTGATCGAGGAACGCCTGGCAAGCATTGAAAGTACTCTTAAACAGCTAGCAGGGAATCCATCTCGACCACAGGGCTTCACAGTCCCAAACCCACGCGAGTCTCAGTTCGCTCCTTCGCCTCAGAAATCAACCCCCTCGCAGCCGTCATTCACTCCCCAGAACCATGAAAAGCACAAGGGGTCTTTATATCTGGCGAATCCTACCCTGGATCAGCATGATTCTAGCTCTGGCTTTGAGGGCAGCTCATCCTTGACTGCCCATGGGGCCTACGCGAGTGCGTTCCTTGAATCTGCTGTGTCCAAAAGCTCACCGCAGGTCTTATCCAGTCCGAAGATCAATGCAGCTCTCTCATCGCTGAAGCAGCTTGTCGGGATCCAGAACCAACGGCGAGAAGCGGACATGCAGGGGATTCGACCCACCAAGAATGCGAGATTACGCGTTAAATACGACATTCGTGATCTAGAGATGCCACCTCTACCATTGGTTCTAGACATGCTGAGAAAGATTCAAGGTACGGTTCAATCCAAAGAGATGTTTCCATACTCCTATCCTTACCTATTTAGAATCACCACCGGCCTGCTTTTGTGGCTATGCCCCTTTCCTCAGTGTGAAATATTTTACCGAAAAATGCCGTGAAGTTTACTTCTGCATAGACGATTACACCGATGCGGCGTTTATCATAACCAACTTTTGTCTCTACGGCATTTTTTACGAATATGGTGGCATGGAAAATGGTCCTTCTATACGGGCACAGCACCAGAACTACATTGAGATGTGTCGCGGCAACCTGGAGACAGCGCTTGCCAATTTGAATATCATGATGCCTGCAACCCATGAATCGATTATGGCGTTAGCTGTAGGGGTGAGTCCTCGTTTCCATCTTAATTTTGTTTAGAATATACCCTATTCGGCGTCCTTACTTACAAACACAGGCTATGCATGCACTCGAAATTTCCAAACCATCGGTTGGCTGGACGCTAGCATCAATAGCCATGAATCTGTGCCAGACACTCGGATATCATCGCTTAATCTCAATGGAACACGACCCCGTACCAGTCCAACAACAAAAGCAGCTTCTATTCTGGTCTGTCTACACAATGTTGAACATGCTGTCCCTGCGTCTAGGACGTGCTTCGCCCATCCAAAACTACGATATCAGTCTACCAATACCCGATGAGAACTCAGATGTCGTCTACCCATGGGGACACGTCTGCATGTTGTGGACTAAATGTGCAATTATACAAAGTGAAATTTACCAATATTTGTATAGCCCAGAAGCGTTGCAGAAGCCAGAAAGTGAACGAGTCACACATGCACGCAGATTAGGTGCTGAGATGCAGTCCAAGGTTATGGTACCGTTTGAGGTATATCCCCACCCTCGATTGGGTCATGATTGAGTCAAGGAGATGCTAATCTGAAACATGCAGGAATTCATCTCGTCTGGTACCAAAATATCCGAGATCGACCACATGTACCTCGCAACTGACAAGGTCAGCCGGCTGGCCATCATGACCTTAATTTACCGAGCAATTCCAGCGTCAACAGACTCCGGCACTGGCGCTACTTTCATACCCGAATGCATCGAGACAGCTCGAGAAGCATTGGAAGTCCACCGACAATGTGTTGCAGCGCTCAACGAGACCGACGATTTCATGAAAATATCCTATATGCACTGGTACGCATTCCGAAACAAAAAAAAACCGTCATCCATGATGCGATGGCCATACAATCTCGGACAAACAAATTCTCACAAAAGAAATATAGGGGCATCCTCCTATCCCCCTTCGTCCCCTTCATCGTACTATTCTGCAACATAATAACAACCTCCAACGCCGACGACCTCTCTCTACTCGAAGAGTTTATCGCCTCCCTCCAACCCCTGTGCGCTTTCTCCCAATCCATCGACCGACTGCACACCCTGTGCTCAGTGCTTGGCACTGTCGCACGCCTTTACTTCGAAGCCAACACCCGGACGCAAGAAGCCGCAGATCAAGACCAAAGTCTCGCTGAGGTCGGTCATGAATTCGATGTTTATCTCAGTGCACTCGGATTGGCACCTCCAACCTCTATGAACCCCCGAACAGCGGTGGTTACCCGGTCGGAAACTCGCAAGGATACTTACAGACAGATAATCCTACTATGCATGTCAGTCCGGCGGAATTGTCACAGCAACAAGTGGGTGGGTTCTCGGCGCCGGTCGAACCATCTCAGACGCAGGGACAGGGCTCGGGGACTGCTGCACAATTGGGAAATTGGTTTTGGGGAAACCAGTATATGATGGGGCTTTTGGAGGAGGATTTGTCGCAGGTCAATCCGGGGTGGTCGTGAAGAGACTACCGAGTGGTCATCTTAGGCTACATCTTGCTCACTAATCGTCTTACTTTCTCTAAGATACCTAGCTGGTATTATTGTTAATATGAATCTCGACTTCTAGACCCCGGTGATGTCTAAGCTACGTATTTCCCTTTCGATCCAGCAATACCTTGCATCCTTCTGCGCTCATAGCCACAATCGTTAAAGCCTGCTTCTCCTCGCCAGGTGGAACACTAGGTGTTTTAGGTGGCAACCTGAGCTCTGGGAACGTTTGAATGATTCGTACGATTGCACGGGAAGCTTCTGTTAGTGCAAATTCCTCTGCTAATTTAGCCAGCACAAGATCCATATCCTTGATTCACCTAATTCACTTACTGTGTAGACTTGTCCTTGGCCCTCCAAGAAAAGGCATGAATCCCCAACCTATACCATCTAGCTCTGGGCCCAGCCATCGTTCCGGACGGAAGCTGTTTGCGTCTTCACCGTACGAGCTTTTCAGTCAATGCATCTGGTTGACTGAATAGCCTACCCTGTGTATTTCGGTATAAGCTCCGGGGATCTACCAGTAGGGTCTCCATCGCTCGGGAGGAACGTCGTTTTAGTCGCAACACGAACGTTGACTGGAAGTTGCGGGTATAGTCGTTGAGCTGCAAAGTCACAATGAGTTACATCTCAGTTGCAGGATTGTAATGCTGTTCTCATCCAGTCACTTGCCAGCATGTTCTTCAGCACGACCTAAGAAAGTGGTTGCAGACTTTACTTTCTAATTTAACATTGAAGGGCCCTAATCTTTGGCAAAGATGCAACCAATATCATTCCCGACCACCACATGAGATATCGGAGTCCGCCAATACTCCGGGATCACGGTGGAGACAGTCTTAAATTAGAATTGACCAATGAGAGGGACAGTACGTAATGCGATCGGGGTCAATTGGAGTCAACAGAGTCCATCATCTCCATATACTTGACCTTAAGCTTTTCACGGATTTGAACTTTCAACTTTCCAAAAATCCCTCTACATGCCCAGTCCACATAATCACGACTCACCGTGAATGTCCTGACGAATTAAAACCTTGACTCAATATCAAATCTTCTTGAAATCACCGCAAGAAATCAAACAATACGAATAATAACAGAAACTCCATCATGATATCTGCCAGCCTGAACCCCAGCAACACAGAAACCAAAATGGCCATCCCAGAGCTGGAAGCAGCCGAAGCCGAAAAACCCGCCCAAGAGTCACGCGTCCTGATCATCATGACCGGCGGCACAATCTGCATGCAACCCTCACCAGCCGGCTTCGTCCCAGCACGGGGGTTCCAAGAGAAATGCATGGCCCCAGTCCCAACCTTCAACGACGGTTCAGCCAGCGCAACGATGGACGTGGTCGCCAACGCCGCGCACGAAATCAAAGAACATCCAAGTCTACGCACGCCAATGACCGCCTACGGGCGACAGGTGCGGTATACTGTTTTCGAGTTTGAAGAACTGCTCGACAGCAGCTCGATTGATGCAAGGGGCTGGACTCAGATCGCCGAGGCGATCGAGCGGAATTACACGCTTTTTGATGGATTCGTTGTCCTGCATGGAACGGACAGTCTGGCGTATACGTGCTCGGCGCTCAGCTTTATGTTGCAGAATCTTGGGAAGCCGGTTGTTCTTACTGGGTCGCAGGCGCCGATGCTTGAGCTCCAGAATGATGCTACGGATAATCTGCTGGGGTCGTTGGTTGTTGCAGGTCATTTTATGATCCCGGAGGTGTGCTTGTATTTTAATAATCGGTTGTTCCGGGGGAACCGGACGACGAAGGTTGCGGCGAGTGATTTTGCCGCGTTCGATGCGCCAAATTGTGCTCCGTTGGCTGTTACGAATTCTATGCGGACGAATGTTAATTGGGATAGGGTGCATCGTCCTACGAGCCTGGAGCCGTTTAGTATTCAGACCAATCTGGATACGACGCATGTTGCTTGTCTGCGGATCTTCCCTGGTATCAAGCCGGAAATGGTGGACGCGGTGCTGAAACTGGATGGCTTGCGCGGGTTGATCCTCGAGACGTTTGGCGCGGGCAATGCGCCCTCTGGGCAGGATAACGCCATGATCAATGTCTTGGCCAGTGCCATCCAGCGGGGGATTGTTATCGTGAACGTCACGCAATGTAAGTTACGTCCCCGTGGCTTGGCAGAAAAGGATATACTGATGTATCGTCTAGGCC
The DNA here is from genome assembly GCF_028826855.1 of Penicillium coprophilum. NCBI lineage: Eukaryota > Fungi > Ascomycota > Eurotiomycetes > Eurotiales > Aspergillaceae > Penicillium > Penicillium coprophilum. The sequence continues at coordinate 7,598,655 of NW_026622723.1, read as the reverse complement.
TCACGGGCAGCGTCAGTCCAGTCTATGCCACCGGCATGAGTCTCTCTCGAGCAGGAGTTGTAGCGGGACTTGACATGACAACCGAAGGAGCATTAACGAAACTCGCCTATCTCCTGGCGCTCCCCGAATCCACCCCGGAATCCATCGCCAAACAAATGTCAGTATCTCTCCGAGGAGAACTCACCGAATCATCATTGCCTATCTTCCGACACCCGGACGGCGCACTCCCCGAGCGCATCCAGACACTCACCTCCATGGGATATGCCATTGCCCTCGGCGACTTGGAGAAGGTCCAAGCCATCACCAAGACCGAACACCACTGGCTCCTGAACGACGCCGACTATTCCGGCAACACGCCCATCGTAAGCAATCATCCCATCTCACCCGTCCCCCCTGTTTCTTGTCTCACCCTATCTCTACCATCCCTTATCTTGTACACCACTAACCCCAACACAGCATCTAGCAGCCACTTCCCCATCCCTCCAAATCCTCCATTTCCTCCTATCGCAAGGCGGCTCCGTGCACCTCCGCAATCGCGCCGGCCGCACCCCGCTCTTCCTGGCCGCCAACGCCGGCCTCTCGGAACACACGCTCCTCCTCCGCAAATCCGGCGCTCATCTCCATTCAGACGAGCGACCCGCCGCCGAACTGCTAGCACGTCATCGTCCCTTCGTCTGGGGTATGGCTGGCGTTGGGCCGAAAGAGATCAGTCAGCGGGAGATGGAGGAGGAGTGGGAATGGGATGCTGGGAAGAATCAGATGATTCCCGGGTCGGCGCCTTAGGGTGTTTTCGTGGGAAGTCCGGGGTTTAAACTCAGACCGGACTGGATTGAGGGGTTTGGGGGGTTGGGGTTTGAGTTTAGGCGTTGTACGGAGTAGACGGAGTATCCGGAGTACCTTGGATGCATCATTCGGGGTATGTTTATGGATTGGCCTCATGGGTCTGTCGGTGTCTGTTTTGGGGAGAATACTTTGAAAGTGTGTACGGAGCACGGAGTACTCCGAATAATATAGAATATTATAAACAGAGTCGATTGTCCATCCGAAATCGCATTCCATTTCCGGTTAGATAAATATCATCATTCTACTCACATTGCCTGTTTTTAGCTGTTGCACCATCACCAGGCTGTAATACGGAATTTCATCCGCGGAGATCAACCCCTGCCGTAGCTGGGATTGAGCCACTAAGTGGGGAAGATAACACGATTTTTTTTGCTTTTTGCTTTTTTTTTTTTCTTTTCCGGGGTTTGATTGTTGGTTGTATTTATACAAGGCTCTTACTGCCAAGGTAGGGATATAGAACGTTGAGGTTCTAGATTTATAAGTTGGGCAAGACCTCCAACGATGTACTAGTACTTCGTTGTGGTGGGGTCAAGATTTGCTTTTTTTTTCTTTGCTTTTTTCTTATACCCAATGTATACTCCATGTATATACCCTATACGGAGTACGTACGTGTATAAGAGTATCTCCAATATTGCCCCATCGATCGCGAGAATAATCTCATTGCAGGAAATGATGTGATGGGCTTTTTTGCGGGGTTCAGGCACTAAATTGCTTCCTGTTTCTGAAAAAAATTCTCAAGGTACCTGGCCCGTAGACGTATCGGGTGAAATGGCAAGGTAGCACGTCAATTGATGCCAAGGTCCCAACACCATACAAGCACTAGCCCCCTTGGAGTAGGTCGATAGATATGGACACGTGAGCCTGTCCCTGGCAGCCAGTGGAACAGAAGGTCACCTGCGCGATTTAGGGGAACGGTTCCGCTATGGGTATATCAAGGCTTGGCATAGATGTATAGATGTATAGAGGTTGGAGTGTAGGGGGGTGTCAGTGTAGAAGTGCAAGGGAGAATAGAAGATGTATTCGATATATGACATATAAGAAAGAGACCGAGTCTACAAGTTCCCGAGTTGATCTTCCCGTGCTGCCGAAATTGCCTGCCGATTTACGTAAAACCCAGAGACCGCACTGTGGATTTTTTTTCTTTTTTCGTTTTTTTTCTTTTTTTTCCCTGATTTCTGGTCATTTTTGGTATAAGTTCGCAGATTTCGAGGAAAGAGGATAGAATATATAGGAAAGATAGAAGAGCAACCTGGGAATATAAAGACAGTCTTATCTTATCCTCTCCGCGTTTGAAATTATTAAAATTGCAGATCCGAAAAAAGAAGTGTAAGGTCTGATCGCGCTTTTCAACCTCTACCCCACCATCGCAAAGCCCTTCTCGCCAAGGCTTACTCCAGATTTCTCTTTTATCTGTCCTCCTGCCCTCTGGAACTTTCTTCCCTATACTTCCCCCTCCCATCAACCCGAATGACACAACCCCAGAAGACCATTGCCGTGGTCAACGCGACAGGCCGACAAGCGGCCTCACTGATCCGCGTCGCGTCCGCCGTGGGGTACTCAGTGCGCGCGCAAATCCATTCCCTGAAAGGCGTCATCGCACCAGAACTCCAACAACTCCCCAATGTGACCCTCCTGCAAGGCCCGCTCCTCGGCAACATCGCCCTGATGGACGAACTCTTCAAAGGCGCCCAACTCGCCTTCATCAACACCACTTCCCAGTCCGGCGACGAGGTAGCCATCGGCCGCGACTTGGCGGATGCCGCAAAACGATCCGGCTCAATCCAGCATTACATCTACAGCAGTATGCCGGATCATTCTGTTCACGGGCCATGGCCTGCTGTCCCGCAGTGGGCCCCCAAGTTCACCGTCGAGAACTATGTCCGTCAGCTCGGCATGCCGGCGACCTTTGTCTATGCCGGTATCTACAATAATAACTTCACGAGCTTGCCGTACCCGCTCTTCCAGATGGAGCTTCTGGAAGACGGGAGTTTCGAATGGCGTGCGCCGTTCGATCCGGAAATCCCGTTGCCGTGGCTCGATGCCGAGCATGATGTTGGCCCGACCCTGTTGCAGATCTTCAAGGATGGTACGAAGAAATGGAACGGTCATCGGTTAGTACAAAGAAAACCCTCCTTCCGATCTCGGACGACGGATCCCCGTCGGGAGTCCGTGGCTTGGAGAATACCCCGGGAAACCAAAACAAAGAAATCAGCTAACACCGACTTCTCGCTTAGCATTGCGCTCACATTTGAAACGCTCTCCCCGCTCCAAGTGTGCGCGGCCTTCTCCCGTGCCCTGGACCGTCCATGTCGGTACGTCCGCTCGCTAAAGATCGAGATCAAGGTCAATATCCCCCCGGGATATCGAGAACAGCTCGAGGCTCTGGAGGAGCTGTTTGGCAGATGTGGTGCCCCGTACTTCCCGCAGCCGGAGTTCTCACAGCCTGCCGCTGGCTCACCAAAGGGTCTTGGACCTGCGGGTGGAAAGGGCGCTGGTGCAGGTATGATGCAAGGACCTGGCGGTGTTGTCTCGCTGCGGGTGACAGATGAGTCTCGACATCTGTGGCAGGGCTGGCGCGATATGGAAGAGTATGCGCGTGAGGTGTTCCCTGTAGAAGAAGAGGCAAACGGTCTTGACTGGATGGTTTGAGAAGTTTGTTCTATGTGATTTGCTTTTGTGGCTCTAGCCTTGTCTTTTTTCTTTTCTTACGACAGTTCGATCTGGGCAGAGATGTGCATGGTGATGTGTTCTGTGCATGTTGAACTGCCCTTTCTGTTTTTCTTCTTAATCATTGCATTCTTGGCGAACGGGCATGGGATATACGGACTTTCATGACTTAACCTCGGTTCTTAATCGGAAGATGCTTGGGGGTAGCATTGGACGAGGATTCATTTTGCTTTGTGATTTGGTTTGGGTTTGGATTTGATATCTGATCCAACCTGAAAAAAAAGTTGTTTGTTTTTGCTTTGCTTTCCAATATTGCTGTTTTCTTTTTACTTGACTTTCCAGGTTCAATGAACCTCATCCTCAACCCCAAGCTTCGAAAAGAGAAAAACAAAATATGGAATAAGATATCCCGACTCTGGTTACTGGCCAAGAGAAACATTTGCTCAATGCGAATATGCCCACGTTCCACTTTCCAATTTCCACTTCTCCCTTACTATATCCTAGCACCTTGCCACCTCCCTAGGACCGCAATCCAAATCCCGGACCTCATCTCCCGACTCTTTTTCGTCTGAATCGACAACACATAAAGTGCCTCGTGCCCACTGACCCCAATCGACCAGTCCTGCAGGTCCCGTGCGTCCATATTGAAGGTTCACACGCTCGCGCAGACCGCTCCTCTTATCTAACCGACACGAACAAATCAAATGGGAAGTTCATGGACTCGGACCCCGGACAGAAATACAACTCGAGTTGAAAGAGGGGCTATCAAAGACATCAGTCCTCCCTCATGTGAATGTCTCGATATAATTATGCGATATAGGTATACCCTATACTTCCATGAATAGACTCTACCCAAGAGTCAAAGAATGAGGGCCGTCGAAATAGAGTATTTCTTATCTTTAGTTTAGATTTTATGATTGCTTTTTCTTTTATCTTTGGTCCCCGCTGTCTCATCCTGCCGGCGTTGACTTGATTGATCTATTAATTGTGGCTATGTGGCTGTGCGAGTTTATGGATGACCTACAATATAGAGTCTATATAAAGTAAGGTATGGTTATTTAGCAACTATAGAGCCCATGGGCTATTGACCTGACAACCTCTACTGCATAGTACTTGGGAGAGATGTATGCATTGCTCTATTTGAAACTTCTTCTAGACATACAAGCTTTGTTGTCTAGGTGCATATGACAAACAAAATCAAAACATTGAAGATTGAGTCTCTCTATAACCACAACCGTATGAATACCCCTGTCCCAGAATAGAAAAGTACCCACAAGATCAGCGTCAGAGTTTTCTGACCATTTTGGCCTTATGATGTAGTATTGACACCTGAGGCCGATTACCCTGGTAACAACCCCCACCAGGGCAGGACAACGGTGGTACACAAAAATACATTGGGTCTCCGCTGTGGCACCGTGAAACAAGAAGTACCGACAAGTATCGTCGAGTAGCTTCTTAGCTCTTCTCCATGCATAGCTTTTTTTTTTCCCGGTTCCTGAAATACCTTCTTCCCTCTCCTTAATCTTTCCCTCCATTCTTCCTTCTAAAAGTCTTCTGCATTTTTATTTACGACTCTTTCACGAAATACATTATGTCTAACGATCAATCCCTCCTTGAGCGCGTCGAGATGCCTAGCATCCCTGAGGCTGCTATGAAGAAGATTGCTGTCCTCGAGGAGCAATTTTCTCGTGCTGAGGTTGAGCAATGTACGTTGAATTCCTACTTTCCAGTTCTTTTTTTATGGTGGGGGAAGCAAAACAAATTGCAGCGTCTACTCTACCATGGGAATCGCGATTGGAAAGCGTAAACATGGACAAATTGCTAATATACATACTCTACAGTGCGTCACTCTGTCAAGCTCATGGCTCCTTTGATCCAGAAGCGCAGCGAGATCATCAACATCCCCGAGGTCCAGGCTGAGTTCTGGATGCGCGTGTTCGCCAGTGCTCCCCAGGAGATCGACGAGTACATTCTGTCCAGCGATGCCCAGGTCCTCGGCGAGAGCTTGAAGACCATGAACGTCGAGCGATTCGAGCTTGATGCTCAAGGCAATGGCGAGCCCCGCAGTTTGCGTTTCACCTTCGAGTTCAAGACCGGTGATGAGAACCCCTTCTTCACCAACGAGAAGCTCGTCAAGGATTTCTACTGGCGCCAGGAGGTCTCCAAGAACGCCGCTGGCAAGACCCGCACCTGGGAGGGTCTTGTCTCCGAGCCCGTCCGCATTAACTGGAAGAAGGATAAGGATTTGACCAAGGGCATGCTCGATGCTGCCTGCGACCTTGCTGAGGCCGAGAAGAAGAAGGGCGGTGACCGTAAGAAGTTGCCCGAGTACGCTGCTCTTGTTAAGAAGGTTCAGGAGGCCGAGGCTGAGATGGCCGAGGCCGAGGATGACGAGGATGATGAGGACCCCAGCCCCATTGGCATGAGCTTCTTCGGATTCTTCGGATACCGCGGCCGTGATGTCTCTGCTGCTCGGTCCCAGGAGGCTGCCAAGGAGATTGAGGCTCGCTGGGCTAAGATCCAGAAGGGTGAGGAGATCGATGAGGCTGGTGACTCTGACTCCGATGATGAAGAGGAGGAGGACCCCCACGGTCTTGAGGAAATCGACATCTACCCCGATGGAGATGATCTTGCTGTTGCCATTGCCGAGGACCTTTGGCCCGATGCGCTCAACTACTACGGTATGTCGATCCCACACAGCGAGTGAGACGTTTCCGCTAACTTTGACCGCAGTTCAATCCTTCCAGATGGGCGAAGAGCTCGAAGATATGGACCTCGATATGGAGGAATTGGACGGAGAGGACTCTGATGAAGATAGTGAGTCGCGCCCGCGCAAGAAGGCTCGCAACTAAACCATTTGCACCCGAAACGCCAAAACCCCCTTTTGATGATTTTTGCTTTTTTCCTAACCACATGATTTTTGTATTATCACAGTGCAATGAGGAGGATTAATAATAAGACGAGGACGAATATGAGTGCCGCGATACAAAACGAGGACCATGTATCTAGTTGGAAAAGTTAGTTTGAACTTGAGATTCCCATACCACATCAGACCACCCCAGTAGAGATCCAGCATAGATGGAGTAGGCCGAGAAAATGGAGCTGTCTTACCCTCATTCTTGCGTACAATATGTTTGATACGCGACATCCCATTCGCCAATTTCCCCCCAACCCGGTCCGCTAGCGTATCAACCTCATCAATCATGACAGCCTGGTCCTCCAACTCACGACCCATATCATCAGCCTGCTGGCGCAGATTACCAACAGTGCGAAAAACACCATCAAGCTGCTCATCCTGCTCATGCATAAGCTCATATTGTCGCTGCTGCTCCATAGAAGCATAATAATCCTCCCCGCCACGACCGCGCTCCTCCTCCTCAAGCGCCGCATCAAATTCCGTAGGATTGGGCAGCGTGTCAACAGCAGAATTAGAAACAGTCTGCTGCAGCTCCTGGTGCATTTTCTCGACCTCGTCACCGACATCGTCGACGAGCTTGCGCCGTCGCTGCACCTCCTCTAGCTCCAATCCATAGCGGTAGGGGTCTTGTTCGATTGCGCGGACACTTTCGACAAGGTCGTTGAGGTCGGCTGTTAGCTCTGTTAATGTTGTTTCAAGCTCGGAGCGAGCTTGTTTGAGTTCTGGGTTGGATGGGCTTTTAGCTAGCGACCGGATGCGGAGGTATGAGGAGAAGAGCGGCCGGCTGGTTTGTAGTGTTGAGACGACGTCGCTGGTGCGTTGGTGGTTAGTTGGAGTTGGGCTTTAGGGTTGGTGTATAGCTCACGCTTGAACTTGTAGGAAAGGGTCTGCGTGCTCCATGGTTGCGGTGAGGTGTATTGGGTGTGTGTTGTTGATAGTTCTCGGCCCCGGGTTGGTCCACGGGTGAGTCTGGAGCGGTGGAGGCGGGTGTTGCTGACTGATATCTACGGTGGGTCTTTGGGACAACTGCGCATTTTTGGCCTGATGAAAAAGCATTTCTGCCTTGAGATAGACTGCACGACACACAGCCCTGCATTTCGAGGATTTGTCAGGGAAGCAAACATGCGCAAGTCGACAAACAAATACAGCTGCAGACCATTTCGGCTTTGGGCTTATATCTTTAATTTCACTGACAATGCCAGGAACCAACATGGTCTATTCATGCATCTATCTCTGCTGTCTTGCCCTAGAAGCTCAGGGTATTAGGATGGGTCTCGATCGAGCTTTTACCTCGATGTTAGCGAAAATGTCGTTCATGATTCATGCAGCTGTGCTCTAGATCATGTAGTAGCTTGAGTTTTGCTCATGAGAACTACGGAGACCTAGACTTGCTCGACTTCTAGGAATTTCGTCGCTGAGAGTGCTTTGGCTGTTGTTGGCCTTCAGATGTGGTAAGATATGCGCCCAATACTCAAATAGTTGCAATGTGCCAAACCGATCTATAACAAAAGGCCGGCCGCTCAAATCAGCCCTCAACGAAAGTAACCCAGACACCTGAAGCAAGTATTGAGAATGACCGCCTATTGAACCTAACCAGGTGCCGCCTCATCGCGTAACCAGCGCCGTTTTCCATGCTTGGGACTTCCTTTCCATCTGACTACCGTGGTATTACCCTTGCACGGGCGACTACCTACGTATGCCACCCGGCACCTATCTCTTTCATTGGCTATTACCTCGGCTCCGCTTTTGTCGCCATCTCAAAGAAACTATAGGCATACAGTGTGGTACACTAATCTCAATTAATACACATCGATAGAGGGCATCTGCTTATACTGCCGTGAAATATCTTTCTTCTAGAGCTCTTGAGTGGTCTTTTCAGCGGTGTTCTTCGTAGGTTTCTTATCAATCTAATTTTCCTCCTTTCTGGTCTTATATACAGATGATAGCAGCTCCTGTCCGTTCCTACAGGCTTCATGGCTACGTGGGCAAATGCAACCTCAGATAGTCTGGTGTGTTATAATCCAGAGGCTTGAAAGAATTGAAGCAGAAATGTAGGAATATGCAGTTAGTTATAGTTCCAGTTATGCTATTGGGCACTGGCCAATTGATTGGTCTCGCCGTTATGTTTTGTATAATTTCTCATTAATTCATTCATATTGAACCGCCTGGCGCTCATAGTTATTCCTTTAGGCGCTCCCATGTGACATGGTCTATCTAATAACTTCCACCGACTTGCCGGTCTACCTGGTCATTGACCGGCTTTATGGGTATCCTGACTCCTGTGCTCGATGACATCGGAGACCTGCAGAGCCGCATATTCAACATCGTCGGTGATTTTGTTGGTAGTATCCTCCTTATCATCCGCGCGACTAGACTCAGGCATGCGAGCTTTCAAGTAAGCCTCTGTGCCAACTACCAAAACAGTCAGAGCTTCGTATCTCAATATCAAGTCCAGTGTAAAACTCACATAAGACCAGATATGCATACTTGCTGGCCACAGGGAGCCAGATAGTCATCGCAACAATCTGGCCAAAACCCCAATCTGAAAAGTCAACCACTTCGCTGCGTTTAAACTGGTAAAAACACAAACATTCTAGAGATACAGCTGCTAGAAAGAGTAGTTCAACACAAAACGTGAGCATAATTGGTAGCTTCTTGAGCCATTGACCCCAACGTGAAGCAAGCATTTGTCGAACTTTGAACGGAAAATCGCGAGCGCCGAGACGAGTGCAAGTCCTCTGACAAAAGGTCTCAACATTCATCATTTTCACGATATATAACCGAAGCCACAAGATAACATCCAGCCCAAACACAGTCAAACAATACGGATTGAGCAACCCCCAGATAAGCCTGCGCGAGAGCTTTAGGGCATCTTGATCTTCCCGAAGTGGACAATAAATCAGTGGCGGCGCAAACCCACCACAGCTTTCCGGCCACCCGTTATATTTGAAAGTTTCGAGTTGATCAGGCGATGGAAGCTTATGCATCCAGTACAACGCGAACTCAGAAAGGACAATAGTCGTAATAGATAAGAAAAAGACCCAGGCCTCTGTCAAGTGCATTTTCTGGAGACTCCACATACCCATGACAACGGGCAATAGACCAGCGCTGGACACTATTCCTGCCATGCCGTTATTCGCCCAGAGGGAGGGCATGGTGTAGGCTTCAAATATAGTAGTTGACTTCTTAGCGAGTAGAATTGCGGCTTGTGAGGCGATCATGAAAAAGCATTGAGCTTCTTGGAATTCAACGAGGATAACCTTTGTGATGCGGTCATGCTGGTTGAAGAAACGCCGGATTTTGGGGATGATTTTCCCTTTGGTTTGCTTTGTGGGCGGTGTTATCTTGTGAGGCTGCTTTCCTCTGGTACAGAAGGAGTCTAGGAGTGAGAAGATGTGAAATGAGCGGAGGACGATCCAGAAATAGAAGACCATTGCTAGTTGCATCAAGTATGAGACGAAGACCTGTTGATGTAAATTTAGCACGGAAGTTTTCTGTTGGTAAAACTGGAATGACGCACGCCAGGTCCTCCGATGTCTGTATTGACCCCATCTTTGATCTCGAGGCAGGCAGAGCTCCGAAAGTACTGGTTGCCCTTCATGGTGTTGACCTTGAATCCAAAGTTTTCCCCGCCACCTAACTTCCCACAGCCACCTAGATCAGGATATGGGCTCTTGCAGTAGTCCTTCAGACATGTCTCCACGAGATCACTCAAGTTGATGCCGAAGGTGCCTTCTGCTCTGTTCCTGCATTTGCCGAGATTCTCGAAGGACTTAAAGACATGCTTTGGATCAAGACACGGCTCAGTGTAATTGGTGGCCATCGCACTTATAGCATTGGAAATGGAGACTAACAGAAGTAGGAATTTAGCCCCAATGGCGGAGATAATCAAGTAATTTAAACTCCAAAGGCCTGCATGACTTGGATCACTTCAAATAGCTAATTCTTTTACCTAGTTACAAGGCTGACAGCGCCCCGTTAGGACCCTGTCCCGTGTTGCTTGCGTTAGCTTATCCTAGGATGCGGCTGATGTTTGCTGTGATTGGATGGTGGAAGGATCTGCGCCCAACTGGCCCTTGGCAATCTGCCCGGGTTTTTTTCCCAGTGAGGCGATGAAGCAGCCCCTTCATACCTGCTTGCATATCCATAGAAAGCCCTATTACCGTACACATGTACGTGCTTATGCAGCTATGTGCCCTGGGCCATTTAGATACTAGCAGTTATTAGTTTAAAGCACTGCATATTTGATAATATCTATAAATATCATGGAGCCATTTTAGATATACTATGGAGTACGGTGTGTCTTGGCAAATAAGGTCCCAGAAAGGAGCAAAGGCAATATCAAACGTAAAGCTCCTCGCCTATGATATTGAACTAATGTAGGTAGAACAATGCAGATGACTTTACTGGGTTTCGCTGGAGAAAATCATCGTGGAGTGGGCTGGAACGCCCTGTCAATCTAGCCTAATAGCAGGAGCGGCATGCGGCTCTCTAGGTGGCGATCGCAGTGTGAACTAGGAGTGTTACCTTCACTACAAACACGCTGTCAAAAACAGAAGCGACATATTTTGATTCTTCTTGTATAATATGCAGCGGAAATGGATATATTTAGCAAATTTGATACTGCAAGCTTAGCGAATGAGGCGATCCCAATAGCTATCAAGAGCCACGCCGACGCCTCCAGAGACGGAACCTCTAAAACTTGCTCACCGGTTAAACTGCTTGAAAAAATTTATAATTCAACTGCTACAGAACTCTGTAGTCAATTTCCATAACTTCAGCACGACTGTCACTCCTTTTCGGGCATTGGACGTCGGTGAAGTAGGCCAGCTTAGAAAAATAGGCCTCTATTATCATCACAAGATAGGCTGGATTGGATGAATGGAGCATATGATGCAGCACTTTGTTGATTTTGTTTCTCTCCGTTAGTTGGATCAGCGCCACGATGTTCCGAGCAGCAGCTACACTCTATAATACAACATCCAATGCCCTTTGTTATCTGCATCGTTGAAAGGAGCATATAGTGGAGAGCGATGTTAAAAGCTTTCTCAAATTGGGCAAAAACAAAGCATCAATCACACAAAATCAGCCACCCCACTCCTGGCCGCTATACACCTTCACACTAAGGTCCAATACTGGCCATTATCGTAGATAAATATCCCGCATTTATCTTGCCAATTACCGCTAATCTATACCACCGGGATTCAAAAGGTAGGAACCGGACGAGGCTTAGCAACCTTTTCATACACTGCCATGAACCGCAATAGTGTTTTCTCCTCATCTGCTTTGGCCACCAGACATAGACCAAACGGCCGGCCATTGTAGCGAAGTTGTCCAATTGGGACTGTGGCAACAGGATACCCTAAGTATATCAGCAACGGCGTCTTCATAGTATAATGAATGAGCGTTACCTGCTGCTGCAGCATGAACACATAACGAGGAGTCCCCCGGAGCTACCAGGACATTGATGTTTTCTTTGTCAAATAGATCATCCAAAATAGCTCTCGCAGCGCTGCGAAGGTCCTGTTTGAGTTTATCTATCTGATGTTTTTCTTCTGTGGCGACCATTGCTCCTTCCAGATCATTCTGCTCGATGAATGCTGCATCGTGTTAGTAGTTATTAGGCATAAAATCGTAGGGCTTCTCTCTCTGTCAACCTACGAGCTGGAAGGGCTTTTTCGCTGTTTTTTCTATTGAACTCGACGATATCTGCAACGCTTGTTACAGGGCACTCGTCGAAACAGCAAATAAACTGAGGGATGCAGAGATTCCTAAAATCCCAATCTAGAAATAGTCAGTCGCCCCAATCTCCTCTGGTACCCGGACTGAAGCAACCTACATGCGATTGGCAATATAGTAGTCGGTAAGGCCGAGGGGTCACTGCATTGGACTGGATATTTTAGAGCACAGCCTCCGTTTCGTAGAGCGGAAATCGTCTCCTCGTATTCTTCTATCTAAAATCAGCTGTTAGAGCTGTGAAGGTTATCATGAAATGAGTAACGCGCCATTTGCTCAGCTGTACCCTCTAACTGCGGACAAAGGTCTGGGGATAAGCTCCAAGTCTTTGGATCTAGGAAGCCCACCAAAAGACCTTGCCAAGAGCCCAATTGGGGGGAGGTAAACAGGCGACCGAGTAGAATTTCACAAAGAACACGAACGTCAGCTGCTGACTTTGCCATGGGCCCCGGACTGTCAAAGAACTCGGTCATGGTGTATAACCCAGTAGTATCCTGGGCCCCGGGAGTAGGCTTCAGTGCATAAAGGCCGGCTCGTGTTGATGGGGTCACAATAGAACCTACGGTCTCAGTGGCCATGGCAAGAGGGCTAAATCCAGCGGCTACAGCGACCGCAGAGCCAGTGGATGAGCCGCCAGGAGCCTACTCAGTATCAGTAAAAATGAAAGATATCTAAGATTTTTCGCACTCGCCGAATGGCCAAGTATCTTCTCGTCATCCTCTATTTTTCCAACATACGGCGACAGAGTTTGACCGCCATGAGCAGACCAACCGGGCATCATCATGGTCATTTTCATGCCAGCAAATTCCTAGAATAACAGTCAATTCAATGAAGCTCCCTAGAAAATTGAACATCCACTGACAGTCATATTAGCCTTTCCCAAGATAATCATACCAGCATCAATCAGCCGCTGGGTGATAGCTCCGTTCTTTGACGCCCTGGCTCCAACGAACGCATGTGATCCAGCTGTAGTGCTCATACCAAGCTCCGACGCGGTTACAAAGCTGTCTTTCAGAATTATGGGAATTCCATGAAATGGGCCTCGGATTTGCCCCTTCTGGCGCTCATCATCTCGAGCCTCGGCGATTTTAAGGACCTGATCGCGCGGGGCAGGCGAAATCAGCGCATTGAGTGCAGGCTCATAGCGATGGATTTGTGCCAAATACGTTTCAACAATATGAGCACTCGTGGTCTTTTTCTCTTCGAGTAGCTGCTGCAGGTCAACCGCGTTGATTGTGAGGACGTTGACGGTCATTTCTGCTCTGAAGCTTGAGATTTGGGCGAAGGGCTATGGGAAAAACTCGAACATAGGGGCATCTGGGGGTATTATCAATTCAAGAGTAGTGCGAGCACGTGTTTGGATGAGATCCTGCTGCCTGGTCTCTAGATATCTCTTCTCGTGGCGCAAGATTAGTCAAGATAACGCATGACAAGGTACTTTGTGATTCCAATCTTGAAATTTACAAAAGGCGAGCGCCCATCCATTACTATGCGTTGTGTAAGAATTTTATCTCCTTCCCGTCCTTTAACATCTGAAGCTATCTTTCCACGGTATCGCAGATAGATTGCGGCTTCGCCCAGTGCGGACGTTCTCTATTCTCCAACTTCCCACCTTGGCTACTTACCAAGTAATATGGAGTCACATTATTCTGACATGCAAAGAGGATTCTCGGTGTCTCAATGGAATGGTCTACATGGTGCCTGCGTGTCTTCTCTTGCCACTGAAAGAGGGCAGTTTTAGCGAAAGGGCCTTCATAAATTCCGTCATATCTCCATAGTATTGTCAACAGCTATCATATAACCTACTGTGTTACTAGGCCACTTTCTATGCACCTTTTTGTGTGAATTCTTAAGAAAGTGGTAATAGGTAGCGCTGTTAATTACATTATACCACATTTACGGAGTACTCCGTAGAAGAATAACGGTTGTTACCTAGTCTAGTACCTGGCAAGCGGAATGGTGGAAAGGATATAATATTCCTTCTGTAGGGACTATTTTTTTTCCACTTCTGAGGGGAGGCGCTTCTATACCCCTTCGTCCCTCATTCTTAGATATCATAACAATAATTCGATCTGGCTCCCAAGTCCTATCAAGATATAAGAACGTGAGATACGCTGACCACTGCTTCAAGCATTTACCCGTTAGACTAAAGGGCCATAACAAAGTCATTTCATGGAATTGACTTGGCTGCCGTGGCATATATATATATGTATGTAATCCACCTTCGGGCTCACAAATGATTATATACGTAATCCCTAGCAAGCGACAAAGGAATATAGGGAATGAAGAAGTCAAACATATATCATGACCCTTGGTCCCATTCCTCCAAGTCCCCTGTCTGTTGCATATAAATGTTATAGACTACTATCACTAATTATAGGGGGTGTTAGAAGTTTTATGATATCTATAGTTGCTCCTAGCAGTATTAGTCCTATAGCACAGCTAAACTACTTTCTCTCCACATGGAACAATACAATTTTCCAGAGAACCCAATACCTTGTAGGAATCTGTATTCTCAATATGATAAAAATTCGTCAATATCTACAATCAGTTTAGCGTTGACATAGGTATGAGTTACTTTAAGCCAGCACCTTCCATCACCAGCACAAGTGGCTCAGTGGTTGCCTTCGTGGTCTAGTTGGTCATGACGTCGGTCTCATATCCTTCAAACCTGTAAAGGTTTCTTATGACATTCTTGGCAACAAGATTGACATCCGAAGGTCTCCAGTTCGAACCTGGACGAGGGCATTTCTTTTTTTCCTTTTTTTTTTTTTTTTTTTTTTTTTTTTTTTTCCGCACCGCCTAGAACATTAAGCAGTTATGTGGGGGCCGTTTTCTGGTGGGCAGTGGGCACGGGCCCGATGCCTGTGGAAACATCTTACCAACGAACCGAACCCCTAGAGGGAACGAAGTAAATTAATCCTTGGGCTATCAATGTGCGACACTTTTTTATATCTACCTCTGACCGTTTCGGGTCAAACTCTGTGCGCAATAGACCACACATAGGCTGGGCTTACACATATTTGATCAGCCGTTCAACATACATACCAGTGGGTTTCTACGGTCGGACCCGCCCGTCTATATACCGGGCAACCGTGTTAGTCTTGCACAATACATGGATAGGAAACCGGTGGGTACTTATTTCGTCTGTAGCTTCGAAAGTGTTCCAATCGGCCCAGATGATGCCCCGGTTGTGAATAAGCCTCTTTGGTCAATTACCAGCCAAACAGGGCTTTGACTATAGATGTTGTCAGTTGCGATATGAAATGAATATTATGTAGCTGAAAAAGAAGCGCATTGCTATGGCAAGAATGGATAAATCAAAGACTGCAAAATGCCCAGAGTGTATAATTAAGAATATCAATATGTCGGGGGCGAATTGAATCCTACATAAGTGAGTCTTAGCCTTTCATTATCATTCATTCATTCAGGAGAGAATATGATCGCAGAAGTGCTTAGTTGAGTCATGTGATTGTATGTCCAGGTGAAACTCGTTTGATATTGACGATGATACCCTTGAGAATATGATTCTAGCAGAGGTATGTATATATTCGCCCTTTGATCAACATAATTGGACACAAGAGGTGGATGATACAAAGATACAACCAAACACAGATTTGACCGAGGAATTGTGGGGGGGGATATCATAGATTATTAGAATTAAAGTCATTAAGTCCTTGGGTTTTCCGGCAACTCGTGGACAGTAGGAGTCTCATCTTTGTGGCCAGGTAGCTCTGACACAGAAGCTTGACCTTCCAACTCGCTTGGCCTGGTTGAAGGGCTGCCTAGCTCGCTCCGAATATCTGAGGGCGGAACAGAATGATATTGTGCCATCGATGCTTCGGTGACGGGTGCCGGATTTTGTTGTAGTTGCTTCTTTGAGCGACGACGCATGAAAAACCAAAACAAGGCGAAAATGATTGCTAAGCCAGCAACGCCACCAACCACGCCACCTGCGATGGCGCCAGTATGTGAACTAGAAGAGCTACTCGACGTCGGGGAGCTGCTCGATGTCACGTAGCCGGTTGATGGCGAGGAGCTGTCCGATGCTGTGCTCGATGCTGTGCTCGATGTTGGGGAGGTGCTCGGTATTGAGGAGCTGCTGGATGTTGTATTCACGCCTGCTCATATCAGCTTTGAGCTTATCTCGAGTATGCAGGAGTTGAATCTTACCAGGTGAAAGTATCGGGAGCCATGCCGTACCGCCAATTGTGGGATCCCCTGGTACCGCACACCCAACCCCGGAACTCATTCTAAACCCTGATTCTCCCTGCTCACAACAAAAAAGTCCACCATCCTTGTTCTTGTAAAGATCCCAGGTTTCGTTGGCGCAGTGTGCTGGATTTTTGATTGTGTCCCTACAATCTCCCTTATCCGGACAACACGCACCTGTGTAGGCGTTGGTACAAATTGAGCCGCTGGGGCAGCATCGGAAGATACCGTGCGATGCATTGGTAGAGCATTCGTCTGGAAGGCAGGAACCATTTCTGCGTACTGCCCATCCGCTCGGCGGACCCCAAGGATCTTTAGAGATAGACATGATAGGCAGTAAGAAACAAAATAAATGAAAGAGAAGGAAAGAAGACAAAAGTAACGGATATCAAATCAACCAAGGGCGACGGGACATCCAAAATTAGCAATGATCTTTAAAGAATGAGCATGAGAAAAACACAAGAGACTAGTGAAATTCAGGGGGCTTGCATTGTGGAGGGACCCTACGCTATGGCCTTACATTGGTGTATGCGTATTAATCTCAGCCGCAGGACCAGTCTTGGCGTAGGTGTTTCCTGATTTGTAGGCCCAGTACGAAGTACATATAACTCTCTGCTGTCAGAATTACCATGTCAGTTCTTTGACTTTCGAGGGTCTAAAGAATGCCATGGATAAATACTTTCTGAGCAAAAGGAAGACAGACCTAGACAAAGCACGGAGCAATGCCCCACTTGGGCTGGGGATGTTCCCGTGTTTTACAAGCTTGAGGAGTTGTGATAGAACAAGGAAAAGATCAACCACGGAGTAATCTATGCTCCGGAAAATGGTAAGGTAGACACGGATTAGTGGGTCTCATGGTCCTGGAATGAAGTAGATAAGCGAGATGAATTGAGCCAAATCAAAAGAAAAGGATGGTAATTCACTTGAATGGACGGGCTAGAGCACTCCTTGAAAGGATAATAGATGGATGTTAGTCACATCATGAAATCAGTCATAATCAACAGGACACTCTGGACATGGAGGGATGTCGACCTATACCTAGAACGGAAATACCTAAAGCCGTGTACACTAAACCTAAGGAAGCAATGTGCTTACAGCAAAGACCAAAATAGAAATGATTTCCACCATACATGTGGGAAAAAGCCAACAAGATGCTGGCACTGCAGAATATGCCTAGGTTTCAGATGATTGATTGGCTCAGAGAGGACGAGTAGTGTCACAAGATGGCAACCTTCATGTTGCAGCTTTTCGTTCACCATGCCCTTAATCTTTTTGACACCTTCCCGGTTAGATATCTCTTCACAGTTGATCTCGGACGTTTTGGACTTTCACCCGGAGAGTGGTAATACTCTTTTCCCAAGCTGTCTAGAAAACCCCCACTGCCCTTCGTCTTCCTGCCACCATGCGGGAGGACTCAACATCTGGTCTACCCAATTCTCCACCCGTGTCCTGTTGCAACATGGCAGTCGACTCGCTGCTGTTATTCAGCCGTCGTCACCCTCGCTGGAGGGAACGCTGCTGGCACAGCACCCGTGGACCACGGTGTGGATTGGTAAGAGGTCAAATGGTTTGGAGACAAATCCAAGGGCCCCCCGATAAACCAGCGACCGCGGAAAACTGAGAAAAAGCTATGATATGCCATGAAGATAAAGCGGCTTAAAACTATGAGCCAGTGGCCCGATATGATCAGTGACAATAGTTTCTGCCATATATTGCCATAGGATTCAGCTCAATATATACCATACGAAAGATGATTTTCTCGTGAATTTTCTCCATTCGGTATTTTCTAATAGGGCTCTGTCGATATCCTCAATTTCTAAAATTTATCGGATTCTTGATTTGCAAGTCATCCATCCCTTCAGGTAACTCATATCCAAATTGAGACTTATGACAAGCTAATGGCTGTCTCATAACATAATCTTGTATACAGCCATCGCCCAGCCGCTAGTTCATTTTAGCCAATCTGATACATTTTTCCGCTGCCATGGGCCACCTTTCTTCCAATCCCACGCGATGATCCTCACAAAGGAGATATTCCCGAGGCCAGATATCCCCGGCATACAAAAGTATGGACCAGCCAGTGCTATCATGTATGCGGGATTCACACGTACAAGTATATTGTGTAGGTCCAAATTGATATCTTTCCTCTTTTTGTCACTCGGCTCAAATCTGCAAGATACTTTACAAGAACAGCATTTCAATATGTAATGACCGATTCCCCTTCTCCTATCTTGGGGTTGGAGACGATGTTTACAAGATCCACCTCTTCGTTTGCAATCATTGACAGGCTCTTCACGAAGATTCTAGGCATGATTCTGTCTAGATTTGTCGTAAGTTCTCTTCAGCGGTTTTTCGGAGAGCTCAGTCTCCGCGTAGAACATTCATCTTACCATATCGATAAAAATTTTTGTAGCTTCTCGGTCTCTTACTCGAAAATTTCCAACATGCTCAGTTCATCCTTGGTGCATTCAACCTTATGCATAGGCTGCATCTTTTGCTTCCGGTAGTCTATTCTTTGCACCGTTTTTCGCATGTAGTTTTCCAAAAGCATAATGTTAGATGGCGTAATTGAGTCCACAAGCAAGCCTTTGCCATGCCCAAATGACCACACTCCTTCTTCGGCATATCCACCAACGACCTCAAAATGGCGAAAGCTATCATGTATCTGTGTGACCTTGGTTTTTTATATGGCGTAGTTGGGATGTGTAGCCATTATGTTGAAGCCCTGACTGAGTAGCGCAAGGACCACAAAAACCAAACTTCAGTCCTTGAAAAGATGGCTGAAAGTAGAGCGAGAAATCTAGGATGTATTCTGTTGAAAAGATGAAAACATTCTTCAAACGGGAAAATGGAAACGACGTAAATTGGGTTGGGGCTCAAGCTTTCTTGTTATGGAATGATTCACTGATATCAAGGTTATACGTATATAGATTCCCCCAGAACCCGATTGGACCCGGACCCAACCCAACCTAACTTTTGGTTAGGTTCTAGGTCCATTACTTCGCCCTAACAATATTTTTTGGGTTGTTAGCTATAACCCAAAGCCTATAAGGGTCCTAACACAGTGTAAACCTAATAAATACACCTCTGGCGTATAACTAAATAATTGATATATTTTTTACTTATAACATAAAGTACTTTACTTATAAGCGCTCTTCGAGAATAACTTCGTTAAAAAACCCCACATTCAGGCGCAAACAAATCTTCGTCCTTTGGCTTTGGCAGCTTTTCAACTCGCTCTTTCATCTGCAGTCATTGGGACATCTTTTTCTATGATTCTTCGTGCCACTTCTCTTCTAGTCCAAATATTCTAGGCCTGGATCGGTCCCAAGATGGTCTAGAGGTGACCATAGGTGCGGCTGGCGGTTTAGCCGGACGCTGTCCAGTGAGGATCGATTTCATTGGCTTATCAACTTGCTGTAGGAGCGGGTATATTCCATTGGGCGGCACTATACCAGCGATGCGAACGCTAGACCGTGACTGAAAGCAAAGTTTGGGTCTAGCTGATCACCATAAAGAGCCATGGGAATCCTCTTCTGTTGAAAGAATATCGAAAAACGTGTGCTCTCTCTGCTATCCTACTATTGAATTGAACAACACCGCTGCGTTAGAGAAATATCATTCTGTCTCTAAATACTTTATATAATGGGGCTTGCATATCGTAAGTAAGTTTGCCCTCTTTTAAACAAAGATTGTTCGAATCCCTAATAATTGCCCAGAGTTATGCAAACTGATGTCGTTCATTATTTCGTTGGTAAAAATAAAATAAAAAAAAACAGTTCTCAATTCATCAGGCATTAGAAAGTTCTTTTCCAAGAAAAGCCCTTAAGCCAGCGATAATCGAGAGTATTGATGCGGAAGTTTCTGGTCGTTGCTGTGAGTTTGTATACTCTACTCCGTAGGGATTACTCTGCTCTATGTCTTGTTCCGGAACGCCTCGGTATTGATAGCTCGTAACCAGAAGACAGGGAAAGGCAATGTTAGGTAGAGTCGAATAGATAGAATTCTTCTAGCCTAATTTGGAATATCTTCCACCTAAAGGCGCCTTTACTTAATTATAACTAGTAGAACTTAGCTATATAACACGATTGGAATTCGAGAGGAGTTTAAGCAGTAAGCCTTCCATAAGCTATACGGCAATCTTTCTGTGTAATGTTGAACTTCATCGATTTGGAGTCAGAACAGACTGGCTTTCTCTTAGTGTCCTATGTTCCTATCGGTTGCTACAATTGCTTGAGAATTTTATTCGGTTTGAAGAACGAACGAAAGATATCGTTCAGCTATTGGAATTTGTTTTCGAGGATAGTGAGTACATGGAGAATTTGGAAAACATGCTGCGAGACTACAAGGTCTGGAATGGGGAGATTTTGACGCGGAATGCTGACTTCAAACGTTTCCTGGGCTTAAACATGTCGTTAGAACAGTCTGTCATTCGTCTTTCGTTTCATGTGGGAATAAAGGCGAGCTGCTAAATCAAAAGGCGTTATGCCACCGCTTCGCGAAAGCTGCGCTCAAAATCAGTTTCACCTCTCTTGCTTTTCGGTTCGATTCCCAATGCAACTCTGAAATGCGCTAGTTTTAGCTGATTTCAGGACCCCGAAATGTTCAATTGTAATATATTGGAAATAACCATACGATTGATCAGTTTCATCTCAATGCCCTCGTCAATCTAGCTTTAGGAAGTTTCATCACGGATAGTGGTTAATTAAATGATGGTTGGGCTCGTGAAGTTCCACTAAGTACTAGCAATGAGAATTGATGACAGAGAAGATGATGATATTCTCTATCTAGAAGCAAGACTGAGAGAGAAAGAAGGAAGAGAAAGCAAGTATGAATAGGATACTGAGATCCTATTGATACTGCCAAACATGATGGCATATCAAACATGTTTGATCTATATGCCTGGATGCCTATGACATCCAACAAGAATCGTCCTTCCTCTTTGGTGGGTGAAGGAGACTGAAATCAACACACGTGGTTGCTTTCTAGCGTGGGTCACATGACAGCGGGGTATTTGGCGACCCAGCCGTCTACTCGCGATAACAAAACTGCCATGATGGCATCTACTATATCATATGACGGTCCGAACTCTGGAATCCAAGTGGGACAGAATCATGGTCATATCACTGCCCAGTTTCGTAAGTTTCGAGACATAGTCAACCCTAATGGAATGTGGCTAATTGGTGTGACTGTCTTAGCACAATCGGAAACATCATTAAACCAAGCGTGTCTGCGGGACCTGCGGACGACTGATCCTCGCGATGACAAAGATCGCATTGAAAAAACCAACGGAGGACTGCTCAGGGACTCGTACTCTTGGATTCTGGAGAACCGGGAGTTTATACAGTGGCAAGAAAGCCAAAGCAGCCGTCTCCTCTGGATCAGAGGTGACCCTGGTAAAGGCAAAACAATGCTCCTATGCGGTGTTATTGAGGAGTTGACACGTTCAATTGAGGACACTGCAAACATCTCGTTCTTTTTCTGCCAAGCTACCGACGTGCGAATCAACAATGCCGCGGCTGTTCTCCGTGGTTTGATATATTCACTTGTCGAGAAGCAGCCAAAACTTCTCTCTTATGTTCGGAGTCGGTACGACCAAGCAGGAAAATCTTTGTTTGAGGATATCAACGCATTCAATGCCCTTTCGAGGATCTTTAGAGATATTTTGAAAGATCTAACGTCACGAAGGACCTATCTAGTGATCGACGCGCTAGACGAATGTATCAAAAACCTCCATTTTCTTCTAGACTTGGTTGTTGAGGTATCATCTACCTATACACAGTTGAAGTGGATCGTCTCAAGTCGCAACTGGCCTGATATTGAAGAGCGCCTTGGTACTACAACCCAGACTACTCTGATCTCATTAGAGTTAAATGAGGTATATGTGTCCGAAGCCGTGAAGAACTTTATTCAACAAAAGGTTCAACATTTGGCGAATGTCAAAAATTATGAGGAAGAAACTCGTGATACGATATACCGTCACTTATCGTTAAACTCGCAAGGTACTTTCCTTTGGGTTGCCTTAGCTTGTCAAGATCTCGAGAGAACATCACGGCGACACACTCTAAAGAAGCTCAAAGCATTTCCTCCTGGATTGAACGCTCTGTATAGTCGGATGATTGATCAGGTTTGCATTCTGGAAGATGCCGAGCTCTGTAAGCGGATATTGGCTATTATGTCAATAGTGTATCGGCCAATCACAATTTACGAGCTACCCTTCCTTATTGAGATACCGAATGATCTACTTGATGATCATAAGGCTATATCGGAGATAATTACGATCTGTGGTTCATTCCTGACATTACGCGAAAACACCATTATCTTCGTCCATCAATCTGCAAAAGAATTCTTACTCAGAGAAGCGCGAGAAATGATTTTCGCTGAAAATATAGAGGCTGAGCATCATTTGATTTATTTGCACTCCCTAAAAGCCATGTCCAAAATACTTCGACGTGATATCTTCGGTACCGAGGCTCCTGGATTACCGATTATAAAGGACGCGCAGCCTTGTCCCAATCCTTTGACAGCTGTAGAATATGCCTGTGTCTATTGGGTTGACCATCTTCAGGAAGGTTGGTGTGATAAGAACGATGGTTCTGAGCTTAACCAGGGAAGCGTTATAGATATCTTTCTACAGCAGAAATATCTCCACTGGATCGAAGCCCTTGGCCACCTAGGAAATCTATTTCAAGGCATAGCAGCTATACTGAAGCTTGACGCCGTTTTTCACGTGAGTGACCTTTTTTATCGGGGACAATTGTCTTATTTATTAATATAGCTATTACAATAGGCAAAAGGCGAATCGCAGCCTTTATTACGTCGAGTTCGAGACGCCTGCCGGTTTATTCAATACCATAGACCAGCAATCGAAAACAGCCCTCATCAGGTATACATTTCTTCACTCATATTCAGCCCGATGAATAGTATCACAAGAAACTGTTATCTGAAGGAAAGGCCAGCTTGGGTCTTAAATGAACCCGTGATAGAGAAGAATTGGGGCCCATGTCTTCAAGCTCTCGAGGGGCATTATGATTCAATTAGCTCCATTGCCTGGTCACAACATAAAAATCGACTCGCATCGGGGTCCCATGATAATACAATCAGGATCTGGGATCCGGACACGGGCCAGTGCGCTTTAGTGCTCCAGGGTCACAACGACTGGATCAAGTCGATTGCCTGGTCGCAAGATGAAAGCCGTCTCGCATCAGGATCCTCCGACAGAACAGTGAGGATTTGGGATCCGGTCACTGGCCAGTGCGTGTTAGTCCTCAAAGGCCATAGTGACTCAGTTAGGTCGATCGCTTGGTCGCAAGACGGAAGTCGACTTGCATCAGGGTCATCTGATATGACAGTCAGATTCTGGGATCTCGTTACCGGCCAGTGTATATCCACCGCTCAGGGGCATAGTGATTCGGTTTGGTCGATTGCGTGGTCACAAGATGATCGAATTGCATCGGGGTCCTTTGATAATACAGTTAGGATCTGGGATCTAGCTACCGGTCAGTGTGCTTTAACCCTCCATGGGCATAATGACTGGGTTAAGTTAATTGCCTGGACGCAAAACGGAAGCCGACTCGTATCAGGGTCCTATGACAACACACTCAGGATCTGGCACCCAGTCACTGGCCAGTGCATAGCTGTCCTTTTAGGTCATACTGGCCCAGTGGAGTCGATTGCCTGGTCGCAATGTAGAAACCAGCTCGCATCAGGGTCATCTGATAAGACAATCAAGATCTGGAATCCGACTACTGGCCGGTGTATTTTGACTCTTGGCGGGCATAGTAGTCCAGTCGAATCTATTTCCTGGTCGCAAGATGGAAGCCGGCTTGCATCAGCGTCAAACAGGACAGTTAGGATCTGGGACCCAGCCACGGGCCAGTGTGTTTCAACCCTCCAGGGGCATAGTGGCTTGGTTAGGTCGATTGCGTGGTTACAAGATGATCGACTCGCATCAGGGTCTTACGATAACACAGTCAGGATCTGGGACCCAGATACCGCTGAATATGCCTCGAACTTCGAGAGACATAGCCTTCCCATAACTTCAATTGCCTGGTCGCCAGACGGAAGCCGGCTCGCATCAGCGTCCAGGGATACCACAGCCAGAATATGGGACCCGTGTTCTAGTCGGTGTTTATTGATCCTTAGGGGACATACTGGTCCCGTTAGCTCGATTGCCTGGTCACAAGATGGAAAACGACTCGCATCTGGGTCCTACGATAACACAATCAAAATCTGGGATCCCTCTACCGGCCAGTACCTATTAGATATCCAGAGGCTTAGTGATTTTGTTATATCGATTGCCTGGTCGCAAGATGGAAGTCGACTAGCATCAGGGTCAACCGATAAGACAGTCAGGATCTGGGATCTGGCTACTGGTCGGTGCGAGTTAAACCTTAAGGGACATAGTGCTTCGGTTAGCTCGATTGCCTGGTCGCAAGATGGAACTCGACTAGCATCAGGGTCCTATGACAACAAAATCAGGATATGGGATCCGGCCACCGGCCAGTGCCTATCAATTCTCCAGGGCCAAGGCGATATTTTCAGTTCAATTACCTGGTCGCAAGATGGAAACCGACTCGCATCAGGATCCTTCAACAACGCAGTCAGAATCTGGGATCCAGCCACCGGTCAGTGTGAATCAACATTTCCTATCCATTGCCCATTCTTTCTTCAATTTGATAAAGTCAATCTCAATTATCTACATACGCCGATCGGTACACTCAATATAGCATCAACTGAGTCCGGCACATCCACTTCCCACATTTTGCCATCCTTGCCAGAAAAATATGGGGTTGGCTTGAATGATGACCATTCCTGGATAACCTTTAACGGTGCTCACCTCCTATGGCTGCCTAACGAATATCGACCGGTTTCTTCATCCCTATTTGCGATACATGCAAGAACCGTGGCTATTTGCTGTACATCAAATCGAGTGGTATTCCTCGCACTCCCAGAACACAATTCTTTCTGATTTTGATCAGCATTCGTGTCATCAATTTCGTTCTTCCCCTCCAATGCACTTGACCCTGGTTTGTAGAACAATTCAAAAATATGACGAGTTCAGGTGACAGACTGTAGTCTCAGCGGGCTCTTATGTCTGTCGGCTGGTCGAAAAAGGTGGCGCGGCTAAAGGCAGAGGCACAATATTTCTATTTGCGAGACTAATTATCGTCCTCAATTTCCTAGTAAACCAAATTTCAGCACATTTTGGTCATTCATGGTTCAATAGAGTATGAATCTAGCATTTGAAAGTGTGGATACGTTGGTTGTAAAGAAATATTTGATCCTACCAGTACGTACTCTATCTACGTATGTCTTCGCTGGTCCACTGTGTTAACGGAGCGAACGTGGTTGACCAAAGGGACGAGAGGTGTAGTGGCCAGATAATGACCGAATCTCCTGCCTATGTTCAGCTTGTTTGCAAGTGAACGGATCTAGCCAGGGCATGACCCATACACCCATGATACGATGGTTATTTTTCATGGCATTATTTATTACCATGTTAGAATACTGCCAAGAGTGTTGTTCAGGGGTAATCTAACCGTAAAAGGTATGACGCCACTAAAAGCAGGGTTCAACAAAGCATTAAAAAGAGTGAAGAGGTGAAACTGAAATCGAGCGCGTGTGTACCTTATTGTTGCTTATGTTGTCTTGAGGTTAGAGAAAAGTACAGAAGAGGACAGGTTCGGCTTCACACTCTTTCGCTCTTTGTCGGCGCCACAATGGGGCACTATTCCAAATTTGGGACTAGCCTACGGCAAGTTTTAACCGCCATCGCGCCAACCCATATAAACCGTTGACCGTCCATTTCACCGCCTTGCTCTCACCCCTGTATACTCACCCCCAGGGCCCGGAGGCGGTATAACTATCGGGCTTGGAACCTCATCCTCATTTTAGGGGGGGGTAATTGATACCTAGAGCCCCTTCTTACACCGCTCTAAGTGTGTGGCAAATACATTTAATACATTTTTCAAGAAATGAACCTTTTAACCTCCACGTAAATTGAGATTTACTATATTCCTGGGTATTTTATAAGTCAAAAAAAACTTAGTTTTTCATCCTAGGCAATTATGATATCTCTGTATTCTCACGTGGTTATAAATATATACAAAAATGAAGTTCTTGAGCTCTATGCAAATCGGGATATCTAGCGCGACTTCTAATTCTTAGTATGTAAGTATCCATCGTACCGTAAAGTAACTATATTGAACGCTTAGAAGTAACGTCATTCACCGATTTGTGTTGGTACATGACCGTATGGTTGTGGGATCATGGATTTGTTACTAATTTTCTGCCTGGCAAAAGCCCGGTTGGCGCGATGGCGGTTCAACTTTGCCATACTAGCCTGTCTTTGCGCCATCCAAACACTGTTGGGAACATGAAAATCCCCGAGCGATAGTAAAATACATGTATTAGTAGAACACGGCGAAACGGCTTTGAAAAGGAGGTTGCGAACCGATGCTAAATTGCCCCACTTTTCTAATCGCTTTGGATGAGGTAAAGGCCCAACGATCTTAAGTCCACAAGAAAAAAACACACATAGTGCTATTCTTACCTATGCTCTCTTGGAGAGTAGTTAGATATTGGAAAAAAAATCCAAGAGTACACCGAGGACAACCATAAGTTATGTATTCAACGAGGAAACCAACGATGAAACCCCTCCCAATTGAATATTCAAGAGCATAGGTTGCCATCCCCAATAATCGAACGATTGGACCTGCAATATCCAGCGGGAAGCCATATGAGGTTCTCGTTCCTAAAGGCGATCCTGTCACTTGCTATGGAAACTTGAGGATTGGGGTTATATGAACTTTGACTGACGACAGAAGCGACCGAATCGGAATGGTCCTCGAGCGTCTGCAGCTCTTTGCCCGTTGGAGCATTCCATAGCTTAATCGTGTTATCATGTGAGCCTGAGGCCATCGTTTGGCGGCCCAAAGAGACGGCCACAGACTGGACTTAACTAGAGTGAGTGGCCCTCAAGCGTCTGTAGATCCGAGATCCATGACTTTTCTACTTGCGGCATGGTATAAATTCTCTTCGGTCGTTCCTTTTCATAATGCTTCCTGATATGCTCTTCGTCGGAAAAAGCAGGCCTCCGATTTGATGAAAGCAAGCTTAAGATGCGTCAAATTATGAGCCATATGAAATACCACAGGGTACCTTGACAAAAATTCGTGGTCCTGAGAGCAGAGATTTCCAGCATGCGCAGCGACTAGCGGCGATAAAAGGACACATTCATGATCTTCTTGATTATGGACATGGATTTCTGAGGAATTCTGTTCTTTCCTGGGGCTTGGTGGAGTACCTGCCGTTGCATCAAATGGAACTTCAGCCTAGTAAGCTGTGCGTTGGCCACCGCCGCGTGGGCAAATTTATGATATTCCTAAAGATACACGGATTCATTATTCTGCTTTGGCACGTATGAAGCATCATACGTCTTACCGGCTTATAAATCTATTAGGAGATCTGTATAGAGACGGAGACATGGATGCTTTTGATGCTCGGAAGTGGGTGGTTGATTCATAGAAAGGTGATATGATTTGAGAGCAATATATACGCCAAGATAAAGGACGGTAAATTTTATCGAAAGTCGTGGCTTTTCGAGCACGCTTTGTTTCTGAGCTCGGCATAATATATCACACATCTAAGTATTAATCCAAGTCTCTATACAAACCAGCCTTTTGAAACCGATGTTACATAACGTAGGCATCAGCCCAGATAGATCTTTAAAGGACAATGAGGTTTCTCAAATCGCACCAAACGGATTTCAAGCGTCCAAGCATTACTACATAGGAAGGCTCAGGTAATTACAAGAGGCTAAACCAAGCAGTTCTCAGACGCGCTTCTCGGCTCTTAATTCTATCACTAATAGCCAAAATCATGGATTCACTACGAGGCAGTATATGAGGGCCACGAACGTATTGGTACTCGGATAGGTAGTATAGATATATAGAGAGAAACTGACATTGATCTATAAAATATAAGGACAGAGGAGAGAAGAAGAGAAATATGGTGCGAGAAACTATTATCTAGGTCCTATCAAATATAGGCATTACCGAAGACCCAAGGTTATCGAATTGAGCGGATTGCGGTCGGTATAGTTTCAACAAAAGACATGTGGGTGGCTTAGTGGAAAAACTTTACAGATCGTTGATTTCAAATAATTAGGCTCATTGGGAAAGTCAGGTTAGCGTTTGAATACTTTTGGGAGAAAGATGACTTGCCTATCGGGCCTAGAACTACACCCACCACGGTTCCCCTCGCCCCATTCACTTGGCCAATACAGGAACAAATATTGGTCAGAGTCACAGCTGGCATATTTCAGGTATAGAGAAAGAGACCAGGGAATGGGATCTTTGTTCCTTGGTCAGGTTACTGAGACATTGATGCGGCATGAGGAAGTTTGCTGGAAATATTCTCTCTCGGTGTCGGTATTGCCTTCTTTGAAAAACTGTTGATAGACCTAAAGGGGGCGCAATCTTGTAAATATATTCATTGGCGGGATATGATCATAAAATTCAGTCACCTTTGAGAATAATAAAAGCTGTTGGCTTATACGGTGCTCATGTTCATAAAAGATATTGATATTGGCCTTGAGGTGATATAATAATTCCTCAAATTCTGCTCCGCCCTGGATTTCGAGAGACTGAATTCCTGCGAGGCTGGCTATGCTTGCATTAGTGTGTTTCCCTTGCCGGCAAACCATTGCATCTCTATCTAATGCCGGTAGTAAGTGATGAGGAAAGTTCAAGGCTTAGAATGCTGTTAATAGTAAGCACCAACGTGAACGAGGAAGCTGCCTCGGGTACAAGAGGCGGCCTAAGCGCTATGCAGCTTATTGTACTTGCCTTAATAAATTAGCCTCAATGACGTGACATTTGAGGCTGTGATATAATAGCTTGTTATGTATACGATCAAAAAAAACAGTAAAATATTGAATCTTACCATCGACGCAATAAAAGGTTTATGCTCCATTGAGAAAATCTAGGACTTTCAATCATACCCTGACAAAAAGCATGTCTGGATTCTTCTCTCAAAAAGGTAAGTGCACGCCGCCACGACCTTAAGATACTTGGTAATTAACACCAAGGACTTGAGTTTGCTGGGCTTGGATGGCTTAAACTTGATATTGGCTTATAATTATATCTCCACCCCCCGCAACTATCGAATGCATCAATTGTCAAGGTGATTGAAACCCCTTGAATTCCGAAACCAACTGATATTAAAAATTGCTTCGGAATGAGCTTCGGTATGAAGAGCTTCTGTTAGCAATTGAGCCGACACAACCATTTGATAATTCGTCAAAACCTACCGCAACTATTTTCTTACACAAATTTGGAGCCTAGCTCATCCTTGGGATTCATTCGGTCTCTTCTCTCCAGTCAACTAGAAAAATGCCGAGAAGAGATTACAAACCTTACCAAGAGTGTGAAAGAATGCTCAAACGGGGAAGCAGTTAATCGACCAGTCTCCGACTTTCAGGAAGATAAGCCGCACGAATCATGGAATCAAGAACGACAGTTATACACCAACGATGAATTTTCTCATCAAAGTTTCTCTACTGTTGCTGTAGGGCATCATCTTTGTCAAGATTATATATATATATATAAAAGTGCACTAAAAGAGATGGAGTTTCCGAGTGCATTTCCCCGAAATATACTTTGATTTAACTGGAATTTGATCCTCCGAGGTGGAGTGCTGTGATCAGTATAGGGAAACCCAATCTTCCGCAAAGAAAAGCTCTAAAAGAGCAGCAAAATACTCAGCCTCTAAGTCACTTTGGCTTCGACTGGGGGTGGAACCGATCGTTTTGTAAAATGAGGACTTTCAATTTTTTTTGGTGGAGTGATGCAGGTAGACTGCAAATCCCCTATGATTATAGCAGCGTTTGTTTAAGTGAGACCGAGGAGACACGAGTGGTGCGTGAGCTCTATCAATTTCAGCTCTGCTATGACATATTCGGCTATGGCCACAACGGACCTATCTTCAGCCGCGCACCTAAATATGAGGGATCAGATGTCTCAGAGGTCCTCTTTGACCCATGGGAGATTAAGAAAGTTGTCTTCATGCATGAGTTTGCGATGCAGACATACCGAGAGCTCTTCCCCCTCAACTGGAATTGGCACAGGGTTCTCTCGAAAGGTACAGCCGACGACACCAGAAATCGAATTAACTCTTGACAGAAGAAAGTATGGTTTGTGCTAAGTACTCAACCTCTCGTAACATCGTACAGTGGGAAACATAACAAGCGCTGGACAACCACGATTTCAGTTAGCTATGTGGCTACGGGTAGAGGTCCCAGACTATCCTATCCTGCGGAGTTCGGTTTCTTTATCCCGCATTCACCCTTCTATTCATTCCCATGCCATTCCTTGATCTACAGGTCTGTGTACGCAATATTGTGGGGAATTGGGAACTTTGAATGTTATGGTCTTAGGTTTTGCCTGTCGTCAGCGTAATGCTGGGTTTTATATCGCAAGGTTTTCTCTAACGTATCGATCTATATGTCTCTTCGCGCGGTTGTGGCGCGGGCTCGGGAGCCCCCGTGGGTGGGTCCGCCATCCGTCTGGCGTTAGTTCCCGCTCGGCAGACAAAAAGAAATGGTACAGTAAAACCAGTCATAACAAATCAATTGGGACACGCTCAATTCGTCAAAAGAGTTTTCGCAAATTTCAGGTTTCATACACTAATCTGGTTAACCTATAGAGTTATACACCAAAAATCTCTTCAATGTTGCTCTGCTTATATGTTTGTAGCTTCCATACCTATGGCAGCTTCTTATACTTCCATAAAAGCGTTATACTTGACTGACTTTTACCCCGAGAGGATGGCCACCACTCGGAGGGAGCGAAATATTAGGGGAGCGACCTCGTAGGAAGTGGACTGAGATTTTGAGAAGAGAAGATCGACCAGAGGGACAGTGTGACGCCTAACTACCTGACTAGTTAGTTACAGCAAACCTATTGTATTACATAAGCGGTATATCCAACCTTCTTTAACATCTGTTCGCAACACCAACCCACTACATGTCAATATGTAGGAGGAAAAAATCAGCTAGATATGAACTTGCAATTTGTTCCTCTTATGTGGAACAGGGGTCACTTGCTTGAGTAGGTCACCTGGGGCTGATGTTGTGTTCCCCAACGTCATGACCATGAATCGTGAGGTCATTGAAACTGCTTTGTACCTATTGCTGATATGCACTGCCACCTACCCGACGGCTATCTCATCTTAGCTAATCTCTATCTTTTCTCCTTATGCTTGATATTCCGTTTAAGGACTCTTACCTACACTCGACTTTGAAAATCCATCTGCGATACAATGAGCGGCGAGGCGCGCTCCATCGAGCGTCGGGTGTCATCTTATCAGCAACACCTGCCGCCCCAGTATGAGGAGAATTCGTGGAACGCTCCCCCTTCTCCGGTAGTTCTTCTCGTTGGAGTAAGTTAGAGCCTTGTGGTAATCACTAACACATCCAAACAGACAATATATGCTGGCATTTCAACCGAAAGTGCGAAGGATGGGACTGTGACACTCGCCATGGCGTTTCGTGATGCCACATACCTCCTCGATTTCTTTCAGAAGACTTTTAAGCCCAGCCCTAACATTTTTTCCGAACTGGGAGACTTTATGGTAAACTCGGTGCGCGATTACAGTCACACTCACACGGTGAAAATCATTGGTTTGGCAATGCCACATAAAATTCCCGATGAATACTCTACGTTACGTACTCGTCTTTGGGCTGAGGTTGACGTGCTCCCTTTGGTCATAGATGAGGGAAACGGGCAGGCAAGAGATAACAAGTTCGTTTTGGGGCATCCTGAACGTAAATCATTTTGGGACAGAACTCTCGATGAACAGGCAGAGTCGATGGCCCGCAGATGTGTCCGGTAAGTCGGAGTCTCATTGATAGACCCGAAGCTCATTCCGACTTTGGTCGTTAACGAATACTAAGTGGTATTACAGCCTATTTGGACCTGAGAACATCCCCCTACTGCAGGTTGGCTTTCGAGGCTTGGTGGCAGTCGACACTGGCTTCCGAGTTTGTTTGACCACTCTGCGGGATTTCGAAAAAACAGTGAGCAAAAAGACGTGGGATGCGATTGAGTACTACGCCAAAGATCTTATTGATCGGAGGGTAAAGATCGCCTTCTTCAGCGCAACCCCTCAAGGTGGAGGTGTAGCTCTTATGAGACATGCGTTGGTCCGGTTCTCTCACTCGCTAGGGACTGATGTGAGATGGTATTGGTGCCCCCTCCGAAAATATCTGTGAAATCAGCGGATGCAGGATTAACATCCGAGATAGGTATGTGCCAAAGCCTCGCCCAGGTGTTTTCCGTGTGACCAAAACAAACCACAACATCCTACAGGGTGTTCAGCACGAAGGAGAACGACTGACGGAGGAGAATTGGGCCCACGTCACCGACTGGATTCATGAGAACGCCGATCGGTACTGGTTGACTGAGGGAGGTCCCTTGGATCATTCTTCAAAGGGAGGAGCAGATGTGGTTATTATTGATGACCCTCAGATGCCCGCCTTGATACCTCTGGCGAAGAAGATGGACCCAGACAGGCCGGTTATCTTCCGAAGCCACATCTCAATCCACACGGACCTAATATCCCAGCCAGGTTCTCCACAGGAAGAAGCCTGGAACCGGATGTGGCAACAGATCAAAGATGCCGATATTTTCATCAGTCACCCAGTGAGGAGCTTCGTGCCACAGAATGTACCTCGACAGACAGTCGGCTATATGGGTCCATCAACAGACTGGTAAAATGCCCCTGCTGTTAGCTAAACTTAAAGGGTTAACATTATATTCCAGGCTGGACGGATTGAACAAGAACATGCGTGAATGGGATGTCGCTTTCTACGGGCGTGTGTTTAATGGTATATGTAGAAACTCGGCCATGACCACCATCAACTACCCTGAAGGTAAGATATCAGCCATCGATTTATGTCATATCACGTATTTGTATTGACTCGTGTTGCCGTAAAAAGACGAGTATATCACTCAAATTGCGCGGTTTGATCCATCCAAGGGAATTCCGGAAGTCGTGGAATCATATGTCAAGTTCCACGAGCGCTTCACGATGGCGCTACCCGACAAGAAGCCACCCAAGCTATTAATTTGTGGACATGGCTCCATCGATGACCCCGACGGAACCTCAATCCACGATGCCGTGGTGTCCCACGTCCGGGAGAACCTCCCTCACTTGGTGGACTACATCTGTGTCGTCCGACTCGGCCCATCGGACCAGGTGCTGAATGCACTTCTCTCGAAGGCCAAGGTTGTCTTACAGCTGTCTACACACGAAGGTTTCGAGGTCAAGGTGTCCGAAGCCATCCACAAGGGAAAGCCGGTCATTGTTACTAATGTTGGTGGTATCCCGCTGCAGGTGGCGGCAGGGAGGAACGGCTTTTTGGTGGAAGTCGGCGACACCGATGCAGTAGCCCGACATCTGTTTGATCTGATCACCAATGATAAGCTTTACAACGAGATGCACCAGTTCGCGGTGCAGCATGTCTGCGATGAAGTGAGCACGGTTGGCAACATGCTGAACTGGCTGTACCTGGCATCGAAACTGTCCAAGGGCGAGAGGATCAAACCTAATGAACAATGGATCAACGACATGGCACGCGCCAGTGCAGGGCAGGAGTACGTCCCTGGCGAGAACAGGTTGAACCGCGTGCTTGACCCCGTGGAGGTGGGTAAATGAGACCACGAAAGACCACTTCGCCGAATCTGGACAAAGGAATTTTTGAAGGGTGTTAAAAGTATTCTCACCCCGTTTCGCTCTAATAATATGAAATTAGCTAGGGGAATAGCGTATAGCGCTATATGGCTTTACCTAAGCCAAGCTACGCATACGCTTCGCCATAAAGCTCAATGGGGCTAATCTTTCGCCCTGTTCAAAACTGAGGACTCAGCACGTATAATTCTACTTATTTATCACTAAAAATTGCTATCATATAACCCCATATTAGATATCCTTCTGAAAACCAGCTCAAGTAGACTTAATATTGCGTTAAATTAAGTGCTAACTTTTGATATATTTTACCATACAGTAGGATATGGGACCATGTTTGGTAGTATAAATAGGTTATCAAAGTCCTATTCCTTTTTTCTTTCTCTTTCTCCCCAGTCCAGTTCTAGATAGAGAATATCATCAACATCTTTATCATCAGGTTATAAGCACCTTTCATACTGGTCACGACTCCCAGCATTCTTTCACTGATTCAGAATCTAACTTCTTATTCAAAGAAGTTATCCTCCGAATCAGTATTGTCACTTCTTAATAAAAGAAGACGGTATCTTACTTAGTCGAGACCTTATTTATACGATCACGGCTGGGATCGGGTTGATTTCGGCTAATACCAGATGTTAGGCTTGCGACTTACACTTTGAATTTTATATCTGTTGAAGAGACCTATGCTATCGATAAAGACCTGTAGAAGAGAGCGGCCGAAGTAGAATAAGTTATAAATGACGAAGGATATAATACCGGTGGCTAGGATATCATTCTACACCCACGTATACTGTATAACCCACAATCTCTCTACCACGCCTAAGTAGGTGTTAGATTTAGTGATACCCTGATATTGACCTTAATAGGTACCGGGGGAGTAGTTACATTACCTAAAGTAACCCTGGCCACTATACCCCTACGTAACCCGACCTGTAATCGGGGCTATTCAGGGGCGCGAAGTGTATCGCGATCTTATCAAAAGCTTGACACAAACCCACAATGCTTATCTCCGCGGACCAAAAAAATTTCAAGATCGGGCTAGGTAGATTCGGACGTTGACCGAAGATGGTTTGATTTTCTAACACCGCGTCGGAACATCTATAAAGATTGGCATGTCTCTACGGTCCAATTGAAAGCGTTGATTGCCACTCACAAATTGAAAGATGGCAGCCACTGAAAGTGGAACATGCAAGTCCCCACAGATTGAGACGAAAAACGCCAACACTGTTGTCAGTGGAGATGTTGAAGAAGTGATACATTCATATCGTCCAAGCAGATGGCAGAGTAATATCACCATCATTAGTTGTGTGAGTCCGGTATTGACGGACTCGAGCTTCACCTGCTGACTCGCTCAGTATATCGCCAACTTTAGCGATGGCTTCCAAAACACCCTCGCCAATCCTACAAATGTTATTTTCAAGCAGGTTCTTGGAGCAAATAAGTTTTCTTCCGATATGAAGACCCGAATGAGCAACTCAGTCATCGTCGGAGCGATCCTTGGTATTGTTGTTTTCGGATACACTTCTGATATGTTTTCACGACGCGCCGGATTGCTCTTCACGTCCTCTCTGGTCGAAATCGGTACGCTGATGGCGGCACTGGCCTTGCAAGTACACCCATCCAGCAATATGCTGTGGTACTTTGTTGTGGTTCGTGGAATTGCTGGGTTTGGTGTCGGAGGTGAATACCCTCCCAGTGCTGCTGCTGGGATTGAAGAATCGGACTGGGTAAGTATTTGGCCACTCTCTCACTTGGATCCATTCTTATGAGCTTTAGATCATTCGAAAATACAGAGGACCGATGTTTGTCTCCTTCACGACTTTGATGGCCACACTAGCGGGCCCAGTCTTGATGATAATCTATTTGATCACACTCATTGCCACGGACAACAACCTTGTTATCGCCTTCCACGCCATTTACTCCATTGCAACCCTTCTACCAGTCTCAATTATAATTTTGAGACTTTTCATGGTGGACTCGTCTCTTTTTCACCATTCAAATTTCAAACGACAGCGGAAGTCGTGGCGTCTCTGTCTCCTTCTTGCACGACGTTACTGGTGGAGGCTATTGACTACATCACTTGCTTTCTTTTTGTATGATTTCATCAATTTCCCCAACAGCATCATGTCCAGCACGATCATCTCCTCTTTGGTTACAGATCACAATGTCCGGACGACCGCTATTTGGCAGGTAATTTTGGCGGCCTTGCCAGTTCCCGGCGTTGTTTTGGGGGCGTGGCTTACAAATGCGATTGGACGTCGCTGGACTGGGATTTTGGGCTTCGCTGGATATGTCGTGCTTGGTTTCGTTATCGGTGGTACATACTCAAAGCTCTCTCAAAACATTGCGGCCTTCGTTGTCCTATATGGTCTGCTGCAAGCATGTGGCCATATGGGGCCCGGTGCTACAATTGGGCTTATATCTTCCGAGTCTTTCCCCACTGCCATGCGGTCCATGGGATATGGTGTCGCGACAGCCTTTGGTAGAACGGGTGCTGCTGTTGGCACGCAGTGTTTTACTCCCTTGCAGGACCGTGCTGGTAACAGCTCTACCTTTTACTTAGCTGGTGGTGTCGCTGTTCTCGGCATGATGGTCTACTACTTGTTACCAGAAAGTAGAGATCTGGATTTGGAGAAAGAAGACCAGGAGCTTAACGAGTATCTTATGCAGTACGGATTTACGACTGATGTGAAAGAGCGTTTGTGAGTTTTCACTATCATAGAAGGTTTCGTTGAATTTATAGAGCGAATTGGTAGATATTTGAACACCTGGGGGTGAGAGAACTGAATGGTAGCTGGCGAGAGTCAGTACCTCAATTATGAACAACTGGTCAATCATAAGATGTAGGAAACACTTTTAGCCATCACAACTTTTCTCATCTGGCTCTTGCATCCCTGTCCTCGCAGAATTTTATCATAACCTTCGTCTCCAAGTGCTCAGAAAATCGATGATACGCCTTTGGTGCCTCTTCAAGATCGACGATGCTAGAGAAGACGAAGCCCGGGTTAGCTATGCCACTTTTCACGAGTTCCAACAGTGGCTCAACAAATAATTTGCTGTCCACTACGCCACCACGAATGCTCATGTTCTTTTCCCAGAAAAGTGTGATGGGAAACGTCATATCTGGTGAGATGGTGTCTCCTCGTTGAACTCCCTTAGAATTCGGTTCAGCAAAATGTACTCCAATGACCCCTAAACCACCACCCACGGAGGTGCACTTCAACGCCTGTGTGATAACGAAAGATTGATCGGGTTTCAATTTTTCATTGACACATTCCTCTCCAACGCAATCTACAGTGCGCTGAATACCACCTGGTTCCCGGGCCAGAATCTGCGCCGACGGTTCGCCCTTCGTGAAGTTGATCGGAATAGCTCCGATGGAAACTGCAAGGTCGAGGCGGTCTTGGACATAATCAATGGAATACACGCGAGAGGCTCCACGGAGAATTGCTGAATACGCAGCAAGAAGTCCGACTGGGCCGGCCCCAAAAATCGCGATCTTATCCCCGGCCTCGAAGCCTGACCAAGTGACCCCTGTCCAGGCAGTAGGGAAGATATCTGAAAGTATAACCAGATCCTGATCCTCGATCTGATCAAAGTCCTTATCGAGAATAATCAAGGATTTGTCCGCAAGTGGGACGCGGACGAATTCGGCTGTTGAGAATGGCATTGCCAGTCATCAGTCAGACACAAGTCTTGCAATAATAAGATGTGATTCTGCAGCGCTAAGGCGTACCTTGACAGCCTCCCAAATTTCCAAAGTCGGGCCCTTCTCCGTATAATGCCACTGCAGGGCTGATAGCTGGTTCTAAATCCAGGCTGACGCCATCAGGAATGTCAGGGATAATGACCCGGTCCCCAACCTTCACAGAATCGACATCTGCTCCGACTTTCTCGACAAAGCCCATGGCCTCATGTCCAATAGGGTAAGGAACCTGGTTGCTGCCAAACACACCATGGTAGTTGTGCAGGTCGGAGCCGCAGATAGCGGCTGAAGTGACCCGAACCACGGCGTCCGTTTGCCTGACGATATGTGCTTTTTGAACATCACGGACGTGAACTTTGAGTGGATGACCATCAAAAACGACAGAGCGCATAGTCCTGCTGTTGCTATGCGCCTCTGCCATGATGTATCTTTTTGAGCATTGAGATTGTGGGGTAGTTTCTTGAATGATTCTTGTCAGCAAAGAGAAATATGCTGTTAGATGTACATTGACAGAACTAGCTTTTATCCGAAATGAGCTGGTCCTTATATAAGAACTGCCGATGACTACGATGTACAATGCACCCGTGTAGCTGAACAGAATTTCCGTGTGTACATAGGACCTGACGTCATAGTTTGGATATTTTACGTCTCCTCCCACGTCAGTCTCAACATATGTACTAGCAGTGTTCCATTTTCAGTTTGCCTTCGTCTTAAAAAATCCCAAGGAAGACAATGAACTCAGCCAGAAACAGCTATATCTGGAGCATCCATAATCTCAGTCTGATGTAAGATGAGAAGGGCAAAGCTGGGTCGTGTGTACATCACGCTCCGAGATGAATATATTCGACGACTTCTGTCGCAACTCGATTGGGTACCAGACTCTTTTAGACTACTTTAGATTAAATAACTCACATGGCCACGGATAACGAATCTTCATTAGGCGTTGCCTAGTTTGATAATCCCTCAGTTTCCCCGGGCTATATTTCTGTGTATGTCTAAGATAATTGCTGTCTCTGCATACCGCTCTCCGGAGTATCTGTACAACGCACCTGGACGGCGGAGGTATCGGCGCCCGAACATGGTAAAAATTCAACGAGATAGAGTGCCTTCCAATATCCAGGAGGAAACCTGAAGCCGACTTGATGGATAGGCAGTCAAACTGAGCACCCCTCACAAAATGGGCTTAATCGTGAGTTAAGAGTGGCCCGGACTGAATTTTAGCAATTCTCAATTATCTGAGGACATAGTAGAATGGAATAACGTGGGTTCGATAATCAGATGACGCAAGGTCATAACAATAGCGGGTGGCAAAAGCTTGTAGAAAACATTATACCTCATCATAATACTAAGTATGTTGAAGTGTGGCGCTCGAATTTGCCTTAGAAGCTACCTAAGCTATGGTTAAACTGCCACAGATGTATGAATCTCCCCTACACATCAGGAAACAGTTCTCGACCGGTTAAACTGATATCGCTTGATCGATGTACATATGACGACTATGCTACTGTTCTGAGCCCACTACCAGGGCTCTGGGGCATATCAATAATAGATGGGGTAGATGTGCTGGGTCCCCGTCGAGAACTGTATCCGGGGGATATTTCGACTTTGGACTGCCCAACAGCGAACTTCTGCTGAGTGAATAGTATAGAAGTACAATAATTCATATGGAAAGAAGTCAATGTACATAGGATGGAAAGATATTTCGCCCAAACCTGAGTTGAGCAGACAACAAAAATGAACGACATCTGGGAGCACCTTTTATACGAAGAATACCCGTGATGTGTCTTTTGAGGGTATTGGTTGTGAGTGTTTGATTGACTGTGTGTATGAGCCTATTGATTTGTTCTATATGTAGGCTTTATTGTATTTGTATTTAAATCCAATATTCATAGGCACTCTCCGCCCTAACAGTCTAAAATCGATGGTCTTGCTTCTCACAATGTTGACTCCATATACAGACACAGATATTTTCATTGACACGCAATTCCTAAACCACTGAGAAATTCATCAATGATATATCAAATCGAACGACCAATGATTCGATGCATTGTTTGCACCTCCGGGGACAGGCTCTTCAAAGCCGAAGCGAGGTCGTCGGCAGCTTGAACCAGAACATCGTCTGTGAGCGGCTCTAATGCATCCAGGATGAATAAAACACGCGAGGTATCATCGGTCAAAGCAGTCCGTGGGCCCTGTCGCCAGTTCCAGCGTCGGCAAGTGATGCCACTGTCGTCACGCCAAATTGGCTCTCCTGGCGCTGCAAGTTCGGTTTGTGGTTTCCCACCAGAAAATATTTGAAATTCTTCATCACCAGAGGCACGGACCAAGACGGGAGATCCGTCGTATTTGTCAAGGTCCTCACCTCCGAATGGGATTTGATATTTGACAGAGATGGCATTGTAGATGTCGGTCAACCGGTTGACTCGCGGCAACCCATCCTGTGCGCGACGAGTCAAAGCTTCGAGGCTGTTGCGCGTTTTTTGAGGCTTAGCTCCGAAGCTTTTGTAAGCCTCACGCCATGCAGCGATGTGTGGAAGTTCTGTAACGGGGCAATTGGATAATTTGTCCTTGACGGAATTTTCAGCCTCTTTCAGGAGAGCCTCGCTGAAACCATCGCTTGGGCCTGCGGGAATACCCTCAACCACCATTAGGAGGACGCGATAATCCGGACGTAACTCGAAGATTTCCGGGGCTACATGTGTACTCTGGAGTAAGGTTTGGGCATCTTTTGTCCTGCTCATGACTGAGAATGAATGAAAGAAATGTACGCGAGTTGTGACTGATTGCTGTAAGCTGGGCGTAAGAAAACAACGTAGGGGAAGAAAGTTGTGGATTATTCTCAGAGTAATCTAAAATACCTACGAGGAGGACCAGTTTATATACACTAGTAAATTGGGGCAGAATCGAAGGCGAACCATCTAGTCTGTTAAAATTTTCATCGAGCCACTGCTCTGAGTCTTGTTAACGTAACCTTGTTTTCACAGAGATAGATTTGAAGAATTTTTCGCTGCTCTTTAGCTCCTCTCCCTTCAAGTTCCTAAGATGGTAAATAGTGGGTAGAATGTTGAAGTTCCACATCGTCCTCAGGGCTGTTGTAGCAGTAAACACTTCCGAAAAAGGCAGTTGATGGGAGTGGGGTCAATTTAGTGAATACCGCTGTCTGGTTGGCTGTTTCTATGAACCTGAATGGAATCTTCCAAGGTTGGTCTTTCCGTTGTTTCAAGTCCAACTGAGGAAGCCGGGGTTGTCTGTCTTTGAGTTTCGCGAAGCACATTGATATATTGACCTGTGTATATACCGTACTTCATATTGCACCAACAGAATTGCCCCGGTAAGTCCTACATACCTCCAATTTACCAGAAGCTGGCCGGAATACACTCCCTATTGTATAAGCCTAAGTCTTACGACATTTGGATTTTACACGCACCTTATAAAGTATGTATACAAGGTAGACGGCCCCTCATACGGCCTGATGATGTCTTTTTTAGAAGGCCTTCAAGTTTTCTTTGCAGTTCTATTTTCAGTTTTCCTTGGATATCTTGAAGATAGTTTTCCCCTTTCCCACTCTTATAAGTAAATGACAGAAAAAGGCAAGAAAATCATACTTTCTGTGATATCCTTTTCTTTAAGATCTGCGTCCATTCGTAGGAATTTGGCACGAATAGTTTCGCAAATACTAGGAAAGCAACACAGAGTAGCTTGGTTGAAGAAAGCGCCTTGTCTCACCAGGAGATTGACCTTTTGAAACAGTGATGACATTGCCATCTGGGTCAAGTCGTTCAATGTCGGAACCTACTTCTTCGATTTCTGCTGGCTCTGTGCTAGGCATTTGGTCCTTTATTTCAAGAAACCTGGGAAGGGAAAGATATCCAGAATGAATAGAAGCAGATATCTTCGTGATACACGTTTGATGTGCCCAGGAAGCAAATAGTGGGCAAGGGTAGAAGGTTGATGATCTACTTGTTGCAATGAAAGTCTTTATAGGCTCATAACAAAGAAAAAAGGTCTGAACCCGAGAAAAAGAGGCAAACAAAGATCTGACATGCATAGTCCAGGACAGTGTCATTCATTATTGTAGAAAAAAAAGCCTCTGCATTTGCATAACGGCAGAGGGAAACCTAACTGAATAGGGAAAACCTCCACCAAGACATGATAGTATCATAGATCAAACATCG
This sequence comes from Penicillium coprophilum, assembly GCF_028826855.1. NCBI lineage: Eukaryota > Fungi > Ascomycota > Eurotiomycetes > Eurotiales > Aspergillaceae > Penicillium > Penicillium coprophilum. The sequence continues at coordinate 7,556,648 of NW_026622723.1, read as the reverse complement.
TCTAGATCTGCATCTCCACCGGCTGCAAGGTCTATGATAGTAGCAAGAGGATTACGATGATCCGACTTTCCTTCAACCTTATTTCCACCTTCCCTTGCTATTGCAAAGGTGGCAAAGACGACAGAGAAGATAGTGATGAATTTCATGTTGGGGATAGGTCTCACAGAGGTGATGGATAGTCATAAGATATTTGAGAAAGCCCAAGTATCAGTGAGTACATATAACAATATGCTACATCACATGGGCATTACTCTTCCGGCTTGATGTTTTCGGATGATTTTCCTCCCCGAATCGACTCTAGAAGATGACTAAGCGGCCCTTGGGCCCGCCGCGGGGAGATAAAAAAAAATGCGATAACATTCCCCACAAGATACCGAATGTCCCTTTCAGGAATTGAATGCTTGTTTTTGCGCTGGTCATTACATTGATTTGACATGACGACACGCAATCCCCTTCCACTCCCTGATGAGTGGAAAGATCCCGACGAATATGTCCAGGCCCTCCTCTCCTTCGCAACCGAATCGGTTATGTTCATGAACGTTTGCGGTGGAGTGCATATCCTCGATTTCCTGACGCGCGATCCCGATCTTTACACCTCACTACTGCCGGAAGACTGGCGATCATTCTTTGACCATCATGATATCCACAGCATCTTGCAACTACTCCTACGAGAGGACATTAGCCCGCTCTGCGAACCCGCCGAAGTAAATTCTCCCCCGAGAATGGCAGGACTTGGAACGGAGGCGCATTCCCGCCCGCAACGCTCCTGGAGTATATTCGCAACATTCGACGACTGAGCTTCCGCCGCGAATTTACCCCACCTGAGAAGAGCGAATCTCTCCCGAGACATATTGCTGTCGGCATGAACAAGAAGAAGAAGCACGAAGTAGAGCAATTCTCTCGCTATGTCGCATCTTTGTCGGAGACTGTTAACGAGCGGCGCGGAGAGCCCTTGTCTCACATTGTCGACTTTGGATCGGGACAAAACTACCTGGGGCGCATGTTGGCAAGCTCGCCATATCATAAACATATCATTGCCATTGAGCGAAAGCACCAATACATAAGCGGTGCTAACCGTATGGATGTTCATGCTCGACTGGCAACCGAAGAAAAGAAAAAGACAATTCATAATGCAAAGCAAAACAAACTCAAAAGGCAATGCATCGACTGTACCGACACCCCAGAACTAACCCCAGACCTGGCCATCTCGGAAACGCCTCGGGTTCCTGCCTCGGAGACGGTAGCCCCAATGGAAGTCAATGATGCAGTGTCAGAAGAACCTCCCGCGCAGGATGTAGATACGACAACCTCTCACATGCTAGGCGAGATGACATTAGAAGCCCATGATGTGCTCGGCTCGACCCACAAAATGCAACACAAGCCACACGTACCAAAGCCACGACCGGAGGTCGATACCAGAGGCACCGTCAGTTACATTGAACATAATATCCAAGATGGCTACCTGGAACCGATCATCGAGCACGTCGTCGACCCAAAGACGTCGGTTGAAACCCGGACCAGCACAGAAGAAATTATTGAACCAGAAGAAAAGAAACCGAGTGACGCCCGGGTGATGGTCGTATCTCTGCATTCATGCGGAAACCTCGTTCATCACGGAGTCAGATCACTGGTTCTCAACCCTTCCGTTGTAGCAATTGCCATGATCGGCTGCTGTTACAACCTTTTGACAGAGCGATTGGGACCAGCAACATACAAAATCCCTATCCTTCGATCCGCCCACCCTCGTCTCAAACGAACTGGATCTTCATGGGACCCACACGGATTTCCAATGTCCAAGCTCTATGAAACCTATCAAGCGAAGACTACCACAGGCTTCAAACTCAACATCACAGCCCGCTCAATGGCCGTCCAAGCGCCCCACAACTGGGGCCGCGACGACAGCGAAGGATTCTTCACACGCCACTTCTACCGCGCTTTACTGCAGCGCGTTCTTCTAGACCGTGACATCATTCCTAAGCCTGATATCCCAGATGATCTCTACAAAGATGATACAGATGACCCCGAGGCCGGGGGTATAGCGCTGATCGTGGGATCCCTGCGCAAAACCGCATTCGAGTCTTTCCCTGCATATGTGCGCGCTGCAACGGTCAAATTGAGCCGTGATCCGACCCGTGGCGAGTTGATCAAGGAGCGCATCTGTACCATGTCAGAAGAGGAGTTGGAGCGCTATGAAGCGGACTACTTGCACACGCGCAAGAACCTCAGTGTTGTGTGGAGTCTGATGGCGTTCAGTTCTCAAGTTGTGGAGGCTGCTATTGTGGTTGATCGCTGGCAGTTCTTGCGTGAGCATGACTCTGTCAAGGAGTGTTGGGTTGAGCCGGTCTTTGAGTATGGTCAGAGTCCGCGCAATCTGGCTGTTATTGGGATCAAAAAATGATTTTTATTATCGTTTGGCTTTGGTTGCATTTAGATACGGTGGGGAGTTTGTGCTTTCGAGCTTGAGGCATTCCGTGATTCTGGGGAGTCTCAGTGCATAGCTGGTGGTTTACTTTTGGACATACATGCATATAACGTGGGGTTCACGAACATATCCTTGTCGACTGTGAAAGGCCGCTACAATCCTTTTTTTTTCGGATATCTGGCTAGGTGGACATGATTATACATAGATGTAACCTGCGGCCAACTGCATATATGCATATCAAAACTTGGTGTGAGCTGCGTCCTACCATTTCTCGCCTTTTTAACAATAAAAACTCACCCCGACATCGGAGCTCGAGAAAAATGCATCTACCTCGGTACTTTGTCCTGAGCCTAGATCTTCTGGAGCAAGAGGCCCAAGTCATACTACCCAGGTGCACACAGGTATAAGATTTTTGAATGAATGTCACTAGATTCGCAAGACGATTTCGTACAAATACTATCATCTTCTCTCCGCCAACACCCCAATCATTCTGTTCCCATACCCTCTAGTTCATCAAAATATAAGACATAACGTATGTATCAAAAGGCAGTCCACTTCGTTCCACAAGCTGCTGCAACTTCTCGCGCCGGTCTACCAATCATTCCCTTCCAAAATTCAGAAGTACCAGGCGGAACGAGCTCTTCAATCTCCAAAGATAGCAAAGCATCGAAGGTCCAGTCCTGGCACCGGCCAATCGAATCTTTCGGGGCTGGCTCCTTCTCGATAACTTTGATCGCATCGTGTCGCTGCTGAGATGTGAGATCGGCAATTTTGCACATCCCCACAGCCCCCTTATCGATGATCTTCGTCGCATACCGAGGCGCAAATCCGTACCACAGCCTGTCCGAATCAATAACCTCGACTTGGAGGAGATCGCCGAATTCCAGATTCCCGGGTTTGTTGATCATGAACCCCCAGTGGGATCGGTGTGTGGGGCTATCGCCAGGTCCGAAGACTTCTATTGAGAGGTTGTAGGCCATGTTCTATGCGGTCAGCCTGAGTTTATTTCATGCACTGTGATGAATTTACCTTTTCAAGTAATTTTTGTGTGTATGCAGAACTTCCACAGATGATAATTTCTCACGAGATGTGGTCTCATAGCTTGGCTTAGGCAATTAGCCTATACCAATCAGTGTTAAGATCAGATGACTTGGATGTGATCGAAATCGACGAACCTGAGAAGCCGACCAATTGTGGGTTGTCGATAGGCGCCATAACCCCTCTTTGACAGATCGAGTCTGCCACTAGAGAATATATCACAAATCCTGTAGAATGTTGACAGATCTCACTAAAAATTGATCTGTTCCAGTCGTGGTCATCGAGCGCTGATTTTGCACGTGCTGAGACTCGCCAATTGCGTTCTCTGGCTCCCCTGCACCTCATATCGAACACCCCAACCATCCAATTCAGAGACACCAAACTGTTAAATAACATTCAATTTTATACATGTAATCTCGTAGGTTCAATTAATCTCCACACTCCCTTCAGGCACACCCTGCCTACTCCTTAACCGGCGCGCAAAGAACTGCATAACAGGCAACATCTCCTCCCGATTCGACGGCATCCCATCCCCCTTCCTGGCATAACGGCTCACCTCAACGAACTCAAAAACCTGTTTCGTCCTACGCACCGCTTCATCCGACACCGCCACTGAATCCCTCCCAGCAACCAGCAGCACCGGCGTCCGATTCTTATCACCGACCCTAGATCCAGATAACGGATACGGCGCCCCGATAGAGATAACCCCAGACAAAGTACCGACCTCCCCACTGCCGAGGTTACCATTACCCCTCAATCCGAGCTCCCGCGCAATAGCAAGCGCAGCCATTCCGCCCTGTCCAAAACCCAGCACCATAATCTCGCGCAGCGCATACCCGCATTTCTGCACGAGTGTGCCGCGCACAACCTCTGACACAAGCTTCTTGGTGCTGCGCGTCAGACCGGCGTCCATGTCTAATGCGCCGGTTGCAGAGTCAAAGGAGACATCGTCGCCCCAGTGGGATCCGCCCAGGTCGAAGGGGAGTGGGGCTGTGCCTTGGACTGTGACAATTGTTGTTTCGGGGAGACGGATCGCTTCGGCGAACCTTGTGAATGATGCGGCCGTGTCGCCGAGGCCGTGCAGGAGGAGGAGGATATTTGGGGCTGGGGATGTGGATTGGGAAGGGGAGGGCGGTGCAGGTGTGACGGTGACGGTGAGGTCGGATGGGAAGTCGGATGGAGTGGGGTTTTTGGTTGGCATTTTGGATCGGGTTAGGTTGAGGTGAGCTGAACCGAGTTGAACTGGAGCTTGCGGAGCTTGAGCTCGGAGAATGGGAGTGTGGCTGAAGTGCGTGGTAAGTGTGGCTTAGACCTCCCGTTTCAGCCTCGGAAGGTTGTTAGTAAGGATATGGTAAGGAGCCCTTGATCAGTACAAAGTACGGAGTACAATGTATACATGTTGCCAATAAACGGAGTAGTATACGGAGGAATACTACTGTCATTCCGTATATTAGTCAATGATGTACGGGATACTCCGCTTACGTCTCACATGGGGAGACGAGTTCACCTTCGGCTGATGTATTATGGTTGCCTGGGGTGGATCAGAATGCATATTGTTTGCCATTGCCTTCGAGTGGTTCTTATGGAGGTTAGGGTAGTATCAGTGATCTGACACATGTGGCGTTGTGTCTAAAATAGCCGGCCAATACACACTGGTAAAGATTGTTTCCTTTTTCCTCCTTTCAATAATCTAGACTACACATACTCCGTGGTTATCCCAGACTCACCCCCATTGAAGCATGTGCTGACATAATAATATGTCGCGGCCCACCTGCGATGATCAAACCGTGTGCTATTTTAGTCTAGGTGTGGCTTGAGGTCGATGTTCCAGTACGTAATCGGCTTGGGATGAGCCTCGTGTATTAGAAGGCACTCTTGAGTTCAGTTTTACCCTCGAGCACATCCTAAGATACGCTCTACAACTTCACTGTTGAGGCAATTACACGCAATCACACCTGGCATTCCATGTTCACCGCCACTTACTCGTGGCTAGTGTTGCCGAGACTCGTAAGGCGACAACAAGCCTTAGGGAGAGGCTTGGCGGCTCGGCTAAACCGGGCTCTTGCCTCTTGATGTCTTGGCATCTAATAAATTAGTTTCTAACTTTTGAAATGCGTAATATGTACTGTATAATGGGCATTCAATGGAGCTAGTATCGCCTGTGTCCTCTCCTTATTCGTTTGTTAATAGTGGGGTAGGGCTGAGATGACCCATTCAGATCCATCAGATCGGCGCATTATTGGACATCGGGAAAACTCGTAACGCCGAGAGGGTGGAAGTTGTACTGTGTGTTCAGCGTCTCGGAAAGCACCCCACGCAAAGTAAGATTTGTAGTACGGCATGCATCGTACAAAGTGTAACAAGGTGATATCTATGCGCTGTGGAGTTAGGCGGTTTGATATGTATATGGATTGTTTCTCGGGACAACCCCTGGACCAAGCATACTATTGGAGGAAGGTCGTTCAACTGGGACTCAGTGAAAGCTAAAACACCTCCTAGCGGATATCATTACAAAAAGTCCGCTGTATATTATTACTGGCCAATTAGGTCGCAGACTAGCGATGCGGTGGTGCTGACGATTTCACCGCAGCTCCCAATGAAGTCGTATCCTCGTCGCCCGAGATATCCGACAATAACTACAATGTACGGAGTAAGTACCTGTCCAAATCAACCAGCTAGGGCCAAATACTCTTGAAGTCAGCTCTGATTCGTGTACTAGACTATAGAGGGACGTATTGGCTCCGCCCTCTAACATATCTACATCATACATTGAAGGTATATGCATAGGACCCGGACACTATTCTCGTAGATCGGATGGATGGTGGGGCGACTCAAGTTGAGACAGGGGGGAGAAAGCTATACCCAAATCTTAGTACAACGTGGACTACGTACTCCTTAGCCCTTCTGGAGTATTCCGCGGTCTCGCTTCTGTTGCGTTGGTATAAGATCCCCTCATCCCCCTCACTGCGGTTACACACCTCGCTTCTTCCACACTTTACAATCCTCCTTTCACTTTCCTCCTTTTATCTATATAACTTCAAAATGGCTTGGGGCTGGGGTAAGTCTGATCTCCCTGCAGAGTAGAGACGCTCATAAACCCTTACTGCTTGCATGCACTAGGGCCCGAGCCGACCTGCATAGCCGGCGATATCTCAATATGTCTCTATTGGCCATGAAAGCGAAAGCCATGCTGACGCCAAGCTAGAGGAATCCGAGCATGCGCACCGGGAGGTGTACAACGGTGAACAGCACCACGAGGGCAAGTTCTCTCATGAGTTCGCTGCCGGTGCCGCTTCATTTGCCGCCATGAAGGCCTACGAGGACTACGAGCGCAAGGAAGGTAGGTGAAACACTGCATTGCATTCCTAAATTGATAAATAGATGAGCAATTTCTAACTTGGATTCGAACAAACAGGCAAGCCAGTCAGCCACGCTTTCGCGAAAGAGCTCATCGCCGGAATCGTCGGCGGCGAGGTCGACAAGCTCGCCGAGACTAAGGGCATGGACTGGTTTGACCGTGAGAAGGCCCACCGCCACGCCAAGCAGAATGCCGAGCACATGTACGAGGAGCGTTACGAGCGTCGCAACTACTAAGTCACTCGTTTCGGCGATGGCAATGGATGAATAATGAAACTTGTTTTATAAACGCCCTGTGATCGTATGTCGTAAGAGAGACATGTGATGTATCCAGCAATTTGATTGTCGCAATTTCGTACCTGAAAGAGCGGTGAAGTAAGGTGTCAAATAGAACTCCGTATCCAAGCCAGATATACGGAGTAGATATCGACGTCGTATGTATATCGCATGTACGGAGAACCGAAATAGGAAGCACGATGCACGAACTTGCATCGCATAGTTCCGACAAGACGTACGTAGCCCTATACGTACGTCTACCTCCCTCAAACGCACTCAATATGCACCAGAAAATATGCGCCAAGCTTCAGCATGGATTCCGGAGCTTTTTTTAAGCCAGTAATCACCATAAGAGCCCACCGACCGCATTCCGGCCGCATTCCAATGCTGTCGTAGCTTAGATAGGAGACCAGTCGTTGGGTCAATCGCCGATGTATTGCGTCGTCTTGGATGTTTGCTTTTTGTCATGTACAGAAATTGGGTACCGGACTGCAAGGCTGAATATTGGATCAGCCGTGGAGTATGGAAGTGAGGATGTCCCCAGTTCTTAGATTCCCCTAACTTTAGTAGGAATCTGGCCTTGTGGGGTCAGACCTAGTTACAGCCAATCAACATCCAAGGATGACCGATAGCGGGTTGCTGGCCTGACAATCCAGGCGTCCAGAGCTGATGAGCTCATACACGTGCTAAAAGTATAGGGTCAGCTAAAGAGTTTTGCGGTGTTGCAGTCTCTCTGGGAGATTCTCGAGTTTTATATATCGTCTTGGAATTTCTATTTATTTTTCTTCGAGATTCTTCTTTTCGACACTATTCGTTCTTCCCCCTATATCCTGGGCTTTGAGCTTTGATTCACTGCCGCCCAAGCTTTACCCCTCGCACTTGTGTATCGAAGCAGACAGTTCTAGATCCAAGACTGTATGAAATGACGGCGGTTCGTTGTTCAGGATGAAATTTGCCAAGTTTGTACCCCCGGGACAGTGACGGTGTGCGACATTCCAGTGGCTGACTCAATCCGCAGAGAGCTAGAACAGGAACTAGTTCCTGAATGGCGGGCAAAGTATCTCGACTACAAGGTAGGTCGTTTTCGCTACATTTATTGTGTAACAGTCGCGCTTACCTGGATATATATCTAGACCGGCAAAAAGAAAGTCAAAGCCATCACTCGGGCGCTCCAGAAGGCACACCGCAGTCCCCATGTCTCGTCCAATCGATATCCTACTCCCAACCTGCAAGGTCGCGCTGCATCGCACTCTGCTCTCACGCCCTCCAATACCGATAAACATCTCGATGCTGCAGCAGACAATTTCCAATCAACACCACAGCGAAATGGCGCCAACTCGCCATCCATAGCGCGCTCCACGCCAGTGCCCAGAACCGAGCGACAACCGCTTCGCACGCCAGGATCGCGATTTTCTGAAAATGTTGGTAGTTATGGAAGTATACTAGCAACGCCACCCCCACCACACCATACAGCAGGCTCAGACATAGCCTCCTTTGAACTTCCGGACCCGGCACTTGACCCAGATGAGGATTATCTGCCACACGAGGATACTACAGACAGACCCAGACATCTACGGACACCTTCACCTGTCATGGAACGCCGTGGTATAGGGAACGGTTCGCCCTCTCATCCTATTTCAGAGCCCTTGCCGGCCCAGAGGCCGCAATTGGACCAACGCATGAGCTATCAAAGTCAGATGGGTGACGCCTTGACAAAGGTGACGTCGGGCAACCGCACATCACAGCTTCTGCGGCGCGTGTTCACAGCCGAGGGAGAGTCCGGCGGGAGACGATCACAGTATGATTCTGGCGCTGGCGCCGAGTTCGATAAACGCCAAGACGAGTTCTTCGAGTTCTTGGATAGCGAGCTAGAGAAGATCGATTCATTCTATGTGATGAAAGAGCAAGAGGCCACCGAGAAACTGCGGGTTCTTCGCCAGCAGTTACATATCATGCGAGACCAGCGCATCCAAGAGGTCCTGGCCGCTAAAAGAGCCGCCAAAAGTGACCACCCCCAGACACAGCAGCGACCAAATGGATTTGCAAAAATCAAGAGTGCTCGAATCAGGGATACGCTTGGAGGGAAAAATCGTTTCGGCAAGAACACGGAAGCACTGGCGCAGATGGCCACTCCTGGCATGCACCCCCAAGATCGGGAATTCATTGCCAACCGGAGAGACTTTATGCGGCGACAGGATCCACAGAGCAATGAAGTGCCCTACCGCTCTGCTAAGCGCAAGCTCAAGCATGCATTGCAGGAGTTCTACCGCGGAGTGGAACTGCTCAAAGGATATGCTTACTTGAATCGAACGGCTTTCCGAAAGATCAACAAGAAATATGATAAAGCGGTTAATGCCCGCCCACCGCTCCGGTATATGTCTGACAAGGTCAACAAAGCGTCCTTTGTACAGAGTGAGGTGATTGAGAGCTTGATGGTAGCGGTCGAAGACTTGTATGCCCGTTACTTTGAGCGTGGTAATCGCAAAATCGCCGTCTCCAAGCTCCGTCACACAATCAACAAATCCGGTGATTACTCACCAAACACTTTCCGCTCTGGTCTCTTGTTGATGGGTGGGACTCTGTTTTCCATCAAGGCCTTGGTCGATGCTTCGGAAAACCTTCGCTCAGGTGAGGCCACTGAAAAAGTTCGGACCAGTTATCTCCTCCAGGTATGCTTTTCGCTCTTTCATCTGTTGCTTAACCTCATTAACCGATTGAGCAGATATATGGTGGGTATTTCCTCATTGTGTTCCATGTCTTGCTCTTCTGTTTGGATTGTATGATCTGGACAAAGTCGAAGATCAATCATGCATTTGTTTTCGAATACGATACCAGACACACCCTGGAGTGGCGTCAGTTGCTGGAGGTATGTCCTATTTGATGAGCTTTGATGATTCATCCTGACAACTAGGTACAGATTCCTGCTTTCTTCTTGTTCTTGATGGGCCTATTCATGTGGCTCAACTTCTCATGGTACAACCACATGTATATCTACTGGCCTGTGGTCCTTATTGGCTTGACGATTATAATTGTTTTCTTGCCGGCCCGTGTCCTCTATCACAGAAGCCGCAAGTGGTTCGCTTTTTCCAATGTGAGTTGATATGACATTGCACCGATGTCCATCTAGCATATCTGACCGATCTAGTGGCGCCTTTTGCTTGCCGGAATTTACCCAGTCGAGTTTCGTGATTTCTTCCTCGGCGACATGTACTGTTCTCAAACATATGCCATGGGGAACATCGAGCTCTTCTTCTGTCTATATGCCTCGTACTGGGGCTACCCTCCTAAATGCAACTCCTCCCACTCTCGGCTCTTGGGCTTCTTCCAATGCCTTCCCTCTGTCTGGCGAGCTTTCCAGTGTATTCGTCGATACTTGGACACGAAGAACGCATTCCCCCACCTCCTGAACTTGGGCAAGTACATATTTGGCGTCCTTTACTATGCCACTCTCAGCATGTACCGCATCAACCTCCACACGCGGTTCCAAGCCGCATTCATCACCTTCGCTCTCTTGAACGCCGTCTACACCTCAGTATGGGATCTAATCATGGATTGGAGTTTGGGTAATCCTTACGCCAAGAACCCAATGCTCCGTGAAGTCCTCGCCTTCCGTCGCGTATGGGTATACTACGCCGCAATGCTGCTTGACGTGGTCGTCCGTTTCAACTGGATCTTCTACGCTATATTTATCACCAATATCCAGCAGTCCGCCTTGCTAAGCTTCATGGTCGCCTTCTCAGAAGTCTGCCGTCGTGGCGTCTGGTCCATTTTCCGCGTTGAAAACGAGCACTGCACAAACGTCCTCCTCTTCCGTGCTTCCCGTGATGTCCCTCTCCCCTACGACATTCCCTCCCCAGCACCTGCGCCCCTCGACGGCTCAGCGGAAGACGTCCAACTCCAAGACCAGCAACAGCACGTCTCAACACCCTTCATGTCGCCCGGTGATGTCGAGCACGGCACCCCGTCCATGTCTAGTATGCGCGCTCGCCACCGTCGTCCCTCGATTACTATTAGCCGAGTCGGCACGATCGTGGCCTCAGCCCACGCCCAAGATTTCGAGCGAAGACGTCAACCTAATTTCCTATCCAGCGCGAGTGTTGGACGGGATATGGCGCACCGCGCAGACGATAGCACGGACGAAGACGACGAGGCGGATCTCAGCACGGATGAGGATTCGAAGTCAGTGGCTGAAGGTCAACGGTCGAGGCCGGGCTCAGAGCGCAGGGATACGATGGGGAGAATTCTTGAGTAGGTTTCAGCAGTGGGCTGTGTCAATTGCCAGTGCCAATTACCACGGATATTGTTTATCTGCCCCATCGGGACGTCGCTTTGACGTGATGTGAAACTATAGATATCCTCCAGTATCTTGCATATACTTCTTATCTTGCTATAAATATTAATATTGGTTTCGGGGTCAGCTTTCCTCGCCACAATCGTAGGAGATACCCCAACGGATATTTGGCCCGAGACCGGCCTGAGGTAGTTGTTTCCTCGGAAGCGTATCCGCCTGGTACGTGCTCCTTCCTCTTCTATACACATGGCCGAGCCACGGGGAGACCTGCCTGATACAATCATCGGGTGGGTGTCCATGAGGATAACAAAACAACCTTGGAAGGTGACCTCGGGATACTAGGCCCAAGTTGCATGGCTATTGCGGGAGAACTGCGTGTACTTTTGGCCGAGAGCTTTGAACGAGCTTTGAAACACTGCTTGGTAGCCTCAGGCCACCAATTGGATCGAGACCACCTGGCATGTAGTTAGGTCTCTCTTCCTCTCCCTCTGTCCTCCCTCCTCCCTCCCATCCACTCCGCTACTCACGGAATGAATGCAACCGTTCCTCTCTTCACAGAGATCTTTGGTTGTGTAACGTCCCCTAGAAGTTCCCATCTAGGAAGTTGTCTCCGGCCTAGATCCAGCGCGGTGAACCTAAATCCAAATGTCTCTCGTCGGCCAGCGCCGGCAGTGTCTAGATCCTGCGTGGCGAGGCTTTTGTGGTCATGGACGAACATCGAGATTGGCCTAGCGGTGTATCTCTGCGGGCTGGAATATTGTATATTGCATACCCCCTTGCCTGTATCGCTCATGGCAGCAGCGCTGCCAAATTATGCCTCGATGGGATAGTAGAGTATTGAAGCGACGGTCGCGATTGGTAGCCGATGAAGACACACCGATTCGATATCTTCCGGATCTGTGAGTGAGCTGCGGGAAATAATCACCCTGCGAAAGAGGAAGAGAGAAGAAGCAAGATCAATGCGGAGGGACTTGTATTCTGCCATTGGCTTGATTTCCCAGCCTCCGATAGACTCAACAAAATATTTTTGTTATTGATGATGTCCCATCACCAAGGCAAGGACCTACCTATAGCGGTTACTGTCGTTTTGCTGTCTTGGCGGAGGACACCCTTGTCAGGATACCCATGTTAGGGCTATAGCTCTTACCGGCGGGATTGTTTCTAGAAGGCAACTCCATGCATGGATCCTGCATACTTTCACGGACCTCTTCTAGAACATTTCTCAGAAGAAAATCGCGCATGAACCGACAAGGTTCGAGACTATCGTGACCGGTCAGCGATAGAGATAGGATGCGATTGACAGCACATAATAAAAGTGGATCATACCGGGCGAACTAGTCTTCAAGTCCTATCTACTCCGTGCTCCGTACAGTGCACAAAGTACTGTCGTTCAACGTTTCATCGATAACTCCATATGCCAATTCAAGGAAAAGAATGAAGCCCTAGAGTGGATAAGACCAGTGGATAGGGCTCGTATTGCAAATTTTCGTCTACGGAGTGTCCGAACAGCAGAGATTAAGATTCTGACAGGGCGTATAGAGGCAAGTCGGTCTGATCCCTTTTCATATATGTACATTTCCGCAGCGCGGCTCGCAGTTGGCAGATTCCTATTTCGGTGTTCCGGGACTGCGACGATCGCACTCTCGCGTACCCAACCAAAGGGGCCAAACGGTACATTGTCAAACCCAACCAATGCCAAACAAGAGAAACATGAGATGTAATAGGATCATGATATCAACGTACAAAGTACCATATACACGTGAGCGGTGACCGGCTACGGTATCCGGTCTCAGCAAATGTCTCACGGAATAGGAACCGGTTGTCGGATGCTTGGCCACTGGAAAAGCCACCTAAGCCACCTAAGCCCCCTATTTTCCCTAATTTTTCTTTTTTTTCCCCTTTAACCCCTCATACGACAGTGACGTCGATCCTATGAAATCCAGCTTATCTGGATTGGATAATAGGGGGTTATCTCCTAGGCTGTTCAATGCCAGTTAGACTTTGATAACATTGATAACATTGATAAAGGATAAAGGTACTCCATACCTGAGTAGTCCAGTAGTTCTCTAGTCATATCCTAGGAACATAGAGAAAAGATGTCTATTGTACCATACAATATTACTCTGGTTTCTCGGGGCGTCCGGAGGCGTCCGGAGGCGTTTTTGTGGGCGTAATGTAGTTTAGTTAAGGTTGCACAATTCGAACTTCTCCGCGTCTCCCCATGGGGTAGTTATGGAGTTATGGAGCATCCCAACCCGACCATTGCAACTCCACATAGGTATCCACGTCCTTGTCGTCATACAGCGGGCCGGTCCTACATAGCGCAAGGTCATGTACAATATGCGATAATCTATTATTTCCCAGTTTGCCGGCCGATCTGCGCTTGAAGTCTGAAACCGGGTTAGCGTATGATTCCACTGCAAAGTGAGCGATTATAGCCAGTATCCACATCGGGGTCTTGTTAGACGACTCAGCATTTACTGCATTGACTCCAATTGACTAACCCTTATCTGCTCTCTGCCCCGTCTGTCAGGCAGCCGCTGGTCTGACGAGGGAGTTATAAGCGGCGTGGCATCCACATACTCCAAGACCCAGTTTTTGTATCCGCCTTACATTCTCCAGTCTCCAATATGATGGATATGAAAAAAGAAAAAGACCTTGAGGGTCTCACTCCATCTGAGAACAGTGATCTCAGCCGTCACGTTCAAAACCACGATGATGTGTTTGGAGAAATTACAGACTCCGGTCCCAACTACCGAAATGTATGTTCCTCTTCTATTTTTTATTCTTTTTTTTTGGATTCCATTTTGTTCTCCACAAAAGAAAATCCATGTAGGTCTAAACTAACACCTTTTTAGGTAGGATGGGCAGGAACAGTGATTCTCATGATGAAGAGTCAAATCGGCCTTGGTGTCCTCTCCATCCCAGCTGCTTTTGATACGTTAGGGCTCGTCCCAGGCATCATCTGCCTACTTATAGTTGCAATCATTACAACATGGTCTGACTACATGGTCGGTGTGTTCAAGCTCAACCATCGTTCAGTCTATGGTATCGACGATGCGGGTTTCTTGATGTTTGGTGCGATCGGTCGTGAGGTTTTCGGCTTTGTATTCTGCCTCTGTATGTCTATGGAATTCGAACAATTGTAGATCCACTACTAACCTACCTTCTAGATTGGATTTTCGTCGCCGGCTCAGGAATGCTTGGTCTTTCCATCGCCCTCAACTCCGTCTCAACTCATGCTACATGCACAGCTGTCTATGTAGCCGTTGCAGCCGTCGGAGGAATTGCCTTTGCCAGTATTCGCACTCTTGGAAAAATCAGTTGGCTCGCGTGGGTTGGACTAATTTGCATTCTGATTGCAAGTAAGTTCCCCCTGACGTCACAGGATATACCATAGCCCTAACCCGATTCGTACTATAGTCTTCATTGTCACTATCGCTGTCGGCGTTCAGGATCGCCCAGTCTTGGCTCCACAAGAGGGAGTCTGGGTATCTGATTACAAGATCATTGCCCATCCCAAATTCAGTGAAGCCATCTCTGCCGTGGCCTCGATGGTCTTCGCTTACGCCGGTACACCCGCATTCTTCTCCATCGTATCGGAGATGCGCGAACCCAGATACTATACCCGCTCGTTGATCATCTGCCAAGGCAGCGTGACTGCTGTCTACATTACCATTGGTGTTGTGGTCTACTATTTCTGCGGTTCTTACGTTGCCTCGCCTGCTCTTGGTTCTGCTGGTGCCACTATGAAGAAGATTAGTTATGGTTTTGCCATTCCCGGTCTTCTGGTCACTGTGATGCTGTTCGTCCATGTAAGCGCTTCCTTCCTCAGATATTTCTTATTCTCGATCGATCATGAGCTAACATAACAATCTAGCTACCCGCAAAGTTCATTTTCGTTCGCGCCCTCAGAGGCTCCAAGCACCTCACTTCCAACAGCATGGTGCACTGGGGATCCTGGATTGGCTGCACCGCAGGTGTCGGTCTGATCTCTTACATTATCGCAAGCGCCATTCCCGTCTTCGACAGTCTCGTCTCGCTTATCGGTGCTTTGCTTGGCACATTCATGTGTTTCCAGCCCATGGGCTGCATGTGGTTGTATGATAACTGGAGCAAGGGCAAGGTCGACCGTTCCCCGAGATGGATGGCCATGGTTTGCTGGAGTGTATTCGTTGTTGTTATAGGTACTTTCATGATGATCGCTGGTACATACGGGTCTGTTGTCAGCATTATGGACAGTTACGCGGCAAACGGTGGTTCGGCTGCTTGGTCCTGCGCGGACAATTCAAATTCTTCATAGATCGGGGGGACCTAGAGGTCAGTGGCAGATTTCTGCTACTGTGTCTGAAACGGGTGTATTAGAAAACTTATATATATTTAAAGTGAATTAGAAATGTCATATACTTCAATGTGTTCCTGTCTTCATATTCTATATGCTAGTAGTTACTGTTTTATAGTGGTACAAAAAGGGACCAAGTTTGCTCCTATTGATGTCTGAAAGCTAAGCTTGATTGCGTAGTTTATCTCGAGAAACCAGCTGCCGACTTTGCAGACTTATCTTCTCTTCATCACTTCGCATTTACTCTAGCACATCTTTTTATCCTCTCGTTCTTTTGATCAAGCAAAAATGTCGAGTACAATCTATTGCAACACATTTAGCCTACCGACTATTGCAGAAACCCAAGCATTTACTGATATTCTCGCAAAGGATAAATTGACCACAGTCGTCCGAGTGAAAGAGCACTTTGCAGTCAACCATGGACAACATCTTCCTCTTATTGAGGCCGAGAACCTCCAATTTCTTGCTGACCACACTATCCCCGTTCCAAAAGCCTGTTCAGCATTCACCGACCCAAAGACAGACCTACGATACCTCGTTATGGAATATATCCCTGGTCAAACCCTCAAAAAGCTGCTTCCATCCTTGGAACTCACTAAAAAGACCAAAATCTGCAACTTGCTTAAAGATGCTTTCGCCAAGCTACGCGAAATGCCCTCACAAGGATAGCTCGGGGCCTTGAATTATCAGCCGTATCAAAGCGGATTCTTCATGATAGATGATCAAGAGCCCGGGTTTGCTGGCCCGTTCAGAAATCAACCAGAGATGGATGTCACAATCCTTGAGATACTCTCGTGCCTCACGAGACCTGCGTACGTTCGACTGCTACAGGAGATTGTGGATCGTACCTTTGCTGGCCAAAGAACGGTGTTCACCCACGGAGAATTGAGATCGAAGCATGTCATCGTCGAAAGAGATGGGCTTGGGGAAGATGGCAGTACGGACTTCAATATCTCGACCATTGAATGGGAAGCTGCTGCGTACTCTGAGTATTGGGAGCTCTGGGAGGCAGCCATTGCTTGTGCACCGGAGTTCGACTGGATTGATTAGCTTAGGGTGATTTTTCCATGTTATCATATGGAATTTTTGATGTTGCAGAGTATCCATAGTACTGTGTGCTGTTGAAGGAATGGTGAGTGTTCAAGTAATTTTCTAATCGATATTTCTGACTGATCCGCAACGATCTCTGATATCGTCATCTTTTATGGTTGTTTCCCGTACAATGCTCTCACTCCAAAACCGTATACCATCGACCCTCGATATATATATCTATGAGAATAGTCAGCCGTCCATGCCGCTTTCTCATGTACTGATAGTTTTTTGTGTCATTTTCCCTGATATTACCTTGAATTTTCGCCTCTTAAATATCTTCTGCTCTCTCCCTCTCTTTCCCCCTAGTAGCTAGAAATAAGGAAACGTACAGCCAACTTGCCTAGTAACCGAAGATCCACCAAGTCCATCCACTTAGACCCCACAAAAGTGTATACGTAAGCAACACTTGGCCCCATATTTGGCTTATCACACGTGACCCGTCACATCACTTGGGGCTCCACCTCCAGGCTTCACTCATCTCTCTCTTTATCGATTGATTCCAACTTTCAACACCAGTACTGAGAGACCAAACGTTTCTCAACCTACAAATATGGCTGCAAATACCAGATATGAGCCCGCTCCGCAACGGGACTCCCTAGACGACCCGCCCTACTCCCATGCCCCTCCCTCCTATCAGGCTACAGCGGAGCCGGCGCCTCGCAGTGAGGGCGACAATCTGCCAGATGATTTCAAGGTATGTATAACGCCATCAGAGGACCTTGCCGGGGCTAGAAAGATGAAAACTGACAAACCTAGTTTGGAGGCACCGTTGCCGAAGGCACGATTGACATCCGAATGCAATTCGTTCGGAAAGTATACTCCATTCTGTAAGCCCAACACCATTTACAAGCGCAGATACAAGCGCATAGATTCTACAGAGTCTCTACTAATACACCTCGCTCAGAACGGCCCAACTCCTCCTCACAACGATCCTCAGCTCGATCTCCTTCTTCAACGCCTCCTACCGCACCTGGATCCAATCTAACTTCTGGCTGATGATAATCTCCGTCTTCGGCGCTCTGGGCTTCATGCTCGCAACATTCTGGAAGCGAAAGTCTTACCCAGCAAACCTTCTTTTCCTATCAGGCTTCACCATCCTCGAAGCATACTCAATCAGTGTGGCGACATCTTTCTATGACGCGAAGGTAGTTGTCCAAGCGCTCGCCTTGACGCTTGGGATCTTCGTCGCCTTGACGCTTTTCGCATGCCAGACCAAGTATGATTTCACTGACTGGATGCCATATCTGTTCGGCGCACTGTGGTTCATGATCCTGTTCGGATTCGTGGCTATGTTCATCCCGTTCAACAGCACCATTGAGATCGTCTATGGTGTGCTTGGTGCGCTCATCTTCTCGGGCTATATTCTTGTCGATACACAGCTGGTTATGCGGCACTATCATGTTGAGGAGGAGATCGCTGCTTCGATCTCGCTTTATCTCGATGTGCTCAACTTGTTCATGTCCATTCTGCGGATTCTGAACGGTGCTAACAACAATAATTAATTGCGCATTGAAATAGCTGAAGGCTGAGAAGAGATACGTTCAATTTCGCCTGAATTGCCAATTTTACTAGGTATCAACCAGAAGGTAGTTGCTGGACAAACAAGCTTGGGTTTTGGTGTTTTTCGGAACTGGTTTGGATGAGTGTCTTTCTGCTTTACATCTGGCTTTGAATCGCTCTCTACTGTACACTTTTCTTTATACACATCTTGAACTTCTACTCATTATGAGTTTACCTTGAATCTTATCTGTCTCTTTTTTCCTTATCCAAACAAAACAACCATTGTATCCGCATAAAATTAGCAGTCAGCCAATATGGAAATTAAGCAACCAAGTCAAATAGATACAATTCTCCAAACGCCCAGCATGAATAACCCAGCCTTGGAAATCAAATGAAATTTAAACTTTGCAAAGAGCAATATCCAATAGGATATACACATAACAACGAAAATCTAGAGTAGCGCACCAACGAGAAAGAATATGCAAAGGAATGAGCCTAATGAACAGGCAAGAGAATCCAAGAGCCTTGTTCCTTGGACGGTAAGAGGCAGGCCCAAAGATCATGATAAGATCAGGCCCAAACCAACAAGAGTGCGGAAGAGAATCTTCATGCAGAGGCCAGGGAGCTTATTAATGTGAGATTTTGAAGAACGTGTTCGTAATGAGGCACACAATCATCACAACCAAGCCGTAGAGAGCCAATGCCAGGCTGAGTCGGCGAAGCAACGCCTTGCGCCAGTGGCGGCTGCCGCGGCGCAAAATGCCACTCTCAGTCAATGAGCGAGCGAGGGAACCCTCGTTGTCGTCGTATTCGTCATCATCAGAGAGATCATCCTCCGCCTCGTCATCCTCTTTCATTAAGACCTGGTGGGTAGGTGAGTCGGGCGAGGATATTTTGTAATAGAACAAGCCCGGGAGAATGAAGCTGATGCTCGTGCTGCCAGTGCTCCCGACGTATGCCAGTACGGATTCGAGGGAGGACACGGTCATGGCAACTAAGTAGCTCAGGATCAATATGGTGGTTGTGATAATGGAGAAGCGAAGATCGCTCATTGCCTCTGGGGTACGGTTTCCGCGTGGGCCTAGCAATGGGTGCCTGTTTGGAGAACTCTCTGTGGCATGTTGTCTGGGGCGCCATTTTAGGACAGCATCGACTGAGGCTCGGCATGGGTGGCATTGTAGTGGATAAGAGAAGACTACTAGCATGACAATTGCGGCGCGGCCGATCGTTGCATATACGCCAGGTGGGTACATGCCGATGATATTGCCGCCTACACTGTTGCCAAAGGATAAGTACCCGGTGATGGCAACGAGGATATATGTTGCAGCTGCGCTACCGGCGCTCGCAAAAACAACGGCCGTCGTGCGGAAATGGCTGTTATTGCCGATTTCGTTGAGGATGGAGAACATCTGGAATGCTTGTTAGGAAAGAACTCAAAGGTCGCAACTCGGAATCTTACGTTTTGATGGCAAGTAAATGCAAAAACAATAACTGGCAGACTGCTGAGAGTCGGAACCGCGCCGGCCCAATGGCCCACGCGAATCGGGCCCCGATCTTCCTTGGTGTCTCCCTGGACATATTTATACACAACCAGGACAACCAAATAGCCCATAGACATCAAGGCCGCGATACTGGTATACTTCAAAGAATCTAAACGGCGCAGGTAAGAGATAGGAATCACGATCAACCTAAGAGTCAAATGTTTAGTACTTCAGCCTCGATTCTGCATATTGCATAAGGCGACTCACATAAAAGCCGTAACCCAAAAATGACGGTCCACCAGGAAATCATACGCTGGTTCACTGCCAACGAAGCCCTGTACCACCCCCGGCATAAGATCTCCAATGATGATGAGATAGCTCACGCCGACTCCGAAACATTTGATCGCAATCGCGGCGTCAAAGACCACAGCCGCGTTTGGGTATGTCAATTGTGATAGCGCAAAGAATGAGGCACTTCCACGATCCAAATATTGTGCGCATAATGATTGCAGGTAGAGGCCGAATCCTGCGGTAACTGCAGACCACAGAACCACACCGACGCCGAGGACAATTCCCATACGGGAGATGGCTAGGGGCATCGCAAGCACACCAGCGCCGATAACTACAGTGAGAGTCTGGGTCAGAACTCGGCATACCCTACGCATTGTATACTTCCTCGCACTTACTGGTATTGACCAGGTTGATCACACTGCTGGCCCAACTGGCCTCACCCACGACATCCCCAGGTCTTCCACGGCCTCCACGCCTGATGGAATGAATTTTTATTAGTTAATTTCAGCATCAAGACTTTGTGTTCCACGTACCTGCGCAATGCATTCTGGGATCCTGATGGACCAACGGGTGCGCCCTCCTCCATTTTAATATCTGTTATCTGTTTGCGGAAATGCGGTTATCGGTCGTAGATAGGCGCGCAACACATAATTAACGGCCGCTACCAGCGGGGCCGAGATTAAACCAAAAGAGAGAGTGAATAAATTAGTTTGAACACTGGAAATGGAAAAAGGGAGGAATAAGGAGGAAAAGGAAAGTATCGTGGCCAGTTGAAAGTCTTATCGGGATGACACATGACCGGGTCTTCTCCGGGACCTGTTACCTAACAAAACACTTGGCCCAGCGCAGGAGCATCTGGGCATCCCTACATATTACCTAACTACATCCTTGAAGCGCCTACTATTTGAAACATTGGAATTGGTATATCCATCAAGTGATGCTAATTATAACTTCGACAATCCCCAGCCTTTCTGCGACATGAGTCGATAGCTCTCTTCCTCAAGCGCATTCTGATCCGACACCGTGTTGCCAGGTCGATTACCAGGACCAGGATCATTAAACTGATTGACAGCTCGCACCGTCTTTGAAACTTCCAGAATCGTACCTCCCTTCACCTGAAACTGCGGCGCACGACCCGAGCGATCCCCAATAATCTCACTCACCTGTTCCTGCTGCACAAGCGCCAACATCACCTGCGCCACTTCTTCCGGCGTCACCCACTTGTCAGTACTATCATTGACCATCTTCAACTTCTCCGGATGATCAGTCCAGAGCGGGGTCTTGATAACGCCGGGAGCCACGGCCGTGACTCGAATCCCAAGCTTCTTGTCGAGGTCAGCGAGCGACCGCACAAAGCCGTTGATGGCTGCTTTCGTGGCGCAGTAAATCGGAGCTGGGAGATTCGCGTTTTGGCCTGCAATACTAGAGATATGGACAATATGCTTTGGGCGGGCACCGGTGCGATTTTTCAGGAAATGGGCAATCGCCAGCTGCGTCGTGCGGATCGGGTGATTGACGTTGATATCGATCAAAGCGTATCGACCGCCAGAGGCCGAGTCCTTGCTTTCGGATGAGCCAGGTGGGCGCCAGAAGTTGCTCCAGTGCTACAATTATGGTAGTTGTCATTATACTTGTAATTCTGCTGGGGATGCTTTTTTTGTCTTACCGGCTCGTAGACTCCCGCGCCCGGGCAAACAATATCAATCTCGCCAAACTCCCTCTCCGCAACCTCGAACATCCGCTCGAGCTGGACCCAGTCAGTAACATCAGTCTGTTGGAAGATAACTCGTGCGGCTCCAGTCTTGTGCTTATCGGCTAGCCCTTGCGCCTCGGGACGCAAGGCTAGATCTGCGATTAGGACATTGCAGCCGCTTTCCACCAGCAGTTTGGCGAAACTGAGGTTGATGCCTGGCTACAGTGTGAGCTGGCTGTCTAATACTGCAGTGTACTGGAGACATACCAGAGCCAGCTCCAGTTATAATGGCAGATCTTCCTTTCACTGAGATAGACATTTTTAAGTGTTCACGACTAATGGCTTACAGAGTCTACCACGAGGGGGATTCCTGCCTCTTTAATGCAGGAAATGGACCCTGTGGAACATGCTCGGTGTCCTTTGCAGCGCATTCCGTCTCCATTTTAAGATCTCGCGGGGTAGAGGAACATTTACCCGTCGGGGCGAGTGGAAGGTGGACCGAGGCCGGCGTGATGGCCGAGATTCCTGTACAACATACAGCAGAATGGTAGTCTGTTGTCCCTCCCTTGGGTGTCAGGCTGTCAGACGGAATTTCCACTCTTGTTGGCATTATCTTGCTTTATCACAACGCTGGGAGGGGTTGGATGGTACTTGTGTGAGGTGCTCGATGTAAAACCGTGCTGCATGCTGCAGCACCGGATCAGCAAGTGGCCCTGAGGGGCAATGATTGCTTGAGGGGAAACGATTATACCTATCAGACACAAGAGACGTTCGTCGAGATCTTTGGACCTTCGGTAAATCGATTATGTCCAAGCCGTCCAGCAGGGACTTAGAATGCTCAATATATCATATCCTCGGTAACAGCGCAGTATTCACATCAAGTGCCGCAGTTGGCATCGTCGTATGGCATGTAGTGTTTTGTATAGTACCTAAGCTTCGTCACCCGAAGGCCTTCTTGTAGATTACCGCTTGCCGCATTCCCGAATGATGGTTTTAGAGGGAAAACGTTGGAAAACCTCCCTTTGGCTATCTTCATCTTTAGCCTCATACATGATGGATTCTTTGCGGACTGATGTCATGGCCAACAGTACGGGGCGGTTAGACTTCCCAATCTGGTAATTATTTGGCAGATCGCTCTTTCTGAGGGCGGCCCGAGTACTGCTTAGGGGATTCTTCCGACCCGACTAATGTAGGGTAGGTTCCCCACGAAGAATATATAAAGCACAGGTGAATATCCCCGCAAAATTAGATGGCACACTTGTAAATTCAATTCAATCATGTCGTTGTCAAAGTTTATTTCGAAATCTGCTGTCAGAGCGGCCTCTACCTCGGCCCAGACAACCAAGGCCGCCGGTGATATCTCATCGGTCTTCCCCAGTTTAAGGCCCGACTACAAGCCGGAACCCCTACCCGCACGGTTTCAGGAGCTGAAGGCGAGGATCTTTGAGAAGAACAAAGATGCAATCACAAAGAGTTGGGAGCGTTTACTTCCTAGCTTAGACGAAGAAGTGCAAAAGATCAAGGCAAAAGGCAGCGATGTATGTGCACATAACCCGCATCACCGAGCAAAAGACTAATTTACGCATGACAGATCATTCCCTCAATTGACTACTCTGATGTCATCTCTGGAAAAGTGTCCGAGGCCGCATTAAAAGAGATCCGTCACCGCGGCAGCGTGGTTGTCCGCAATGTGATTCCCCGGGACCAAGCCCTAGAGTATAAGCAACGGATCCGCGACTACGTGGCTGCCAACAAGGAGCGAGTCAAGGCCTTCCCGGCAGACTCCCCGGCTGTCTACGAGCTGTACTGGACTCCATCACAGGCCGAAGCCCGCGCTCACGACAGCATGCTCAGCACCCAGCGCTTCATCCAGCAGCTATGGCATTCATCCGACCCCAACAGCAAGATCTCAACCACCAACCCACTCACCTACGCAGACCGTCTGCGCATCCGCGACCCCGGCGACTCAAAATTCACTCTCGGTCCGCACATTGACGGCGGTTCCCTCGAGCGCTGGGAAGACCCCGAGTACTCCCGAGTCTACACGAAGATTCTGGAAGGAAAGTGGGAGGAGTACGACGCATGGGATGCGCGACACCGTTTGAACGCCAAAATGGACTTATACAACGGTGCCGGGGCATGCTCAATGCTGCGTTTCTTCCAGGCCTGGCTTTCCATGTCAGACACCAAGCCCGGTGAGGGCTCATTGCACGTCTGCCCCATGATCAACCACAGCACAGCGTACACCATCCTGCGCCCCTTCTTCGACGTTGAGAGCTCCAAGCCAGCACTGGATGCTACATTCCCGGGTTCCGTACCTGGCGCTTGCCAGGAGTACAACCCGGTCACACATCCGCATCTCGAACTCGAGTCGACTATGGTTTCTGTACCGCAGGTTGCGCCGGGTGACTTTGTCGCTTGGCACTGCGATTCTCTTCACTCCGTGGACAAGGAGCATCGCGGTACCCAGGACTCTAGTGTCATGTACATTCCTGCAACCCCGCTATGTGATATGAATGTGGAATACCTTCTGAAGCAGCGCCAGGCTGCGCAGACTTATTCGCCTCCCTGGGATTTCCCCGGTGCCGGTGGACCCGGTGAGGCCGGTTTCAAGGGTGCTATGGATTGGTCGGCGCTGAGCGCTGAGGGTCAGCGTGCGATGGGCTTAGGCAACACTCCTTGGGAGATCACCGATGCTATGAGTGAGGGTGAGAAGGAAGCTGTCCGGTCTGCCAACAAGGCCTGTTTCGGTGTTTAAAATTGTTTGGTTTGTTTGGCATTTTTCTGGAGTTCCTGTTTGGAAGGTACTTCCAAAGCTTGGTATAGTCACTTGTATAGCCCTTTGTATTTGACGATAAGTTTTATTTTCGAGCATCACTTCTCACGTAAAATTAATTGTAAATCACCCCATGTGATCCCTTATCCGCAAGCGTAGAGATCCCAACAAACCGCAATTCAATAGTGCCACAATGGTGCCACAGCAAAACGCCACAGCATCACTAGTGCCACAGGGAACAGCCACAGGGCGCCCCACATCAAACCAACCGCCACCCATGGCAACCTTGGCAAAAGAGGGGCTGCTTTTGCCAAGTTGGACGGAGTCCCCGACACAAGTCTCTTCCCCTTCTCTCCTTCTCTCTACTCACGATATTTTCGAATTTGCAAATACTTCGTACATTCACTATCACAATGGATTTCATCAAGAACGCAATTTCCAGCAGTGGCGGCCACGAGGACAAGCCTGTCGAGAACAACACCCAGCAGAACGACGATTACGTTGACAAGGGTAGGTGATTTCTTTGCTTTACGCAACATGAGTTTCTCAACTGACACGTGGTTACTTCAGCCTTCGCTGCCGGTGTCAAGAAGTCTGGCTACAACATCGACCGCAACATGCAGGAGAAGATCACCGACGGTGCCCGCGAGGCCTACGAGAAGGCCACTGGGTAAGTGACAGTCCATGGTCCTTGGGCTTGGATATCTGCTAATATTTGATTGTGTAATACAGCAAGCACGTCAACGAGAAGATCTCCAACTAAAGAAGATCTCCAACTAAACGAATCACTAGAGCAATCATCATATTTGGGAGGAATGAGTGAATGAATACCCAGACAGAATGCAAATATGATAGAAATGTGATTAAATCATTGAAACTTGTCTCGACCTTGAAAGTACTGGGGAAATTTTGTGTAGTCTGAGTCCTTTAGCTGAGGGGATCGCAAGATTCCCACATGGAGCCACGGTCTCCAAGGCACCAGGGTGCACTCGCACACAGTCCTTGACTAGGTAAGAAGGGATCTTCAGCCGTACCATGGACGAAATCAAACCAGAGATACGGACGGGTCTCGGAGATAGACCTCGGGATGTATCACGTTACCATAGAAATCAATAGCGCGATCTAAGTAGATCTTGCCTAAGTGGGCCCGGAAAAGGTAAGATCTTGTATTATGATTGGTTGATCTCAGTTTTGTCCCAAAAAAACAAAAAGAACTCAGGGCGGCGGATGCATGTACGTTTGTTTACGGATTAGACACCTCCCGCCTATCCTGTCATATTGAGCAGTCCAGACCTGTGGCTGCAAACTAAAAACAGCATAGCCACAGTTGAGGGGAAATGAACTCTGTCCTCTCTCAGGGCGGCCAAGTCCGGCTCTGGCAGTGAACTAAATCAAACCGGCAAATCATAGGCCCGCATGGCTGTCTCCATGGCGTGATCTTCTCTTCATAGATTGGATGATGGTGCAGCATCACCTATGGGTCAAATATGGGGTCAATTCCGCATTAGGCGACACCAGCTGAAAAGTGGCTCCCAAGGTTTGCGCAATCATGGGCAAATAAGCAAAAAACTAGTGAGTTCGGGAGAGATGCTAGCTTCTCCGTGCCACGATCATTGGCCCCTGAGTATCTTTGCTCGCCTCGCTTGTCCACATGTTGTCACTGAGGGGTTGAGAGAGGGGCGATTCTCTTCTATTCCGTTCGACCCCGTTCCTGCTGGGAGATAAATAAAGCGCTCACTTTAGTTTGGGGGCAACATATCGTACCCCTTAAATAACCACTATATCCTCTTCTTCCCAAGAACTATTCATCTCATCCTTCCAAACATACCTAAACCACACCTCCTAAAACACCCAATCATAATGTCTTACCGCAACGAGTCCGACAGCTACGGCAGTGGCAACCAGAGCTCCGGCTATGGCGGCAACGACTCCAGCTATGGAAACAACGACTCTTCCAGCTACGGAAACAATGACTCTTCCAGCTACGGCAACAAGTCTAGCTCCAACCGCAACGATGACAGCTACGGTAGCAGCAACAACAACTCTTCCAGCTACGGAGACAATGACTCTTCCAGCTACGGCAACAAGTCTAGCTCCAACCGTAACGATGACAGCTACGGTAGCAGCAACAACGACTCCTCTAGCTATGGCAACAAGAACTCTTCCAGCTACGGAGACAATGACTCGTCCAGCTACGGCAACAAGTCTAGCTCCAACCGCAACGATGACAGCTACGGTAGTAGCAACAACGACTCTAGCTACGGAAACAAGTCCAGCTCCAACCGTGACGACGACAGCTATGGTAGCAAGAACACCAGCTCCAGCTACGGTGACAACAACTCCTCTAGCTACGGAAACAACGACAATGACAACGACTCTTCCAGCTACGGCAACAAGAACTCTTCTAGCTACGGCGATAACGACTCCTCGAGCTACGGTAACAAGTCTAGCTCCAACCGTGACGACGACAGCTACGGCAGCAGCAACAAGAACTCTTCTAGCTACGGAAACAACGACAATGACAACAGCTCCTCCAGCTACGGCAACAAGAACTCTTCTAGCTACGGTGATAACGACTCCTCGAGCTACGGAAACAAGTCTAGCTCCAACCGTGACAACGACAGCTACGGTAGCAGCAACAACGACTCCTCTAGCTATGGCAACAATAACTCTTCCAGCTACGGAGACAATGACTCGTCCAGCTACGGCAACAAGTCTAGCTCCAACCGTAACGATGACAGCTACGGCAGCAGCAACAATGACTCCAGCTACGGTGGTAACAATGACTCCAGCGATAGCTTTGGTAGCAAGCTGCTGAACAAGGCCGAAGGTTCGTAAATTCTTGTTTTTGAGTAGGCACCGAGGATTTTATGCTGACTTGTACACCACTCAGGATACCTCAACAAGAACAGCGATTATTAGTTTGATTTTTGAATGGCAGATAAGCCAGTCAGTAGGAATGAGCTTTGCTGGAATGGGTCGTTTTCAACATAGTATATACTGAGACACAATATACGATTCATCTTTCAACCCATTTTTGGACCACGAACATTTATCACTGGAACTGGATCGTTTGTGGTTTTTCTCTTCGTAGACTCTCATATTGTCCATTCAGTTGCAATGTTGAGGGACCTCGGTTGTTCTCTTGCCCACTTGGGAGGGCGAGTCTTTAACTCACCTGAGCCAATAGACCTGTTTCGTAAAGGGCTAACCAATCAATCAGGCAGTGCTATTAAGTGTATTTGTGGTTGAAAATGTCTGCCGTCAGGTATAGAGTTGAGTCATCGGGCCCTTCTATGCTCCCGTGTAGGGAATCGTGATCCGGTGGGCGCTCGAGGCGGTACTTTGTTTTCCATATACAAGACCTTGGCCTTTCTTCTTGTGGTCTCGGAAGAAATGAACAACCAAATTTTTGTTTTTAACATCGAGCGGCTGCCAATTCTCCCTTTTCTTTTGCAGCCGAAGCTGTCTACAGTGGGGATTGATATTGCATAATGGTCAGCCGCGAATGATGGGTCGAAGCCTCATGATGCCCAAGAAAGTAAACAGGGCCTTATCACCGTCTCGTTCCCGCCCTGTAAATTCTCCTACATCCTAGTCCGAGATTCAATTACTAACAGCTAATTTAGCTGTTGTTACCGAAATTTCTGTCTGGAGTATATCAATCAATGCCAGCCAGTTTGATCCTTTCCCGGTGACGATGACCAGCAGCATCGACTTGCCTCATATGATCTACGTGATGCCTACTTTGGATCAGCCCCTACCCCAACAAGTACTACCACCACCATCATTCCACCTCCATACCCGTCGACCCAGACAACAAAGGACTGTCATCTCAACACGGCCAAAATCTCTTGGTCCTCTGGCACACCCACTCCCTCTACTAGCAAGGGTGGTAAGAGAGCCGGTCACTCCTGTAAGCCATTCTGCATACCAAATTTCCCGCTGTGCCCGCCTGGGTGAAGCAATTCAATCAACGGTGGTGGAGGGTCTAGCGGTGGAGGCGGCAGCGGCCCTAGTGGTAGCGAGGAGGAGGATTGTAGCACCCGAACGGCGCGGATCTGCTCTATAGCTTGTGTCAAAGGCTCCGGGTGTGACTTTGCTTGTTCAACAACAACCGGGTGTTCTGCAACGCAATACACGTGGGATGTGATGTATTGTGAATGGTAGAATCTTTGCCAGGTAAATTCCTGGAGCACTGTATAGAGCTAAACAGAATGAAACAAGCGTGTAATGAGTAAGTGCTCTCAATACAAGGCACTGTGGTAAACAAGAAGGTACCTTGTGTCTTGTCTTAGTCTATAGACCCAGTATGTCAGTTTCGCTTACCTGATTCATGGCACAGCGAGTATATAACCTATCAGTACTCAATTCCCACAGTAAGTGGGTGACCTATACTAGGTGGTAGGGCTATACATAGCTTCTAACAGAAGCTTAAATACATTCCCGGTAGCTCACAGCCACGTAATTTTCAAGGCCATAGAGATATAGCTTTTGATTTCTTTGAAATCGACATGCTGCCTTGACGGACTAAAAAGTTGATACAATGTTCAATCAAATCATGAGCATGGTACAGGGTAGGGACAAGGCAGAAAATATCCACAATGAGTGGCAGAAGTACTTAAAAATAAAGCGCTTTTATCTTGTTGTGTGAGATTGAGATATTATTTCCTTACCTTAATCAATGTTAGATGTCTCCCTATCAGTAAAACACGAGTATTGATGCAGCCTTGTGAGGTCCGGTAGTCTTTCAGGGTTGGATATCTTTTTTTTTATTTTCTTCACACATTTCTTCGTACTCTGATTTCAATAACCAGACGGCAGTAAACAAGAATTACGTTCAAATATACCAATGACCGGTGTATAAAAAGCGATATACCAGATACTGTGCCTTTCTGCCAAGGTTGGATGTCCATGGATGTAAACGGAAGGGGATCTGGGATCTGGGGGGCCATCACCGCCCGGACTCCGCCAAGATTGTATTGACAACATCCATTCTACACCTCCCCCTCCTCCCCTTTTCAATGCTTCAATAAGAGTTACTCAAAATGCGGCTCCAGGCGGCGCTCTTTTCGCCGCGTGCCTATCGCCCGCGGCGGCAATCTACCCTGACGAGGTCAACCACATCGACTTCCACCACGCTCTCCTCGGCACCCCATCCACCGACTCGACCTTCTTCCTCAAGCCATCCCAATCTTCAAATGCCTCCCTCCTCTATACCATATCCGATAAGCTCCTCGTGGGCGCTGTAAACCCTCGCGATGGCTCGCTGGTATGGCGTCAGAACATCTCGCGGTCGGCGGACTCTTTCGCGCACGGGGCGGGTCTTTTGCGCGGATTGGATGGAAACGATGCCGTTGTAGCTGCGGTTGGTAACTACATCTCATCTTGGAGTGCCCAAGATGGCAAGGTGGGATGGGAAAATCGAGTTCCCGAGGGTGTGGTTGCTGATCTCGAGCTGTTGGAGCTGGAGGATGCTACCGCGACCTCCGGTTCGAGAGATACAATTGCTGTGGTTGCTAGCGAAGGCACCGGAATCGTGAGACGGCTGGATGGCAACACTGGAAAGACTGTGTGGGAATATAAGGATGCAAGGTCTGTTTCGTCTTTGGCTATCTTTTGCAAACCCCAAGCTAACGAATTGTTCTTCTAGCGGCGACGTTCCGTTCCAAGTGTCGTCTTCTTCCACAGAAGTCTTCTATATTTCACTCCAGTCGGCTATGTTGAAGGGCTACAAGATCAAGGTCACCGTTTTGGACCCACTGACTGGACGACAGACGCGCCAACAGATTCTGAACTCTGATGCCGATGTGGCTACCCCGGAGTCCGTCCTCTATGTGGGCGCCAATTCCGCCTCGCCCATCATCGTCTGGACCGACAGGTCGCAAAAGTCCCTGAAGGTCAATGTTATTGGTACCAAGGAGATCACCCCCATCGCCATTGACAATACCTCCGGCTCCGAAATTCGACAGATCACAATTCACGCTCCCCACAAGCTGAACGCGCTGCCCCATTTCTTGGTCCACTTTTTAACCGAGACTGGAGCCTGGGCCGAGGTATACCATGTAGACTTGGTGTCTGCTAAGGTCACCAAGGCTTACAAGCTGCCTTATCTGCCCGGCCAGTCGGTGGTCGCAGCCAGTGTCATTGACGCTAATGTCTATTTCACTCGAATCACGGACATGGAAGCCGTTGTTGTATCATCCGCCTCTCATGGAATTCTGGGACGATGGGATCTGCAGAAGCCTTCTTCTGACATTGCACTTCACTCAGTATCTGAGGTTGTTGCTAAAGGAAAATCTGTGGCTGTTAGGTCAGCGCTTTTCCGGAAGCACGGAGATTGGCAACTTATCCGAAATGGCCATATTGAGTGGATTCGACCCGAAGGTCTCATTGATGCTGTCGCAGCTACTTGGGCGGAAACTGCCGCCCAAGAAGATCTCGCTCATGAACTGGAGGTCGAGGGCCACGAGACTTTGTACGGCGCGTACCTACACCGTGTGAAGCGTCATATCCGGGACTTGGAACATCTCCCCGACTGGCTGAAGGATCTACCTAAGCGCATTTTGAGCAGTATCTTGACCGACGAAGTTTCCAACCTGGACAGCTTCGGAGTTGCCAAATCAGTCATTGTCGCCACGAAGAACGGCCGTGTATACGCCTTGGACACTGGAAATCACGGCGCCGTTTTGTGGGGCGTCCAGGCAGTGGAGACATCGCAGTGGAATGTGAAGGCTATTCTGTCTTCCCCGGGAGTCGTGACCATCTACTCCGACGACGGAAGCTCTGTGACTCTGGATGTGTCGACTGGAGAGGTAGTTTCGCGCACCGGACCATCTAACAGCAAACTCCACTCGATTGCTGTCCTTGATGCGCAGGATGGAAGTTCACTAGCCACCGTTGGTGTTCGTGAAGACGGTACTCCGGTCACTGCATTTGCTAACGACAATGGGTTCCTGGTAACCACCAGCGTTGACGGCCGAGTCCTTGGCTGGGCTGGAAAAGACAACAAGACTCCTGTGTGGGAGTTCATTCCTCCCTCCGGAGAGAAGCTCGTCGACGCGACCGCCCGCCCTGCACATGATCCTGTCGCGTCTATCGGCAGGGTCCTTGGAAACCGTTCAGTCCTTTACAAGTATCTCAACCCCAATCTCGCCCTAGTGACTGCAGTGAACGAGCAGACCAACACCGCAAGTTTCTACCTGTTGGACGGAGTCTCAGGCAAGGTCCTTCACGCAACCACCCATGCTGGCGTCGACTCCACACAGCCCATCGCATCCGTGATGTCTGAGAACTGGTTCGCCTACTCATTCTGGGGTGACGTTGCCGGCGACGAGTCCTCCGCCAAGGGCTACCAACTGGTTATCTCGGAGCTCTATGAATCTCCCTTCCCCAACGACCGTGGTGCTCTTGACTCCGTCACCAATTACTCCAGCACTGCCACCCTCCCGTTACCCCACGTCATCTCCCAGGCTTTCATGATCCCCGAATCCATCTCCCACATGGCTGTCACTCAAACGCGCCAGGGAATCACCACCCGCCAGATTCTTTGCACTCTCCCCTCCTCCAACTCCATAGTTGGCATTCCTCGCCCTGTCCTCGATCCCCGTCGCCCCGTCGACCGTGACCCCACGGCGGCCGAGGCGGAGGAAGGCCTGTTCCGCTACGCGCCCTACCTCGACTTCGATGGCAAATGGTACCTCTCACACACGCGGGATGTCGCTGGTATCAAGGCTGTGCTTTCTCGCCCTACCCTGTTGGAAAGTACCAGTCTTATCTTTGCTTATGGAAACGATATTTACGGTACCCGAGCCACGCCCAGTCAAGCATTTGATATTCTTGGCAAGAGCTTCTCCAAGTTGCAGCTCGTTCTCACTGTGGTGGCACTCGGAGTTGGTGTCACCGTTTTGGCTCCAATGGTAAGTTTCCTACCTCATTTCTTCAGGTACATTTCCTAACATTTTTTGTCTAGGCTCGGAGAAAGCAAGTTAACGCCTTGTGGAAGGCTTAGGCCTTCTAGGCTCATATACCAGATGTCATATTGTTCTTTAGACTGTAATACATACGTTGGTTAACAAATTCTCCACATATAGCACCTAAAGTGCTCGCATCTCACTGCGAAGATTAGTCGACTGCGAATATCAGTCGTCATGCTACACGCAAGCCAAGCTGGCCTGCCGAAAAATAGTCCGCAGTCTGATATGTAGAAATCCGTTGGACGTAGGGAGCTGTTTTCATTCATTCAGAGACATGATATCCCGAGTATCTAGCGTAATACCAAACAGTTCAGCAAAACAAAACAATATGAACCAATCTCGACAACCACCCACAACTGCACAGGCTTTGTATATACTAACCCTCCTCACCCAAGTTCAAATCGTCGATAAGCCAACCTCTCAATACAACGGCATAGGCGACGAATTGACATAATCAACATTATTCTCAACAGACTCAATGCGATCAGCACAAGTTCCAAAAATCCGATCCCAAAGCCTCGTCTGCTTCCCATAATTATGGCTCTTCTTCCAACCCTTCCGATGATGCAAATCATGATCCTCAATAACAAGTTCTGCATCGAACCAGCGCAAAGCCCAACTAAACGTCGACGGCGGCGTAGCATGAACCCGCAATCCACTATGACCCGCCAACTCCGCAAATACAACATACTGATGACAAACCCACCATTCATAGAACCCCATTGGCATCCCCATAAGCCTCATACTGAAATAAGTCATCAGCGGGATACCGAGGATATCGAAGAACTCCTGCTCGGTATCCGCATACAGCGTCAACAGCGGGTTCGGGTGCTTGGTGAGGTGGTGGGTGCGGTGATATTTCCATAATGCGCCGACATCATGCATCAGTCGATGGTACCAGTAGAACCAGAAGTCGAGGATGATACCGTATAGACCGGCTTCGAGGGGTAGCCAGACAAAGCTCATTGTTGAGGGTGCGTGTGTTGAGTGGTATGCGATGAAGACTGTGAACATTGGGCGGAAGGTCGAGGTCGACATGAGTGAGCGGACGACCTTGGCGACTCCGACGTCTGGGACGCCGTCGCGGGCGTGCTTGTCACCGTCCAGGAAGCCATGCTGGTGGCCCAGTCGTCGGAGGACGTGTAGTTCGTGAATGGCGATAGCTTTGAAAGCCACTCCGTATAGGAAGAAGGCGCCCCAGGCGCTGAGGTTATGGCCAGTGAAGGAAACGTAGGCGTGGTGGATTAAGAGTGGTATGGCGGCGTGCGTCAGGACCCAGCGGTGCATGGACCAGTCTGGGACGTAGGGCACGGCGTCTTCTTTTAGATGGATGGGGATGTTCTTGTCGAGGTGTTCTGGGTGGATTCCTAGTAGTTCGTAGAACCAGTGGAAGAGAGTCCACTCTGAGCGGGCTTGTTGCCGCCAGGTGGACTTCATAGAGTCCTTTGGATTGGGACTCATTATGGGTGATTCGTAAACGGTGTTAGAGTGTCGAAATGCACACTTCAGCCCACCCCGGTAGTACCTGGGGTGGGCTGGTGGGTTTTAAGTGCTCGGGCTTATTGTCGATCACTCCCCAGTCGTTCGGTCATTGGCGACGCTCGGCGCATGTGAAGGAAGCCCACTTCTTTCACGCTCCCCGCAAAAACGAGCCTCGGACATTTGGCTGGATTGGAACATGATGTCGATCACATCTCATCTTGGACTGTTTCCCAACAAGATGGCCATTTAGCGCGTTGGCTAGCTGGCCTCAACATGGTTGCCTTATGTTTGTGATTCGGGCTGATTCGGGGATGATATCATGATAGACGGGCTTTCATATGGATAGGATGCTTGTTTTATTGATTATTCATAACGTTGAATCCTACACTAGTGACTGCATATATGTTCGTATTTGGCCGTATAGATGGGACGTTGCCCCGAGTCATGTGGTCAACGAAGCCCTTATTCCGAATGTATTCCCAATTTGGTCAATTTCATCTGAGTAGGGTTTCAAGATATATCTTGAGATGTTGCACTCTATACGTAAGAAAGGTTTTGTGAAAATGAGCGTTTCACTGTATTCTGCATCTTGCGGTTACTCATATCCATCGTTCATATAACACTGAGCTGGGCAAAGAGATCTGAGAAGACAACCAAAAAAGACAGCATGATGTTATCTTTAATACAACGACCTTGATATTCATCCCAAGGCAGACATATTACGATTCCAGAGCCAGAGACCATATAACCCGCAATACTTTTTTTCCCCATATATAGATCCGGCTGTCACCCGATATCTAGAGACATATGGAGAGACTAGAGCCTGCTGGGATGCGTATGTACACGCTTGATGCCACATGTAGGTGATAGATAGCTTGATTTAATGATGTCCCAATGGTCTACTTAACCCAAGCCCAAGGGAGTCTACCTAATCCTCCCTGGATGGCCGAGTGGGTGAGAGACACGAGGCCATCTGATTGCTGGGTGAAACAATGATCACGGGTGATACCGCATTGGGAAGCTCAGCAATGGTGAAACTGGTGAGGATTTCGATCCTGCGCTGGGAGTAATTGGGGAACGGATTCCTTTTTTTTTGCACCTTCCCCATATCACTTCACCGTTGGTGTCTCTTCCTCTCTTTCCTCGGCTTGCCTCAGGGTATGAGGGTAAAGTAGCCATCTAACAGGATATTCTAATATCATGGACCATATTGATTTGGTTTCTCTTTTGGGTTCTCTTGAATCATCAGTTTTGGGGAGATGCAGTACCGTCGTGGTTGACATTCTACCTTGACACTGGGGGCTACAACCAACCCGCTTGAACGTTAAGTCTGAATTCAGACTCCTGAAGATTTTAAATGAGGAATTCATTCCATCTATAGAGTACAAGACAGAGCAAAATAGATAGATAGTATATAGATGTTGGGAATATGGGGCCACTACCGATATCATGCAATGGATTCGTAAACAAGCACATGTAACTCTCTACTCCTTAATATAAAGGCAGACGGATATTCGACAAACACATATAAGAAATAATATACCCTGATATTGAGATCTGCGCTACCTTGTGGTATGTCACATCGCTAATGGTATGTCCAAACAGAAACCCGAACAAGATTAATCCTGCTGCCATTCTATGTGCTCTATGCGGCAACAGTTTTCTGCGTCTCATCGACAGACAGCTGGTTGACCTTGACCGCCACTTCATCAATAGTCTTCTCACTGTCCTCTACCCTAGCCTCTGCGCCAATAGGCGCCGCCTTTTCTGTAGAGTCAGCGGCGTTAGCCTCTGACTTGACCGAAGCCTGCGTCTTCGGGATGGGAACGATGTCTCTCCGCTCTTTTCCGTCAACGGTACCCAGCACCTCGAGGTGATCGCCCTCGAACAATACCGGGCCTTTGAGGATATCCTTCCGCTTTTGACCGTCGGCGAGCGGTTGCTCGATGCCGCGGAGTAGTTCGCGACTGGGCTCGTCCAGGTTGGGCATGTCACCCCACGACCAGTCTAGCTCGCCACCGTATTGCTTGGGGATGCTGGATGGCTCCATGAAGGAAGTGAGAGTTGGCTCGAGCTCTGCGGCGGAGAGAATGAAGATCTTTGAGGTTGTGCCCGGATCGAACCAGCGCTTGATCCAGCCCCAGACGGTTGGGAAGAAGGAGGGTGCTCCGATAATCTAACGGTTGAGTTAGTTCCACGATCATGTCTTCAATGGCAAAAGCTGTCTGAGCGGATTAGATGGTAGCGCAACATACAAAGATTCGATCCAATGTCTCGGGGTAATGCGCCGTGGCCAAAACACTAGCATCTTGCATATGACTCTTCAAGTTCCAGAATTGCTTCAGTCCGACACCGCTGACATCCACGATATTGGTCGAAGTCACGATAGGCGTCTCTGGGTTTGGACGTGGGAGCGCGGATGCGAGCGGCATCACGAATCGGAGGAGGTTCTCATACAAAGCGAAGAGGTTTAACAAGCGCGCAGGGACTGTTGATGATTTGTGAGTCTCCGGTGTACCGTTAGACATGGTGGAGTTGTAAGCGGCGACAGCCTTGTTATCCAGGTGGCGGATCTGGAAGACATAGACAGGGATTCCGCGGCGATCGCGACGGCCTGTCCATTGGGGGTACTGTTGAGACAGCGGATGTCAGCAGGAACTCTGTATCCTCGTTCGCAAGGTATTTGAAGACGCACCATGCGTCGAGCGGCTTCATATGAATCTACGCTGATATTCTCATATAGCTCCTCGATGGCGTTGTCTTTGCGCCAGTCTTCGGTATCCTTGAATTGAGCCCACGCGCCGTCGATGTCAAACTTGCGAGCACGGAGGAATCGCCTGCGCAAAATATCAAAATCAGCACTCGATCATGTTGTTTGTTTTGTCCGTTCCTGGCTGTGGTGGGGTCCAGCGCGGAGGCGCAACATACAGTAAAGTCGCATCATCATGGGTAGTCGGCTTCGCTTCAACGCCATCTGCGCGTTCCACAGCAGGGGTGTAGTATTTTTTCTCAGCGCACAGTGCCTTGAACTCCTGCAACTTTTGGTCCTGCTCCGGTGTGAGGTGGTGCAAGTGTCCGGCGAGCCATGCGGTTCCAGAAGCTTGTGAGGCGGATGCGGCGGGATCGTTCTTCGAGGCTGAATCGGTACGCGTCAGGTCCTGTTCGGAGGCCTGCGGAGTTTTGTTACCCCAAAACATGGTTGGTTTGTATCCCTGTTTACTGGTTTTTGACAAAGAGATCAACCTTCTGAAATATATCCTGGAGGTGGCGGAGGGAAAGAGGCGGTGAAATAACGACGGTTTGGTCCCGAGGTCGGTGCCCAGGTTGGCTCTACTTGTGATACATCTCTCTATCACGCATATGGCTGAAATTCACATCTCCTTTCAGAATGTTGAATGTTGAGTTAGCAAGTCTCTATGCAGATGTAGATCCATCGATCAACAAAGCTAATCGGCAGCATCAACCAAGGTAGCCCTAGCAACGGACATCTGGATGAGGCTATACGAGGGTCTTGAAGGTCACAAAAACACGAAAATGCAATAAAATTCCGGCCTAAATTAAACCAAGTACCATACCTCAGTGTACACGGCACAGCCAAATGTTAATCATAGGCCAACCCAACCATATGTGTACAGATCGCCCTCATCTCAAAAATCAAATAGTTACAAAGAAAATTAGTCCTCGGTCAGATCACCATACTCCCACATACCGCGGCGGTCGGCCTTAGCCTCGTCCTCGAGCGCACGCAGGTTGGAGAGGGTATCAACGGAGGCGCGCTCCCACGCCTTCAACTTGCGGGGTACCATGGCCATACCCTCGTGAATAATGTCGGCGTTGATGCTGTTGTCCAAGTTCTTGGAGGCAGCGGGGTCAAGGAGAGTGACGTGCAGGGTGCCATCCTGGTCGATGTGGTCGACGTTTGCGACGAGCTGGCGGTCGAAGGTCTGGTCGCCGACGAAGCCGACGGCATCCTCTAGGTAATCCTCAGAGGTAGGGAACTGCAAAAGAGAGAGGACTGCATCCATGGCCTGGGGGCGGAGGGTTTGGCCGGAGAATTGGGGTTGATTGAGAGGACGGAGTGATGCCCATGGCTGAATCTCGGAGTTGCCGAAGTCGACGTAGACCACCTCGGCCTGCTCCTTCTCACGGTCGTTGCGGCGCACCTTGGCGCGGTACCAGTCGCCATCTTCGGTGAATTGAGCAGCAACCCAGTCGCCGGCCTTGGGAGGGCCAGGCAGCGGGGTATCATTGGCCTTGTTAATGTGGAACTTGCGGAAAGCGCTCATCAGCTCGGTGAGGGCGTTGGTGCCGGTGCCGATCTGTTGCAGCTTGATCTTTGCGGATGTAGGGTCGATGTATGTAACCATAACGTCGCGGTAGTCCTTGCGACGCTGCGCGGGGACGGCATCACTTTCAGTGCCTGTTGCGGTGCCATTGGCAGCCTCGGCTTCCTCGGCCTCAGCAGCCGCCTTAACAGGGTCCCAGTCGTGCCACAGACCCTTGCGGGCGTCCTTGGCCCGCTGCTCAGCAGCGAAATACTCATTTGCGTGACCAGACTGCTCAGCCGAGTATGCGTGGACGGTGGCAAGGCCCTCCTCTAGCAAAACGGTTGTGAAGTTCTCCTTGTTGATGTACAGGGTGCCGATAAATCCGCCAACCTTATCAATTGTCTCAACGTCGATCTCAACATCGCGCTGCATGCAACGACGGTTGGCAAGGTCGTGGGCCTCCTGGCCGAAAGGCTCACCCACGTCGCTGGGTCCGCGGGCAGAACGGGGGGCACGGATGCCGGAAAGAACGAGGGTCAATTTGGCGTTATCGCGGGGAACTAGAACAGTGAAGCGAGAAGCAGACTTGACAAAATCAACGACAGCGGGGACACGCTTTTGACGCTGCAAGATACCAAGCTCAAGCTTGGCCTTTTGCACGCTCTCTGAGTAGTCCACCACCTGCTTCGCCTTGGGGGGCTTGGAGGACCACATTCCACGGCCCTCCTTCTGAGCATCGGCCTCCGCAGCGAGCAGCGCATCATAGTCGGGAGACCGGTCAGCGTCATCCATACGGTGGCGAATTACAGAGGCGTAGCCAGCCTCCACAAGGGCCAGACCAACGTTGGTGTTGCCGTGCACAACAGTAGCGACCTCGCGCTCCTCGTAACCCTCGTTTGCAGGCTTCTTGCCATTTACGGTGACCATGACATGCTTGGCGATCACGCGCTTGCGCAGGAACTCCTTCGCCTCAGCAGCAAAGGGAGCCTGCTTGGGGTCAGAGGGCTTCGGCTGACGGATACTGGCGAGACTAATCTTCTTCTCTTGGCCAGCCTTGTTGCGGATGAAGAGAGTATCCGCGTTCAAAACGCGGGTGACAACGTAGTCCACAGCGGCGGCACCAGCAGTCGTGGGTCCCGTGTGGCTAACCCACAATCCCTTGCGGTCAGCCTTCGCTGTAAGCTCCGCCTGGCGGAGGAGAGCCATGTCCGGACCCAAGAGTGTTGAGTGATGGTCCTGGCAGCGGGCCAGACCAGCCTCAAGGAGGAAGCGAGAAATGTTTCCGTTGGGGTGAAGGAGGGTAGCAACAATCTGTCCCTGAGGCGTAACGCCAAGCAGAGAAACCTTGACCTTGCGCTGCAACAAGCGTTCCTCGACAAACTGCTGTGCCTCATCACCGAATGGTTCAGCCGCGGTCTCTTTGCCATCGGCGGTCGTACGCTTAGCAGATGGTGCCCGGACACCAGCAACAGCAATAACAGTCTGGATGTGTTCCTGGGGCTTGAGCAGCAAACGCAGCACAATTCGGTCACCGGTCAGGACCTTCTCAATAATACCCTCGAGCTGGTGGCCCAAGTTACGCTTAACCAAATCGCGAGCGCCAGTCAACTCGTAGCTGGTATCGATGTGAGCATCGTCGCCACCAGCCCAAGTTCCCTTTCTTTCCTCCTGAGCGAGAGATTCCAATGCCCGCAGGCGCTGCAGGAGTGTAGCGGTCTCCTCAGATTCATCTCCGCGTTTGCCTGCTTCTTCGCGGACTCGAGTCCAGCCCTCTTGCACACTGATATCGGGCAATGAGGCGTCGAAGCCGGGCAGCTTGATGATTCCATAATCGCGCTTGGCACCGGTGGGGATGGTGTAGAGAACGTGGAATTGGACAACTTTGCCGACAAGGAGCTCACGGAGGAATTCGCGGGATTGGAAGGCGTATGGCTATAATTGAATCTTCACGTTAGTTTTGTCTGGTTTTCTATCTGCTCCTTTGATCATGGCTCTTTGATTGAGTGCTGTACGTAGCTCCTAAGGACCAGAAAGACCACCAATTGGAGATCACAACAAGCAGCAATCTGGTCTTTCAACTGTGCAATCGGGGGATCAATCTCAACAATGCACCTACCTCATCGCCCTCTCTCCTTAATCTTGGAGCAGAGACATAAGCCAAACTCAGGATACGTTCTTGTGAAGGGTTGGTGATATGCGACAGCACGACCGTGTCACCGGACAGGACGGACTTGACCCGGGCTTCGAAAGGCATACTGAATGAAACAAGTCTCCACTACCACACAATTGTGATAAGATTGAAGACAAAACCAGAATAAAAACACAAGGAAGAGAAAGAGAAGATGAGAGCAAGGGGATTGTCCTGAGGGGAAACGTGGCCGGTGTTTAGACTTGTGGGGGAAAGCGGTCAGCCCATCCGAGCTTCTACGGAAGTCTACAATGCATCGATCATCGAACAGCTTCGATCACGACATATATATCCAAATATGCACAAGTCAAATTGGCATTCATTCATGTATCCTAGACGGAGTATCCAGCATTTTTTTGATCCACCAATTACGGGGATATCAAAATCCAGGTTTCAAAAGGGGATATAGCTGCATATTTATGCGGCAATACCAATGACACCTACCATATCTCATTAGTTCTCATCTCCAATCTATCACGCCTTTATGAACTTACCGCAAGCAGGGCGAGCACCGGCGTTACCGGTCTTCTTGGACTCCTCGTTACCACCCTTGCCAAGGTCATCAGTACCGGCGTGGACGACAAGAGTGCGCTAAGCAGATAGGTTAGCAGTCTGTTTCAGCCATGCCTGATATCATTCATAAACTCACGCCCAGAACGGACTCGGCACCAATCAGCTTGATGAGGTTATCCTGCTTGGAGCCGTTGGCGTTACCCTCGGCATCGGTCTTGAAGTTGCCAAGGTCACCGACGTGACGCTCGGTGTCAGTGGGAGCACCGTGGGTCTTGCCGAAGGGGTTGACTAGAAGCAGTCAGTATTCGATCCTCTTGGTGTTTCGCTCATCATGAACATACAGTGAGGGCCAGCGGAGGTGCAGCCGTTGGTGTTGTCACCGAACTGGTGAACGTGGAAAGCACGCTCAGCGTTGGCGTCGTGGCCGGTGATGTTCCAGGAGATGGTGGTGGGGGCGCTCTCGTTGGCCTGCTCGAAGGTCACGGTGCCGGCGACCTTAGCGTCACCACGGAGAACAGCAACTGCAAGGAGAGGAAAGTGGTCAATGAATTGTTCTAGAAGGTTTATCGAAGACTGTCCGGCATGCCGACTACTGCATCTCTAGGCCCCTGGGGTCTGGTCCTCCGAGCTCAGCAACGGCTCGTGCCGCACTGGCCCAGGATCAGAATGCCGCACTTCTGGCAAATGAGCAACGATGACCCCCAGATTTGTCCCAGAGATACTGGCAGACACCCAGACAGCAGTGGAGAGCTAGGGCGAGGATGCAAGCCGATAGGCTCGGGTTTGGGCTCTGGATCACAAGGTGCTCAAATCTGCTCACACCCCAAGGTCCTTTCGCCACATATGGGGAACTTGGAGCTGAAGATCTTATGGTCCAGAAGAGGGCCAATGGAAATTACTTACCAGCCTTAACCATTTTGATTATCTTAAGATGTTTTAGATTGATTGAAAAGAAGAAGGGTATTGTGAGAGAAGAGGAGAGGAAGGGGGCGGATGAAGATAATAAAGCGGATGATGTTGACGTGACTCTGAACTTTTATTGAGAAAGTACTAGGTACATGTATTTTAGTGTAAAAAAAGCTGTGTCCACCAGTACCTGGTACTTAATACCACAGCAAAACATCCCCCACCTTCCCAAGTGGGCAGCGAGTCGGAACGAGGGGGAATGACATAATTATTCCATACAGCTGAATACTTCAATTTTCACCCTGTGTATCATAAAACCTCGTCTGTCACTATATCAATGTCTCCTTATTTTCACCGATATACCGTTGCACTGTATCACATCCAATGCTCAACTGCAATGGCCTCGGGCAACATGATCGTAATGACACCATAGCTGCAATTGGAAGAGCATGGATTACGTGCGGGGGCCTGAATAAGCCGACCCGGCTAGATTCACGGGATTTGCGTTGATCTCACCGCCTTGGTCTACGATGTTTGCCTATCACAGCTGGTGCGGAGTTTCTCTGATTGACATGGTTCCAGCACCTTGTTGTCTGTTGACCACCTTGGATTGCTTCTCAGTCCTAATTCATAGTCAGGCGTTGTCCTCAGCTCTTAGAATATCAATACCACTCGACAATCCAAGTTGCCCTGGCTCCCCCATAGAAAGCATATGAAGAAGTCCACGCCTTTCCAAAGGTCACGATCAAGTAGAACATTTCCGGGTCGTAGGTCACCATGGGCGAGGTCGTTCATCCATTCTTTTCGTACGGGTAGAGGTTCTAGTTTCTCTACTTTGGTGACTGTAGAAGTTTCCTGATCGCGAGTATGGTTGTTTTATATTCTAGGATAGAGGGACACGTCTAATATCAAAGGCAGTTAGTACTCCGTAGACAACTATTAAACATATACTCTGTGAGTCCGTATACTGGTCACACCTCGCATATACCCGAGGAAAATGCCGTTGTCTGTAGAAGAAACAGTCTGCTATTGAAGGACAGCGCGGATGTTGAGAAAATATCTCATAGACCTTGAGTTCTTTACGGAATTGCTCTCTCTCTCAAATTCGCCGGATTTTGGGACCTTGACCACGATGCTAGGATGAACCTCAATAGACGAAGGAGATGCCTCCTTTCCAGATCCAGTACACACCAGAGGACTGCTGCCGGGCATTCATAGAAAGCAGAGAATATAGAAAAGGTGTGCAAACAAGGTCGTTGCTGTGTGTATGAGGGAGGTGCGCAAAGAAAGGGAGGGCTGGGGGAGGTTGGATAATGTGATTCACCAAGTCTAGTCACTCACCCAACTCAACCATTAATGTTTACACTCCGAGTTTAAGGACCAAAGCTAAATGCATGCAAAATGCACAGGCCTATACATTGCAATAATGCCTAGTAGGGCCGTGGACCTACCTAGACCTACAAACGGGTTTCTACTGACACCGAAGGACACTGTTTGAGACAAATTCATCAATTCGTATCTACCGATTCCAATTTTTGGGAGATCGCCAATTTACAAAGAAAATTAAACAATTAAAAAAAGATCAGAAGCTAACCTAAGCCTGGATCTTCTTGGCAAGGAGCTCCTTGAGGGTAACGGCATCAGCAGCGAACTTGGAGATGCCCTCACGGAGCTTCTCAACAGCCATAGCCTGCTCGTTGAACTGGAAGCGGAACTCAGCCTCGTTGTGGAGGTACTCGCGCTTCTGGAGGTCAAGGCTGGAAGCACCGGCGGGGTTGAGCTTCTGGGGAACAGCCTCGGTGGAGTTGTAGAGGTCCTCGAGGAGGTTGGGGGAGATGGTCAGGTAATCACAACCGGCAAGCTCGGTGATCTCGCCAACGTTACGGAAAGAGGCACCCATGACGATGGTCTTGTAGCCGAACTTCTTGTAGTAGTTGTAGATGTCCTGGACGGACTTGACACCGGGGTCCTCCTGGGGGGTGTAGTCGCGCTTGTG
Source organism: Penicillium coprophilum (assembly GCF_028826855.1). Classification (NCBI taxonomy): domain Eukaryota; kingdom Fungi; phylum Ascomycota; class Eurotiomycetes; order Eurotiales; family Aspergillaceae; genus Penicillium; species Penicillium coprophilum. The sequence goes on along the minus strand of NW_026622723.1, from coordinate 7,512,760 downwards.
GGCAGCCTTGTACCAGTCAAGAATGCGGCCAACGAAGGGAGAGATGAGGTAGGCACCGGCCTCGGCGGCGGCAATGGCCTGGACCAGAGAGAACATGAGGGTCAGGTTGCAGTTGACACCGTGCTGGGACTGGAGGATGTGGGCGGCCTTAATGCCCTCGTAGGTGGAGGCAATCTTAATCAGGACACGGTCCTTGGAGATACCGTTGTCGGCGTACAGCTAAAGTGAAAATGGTCAGATTCAAATTGGTCAGTCTTTCCCAGTGAACTGGTGAGCGTACCTTGATGATCTCAAGAGCCTTGTTGACGGAGCCCTCGGTATCGAAGGACAGCTTGGCGTCAACCTCGGTGGAGACCTTGCCAGGGATGATGTTAAGAATCTCCTTTCCGAACTGAACGAGGAGACGGTCGAGGGTGGCCTCAACCTGCTCATCAAGAGTCTTTCCGTGCTGCTTGCCGTAGGCGACGGCAGTGTCGATGAGAGCGGCATACTCGGGCTTCTTGGAGGCAGCGAGAATCAAAGAGGGGTTGGTGGTGGCATCCTGGGGCTTGTACTTGCCAATAGCTGTGGTTTACGTTAGCTAGCCATTCAATGCTGGCATGTCACATTGTGCAAAATCTGGAATACATACTGGCGAAGTCACCTAAGAAATTTAGTTAGCGATTTTTCAATATAGCGACGGGATTGATAGCTTACCAGAGTCGCAAACGACAACGGTGCCGGAGGCCTTGAGCTGTTCGAGAGAAGAAGACATTTTTATGAATTGATAGTGAGATCGAGAGAGTATGAAGAAGAGAGAAGAAGGGTGGCGGGCGGCGCGGTATTTAGAAGGAGGGGTGGTGTCATAGACCAGAACCAAATCAATTGCCGGGTACTTGTGTTCAGTATGGCATTACCATAATAAAGGGAAGTACCTGGCCAGTGCCCCGTTTCTCAAGTGGGATGGTGGGGCAAATGACGCCGATGAAATCAGAGCTTCCCCTTCACTGAACTTCTTCTGTTTTCGCCATTGCTTTCAGGTTCCTAGATTTCTTAGGTCTGTTGTTTTGCGCCTTTCTATGGACATTCCAATCTCAATATGATTTCACATCTCTACTCCTTCAGCGGGAGCAATTGTGCTACAATCCAAATCCGGCGCAGAGTGCTCCGCCTTCCCCCAACCGGAGGATGGTAGACCGGACAACGGCCCACTAATGCAGCGGTCTTTGCAATACTCACCGGGGGCCCGGTTAAATAGACATCGACGGCTAGTGATGGAGAAATATGAATCTCGGCGTTCAAGGATCTTATTAGTATTTTTCGAAGGGACCTCGGGAGGCTTGAGGAAGGCGCAGACGCTATTGCCCAACTATACAAAGTAGTAACAGGTTTTTATACGTACGACTAGGTAAATGCATGTATGTGAATGACATGTGTCCTGCAAGCGTACAGTATGTCTTGTTGGAAAGGTGATTCTACATCCATTGTTGTATTCTGTGCCGTTCCATTAATCGAACATCCATTAGTGCGGTTGCCACATGTTTTCATACCGGATCGTACTTTAGTTCGTGGGCTCGACCGTCGGGTGGCCACTAGCCATACCCGTTCAATCAGTGGCAGAGGCTCAAGCATGTTCATGACCGGGGTACGGGCCTACGTTCTACCCAATCCAACTTGTGCTTCACCCGTCGAAGCATCATACAGGGAAGTCCATACAACTGAGCGCAATTCTACTTTCAGAACGGCGAGAGCCGCATGGTAGAATCAAAAGAGAAAAGGCTGAGGGCTAGAAAATGCTCGGTAAATATGCTTTTGGGCTATGAACGTGAGATCAAGGAGAAATGGGGGTCAAAGAACACCGAGAAAATCAGCGACGCTGGATGCAGTTCCATTCATACTATCATGAAGTTAGCATGGTCATTTGAAAATGAACGTAATAAAACTCACCACTCGGCCAGTCTCATCCCCGGTATAGACCACGTGGGGGAGAGCCAAGATACAACTGATACCGGCGTTGATATTGGCACCATTGTCGCGACTGCTGTCAGTATGATGCAGCTGTCGGATCAACTCTAGTTCAAAGCGGTCACCGCGTATATGCTTGCTCCAGATGTTAACTACGCCACGAGTATGACCTGTCAACACCAGTTCACGCTCCAGCCATTCATTCTGCACCCCCTCGTAGAAGACGCAGGACAAGACGCGATCGTCGCTCGACTCGCAGACTGGTTGGTCAACCAATACTACGCCATTGAGGGTATATAATGTCAAGCGGTTGCCGCGACAAACCATAATGTCCCCAGAAACATCGTTGATTCGAGCACACTATTTTGTTAGCAAAGACCAGTAGGTGATAAGAAAAAGGGAAACATACATCGACTACACCATCGGCGGGAAGGGCTCGCACGAATGATCGCCGATTCAGGTCCCATAGCATAATCTGTCCATCATTGGAGGCAGACAATAAAGCGCTGAACGAGCGAGAGACGGCAAGGACAGTGACTGGGGCTCGGTGGCCAAATAGTGAACCAATGGGCTGCAAGTCAACAGACTTGGATGTTGCAGTGACGGTCCATAATGAGATGGTACAGTCCGTACCGCATGTGACTAGGGTGCGGGAATCCGCAAAGGTGGCATGAGATAACTGACCAATATGAAGATGCTCAAAGTGGCCCAGTAGCTTGCGAGTATCGGCGGCATAGAAGCGGACACTGCCATCGAAGAATCCCCATTCCATGTAATAATCATAAGCTGGCGGCACATTGAGCCTCAGAGCCGCGGTACACAGCAAACGGTCTTGCTTCATCGATAGCGTGGCTACTCGTTCTTCAATATTGAGCAGAGACAGAGGCATCTGGGTCAGGGATTCTGCGAGAGTGTCCAGCCGGGGTATGCGGTGCCGTTGATCTTCTCTTTGTGGATGAGGTCGTTGGAAGATTTGATGCGGAGTTTGTCCAAAGTTGTGAATAATGCCGATGGTGGCTAATCGCTCCATTGGGTCATCAATGGCATCTAAGTCTTTAGCACCTTTATATGAGAGGTGGTGGAAGACATTGACGGCCTCGACAGCCGCCTCGCCCTTTTGCTTGCTGCCAAAGACAAGATCAATCCAGTGATGCAGGTTCTCGGAAACATATGGACTCTCCAGCGCCTCCCGATGCTTCGCAATGAAGATCTTGGGATCGCCTTTGGCCCAAGGTGGCAACTCAACCGAGTCAATGGCTGTGGTCATGTTTTGGAGAAGGCCAAAATCATAATGGTTTGAGTTCACAAGGAATTCCGGAAGATAGAAGAACTCAGGTGTAAGTTCTCGAACATCAGTCATGTTTCCTCGGGATGCCGACTCCCATGTCTTGCGGATTGAATAAAAGAGGCGATCGGCATGATCAAAGGAGCCGCCCTGGAGTAAAAGATATGACTTGACAAATGGTTGCAGACGGATGAGGTAGGAGGTGACAATCATGGCAGAAGAGTAATGCGTTCCATAATGGAAAGGTGGAGAATTGTCGTCCCCCATTTCCGCAAAAGCATTATATCGCTCACGGAAACCCATTTCTCGTTCGGGCGTTTGGCAACCCATGGGCTTCGAGAGGTCCCGGAATGTGGCCGGGTTGTTCAGGTCGAGTTCCTCGCTTGTGTAGTCTGCTAGAACCCACGGGAAAACGGGGTACTGAGTTAGGTCGTTGAAGGTACGCCCAGCAAAGGTGTTGATCAACATTAGATAATGAAAGTTGGAAATTTCACCCTTGACCCATTTGCGCGTTGCTGGGTTCGCTGGAAGGTGACCGAAGACACTAGCAAATTTAGAGCCGAGGGACTGGGGTGCATCATCTTGACTGCGAAGGGTTTCAAATCGCCAGATGTCTTCTGGTCGTGAGTGTCCGGCACTTCCCGTGACCTGTGGTGCCTTGATGGCTAGTTGGTTGTACAGGTCGTCTCGAGCTCGTGCCGAGAGCAATGTCAACAAATAGCTAGTGCCATCTGTGAAGAATATTTCGAGGGCGACATCGCGGAACAGGAAGCGACGCTTGGAAACGCTGACCAAGTCAGACCATTTCCAGCTCCTTGTCTCATGCTCCTGCGAACGTGCGTCATTTGATTCGCGACCAGAAATCATGCGCACATAGGGATCTCGTTCCTCATTGGGGGCTTGCCAGACGTTCACGATCTCGCCATCTGCTCTTTGGAAGAAATTGTCAAGGATATAGATGCAGTCCTTGCCAAGAATTGAAATACCCTCCACTGCTTCTAGACCAATGATCCGAGAGAGGTTACACACGCTTTGAACTTGATCGCCACGTTGAAGAGACCGCATCACCTTCCGGTTTCTATCTTCATAGTCTTCGAGCTCAATTTTGGGGTCGTCAATCATCTCAAAGTTATCTTCCATAAGACTCCGGTTGTCGGCATCGCCGTTCGGCGATTCGCTTCCCACATTCTCCAGTTCCCCTGTGAGAGGTTGAGGCGCTGTCAGAGTCTCACCCTCCGAGAGTGCACGTATCCGAGTGTCGATTTTGATTCCCGGGGGCTCGGAGGCCTTACGCTTGGGCTGATAGTCTTGTCGATCACCCGACTCATCTGGAACCAGACGTAGTCGCATACGGCTGCGACCTTCAGTCTGGTCTAGCCACCACCTCCTCTCCTTTTCTTCTGCGAGGAGACCACCTGGTCGTCGCAAGTCAAGCAGTAAGTCGGAGAAAGCTGACCACATGAAGGTAGAGCTATCCTGAAGATCCTGCAAGAATCTTTGAGACTTCAAAAACTCGGACGCTGCGATGTTCGAGATCCAATGCGGCAAAGTCGCCTCGTGCTTTCGCGTCATGTCTTCGTCAAATTTATCGATCTGAGCCCATTGTCTGAGTTTCTCTTTACGTTTAGATATTCGAGACTTGACGGACTCCTCGGTGCTTGCATTCTCCTCGTGGATGAAAACATCCCATGATCGAGAAAATACACCGAAGAACAGGGCATCCAGATCGTCACGCTGGTCATCGATCCATTGCAGGAATGCTTCGTCTTCCATTCCCGAAAGAGCATCGAACCCATCAGCTAACCGGCGCTGGAGAGAGACTGATCCATGGCTAAGTAGTGTTGTGACCTCATTCGGCGCCTGTACTAGTATGATTCTCCATAAGCGGGTAGCAGCTGAGCGAACTTCACCATTCGTGCTGACCAGCTTGGTGTAGAGCAGGTAGCATAGCAGATGTAAATTTTTTGATTGGGTTTCAGCCGCCGAGAGAAGGACCACCTGCCAGTAATTCAATCGATTTAGCAATGTCACGGTTTCGGCATCATCTGCTTCTGACAACTGGAATAAGATAACTTTGTACAAAGTCGAGCGAATCGTTGTGATAGCCTGGCTACACAAACGAATGCTTTTCAATTGAGATATGTCCGGGCGCTGGAGATACTCCAGAATTGTACCAATGAATTCAAGAGTGGATGCTGCCCCGTTGGTAAACCAGCCTTCGTATACTGCCTCTGTCAAATGTGTCGCAAAGCGCCCGAGGTTCGTAAGTGTCCGGGTTTCATGAAGCAGACCTGGTCGGACCACAGGGATATCTTGCAATGCCGAAAGCACACTACCAAAAACCCAAGAATTGAAGTACGCCTGGTGTTCCAGAAAGCCCGGTGGGGTCTTCAGATAGAGACCAAGGCCGGAAAAGTCTTTGCGCTCTAGAAGCTGATCCTCGAAGACAGCCAAAACGAGCCTGAAGACTACCTTGACAATGGGATGATCAGTGGCGGCTTTACTTGCAATAAAAGTTGGGTTTATGAACCGCCGTATCCGCGCAGAAGAGGGCTGATACTTGGATTTATCAGGAGAGACCAAGATAAAGGATGAGCCACGTCTCAAAGAACCGGTGCTTTCCTCGGGGCCGCTCAAGGAGTCAACAATGGTGGTCTGCAAGGCTGTCGATGCATTATTAGTACTCGAGCGTGGTCGTAGTACTAGGTTGCTGTCATCGAAGCTGAGTCCGCTGTGCCGGAAGTTCAGTTCTGTGTTGGGGCTGACAGTATCAGCACCAACAACAACAGGATAGAGCACAGAAAGTAGCTCCTGCACGTAAGTAGATTGTGCGGTGAAATCCTGGAAGCTTGGTGATCTGGCGCGTGCTGTTTCTAAAAATCGAACAACCGAATTGATAAGAGCAAACTCATGGATATTCCGGTCTGGGGAAGTAGCATCTAACAGTGAGAAACGTTGTCAGTCAGAGAATAGCCAGACCGTAGTCATGAGCAGTGAGAGCGTACCAGGAAGCCTGAGAGAGTTCATTTTCGGTGCGTCGAGTTTGGAGACACGCTCTTCCAAAGAGCCTTGAGCGTTTTCTTGGGCATTAGTTGTAGTCAGATTGCGCACACCGCACTTTAACATATTCATAATTACTGGTAGCATATCTGGGAAGACGACCTTTAAATCGCCTTCGGCCAATAAAGCTCTCAGAAGCTCGTACGGGTGGAATGGTTCGTCGACATTGAGCAAAGCATGATCAACACCGAAAAGGATAGAAAAGCAGATAGGCCACAATGCGGGGATATCCCACCAGCTCTTTAGACGATGTTCTAAAATGATGTATCCACCACTCTTCTCCGCGAACTTCTTGCTGTATCCACTGCCAATGACCACGACTAAGCGGGCCAAGATCTTTGTTGCGAGTACCACAATCTCAGGCTCATCTTCGCACATGAGATAAAGAAGCCACTGCAGAAATGGTTAAACGAAATTCTTCCAGGGCAACTGACCATCCACATACCTTGTTCGTGACAGCCTTGGCGAATTTCTTCAATGGCGTAGGGTCATGTGGGTTACACAATACGGAAGTGTACAGCCGTAGCATTTCGATGCTTAAAGTCACATTAGGAAGATATTTGCTTTCTGATTTTGCAGATCCAGGTCGAGGAGATGCAGCCAAGTACCGAAGGCTCTTCTTTCTCTGTAGGTTTGTTGAAGTCTTTGGCTTATGGAGTGCATATGTGATGGACAACGCTAGTGATCGAAGAAGGTCGGGAGTGGGATTGCTTTCCATCAATGAGCGGAATGCCGATAGGCAAGGTTGGAGAGATTCTTCGGTCAGCTCGCCACCCTTCAAAGTTTCCAGTAACTTCTTGCTGACACCTACTTTGGTCAGCTTGAATGATAAGAATATTAGTGCCACCAGGAAGTAGACTTACGCATACGACCAAGACGCCTGGCGTTGAATCGCCGATAGTTGCTATTTGCGACAAACGTGCAGAATTGGGAGTAATACAACCCAAGCACCTGAGGTTCTCCTAGTCGCCAGGCATCCATGTCGACGAGCAGAACACGATAGGCGAGCGGATTTGTAATGATGGAGCGATTGGGGGTTTTCGAAGTCGTAGCCAACAAAACCGAGAGTCAAGCGTAGCAGGTCAAGCATTAGGGAAGCCAGCTCCTGGGGATCAGAGCTAACCACGGGGATCTTGAACGCTGTTGGAGAATTACCCATACAGAATCCAAGCTTCTCCCTTAATAAGGCGGCAAGAATTCCGTAGCCATTCTCTCTTTCCATGGCCTCGCTGTTTCTCCAGTTGTCTTGGACTGCTTCGTATAGAGCCTCCACAGCCATCCGAGTGCTTCCCGCGGTGCTAGCCGCCTTGATCAAGCTTAAATGGACCGCGGCGCAGCCACCTACACACCAACTAGCATCATCCATCGCCCTGGGTGTAGCAACGACAGGATCACCTGTCAGAATGCCGACACCTTGAGGCTGAGTTAAGCCGTCATTGATTGCCGGAGTGGCGCCATTGACAGCAACGGCATTGCCGCCCGACTTTGTTAGCTGGTGCAGACTCTTTGCTGCCTGCCGTGACAGAGATTTTATCAACTGCGATTCGTCCACATTATTACTATCATCGTCGTCAAGAACGGCGACAGAGGAGACATTGATCAAAATCGAGCTTTCGCGAACCAATGTACTCGCCCGTCTGCGGATGGCAGTGACAATTTCTGAGGCTTCCTCTTTACCAGGGTGAAGATGTTCATTGCGCAGGTTGAGAGTCGCAGAGGCCTTGTATGTCTGGAAGGATCCTAAGCAATCCTGGAAATTCCCATAGTACCGAGGTCCAAGGTTGTAGAAAACAGCTATCATGTCATCGCTGTAAGCCTCATCGAAAAGCATTCCATTGGCAAGAGACCATCGGGAAGTGGACACGCCTTTTCCGAGACGCATCGCCAGGTCTTGAGGGGTACCAAAAAATGCCTGCACGCGCGATGACTTGCTTGAATGATGGCTTATGGGAACGGATGGGTATTCGATCTTCAGTTGTTCAACAAACTCTCCGTCTACGAAAAGAGATGCACGGGAGGAAGACATTGGCTTCGGTCTCTTTTGAACAACGCAAATATGGTACCAGCGATTTGGCTCGAATTTTGCCGACTTGAATCGAACACTGGGCCGGGAACCTCGAATCGAAGTTTGAAGAATAAAGTTACGAGTATCCCTTTCGAGGTAGGCAAGGATGAAACATGTTTGGCTTGCATCGAATGCTCCAAAGATAGTAGTGTGCGTGTTGGAATCGAATTCGTCGAAACGGGCCCAGGCTGCAAGAGTGTAGCCAGAAGAATTGATGGGGGGGGAATGGTCGACCAAGTGTTGCAAACTCCACTGAACAGTATCCATGGCGGGACATATCGAACTGTATTGACGGAGGCTCCTTAGAGGATTTGAGGGCAGATAGTAAGACTTTAAGAACTTGCGGATTTCGATGGGCTCCACGGTATAAGGCGACAGCATCGTCCAAGCTACTCATTCCCTGGACGCTGAGAAATTGGGCAAGATCTTGATAAATTTCTTTCTCCCTGTCTGATCGTCCACCGTCGAATAAGAGGGGTAGGATTGAGGTGAGCATATCAGTGGCATGCAAAGCTACGACGTTCCTCCGAGATTGCGAGGCCAATTGACAGAGGCATGCAGGCAAGGCCAAGCGTAGTATGTCATATCCAGATGAAAAAGAGGAGTGCATCAACCACACACGAAGGAATGGACCAAGTAGTTCCGGCACTTCCACCGTCTCCGCTGATCCAATGCAATGATCCACGGCATGCTGGACATCTTTCGGAGACGGGGGTTCCTTATCATGGGGAAACTTAGTGCTCAGTGTTACAAAAATACCTGACACTGTCTCCTGGCATAGAGCTGCAGCCAAAATGGCGCCATAGAGATGTTGCGCGTCACACTTAATCGTGTCTATCTTCTTGACCAGCGCGGTCAAAATTCGTTCCAGTGCGGCAAGACCTCCCCCATCTATCTTCCGAGCAAAATATCGCTTGTTGCCAAAATGGTCCTTGAGGCCCTCTGCCAATACACCGAGGACATCTTTGAAGATACCCAGTAGGCCTTTTCGTTCCTCCTTGGATTGTTGTGCCGGATCGTATAGCTCGGCTACCTGGTCTGCCAGCTTCAGCAGGGTTTGAAAGCCCTGGAGATACCGGAATGCATCCTTGGCGGTGCGTGGACGTGCATCATCTATGAAGGTGTGGCGCAGGCGAAGAAGAGATTCGGTCGTCGACAGGGCCTGTGACAGAGTGATCGCGGTGCCTGCACCGACACTCTTGAGCTGGTCAATAGTTGGGGCTAGCTCTTCAGCCAATCGTTCGGTCGATCCGGAAGGGGAGGGAGGGTGGAGGGGAGCCGGCGGAGCCATAGCCAAATCTTATCCACGTCCGCTCCGATGGCGTATGACCATCAGAGACCGCGAATGTTCAATAGCGGGTACAGTGGTCTGCATTGGTGTGTGACAGTGCTAGGGCCAAGATAGGAAGCCTGGCGGTTAGGGAAATTTGCAGCACTCGTCATCCGCGGAACCCCATGTCTAATATTCAGCCACCGCTGTAATTCGCTATCGGGTAGAGGGGAACGTTAGGTATCAGGTGACTCAGTTTGGGGCTGGACACACAGCCCTGTTATTGTATTGTATTCGAATGGTCAGATTGTAAGTTACACTGATAGGACATGATAAGCGCGATAAGGGGCAGCTGTGAGCAATGTGGAGAAGCTTGAATGTGATCCTATGATGTGATGGCTTCTCCGCAGATTGAGTGAGTTGTATCCAATAATGGCACTCTGATGCAAGACAAGGGGGCAAGACCAACATTTGAGTCACCCGAGCACAAAGCACGCGACTTCGGACGATGAGTTGCCTTGGAGAAACCGGGCCGTGCGAGGGAAGGTTGCCTATAGCCTATAACAAGTTGCAGACTTGCCAGGTACCCGGAGAAGATGACCATCTGCATCACCTTACTATAGGTGATCTATTTCATCTCGGATTTGTGGCCGGAAGATATCTAAACAACCTAGATCTTACTTCAGATGATAATATATACCATGCCCTGTGGATGCTCTTTATCTTCCCCAACTTCCAAGGTTCCTGAAACAACGGTGACGATACCATACGGTATCGGGTACCCCGTTCTCAGTCAGTTCTCCACCAGATCGACATCGACAGGTCATCCGCCAGCGTAACGGTATGTAATCCCGCTTGCATCATCGATCCCCCGTCTCCTCCCTAGATAAGCCTCACCTGCTGCCCTTCTCCTCATCTTCCTTCTTCTCCTCTCCATCCAACCTATCCTTCACTCATCCATCTCATCCTACAATTATTATTTACCTATCTACCATTCTTTTGCCGTGTTACATTTTCCACTTTGCCCATTATGAAAGGCTTCCTTAGCCTAACACTGCTCCCGTTGTTGGCAGTTGCTTCGCCCGTGGCAGTAGGCTCCATCCACAATGACGCCGCTCCTATTCTCTCCTCCATGACCTCCCGAGATATCCCGGATTCCTATATCGTTGTATTCAAGAAGCATGTTGATCAGAGCTCTGCCTTTGCTCACCAGAGCTGGTTGCAGGAGGTGCACACCGCTCACGCCGGTCGGATGGAGTTGAAGAAGCGCTCCCTGTTCGATTTCGACTATGAGGCTTTCATGGGCCTGAAGCACACTTTCCACATTGCTGGATCACTCATGGGATATGCTGGTCACTTCCCTGAGGACGTCATCGAGCAGGTCCGCCGTCATCCTGATGTGAGTAATCTCATTCCCTCCTTGCGGACGTTCCCGAGGTCGGCGGCTAATCTGACCCAAAACAGGTTGAATACATTGAGAAAGACTCCGAGGTCCGTACGATGACCGACGGTACTGTTGAGAAGAACGCCCCTTGGGGTCTTGCCCGTATCTCTCACCGTGAAAGCCTCTCCTTTGGCAACTTTAACAAGTATTTGTATGCCGAGGAGGGTGGTGAGGGTGTCGATGCTTACGTTATTGATACTGGCACTAACGTCAAGCACGTTGACTTCGAGGGCCGTGCGAGCTGGGGCCAGACCATCCCCCAGGGTGATGCCGATGAGGATGGAAATGGTCACGGAACTCACTGCTCAGGTACTATTGCCGGCAAGAAGTTCGGTGTCGCCAAGAAGGCCAACGTCTACGCTGTCAAGGTTCTTCGCTCCAATGGATCGGGTACTATGTCCGATGTCGTCAAGGGCGTTGAATGGGCGGCCGAGGCTCACATCAAGAAGTCCAAGAAGGGCGATAAGAAGTTCAAGGGTAGCGTTGCCAACATGTCTCTTGGTGGTGGAAGCTCCCGCACCTTGGATCTCGCTGTGAACGCCGCCGTTGATGCTGGTATTCACTTCGCTGTTGCTGCCGGTAATGACAACGCTGACGCCTGCAACTACTCCCCCGCTGCCGCTGAGAAGGCTATCACTGTTGGCGCCTCCACCCTGGCTGATGAGCGTGCTTACTTCTCCAACTACGGCAAGTGCACTGACATCTTCGCTCCCGGTCTGAACATTCTCTCTACCTGGGTCGGTAGCGATCATGCCACCAACACCATTTCCGGTACCTCCATGGCCTCTCCTCACATCGCTGGTCTGCTGGCCTACTACGTCTCCCTGGCACCCGCCAAGGATTCGGCCTATGCTGTCGCCGATGTCACCCCTAAGGAGCTCAAGGCCGCTCTTATCGGCATCGCCACTCAGGGCGCACTCTCTGACATGCCCGCCGACACCCCTAACGTAAGTTTTCCCTATCTGGAGGAGTATGGATTAAGCTGACTCTATCTTAGCTTCTGGCCTGGAACGGTGGTGGTTCCTCCAATTACACCCAGATTGTTGCCGAAGGTGGCCACAAGGTTGGTTCCAAGGCCAAGGAGCTCACTGTCGAGGAGCGCATTGGCAGCATCATGGATAACGCCGAGAAGGCCTTCCACAAGGAGCTCGGTGCTATCTACAGCGAGATCAAGGATGCTGTCTCTGCATAGATTAGAGAGTTATGAGGGTTCTGTCAGTGACAAACCCAACAACTCGGGCATATGGATGAATGGATTAACACGGCGCACATCATATTTTCTTTGGTTTTATCTCGGCTTTTTTTGGATTCTCAAACATGAATCCGCGGGTTTATCCCGCCACTACACTCCTATACACAGACTGGCTTTGCTATTTTGCTATTTCGTCGCTTCACGTAGCATATTCGTCTACAACCATAACTGATTTAGAATATGTGATTTATCAGACCAATGATCTTCCCGGTATTGCACACTGTAATATAGGTTCAATTGGGCCCTAGCCAGTACAAATTATCGTCAATCCGATACATGTATGGATGCTTCACAGCACTTACCTTTACTTGACTCACGTCGGCCTGTTTTTCCAAGCTCCAACACCACTGACTCGCCTTGTCAGTCCCCCCTTCTCCCATGATTCCAATACACTGAACAACAAATTTTGCTGTTAACTGTTCATTTGTCATGGGGCGCTCCAATCTACCTACATCATAGTCGACATGCTTGTCAATGCTAGCTTCTCCATCTATCTTCACAGCAAGATGACACTCATCAGCCCTCAAACTCCCATCAGCAACTGCCCTAAAACGAGCCCCCAATGCCACAACCCGCGTATCAAGTACAACATCATCCTCATACTGCCCCGGCGCAACCTTCCCTAACAACAAACCAACAGCGCCACCATAATAAACACTAAACTTAGTCTCTAACCCATCCCTAGGCTCCGTTTTCCCCGTTAACTCCACAACCAGCGGATGTACATCCGGAACATCAACCCCAAGCCTCTCCAACTTCCCATGCAACCAAACACACCCATCAATAACAGGATGAACCACAATCCCACAAGGAAACGGCTTCAAAGCATTCCTCACAATCTCCCACCGCCCAACACCTCCAAGCCCTGCAATCTCTTTCTCAAGCCTATTCCCCCCCAGGACAAACAACATTAGCCCACCCCCTCTTCGCCTCAAGCGCCTCAACCGAAGTCGTAACCCCCTCCCGCCCAAGCAAAGCAGCAAGCGACGCATTCTGCGCCGCCCACCCAGGATGAAAAGACTTCGCATGCGACCCGAACATCTCCCGAAGCCTAGTAACCTGCGTAGCAGCAAGACCAATCGCATAAGCAACCTGTTCAGCGTCCAACGCAAACAACTTCGCCACAGCAACAGCAGCGCCAATCGATCTCGTCGTTGAAGTGATATGCCAACCTATATCGTAATGAGCCGGCCAGATGGCCAGGCCGAGTTTACACTCGGCTTCAATACCAGCGACCAGCGCGGTTATGAACTCCGGCCCGGAAACGGAGCGCGAGAGGGTCAGGATTATGGCGAGGAGTGCGCAGGCTACGGGTCCTGTTGGGTGGATTATTGTGTCTAGGTGTGTGTCGTCGTACTCGTGAACGTGTGGGTCGATGCCATTGAAAAGAGCTGCGTGTGTGGCGTCGCTGGAGGTGTTTGTGCCGAGGAGGTGGGAGGTAGTTGGGCCTGAGAAGGAAGATAGGACTTTGCGGGCTGTGGCTGTCGCGGTGTGTTCGCTCCCGCCTACTATGCATCCGGCTATGTTGTAGAAACTTCGGACTGCGGCGTGGATTACTTCTTCTGGGAAATCGGAGTAAGATAGAAAGACTGTCCAGCCCGGCGAGGGCTTGGGTTACCATCTAGAGATTTGCGGTGGAGTTTTGAGGTGATGTAATATGGGTGAGTTGATGGTTAGGTTCAATAGGTAGGTAGCTATAGTTGTGATATTGGGATAGGTTGGGGGTCCGATACTGGAGCTGTACATTATGTACTTTGGGTACAATGGTGGGGATAGTGTGGGGGAGAGTCCACTTTTGCTCGGCGATGATGATGATTTACCGCTAAATGAACCCAATGATATGATAGGGCTGATGTGGCTAAAAGTTTGCGATTTTAAATGTTAGAATTGGATTTCATTTCATTAAAATATCTGTGGAACATTGCAGCAGGGTATTGCATGTTATCATAAACCATAAGACCCATAATGCTCGAAAATGCTCCCGCTAAACGCCTATCGTATGAAAGATCAGAATGGTACGCCGAGAATGCTGAATATGCGCGGAGAAGCAGCCGTGAAATCGTTGATCATGCAGCAACTCCCCGGACGAAAGTAGGCGAAAGTTCCTATGCCTTCTTCGTCTCCGTAGAATCCTTTTTAACCGATTCATCCTCGTCCACCTCTAGATCACTGCCGCTGGACTGACCCATGTCGAGTTCATCGTCAGAGTCACTGCCACCGAACACATCGCTGTCGACATCGCTATCAGCCCAGAAGTCATGGTCTTCCTTCTCAACGGGCTCGCGAACGGGGGTATGGTGTGTTGGCATCTCGAAGCCGGCGGGAATATCGAGCTTGGACTGCTCAACATCGGCCTTGGCAAGCCGGCGGTAAGCTTCTGGGTCCTTGCGGAACAAGACGGCAGCATCGACGTTCGCGGGGGAGGAAGGCTCGGCATCGTCAAGCAAAGAGAGAATGGAGATCAAGACAGACTCCACGCGCTGGGCAGGGGACCAGCGCTCCGAGGCAAGCTCGCCGGACATCTCATCTTCACCGGGCGCATGGAGGATGGAGATGCATAGGTTGCCGCTGCTGTAAATGTTCGGGTGGTGGAGGGGCTTCAGGAAGCGGAACTCTGGGAATGAAAAATCTGGTCAGTCATATTGAGATATGAGAAGGGAGAGAGAAGGATATCATACTTGGAGGCGAATAGGGGTAGTTGGAGGGGAATGTCATGGAAGCTTTGAAGTAGCCGCCGTAGTACATGGAAGCCGGGTTAATCACGATCAGGGCGACATCCCAGTTGAAAATGTCGTCATCGTGTAACTGGACAGAAGTGTACGTCAGTAATCTGCAAGTGTAGGAATGTCAAAAATGAGGTATGGACATACCTGAACGTGAACCCACTTCTCTTTGAGAAGGGCCTTGAATTCATTCATGAGGATACGCTCCGCCATGGCGACGATCACGGAAGTTTGCAGACCTTGTAGCAGGAAAAAGGTCACGAGTGATTTGGGTTGAGTCTACTCTTTATATAAGTAGTCGGTGAAGGCAGCTATGCAGAATGAAGCCAAAGCGGTGTTCCAAAATGTCAGGCAATGATGTCGAAATCACGAGGATCGGGGCTATCACGCCTATTGAGACCGGTGGGTGCCTGAAAATCCGGTGGCGACCGTGACTAAGATGGGGTGTCCGCCACCAAATTTGTCGAGGACTTTCCTGATTTTCAATTGTCTGCAAATCTATTCTGTATATTTCATGTAGTTTGTATTTTTTTTGTTCTTTTTCTTTTTACCCTTCTACCTATAATAACACAGGTTACCTATCTTGAAACTTGTCTAAAAAAAGACATAAATGATCAAGAGGCATTGACTTGAAAAATGATTGTACTTCTATATCAATATCTTAGAATATATAGAGAGGCGTGTGTGAGGCCAACTATGTAATCTTATCCTCTATACTTACTCTATAGTACCTCAGCTCTTTGATCAGGGTCGATAGTGACTTCGGGGATTTACACAGAGTACATAGCAGTGATGTGTGATTGATTATCAACTCGCCTTCCAGGTGACTTTCCGGGTGACCTTCGAAGGGGTAAGATTTTACTTTGTACTTTCACCTAGATCACTCGAATACACCCCTCCTTGCCAAAATGTCAATACACAGGAGATTCATCCAATCCTTCACACAAATTCCCAAGGATATATTCCGCGTAAACTCGGGCACCTCCATTCGGCTCCGGGCTTGGCCAGGTCCTAGAAGACCACACGGCGTGTTCGACCTGCTCACAACCGCAGGAAAAGTACAACCGAAGGCTCTTGACCCAGCTACTTATGAATGTAAATTGAAGATAGAGCCAAAGCATTCAGTTCGCTAATATAGATCTCAGTCCCGAATGGTGCTTCCATGCGCCCCAACTCTAGAACACAGCAGAACCTCGTTCGCACTGTCAAACCCCGGGATGGCTACACTGTTTATGTATATGCTATTATGGCTGGTTTGTTGCTCTAAATTCTGGGAAGACTTCTTCCTCCATTGACTTGGACTATGCAGGAACGGTTCTCCCCGAGGATCTCATTCTTGTCCACGAATTTCGCGATCATTACTCACTACAAGCCCGGAAGGAGATGACAGTGAAAGGTACTGGTCAAATGGGCCTCTAACGGAATTCAAAGCGCTGGCTGACAATGACTTCAAGAGCTAAATGCGAAAATCGAAGGTCTACTGGCTGCAAGGGGGCAGCGATTCACCGTTGACGAATGGTTGCAGCGATATCCCCAGGCAACGGAGTGACCTCCTCCGGGTGGATATTCAAGGCGTACGTCAGGAAAGAGGCCGCATATATAGCTGATCATTTTTGTGTACAGTCAATGGAAAGAATAATGAGACAGGCATGGATTTATCTCCCGCTGGATGCTCGTACGGCCCGACATTCGCACGAACACTGAAACGCATGCCGGACCATGACCCTCACAATGAATATAGAAATACGGAAGATGGGAAGTGATCTCAAACCACCGTTATCCTCTGCGCCAAGTCTGAAAGCTTGTACAACTTTATTTTTAGGGCCTACGAGCTAGTCTCTCCACCTCCTCCCGTCTCTTGGCCGTATAATAGGCAATAAAACTATAAATCAATGAACGCCATCGTAGCCCAAGAGCACCCCAAGCTCTCTTTCACGAAAACTAACACTGTGCTTGGGATTGTCAGAAGTTATACATAGAAAAGTCACTTGCACAGAGTATGCTTTTTCCGCCTTTTTCTACCGTTTACACAATAACACTGGAAGGGGGAAAACTATTTTCATGGATATCCAAGAAAATCCGGGAAGCCCACTAAGAAAGCTATCGAGAAGACTGCTAAAAAGACCCCTAAAAAGCCCTGTAAGAAAGACATCATAAGGCCGCAGAAGCGGCCGTCTACACTTGTGATATTATAATTCATCAAGTACGTACTAGCAGGATCACTAGACTGGCTACATATGCACATAGTACCAGCATGACATATTACATATAGATATATTTATATATATATATATCTCCGGGCCTTCGGGTGATGTGATTAATTCGTCATGGAGCTTCCCTTTTTGGTAACTACCTGAGTATGAGATAATTATATATTTCATTGAGCTTTGTGCTTCCCGACTCAAGACCAAGCCAATAATGCTGTCTATGAAGTGATGCTCCAAGAAATCATTCGTCATATGCAGGCCCCTGGGCTGAGCATATCACGTCGCTCACATCACCGCCCTTTCTCTTATATGTCGAGGCACTCGACTTTTCCAGCAAGCTTGTATCGATTTCAAATACACCGCAATTCAAGGCTTCATGACAGAAATTTCAAACGAGATGAGTGGGAATACGAAGATGGAATAGAAGTCACACCGGATGGCTTGGTTCACCCAAATGCGACTGCTGATTGTAAGCGAATACATCACCACATTGTTCGCCCGTTAACCTATTTAGTTTCGAATGGTGCATTATTTATGCCAAATACGCAATACATGCAACAGGTCACACGGATATCGAATGATCATTACTTGGAAGACGTAGAAAGTGGTGATCCCGCCGCCGAAGCTCATTATCTGTGCATACCTAAAGGTGATTAAACGCGCTTGTCATAATATGCGATACTAATTTTACCATCATCCAAGGTACCGTTATTCCAAAGTCGCTGGTTCTTTTCCGTGAGCGTACTTCTCGCTTTTCTCTACAACCGGTGCATCCCATGTTACTTGACAGTACGTTCAAGATATGTCTCGACGAGTAGAAGAATTGCTGATGTGTGGTAAAGGCCTTAACGACACCCTCACTCATTTCTATCTCGAATTTGGGCGCACTTTCAATCCAGACGCTTGGCTTGAAATGAACCCCTACGATGAGGCATTTGTTGATGACCAGGAACAATGGATGCGCCACTAATATGCACATTGGATTGTACCTCTTCCGCTGCAAGGTTCGATTCACCAGATGCTATACGAAATTACCAAGATTGGCCGTACCTTTCCCATCCCTATACCATATTGTAGCTCTATGTACGCAGTAGTCCAAGTTCTGATGTATAAAGGACGATAAGACGTGTTTACAGTGGAGAACGATAAGCAGACTGAGACAAGTCATATCCTTGAATCCAATGATGAAAGAGCAATTACCCCTCGGGCTCCCAAAGGAGTTTAAGTCGATAATAGCATTGTGATCAAACCTCGTATGCGGAAAGATTATTAATGGGTATATGGTACCTCACTCCACCAACAAAATTGGGTGGTGGCCAATGTCACTCTCGACCGGAAGTCCGTCCACCGCCGGTTTTGGAACAATTTGCCATTTTCTCTCTTTCCCCCTCCCCCAAAGAAATCATATCTCAACACCTTGAATATATTTGGTGATCATTTGCTTCGCAGAATCTGAGTAGTCCCCCTGCTCGTTTGCCTCAACGGCCCTCGGTCTCAGGACCCTTATTACAGCGTCACAGTTCATCTCGAGTTTGCGATGCCACACTTGTCCGGCAATCCCGTGAAATAATTGTTGCTAAAGGGTTTACGAAAATCAAATCTCGATCGCAATATCCATTCATTGCAGTCGCCAGCTCAAGAGCTGTGTGATCTAGTCGCGCGAGGTCCGAGAGCTTCAGTTTTCTGCGAGCTTTGCGGTCAACCATGTTGCCGCAATGTCAAGGTCCCGTCTGGGCTATCGACGACCTGTCTCGTTGCTTCCAGCGCAAGTGAGTCTGCGCCAATGGATAAGCCCGACCGTTCAAATTTTATGCTGATCACAATATATTGTACTAGCATTCTTCAGGTTCTACTTCCTCTCACAGTCTGCGGCGCTTCGCTGCTGCTGATCTTGTTTCGCCTCGCTCATCGATATATCGTCACCCGAAAACGTATCGCTTACAAGGTCATCCCGAACAACGATTCTGAAGATGAGATCCCCAGTGCGACTCAGGAAAACGAGTCCGATACGATTCTGTCCCAAGCTGTACAACACGAACACTCTCAGGTCGAGGTCGATCGCCCACGCGGAGAGATCGCCGTTGTAATACTTGAAATCGCTGCTTTGATTGGACAAGTTGCGGTCTATATTGTCATTTTGTCGACTCAAGGCTGGGGCCGACATGGAACCCTTCCCGCCGTAGCTGGGCTTGTATCGTGGGGCTATATCCTTTTCTTGGTGCTGGTCCGGTTTTTGCTATCGACTATGGATCTTTCCTCCGCCCCGAGACTATGGACCCATACGGCAATTTTATACAGCTTCCAGTGGTTGTTCAACATCATGGTCTTCCGATCCGCTATAATCCATCCCTTGTCTCGGAATGCCCTGATTCTCAGCAGCGTTCAGTTCACTCTGAGTACCGTGCTTCTGCTCATTGCACTCACCACTCGCCGAGGCAATAAGCCAGTGTTGATTGAGCGAGAGGATGGATTGGAACCTCCGACGCATCCAATGGCCAGTTTGTTCTCTCTTGCGACGTTTTCCTGGCTCGACCCTTTGGTCATGAAGGGCTATCGTCAGCCCCTGGAGCTTGCGGATGTTTGGAACCTGACTCCCTCTCAGAAGGCTGCGAACGTGCTTGCAGAATTCCGCAAGAGACAAATGAAAGGCTCTTTGGCATGGAAGCTGCTTCGGTTCTTCATGGGGACGATTCTAAAGCAGGGTGCCTGGACACTCTTTGCCAATTTATTCGTTTTCATGCCTAGTCTACTTCTGAAAGCTATCCTCGAGTACGTCGAAGATCCTCGGTCGACCACGCCGAATGCGGCTTGGTTGTTTGCCATTCTGCTTTTCTGTTGCGCCACGGTCCAGGGCGTAGCAGATGGACAAGCCTTGTTTATCGGTCGCAAGATGGGTGTGAGAATCCGTGCGATCATTATTGGTGAAATATATGCCAAAGCTCTTCGCCGCAAGGCAGGCGCTTCTGTGGAGGCTACCCAGAAAGCCGTAGAAGATCCAATCTTGCCCAAGGATAAGAAGAAGAAGAAGAAGCTCTTCTCCTTTGGTCGCAAGAAGAAGGACGCGAATGGAAATGATACCGAGGTTGGAAAGGAGCCAGATCCCCTAGCAGAGGAACCTACACAGGCCAATGTTGGCACAATCATCAACTTGATGGCGATCGATTCGTTCAAGGTAAGCGAGGTTGGCGCCTATCTCCACTTCTTGTTGGCAAGTGTGCCAGTCCAGATCATAATGGCGGTTGTTCTGCTCTACCACATCATGGGTTTCAGCTCATTTGCTGGTATCGCCCTGATGGCCCTCATGCTGCCTATCAACCTTTTCATCGCTCGCCAGTTCAACAAGGTCCAGAATCAGATTTTGAAGGGCACTGATGCCCGTATCCACGCCACCAATGAAGTCCTTCAAAACATCCGCATCATCAAGTACTTTGCCTGGGAGCAACGATTCCAGGATATTGTCGGCGAGAAGCGCAAGAATGAACTAAAAGCCCTGCGCAGACGATACATCCTCTGGTCCTGTGCCGCAACCGTTTGGTACGGTACGCCTATTCTCATCACGTTCATGTCCTTCTTCTTGTACACTGTGGTTGAGAAAAAACAGTTGACCCCTTCAATCGCCTTCCCTGCCTTGTCCATGTTCTCCTTGCTGCGTGTGCCTTTGGATCAGCTTGCGGATATGGTGGCTCACGTTCAGGAATGCAAGGTTTCCTTAGACCGTGTGGATAAGTACCTCAACGAGGAGGAAACGGGCAAATACGATCAACTCCGTGATAGTACTACCACTGGTACACCTGCCAAGATTGGTCTTGAAAAGGCAACCCTATCTTGGAGCACTTCCACTGCCGAGGACCAAGATGTTGTAGCCGATGCCGACTTGAACGCCTTCCGCTTGATCAATATCGACGTCGAATTCCTTGTTGGTAAACTTAACATCATTGCTGGCCCCACTGGATCCGGAAAGACATCCCTACTCATGGCTTTGCTTGGAGAAATGAAACTTCTCGAGGGTCATGTTCATCTCCCAGGTGGAATGTCCAACAGAGCAGACCTCCCAGTGGACCCCGAAACTGGCCTGGTTGAAAGTGTTGCTTACTGTGCCCAGGAAGCGTGGTTGGTCAACGACACTGTAAAGGAAAACATCATCTTCGCCTCTCCCTATGATGAGCGTCGCTATCGTTCAGTTCTAAAAGCATGCGCTCTGGAACGTGACCTTGCTATCCTTGATGCTGGCGATCAGACTCTCGTCGGCGAGAAGGGCATCAGTCTATCTGGTGGCCAAAAACAGCGAATTTCTCTTGCCCGTGCTATCTACAGCAGTGGCCGCCACTTGCTACTGGATGACTGCCTCTCTGCTGTGGACTCTCACACCGCCAAGCACATATTCCGCCAAGCACTTACTGGCCCGCTAATGTTGAACCGCACATGCATTTTGGTCACACATAACGTCAGTTTGACTGTTCCCCAATCTGATCATGTTGTGGTACTTGAGAACGGCAGAATTTCCGCCCAGGGCCGTCCCAGCGATGTTGCCGCCACTGGTGCATTGGGCGATGAGTTCACCAAATCTCGACCCGAGTCCCTTGCCAGCTCCCGTGGACTCTCGCAGCCAGCATCGGACCATGAAGCAGAGGATGAAGATTTGAACGGCACCGCGAACGGAAAGGCCCAAGAAGACAAGGCCAAGCTCTCTGAATCCAAGGCTACTGGTAGTATCAAGTGGTCGACCGTCATCATGTACCTCCGTGCCATGGGCCCATGGTATTATTGGATCGGTGCCGTGCTGGTGTTCTGCTTGCAGCAATTGGGTTCCGTTTCTACCAACCTCTGGATTAGACAGTGGGCAAACTCTTACCATACCTCCAAGGTTGGAAATGAGGATGCCGGGCAGTACGCTGCCGCCGCTCACCTCAAGGCCCCCACTTTCAACGTTGGAAGTGTTGGGCGCGTGAGCAGCTGGAGTCTGCCCCAACTTGGCGCAAGCTCTTCCAGTGAGGCTGATGGCGAGGTGAATGTGGCTTATTACTTGGGAGTTTATGCACTCCTGGGATTCCTCTATATTGCAATTTCTTTGTCTCGGGAAGCTGTTCTGTTCTGGGGCTCGCTCCATGCATCATGGAAGATTCACGATCGCCTTCTCAGGGCGGTCATGCACGCCAAGTTCCGATTCTTTGACTCGACGCCTCTTGGACAACTGATGAACCGGTTCTCCAAGGATGTTGAGGCCATCGACCAGGAAGTTGCTCCTGTTGCTATCGGCATGCTCCACAGTCTGGCATCTGTGATCATGATTGTCATTCTGATTTCGTGGATCACGCCGGGATTCTTGATTGCTGGTGTGTTCATCACCATGGTATACACTGCCCTCGGTGCCGTCTATTTGAACTCTTCCCGAGACCTCAAGCGTCTGGAATCTGTGCAGCGTAGCCCGCTGTACCAGCAGTTCGGTGAGACACTGAATGGTATCGTCACCATTCGTGCCTATGGCGACGGTCCTCGCTTCATGATCGATAACCACCGCCGCATCAATGCTTACAACCGGCCGCACATCTACCTTTGGGCTAGCAACCGCTGGCTCGCTCTCCGTGTCGACTGGACTGGTGCTCTGGTCGCCTTCTTCTCGGCCACCTTTGTGTTGTTAAATGTTGGAAAGATTGATGCAGGTGCCGCTGGTCTTTCGTTGACCTACGCCGTTACATTCACAGAGAATGTTCTCTGGCTTGTGCGTCTGTACTCCGAGGTCCAGCAAAACATGAACTCTGTCGAGCGTGTGAGAGAATATCTTGACGTGGACCAGGAAGCAGCTTCTGTTATCAAAGAATCACGACCTGCCTCCAATTGGCCCAGCCAAGGTGCGGTCGAGTTCAATAAATACAGTACCCGGTACCGGCCCGATCTGGACCCGGTTCTCAAGGAGGTTTCGTTCTCTGTAAAGGCCGGTGAGAAGGTCGGCATTGTGGGTCGCACAGGTGCTGGCAAGAGTTCTCTTGCGCTGGCTCTCTTCCGCGGCCTCGAAGCCGAGGCGGGTCAGATCATCATTGACGGCGTTGATATCGGGTCAATTGGACTGCGCGACCTGCGTGAGGCAATCACCATTGTCCCCCAGGATCCTACTCTGTTTACAGGCACTCTCCGCACCAACCTGGATCCATTCAGCCTTTTCAGCGACGAGCAGATCTTCACAGCCCTCCGCCGCGTGCACCTAATCGGATCCAGCACCTCGGGCACTGCAACTCCCACAACCTCGAGCTCCCTCACCGCCACGGAAGCGAACGGCAACGCCAATGGCGTGAATAGCAGCACAGTGACAGTAGTCGACAACAAAAACATCTTCAACAACCTCGAGAGCCAAGTCTCGGAATCCGGCTCCAACCTCTCCCAAGGCCAGCGACAGCTCCTCTGCCTCGCTCGTGCCCTGCTCAAGAGCCCACGCGTCTTGATGATGGACGAAGCAACTGCATCCATCGACTACGCCACCGATGCCAAGATCCAAGAGACCCTCCGCGAATTGAGCAATAGCACAATCATCACGATCGCGCACCGTCTCCAGACCATTATCGACTACGACAAGGTCCTTGTCCTCGACCACGGCCGCGTCATCGAGTACGACCACCCCTGGACCCTCATCAACAAAGAAGAAGGCCTCTTCCGCGGCATGTGCGAGAACAGCGGACAGATGGATGTTCTTCTAGATGGGGCCCAGCGTGCTTGGACCCAGAAGCGTCTTGTCGATGACTCTTAGAGCAACAGCGCTGTTGCTTTCTTCTTTTTCATATTCCCTATCTTATAGAATCTCTCGCGTACATATCCATTGTTACCGTGCTTTGTCTATTACCTGTTCTTGGTTATCCCCCGCTCATTCCTCGGGGCGGGGATGCAAAAAGAGAGAGAGAGCGAGAGACACATCAATGTAATCATCATTTTTCTGGCCGGGAGGCTTCACTATCACCATCTATTCCAAGATTATCATGGACTACTCTCGCACCAGTGTGGCGTCCTCGGTTGCCTTCTTGTCGTTCTGCTACATTGCACATGCATCTGTTATCACATTCTTTCTGTCTTGTAATCTTACCTCTATTCCATCTCGGATGGCACATATCGTCAGAATTTATGCTTGTGATAGAAAATGAGAATGATTGCGGCATTACTTCAGATTCTCTAGAGCTTTTTTTTTTTTAATATACCATTAGCTCAGGGGCTTTGTGCTGTGTCCGCCATGCAGGTCCATCGCGCCTCCTTTTTAATGTAGTCATCATCGAGGCATTTGTATTTAGAGCAAACAAACATGCACTAGCCCTTTGACACTGGCAAACGCACTCTATGATTCCACAGAAGCAAATGGAATGTCTTGAATCCGAACATCCCCGTTCATCTTCAATGCCCAAGTTGCTTATCGTCTGTTCAGCAAGTCTCGGCCATGAAGCGCCTGATATTCCATTCCGCCCACATACACATGCCACGCCCAATATCTCCCTCCCTCAAATGACATTCTCATAGCTTGTCGCAAGTCGGGATGGGAGGATGATTCCAGCTAGATGACAGCATTCGAGTCGTCATGCATGGTCGGGCGTATCATGCAGGATGTACACCCAAGCCCTTATTGAAAGAGCTATTACTCCTCCATTTCTTGTATTCCACCAATTCGTCAAAGGAATCCCAAATTGGGCAATGATCGATTTGGGGTCGATTCAATGGCGGGACTGCTGCAGTCCCACAGTAATCAAACAAGCCTCCGACCGAGTGGGGAAAGGACGGAGCTCTCAATGCCGAGGCAATCGCATAACCCTAGCAAAACCCATACCTTCATTTCGAGAAGGGCAAGAAAGGAAGCGAACGAGGTAACCGATTCAACAAAATTAATCCGACAGCCACATGGCCCATTCTCACTTCGCGCGGATCCCCTTCAAGATGGTAACGAGGCACACAATCGCAGCAGAGACAACAAAGAATCCAAACGGCGGCCAGTAAATCGGGTATTCGTATTCATCCGACCCGAATGTCTCAGACTCTTCCAGACGGGATCGGAACTGCGAGTGCTTCAGCTCTGTGTCTTGTGTGTATCTAGCCGGTTTTGCCGGCGCAGCCGTGTCGATCGCTGCATCCGGATTCGGATGTGCTTTTCGAAGCTCCGTCTCCATTTTATGCATCGGTCCAGACTCCGGGTATGGATTTGATGAAGTGACAAACCCTGCTTCGCGCATGACTGTTTCTTTTATTGCTTTGAGCTCGTCTTCATCGGGTAGGGTCTCTGGGAAGTAGTATCGTTTATTGTGGGGTGACGTAAGGGATTTGGATGTGATTGGGACTTCGTAGGTAGGGAGTGCGAGGATTGGGATTGAGTGCATTAATATGACGACTAGGGCAAGTTTGCCGGCCATCTTCTGGTATGGCGATGTTGTGGTATGGTAAGATAACGGATACCCAGGTGGGGATTTGATGTATGTGATATATAAGAGAGAAGGAGAGAAGAGGTCAAGAGAAAGAGAGCAGGTGGAGTACGAAGTAGACCATGAATTACCACATTTATGTTCTAGTATGTCACCATGTTATACCCCCGAGGTCCATGATGTCCAGACCCTTATCTTTCTATCCCAATCTTCATACCGCCAACTCCCGGAGCCAATAGATCTTACCCGTGGACCTTCCCCTATAAATCTTCAACTTTTGCCGAGCAAAGCCACACCCGTTCATATTATCCCTCCAATTATCTCGAATACAGATCGACGGAGTTATATTCCTGCCAAAAGCGCCAGTGCAGAAACAGCTTGATACGCCAAGACAAAACGCGCCAAGATATCCCCGTGCACGACACTGGCAATATTGAGCAAACAGCCGATAATAATCAGCTGAGTCTGCTGCCGAAGCAATTTATTTGCAGGCGTACATCAGCTAATGGGTGGGAGGGGGTATAATACCAACATCACCCGAAGATACTGAAGCATCGGATGGAATTTCGACTCACGTATGTCGGTGATCATACAGGAGAAAGCAGAAGTTCCGGCGGAGATAAACACCGTTACGAGTACGGAGTACGGCGGCTGGGATGTGGTGAGGGGTCGAAGACTCGATTGAGATGTGGTCTGTAGTGTGGCTGTTCAGTCTAGTCAGGGTAAGGGTTAATGCATGTTCTTGTTCTTGTTCGTTATTGGATATATCCTTATCAGGGCTGCACACACTTCGTACTGTTCAATAATCACGACAGCCATGCAGGTATTACCAAGCTCAAGCTATGGGAACCAGCTATGCGTGATCTTGCATTTAACACCGCCAATGACTATCGTACCAAGCAAGGAGAAATGATGATGCAGATGGATAACAGAAATTATACATTGAGCATCGACACAGCTATCATACGCGATGTTACAACATTTCTGGAGCTTGTAATGAACAGAATGCCCGTCATTTCCTTATCACCACGCCTGCCAATGATTTGCGCCTTATCCGTGATGGGAGTATGATTGGATGATTGGATAGCACCAGGTCGATTTGGGGTATACATAGTTGGGGTATGTAAGATGTAGTTATCTTCATTGGGGTAGACATTAATAGAGACGTGGAAATAGATCTTCAAGTCAGTTTAACCAATCCGATAGCTGTATAACAATTAATTGGTCCGAGATACCAATTTGGGGTAGAAGTCATGTTGGGTGACGGATGGTTAACCGCACATATGTATCATAGGCCAGGGTAGATACTGTCATGTGTGGTCAAATTAAGAAGCGTTAGGGTATACGCTTCATAGCTTCTATGACATCTAGTGGCTCCTCTAACATCGCCCCAGCCTTCGCTGGCATCAAAGCCCCAGGCGGAGGAGAGTTCCTTTTCTTGAAGTCGTCGCAAACCTGTTCCATCGTCACAAATTCCACTCCCTCGTGCTTCTTAAAGTGTTCAATAAGCCTATCGAAGGTTAGTCCCAAGTCATACTGCACGCAACGTTATCATCAAATCATACCTTTCATGCATCAGCAACACATGAGGTCTTCCTGAAACATCCGGGTGGATAGTAATCGGGAAAACAAATTCATCATACTCACGATAGAAGTAGTCAAAATGGTCGCGCCACATGTCCTCCACGTCCCGCGGGTTGACAAAGCCATGACTGTTGGCAGCCTTCTTGATGAACAGCATCGGCGGTAGATCATCAAGGTACCAGTTGGACGGGATTTCCACAATCCCTGTTTGGGGACCATGCTCAAGAGGTTTCATCCAAGTCTCGGCCTTCTGCTTGTAATCGATCTTAGTCCAGATGTCGCCTGTGCGAAGGTAATAGGCCTGGCAGTCTTCGTGACTCATGCTATGGTCGTACTCGATGCCGTAATCGAGGAGGAGTTGGGCTCCTTCTTTGCTTGTTTCCCACCTTTTTGAATTTCATTAGTACGGCTTATGCATCCTAGGTTCAAGACTGTGGTCGTACCAAGGTGCCACACTTCCTCGAGGGGGCTTTCCAACGAATTCGGTCAACATCCGATATGTTTTGTCGAGCACATCACGCTGCTGCTCTAGCGACATGTCTGTTGGGTTCTCGTGGGAGTAACCGTGGAGGCCGATCTCGTGGCCAGCGTCGCGGACTGCCGCCATATCCTCCGGGAAGGTCTCGAGGGAATGGCCGGGGATGAACCATGTTGTCTTGATATCATATTTTTTAAACAATTTCAGTAACCGTTGGGTCCCAATTGTTCCTGCCCAGTATCCTATACCATAGTCAGCAAATTTCTAGAAATCAAACATTGAAACCTACCTCTGCTGATATCATTTGTGGAATCCTCTCCACCATAGGAGCCGAGCCAGCCGGCTATAGCGTCAACATCCACGCCATATGTAATGAGAACTCGCTTTGGTGCCATTGCTCAAAGGTTCGGATTTGGAAGAAAAATTGTCGAAGGAAAGGTTGTGGTGAGCTCCAACCGAATGCGGGGAAGACGAGCCGTCGGCGACATCACCGACTGACCGACGATTCCACCTCCACTGTTTCACTGATATAGTGATCGACCCGATGACAGACATTTGTTTACAACATTTCCGTTATCTTGTGAACTTCATTCACAATGCCGAGATGTCTCCAACGCAATTGGGGTTGTTGGGGTAGGCATTGTCTCCAGGCAATGAGACCCAGTTGAGTGGACTCCAAGATATACAATGTTGGAGAATAACGAAGGATCAGGAGAGAAATCTAACAATGAGGATTTCTCATAAATCGCGACATCCCCTGGGGCCGCCGTCAGCGTATCCAAGAGTGTCGCCGATTAATCATGTCAGTTCTTTTCACAAATATTTCAGAGTAAGTCTTTTGATATTTCGTGACTGCATCATAGACTGAAGATTGCCATAGGAACAACCCAGTCAAACCGGGTGATGCGGAAGCCCTTCTTAAGCCGCTCGGCCTGACCATCGACCCAGTCGAAGCGCAAGATTTCCATACTCTTCTCGCAGCAGTCCACGACTGCGCCGAAAGTGTTGCTGCATTACCAGACTACCAACCAATCCCCGACCAGACCAAGTATCCACGGCAGAATGTGCGTCGGCCAAGTTCAGAAGAACAGGCTTTCGGACAAGCCTGGGCACACCGCTTTTTGATTCGGGGTAATCCCGAAGGAGGGCCACTGGCAGGCAAATCCGTCAGTTTGAAAGATGTTATTGCGGTTGCGGGTGTACCGCAGCTTCTAGGAAGC
This sequence comes from Penicillium coprophilum, assembly GCF_028826855.1. NCBI lineage: Eukaryota > Fungi > Ascomycota > Eurotiomycetes > Eurotiales > Aspergillaceae > Penicillium > Penicillium coprophilum. The sequence continues at coordinate 7,483,844 of NW_026622723.1, read as the reverse complement.
GATATCATTCCTTCCTGGACACCGACTACGGACGCAACTGTAGTTACGCGGTTGCTCGAGGCTGGTGCGGATATCCATGGCACATCGACGTGTGAGAATCTCTGTCATTCTACTTCCTCATATACTAGCGCTCAGGGTACGGTGGAGAATCCACATGCGAGGGGCTATTCAGCAGGCGGGAGTACCTCGGGCGGTGCAGCGCTGGTCGCCGCTGGTATAGTGGACATTACGATTGGGGGTGATCAGGGTGGCAGTATACGCGTTCCCGCTGCGTTCTGTGGATGTAAGATTTTGCTCTTCCTTCATAGTGTATGTCTGTGAGCTAAACTACTTCTAGGCGTCGGGCTTAAGCCCACCTATGGGCGCGTTCCCTACACTGGAATTGCTAGCGGCGATGCCGTGAATGACCATGCTGGTCCGCTGGCTCGAACAACACTTGAAATTGCAGCATGTCTGGATGTTATCAGTGGATATGATGGTATCGATGATCGGGCTCTCGGTAGCTCGAAACCAGACTCTACTGCATTTGCGGCGATTCAGCAGAATCCGAACACACTTGACGGCTTCAAGATCGGCATTCTTATTGAAGGATTTACCCACAGCGCTGTGGACCCCCATGTTAAGGGCGCAGTATTGACTGCCGCCCAGAAATTCAAAGATCTGGGCGCAACAATCGAGGAAGTATCTATTCCCGAGCATCTTCACGGGCCCTCGATCTGGACGATTCAGCAGCGAATCGCCGGGGCGCAGACTCTTCTGGGCCAAAATACAGGCCGAAGAGGGCTTTACATGAGTGAAATGGATGGTGCGCGACTTCCGTGGACTGATGATGGTTTCCAAAGGGCATTCCCTTCCACGAAGAACGTAATCATTAACGGTCTTTATCTAACGAAGCAATTCCCTGGTCTTTACGGCAAGACTGTCAACATTGGACGACTTCTCAGTGACAAGTATGAAGCACTGTTTGAGAAGTTTGATATCCTGGTAATGCCTACAACGCCAGTCGTTGCCCCTCAACATGGAAAGCGGGAACTCCCACTGAATTCCCTCAAGCCCAGTATGGGTCTTACAATAAATACTGCGATCTTTAATGTGACGGGTCACCCGGCACTAACTATTCCTGTCGGCTCTGCCCCAGCAAAGGAAGATAACCAGGTCTTGCTGCCAGTTGGGATGCAGATTGTTGGTGGACTATGGCAGGAAGAGAAGGTCCTGCGAGCTGGGCATGTATGGGAGACTCATTTTGACTGGAGGAAGATGCATTACTCTACAGACAGAAACTAGGCACTAATTTGCGTCTGTAGCATTTAAGAATTCGAATTGTGTTCCCTATATCCTGTCACAGCTCATGTGGCTAGACCGTTATATATCCACCATCAACCACCATGGCATGGCCCTGTACAAAAGATGCTTGCGTTGAACATAGGAAAAGAATTACATCAGCTACTTCTGCTGGCTGACCCATTCTCTTCATCGGTGCGGTCTGTACTGCTGGCATGATGGCGTCACGGACCTCAGGCTTTTCCATTACCAGTGGCGTTTCAATAACACCCGGACATACACAGTTGACTCGAATCCCATCTTTAGAATAGTCAATCGCATCTGCGCGTGTCATTCCAATGACAGCAGCTTTCGATGCACAGTATGCCGCTATCTCACTATCAATAAGGTGTTTCACGGGTAGAAGACAACACTTACGAGCACCCGGGCGGCTAACAATGCCAAGTTGACTGGCGACATTTACAATAGCACCACGCTGAGGTGGACGGTTGACATCATGGCTAGGTAATTCACTTTGTATGACCATTTGCCTGAGCTCTGCGCGAGATGAGAGCCAGCAGCCTCGGTAGTTGATGTTATTGACGCGATCGAATTCTTCAAGTGATGTCTCTGTCGAGCGTCGAGACTTACCAAGGACACCTGCACAGTTCACGGCATAGTCTACGCGGCCGAATTCTTGTACAACCGCACCAATGAATGAATCTGCGAATTGGTCGTCTGCCACGTTCCCGGCTTTTACCAGTAGTCGAACGTCGGGATATGTTGATGTGATGACTTCTGCCGTTTGGCGTAGAGAATCTTCATTGAGGTCTGTGATAGCGATTTGCTTACACCCAGCTGCAGCAAAGGCTTTTGTAGTTGCAGCACCGATTCCTGTGCCATGTGAGTGAGTGATTGATACTCGTATTTTGGTGACTTGACCAACCAGTTCCACCTGCACCAGTAATTACTGCAACACCAGGAAACATGTTGCTAGCGAAGAGCAAGGATTCAAAGATACCGAAATATATCTGAATGTGCAAGTCCTATACCTCCCGTGTCTCCAAATCTGCCGAGGCCAACCCCACCTTTATCGCTTATCGCGGGCCGAAAGGTCCCGGCGGGCCCCAAGTTGGAGCAGTTGGGGTCGAATCTCCCACATCCACTTCAGTAAGGCATCATTTTCCCCAAGTTCTCCATCCCCCAATGTTCCAATGTCCCCATCACCCCAGCCGCACAGGGGTGCTCGTGGAGCAAGGGCTCGTATCTGCATACACTGCGGTCGGAGCTTCCGACGAACTGAGCATTTGGAGAGACACATTCGCACTCGTAAGCAATTTTCCGGGGATACCCCCGCAGCTAATGCTAACTCAGATAAAGACACCAAAGAGAAGCCGTTCATCTGCTTCTGTGGGGCGGCCTTTACTAGAAGGGACCTATTGAAGCGTCACACACGTATATCACATCAAGATAGCGTGAACTCACCGACGCCGCCCGAGCCAACGACGAAGCCGGATTTCCAGCCAACACATCAGCCGGCATCGATTCCCCCGGAATATGATACACCACCTAGTTCCGTACCGGTGGGACCCCTTGCAGGATCATCGGCTGTGCACCAATGGGGTGGGTCACAGAACACACCTTATTTAGAGCAGCATCACAATGCCGGCATGCTGCCTGCTGCTACTGCAGCTCCACACCCTGCCATTGACCCGCATACGGGTATGGTACATGACCCGGATATGCTTCAAGCTGCCCAGCTGCTTCTCCCAGGTGACTACCGACCTACAGGTGCGTTTCACTTTCATATTTGCTCAGTCATATACTTCGTTATGTCCCATGAAACATCTGCTCGTCCCCTTTTGGCCCGACTTCTATCATTGGAGATATATTGATCTGACACGAAATAATAGCACAACCGATGCCCTACTTGCCTGAAGATTTGAATCATTTCCAGGAATTTACCCACTTCTTGGATTCCATTGGCTTGCCGGGGGAATGGGTTCCTAGCGAAGGCGAAAGATCTCAGACACAGGAGGTCAATCTGGAAGACCTGAGAGAGACAGTCCGACAGACCCAAGAGCACCACGAGCGGCGTAGAAGAAGTGGAGAAGGCTCCCGAGGGGACTCACCATTCAGATCATGGCTTCCATCTGTGCCGAGGGGCGACCAAAGCCTAGGAACCCTGTCTGATTCTGGTATATAACACCGTATAGTGCTTATCTTTTGTATATCACTGACAATGCTTTAGAACCACCCCAAAACGCGAAAAGGCCGTCACGATTCAATGTCACCGAAGACCAACGGTTTCGGCTTGCGGCATCTCTCGAAGAATTTCGCCATGTCATTCCGGACTTCGTACTGCCGTCTCGTCACACATTGACTCGGTACCTCACATCCTATTTTGAAGGATTCCACCCACATCTTCCATTTATGCACATCCCAACTTTCAATATCAATGATCGCGCCCCCGAGGTGGTTCTTGCTATCATGACGATTGGAGCTCAGTATAGATTTGAGCACCGCAATGCAGAAAGAATATTCCACGTTTCCAAAGCTGTTCTATTTGAACGAATGTCGAGAGAGCCCCGTTTTCCAGCCAAGCCAAGTTACAATTCAGGCTCTCAAGTACCGCTAGGGATATCACCTTATTCCAACTTTGATCAATCTCTTACACAACCACAGGTGTCAGCGGAAAGAACTGCTGTTTGGAAACAAATTGAAATTACTCGCTGCCTTCTCATCCTGATGGGCTACTCTACGTGGGAAAGTGCGAGGCTGGTACAAGAAGCCTTTCATCTTCAAGGCTTGTTGGTTCGGCATCTCCGCGAGGCTGGTCTGACAGAAGATACAATACGCTCTGATCCACGCACACCGCTCGACTGGTACGAATGGGCAGACCAAGAATCCGCGCGGCGTACAAAGTTGATTGCATTCTGCTTTATACATGTTCACAGCGTTGCATACAATGCTTATCCATCTCTGCGCAGTAATGAGATACACCTGCGTCTTCCATGCTCAACCGTCGAATGGACCGCCAGCACCGCTGCGGAATGGGAAGCAGCCCAAAGAGAACGAGGCCCCCAACAGCTGTTCTTCCAAGACGCATTAACACTTCTCTTGCAAAAGTCCCGATCAGCCATACCACTAGACCCTATTCCCGCGCCATTGGGTAACTATATCCTCCTGCACGGACTCCTACAACGAATCCACCTCGTGAGTGAGCTATCGTTACCAAACGGAAACCAATCCACGACTCTCCCAACAGAGGAACTGAATAAATTAGAGCAAGTCCACTACTCACAAATGTCCCCCAAATCCAACTCTAACAACCTGTTTCATAGACGAGCTCTCCGATCCTGGACCTCCGTGTGGCAACAAGCCCCAGAATCCAGTCTAGATCCGCAGAACGCAAACGGTCCAATCCCATTTACCTCCAGTGCATTCCTGGGGCTCGCATACGTCCGCCTATCTCTGAATCTCGGTCCTCACCGCCGCCTCGAAACCCGCGACCCGACAATAATAGCGACGGCACTCCGCCGCTCACCCCGGCCAGAACGAAGCTATCGTCTCATTCCGGCACTTATATACGCCGCTCATGCCCTCAGCATCCCCGTGCGCCTGGGCATAGATCACATCGCTCGGAGTCAAGCCTTCTTTTGGAGCGTTCGGCACTCGCTAGCTAGCATTGAATGTGCAGTATTGCTAAGCAAATGGCTGTTTACCATTGCTGAGGCGGGACCGGATCAGTCTTTGAGTGGTATGTCTACATCCTGCCTGCTGGATGTGAGGTCTATCAGCTAAAAATTATCTCACAGAAAACGAAACCCGGATTTTACGCTGGACCCGTTGCATCATTGAGGAGGCATATTCGTCTATTGATACAGATGATGGCGAGGCACCGCCAGATCTGGAACCGGCTTCTTTGGGATTGGCTGTTCTTAAGTTATGGGCTAGGTTATTTGGGACAAATACTCAGTGGCCGTTTATTAATGTTCTTGGACAGAGCTTGGAAGAGTATATGACTATGATTTGATGTTAATACTACGCTTTTGATGTTTGTATATATTGAAGCTTTTTTGGAACATAATGTATTTACTCATGATCTCATGATCTCATGGTCTCCTGGTGGATGACTCACTGTTTATTATATCTAGCCCTGGAAGACTTTTTTGAGATTTTATCTCGGAATCTTCCAAGCGAGTGATCTCGAATGGACATATCAAGTTATCTATGAGCAGACCTTCAAATAACAAGCATATACGAGCAAATCTGGAGTCGAATCTTCTTGGCTGCATTGATTTGTGGCTAGTGACAACTCCAAGGCATACCTTGATGCTTGTGGATATGGCACATCTCTGTCTTTTTGTGCTTTTCTATTTTCTCATTTCATGAATTCAGACCTCATTCCCTGTTTGTGTTATCCGCCCCAATTTGACTGCTAAGACCGACAAAGCAGAGACTGTAGCATGTAGCAAAGTGTCATTTACAGCCGATCTAACAGAGCTCAATCAGCTCCCCTTCCACGGGAGAGAACAGCAGCTCATCGACCTCAGCAGGGTACGAGGTGTCGACTAGACTCAAACTGCCTGTCAGATTATCGTCATCCCCGACTGCAGCAGTAAGCAGTTCTACCCCTGAATTCTCTCCAACTGGAAAGTGATCATCTCCTTCGAATGCGATGATATTCTCAACGAAGAAAAAAGGGGGCTTGCTTTCTATCTCACTCGTAGATTCAGCCTGATCATCACCAGCGCCGTCATATGTAGCCGCGCCTCCCTTGGCCGGAGCCGTAGGCTGGTCTGCCCCCGTACCTGCAACTTCGGCTGTAGGATCATCATCGACGTCAAAGTTGATCAAGTCCCCTTCGACCGGAAAAGCGGCATTCTGCTTTTCTAGCGTAGTATCTTTCCGAGGGATTTTCCCCCTGACAACAAGTCCAGCCTGGCGGTGATGGTCAATGTTGATCATATTTCCCTCAATTGAAGCAGCCGCGTTTTGTTCATCCAGCGCAGTATCTCTTCGAGGACGTTTCCCTCCAGCAATAAGCCCAGGCCGAGGGTTATCATCGAAATTGATCAGGTCTCCTTCAACGGGAGTAGTGATATCCTTACCAACTAGCGTATCATCTTGTTGAGGACGGTTTCCCCTAACATGAAGCTTAGCCCGACGATAGTCATCCACCATGGCGCCACCCTGTGCAAACTCCTGCCATCTGCGCACGCCCTCAGCAAACCGCGATTTATCTTCGTCTTCAACAATAGCAAAGGCAGGGGGTGCGGGCTGGGGCTGAGACTCGAGTCCGAGGAATTGGACCGATCATTGCTTCGCAATCATCATCTTCACCCATATCGTCCCAATCGTATCCGTCGTCAAAGACCTGGGTTTTATTTTCCTTGCCCATACCACATAAGCAATCATGAGTGTGTGGTGGAGAGCACACACAAATGCATGGCATGTTGCAGCACTCGAGAATCTCAGGGCAGCGCTGTTTGCACGAGACCCAGTCATGTTCAGAACTGATGACGCTTGAGATTAGTGTTTGAAGAAATAGAATATATTGGTATTTGAAACTCACCCGTGACATTTACGTGGACACGGATGTCCGCATGGCAGATCCTTACCACAAGGCTTGCTGCAACCGTCGGTGATAGCGTTCCAATCCTTGAGAGCTAGAAGAAACAGTTAGATTCTTTTTACCGTTCTCTATTGGTATTGCTGGGTATGTGATGGACTCACTTTCAATGAGGGTTTCTTGGTTGTGTCTTTCACAATAAAGGGGCAGAGCTGATCCCATACGGGGATCTGTCTCATCTTCAGACATCACATTGGTGACTGCATGCCAGAAACTACTGTGTTTGCTAACACATTGTGCGTTGCCGAATATGTAAAGACCGTATCTGGCGCGGGACAAGGCAACACAGACTCTGTTTTCCTGTTCGAGAAAACCAATACCTCGATGATAATTGGATCGAACAAGCGAGAGGATCACGATATCGTTCTCTTCTCCTTGGTATGAGTCGACGGTCAGTATGTTGACGTATGTTTGGGCGATGTTGAGATTTTGTGCCTTTTTTCGCATGATCAACTTCCTTTGACCATTGTAGAATGTCAGGACAGTGATCCTGGCTGCTGGAACCTTGTTCATTACAAGATAAGCGAGAAGATTGACCACCATTGATGCCTCAAAGTCATTCACTTTCGATAATAGACTGTCGGCGCTTTCCTGCGAGGTGTGATCGAAGAAAAATGATCGTCTTCCTCCCATGCCAGGAACTAAAGGGTGGTCCTCAACAGATGGATGATCACGCAGAAGGTCCCCATATATGGGAGCCACGAGCTTCCTGATTTCTGGCACCATTCGTCTTTGCTCCTGGAGCATGGCGTAGGGCATTTTATTTGTCACCAGACGCTCAAACATGGAGACATCGAGGTAGAAAGGGTGGCCACATAGTTCATAGTCGGCACATTGACCCTTGAGCTGCAAATGATCACCAACAAGAATGAGATGCTGAAGCGATGGAAGACAAGAAACTGCAACAGGAGCCTCGAGTACCTCTGCTGCCTCCTCTATCAAGATCACTCGGGGATTTAAGCTCGAGACCAGTCCTCTGTATTTGCTAAGACCAGTGCTGGTCATGCCGATGACCCTTGCCTCCTGGAGAACACAATAGTCCCGCTCAAACCTACCAATTTGGAAATTGGCAGAGCAATCTGTGTAAGATTGAGCGAGGCTATGCAGGTGCTCTCCAAGGAAAGTGATCAGTTTGTTGCGCAGGTAAAGATAGACAGCACCACGATATCTTTTGTGGATTTTGTAAAGGTCCTGTTCTTGCAGCAGACTTTCAACCGTGGCTTGAGAGATTTTGCCCTTGTTGGAGCCACAAAGACCAGGCGACAGTGGGAAAAAGCGAGTTGTGAAAGCCGACCAGTCCTCCTCATAAATTCCATGCTCGACTTCAATCTCCTTCAGTTGCTCGTACTCCCGGTCAATATCGTCATCGATAAATCCAAATCCACCAACGTATTTGTAGTCGAACTCCCTCACAGAGTCTGTAAGCCACGCCATCAAAGGATCGGCGTTTGCAGCGGCATTGGATTGCTGCCATTTGCGTGCGACTTCTTCCAACGACTTAACCTGCTCTTCACTCAAAATGCCGTGCTCACGAAATAGAGATGCTGCAAGGGGCTTGCTGCTGTTCGATGGCGCAAATGGCTCTAGGAGCTTTTCAATCTGATCGGCGAGTTTGTTTTGCTTTTTTAACATGGGACTCATCAAACCTCCCTCAATTTTTAATTGACCCTGGCTCTGTTTGATCTCATAAGGTGTGCGCTTGCGAATTTCAGGATCGGTAGTTCTTCCACCCAGCCGGACATAGTTCTTCTCAAACACGGAGATATGTTTAATCAGTTGATCAAGAGCATGGTTAGTTTGGGCTGTGATAATGATAGGTGGGTCTTTTGGCCCTTTGTTTGAAAGCATCATCTTCAGAGCAGCGATCGAGGTAAATGTTTTTCCTGTGCCAGGAGGGCCCTGAATGATGGCTAGCTTTTTAGTTAACATTCGGTTTAGGGCTGACCATTGGGATGAATCTAGTTTTCCCGTTGGCTGGGAGGGCCATCGCTCAAGTACGTCATATTTTCCAGTGATGTCGAGTGCAGAGACTTCAGACAATGCCGTGAAGTCCATGCATGGCGCAGCGGTGATGTATTCCGGTGCATCAATGTCCCCTGCCAAGCTGCAGATTTGTTCATTCAACGGAAAGCTAGACAAAAGTCAGATGGGCTTTTCAAACTTAATGATTTGTAGCCTGACCTTTCCTTTGACAACTTTTGCAGCGCTGTCAGGGTGTGTCGATTCGCCTCAAAATATCCGGCTCGAGCCTCAACCATGATCCATTCTTGCCTAGACAGACATGATATTCAGTATCATCGTATCTTTGAGGGTAGACAATTTATCATTCAACTCACTGTGGATCTATCTCGATATCGTCGGGCGAGGCCAAGAATATATCAATCTCAGGGGGTCTTTTTCGACCCCTTCAAGGAGCCGGCAGGCCACAACAGCAACGGCACATTTGCTCATAAATGCATTGTGCTTGGGGGTGAGGGCAACAAGCGTCCCTGGATTAAGGCGGTTAGAGTATGTCCAGGCAATGTTTTTGCCCGCGCGGCGAGTAGAGAACTGGATGTGCAACGCGAACCCCGAGCGGGCTAGGGTGACACCGATAACGAAGACCTTTGGTGTAGAAAGAATAAAGATTAGAGACCTGCAATTGACAAGCCGACGGAACGTTGCGGGGAGAAGAGCACTTACCTTCTCATAGATGGAGATATCCGGAGTATCTCTCATGAAAGGGTCGGCGCGAACCCGGCCTACAGCATTTCGAAGTGGTGCAATTGAATCTTCTCGGATCAATGCATAGTGGGCCTCTAGGTATCTTTCCTTGGAAGCCCAAGGTCTCGAAATACAGTTAGGGGCAAGAGCAACAACGTCTCCCGGTACATCTGTCCCGAGGACCTCTTCAGCAGAAGGAAGCTCTGGCTTGGTTTGCCAAAGTTTCCAAGGACCATAAGGTGGTAGATCTGGGTTATAATACTGGCGGATGTCCTGATTAGCAGGTTTGACCTGCTCCTTGGACTTATTGCCGTATTGATAGCGGGAAGGTGGCATGGCTGTCTAAAGAATGGGTGGGATTAGTCCATATACCTCGAGTAGGTCCTCCATCAATATCATCAAGATACTTTCCTGCAATCAAAATACAACCTACCCAGCAGATTTGACCCTTTGAGATCGTCCGTAGTTAATCCGCTTTTCACACCGGAGGCTTTATGAGAACAGGGGAGTTTGTCATTGAAAGTTGAAAGTCAAGAGCGGAGGAGGAGTAGAAATGGATAGAAGAAGAAAGGAGTGCAGACGAATCGAGCAGAATATGTGTCTGGGTGAATTTGAATGAGATAAGACAAAAGGTGATTATCTGCGTGTCAACATAAGTGAGGATCGTGTGAAAAGAGACTGAAACCGTCCGGAATGGAATAGAAAATCGGTAGATGCTTGCTACACCTGATATCTAACTACTCCTGTTACATATGCAGTATTGCATTTTAATGTGCATTCACCATACTTGAAAGAGCTTCATCAAAATTTCATAGATCGTATGAATTCCTCAAACATCTTACGAATGTTTTATGACGACAATATCCTGCATCCAAGATTTCTTCCTCTTATACGCACTGGAACTTGGTCCGAGTAACATAAGTTTCCAATAGCTTTGTACTTTCAAGGTGATATTTTGCATTTTGGGGGCTTTAGCAAAGTCCTTTATCTTGTTACGATTGCGACGTGTATTCCAGGCTTTGAGCAACGTAATTCTCGATACCATGACAATGTAGGCTGCTTTCAATATTTTTGATGTACTATATCGAATTTGAAAGCGGACAATGAAATCGAATAACGACGGGGTTGCAATACGAGTTTAAAAAATATCGCATTCACTGCGTGTTTCGGGCGGCCGGCTAACGGGTGGTATACATCAGCACTTATATCAAGTAATAGAAGCCCAATGAGCCTTTGTAAGAGCCCCTATTTATTCGATGTCATTCAAAAGTGATTGGGGAGATAAAAGCAAATACTTGGTAGGACCTCAGGAGCTGGTGCATCCGTGAAAACTTGAGGGCTGATGCCGAGGGCCAATATATATAAAAATGGGGAAGCATGGCTCCCACTACTATACGCATACTACTTTCCCACCATCTATGCTAGATCAGTGCTTTAGAGGTTATATGCAGTGAGCAGTGTATAGATCAAGAATACACACTCCTACACCTCCCCTAATCAACTCCTTAGTTTACTACCCTAGTTCGCTTTATATATTATACGAGGTATAAAGCTATATTACAACTACTAAATCAACCTATATACCGCAGAGTATACTACCTTAAACATTCCCCTCTTTATATAGTGACCGATATAGGGATTTATTCTGGGTAACTCAGTATCTAGCGTAACGGATAGGATAATAACTAAATACCAAGGAACTAAGCAATTTAGGAGCTTAGGAGCACGAGGAAAAGTGGAAGGAAGAATACACCCTAAGAGCTAATATCGAAGGTTTAGGACCACGGCAGGGCGCGCGAAACTTCGAGATAGCAGATCTGCTATATGCATCAAGTGTTTTTGATCACTAATGTTGGTGAAAATGATGGAAGGCAATCCCAATTAGCTGTCAATATGATGAGGATATAACCACCGTGGCTCAAAATGTCCATACATTCATGTCCGAAGCCCCGACATCCAATTAATATAATACAACCTTCAAGATTGTTCATTGCAGATCCCGCGTTTATTTCTACAAATTAATATTGATTTTTGTGCTCCTAGTTGCATAGTTAACGAAACTGTAACGATTGATATATCTGTATCGGTTTCCTAGCTTGTTACCTGGCAATAGGGATTTTCCTGAAACCAATTTTTTTCCTTTAGATTATAAAGCCAGTAAAGCTCTGTGTATAAGTGAGTATTAAACATCTTGAGATATAGATAAACAAAAGATACCCTATAGAGAGCGTGTGCGGGATGCAGACGAGCCTCGCTAACAACCATTCATGACTATTCAAAACCAATCTCAAGTCCAACAGTATCATCCAATGTACTATACCGAGCCTCAAGCCTCCACCGATGGGGATGCTAATGCCAACTCGTCCTTAATCTCTTTCTCGTGCCCCCGTATTTTGCGTCGCTCAACGAGCAGAGCACCAATGATACTAATGCAGCACAAAGCCAGAGGCAACAACCACATATCCACCATTGCCTTATCGAAGGCGTTGAAGATGGTGATCTTGTCTGGCCCGTGTAGCCCCTTGGTCAGAGTCGTGACACCTCCCCTCATGATTTTACTCGTGTCGATACCGGGGACATGTGTCTTTTCGATGTTTCGATCTAGGTGATTGATGAAGAGAGATTAAGCAACAGTAGTGACGATTGCACCGTCAAGAGTATGTCAGTAATTCATCCCTTTCACCTTTTGTTTCACTTCTGGGACAGATTCCAGCATCACTTACCCTGCCATAGTCTGAATAAACATCACAATGCCCGATACGATCGGAATATCCGCCAAATCGAGCACATTTTGAGCGACCATAACAGGCTTTTGGGCGGCAAGACCCATACCCAAGCCATAGACTAGAAGCCGCTGCTATATGCGTGTGCTCTTCGTATCCTCTCCCATATGTGAAGACAAAGCTAGATCTTCTTCTCATGTACTTCCGTTTGTTGAGCCAAGCCAAGAGTGATCTGAATGCACGTCAGATCCCTTCAGGGTGTTCCCGTCAGGTAGCATCTACCCGCAAGCGTATCAGAATGTCTCAAAAACAGCTACAGAGCGCGGGAAACAAGCGCAATGCAGGGATGGAACTGGCATCAAAGTACCAGCTCTGGGCTTGCAGGCGATGACGACGATGACAGCTACAAGGAGGATGAGGATAACAGGGATAAGGATGGCTTACTTGTATTATCCCGGATAGAAGGAAGAGGGTCTTAGCTATAATGGTTCTAGCGTATGGAACAATAAATTCCATCTACTCCGTATGTTGTACTCCATGCGTACTCCACTCTATGTACTAAATATCTCGGAAGAATGAATTCCATCTCGGGCTTTTGCCGCAATTTCTCCGAAGAGCATCGGATATTACCCGTAGCAGTATTGATGTCTGAATCTTATTGGCCTTTCAACTGCAGTCTTCTGGGGGAAAACCTCTTTCTTGACGACGGCAGCGTAGCTACCCTCCACATTCGACCGCCTTTGTCTCCACGTTCACAGCTGAGGGAAGATATGCGGAGTATGGCGGAAACTGTTGAAAAACCAAGAAGACGAGGGGAAATTATTACCTTAGGCATTCTGATGTACTTCAGGTATCCCCACCCAGCTTAGCACGACGCTCGAGCCTCATGGTCGTTGTCTAACCTCCCTATTCTGTAACCTCAATCTGTAACATAAAGACGAGAGATCTTGTATATCATATATCATGCAATAGTGTAATGATGTAGTATTATCCGAGACTATAACCGATCGCAAGATCTCCAGCGACATTGCCATATCGGTGGCTGTCGGCTCCAATTTGTAACTTCACTTTGCAACATCACGAGAAGAGACAATATAGTAGACCGGACCTGCAATCGCGAGGTTCTTTTTGGAGGGACATCGCATCTCATGACGTATTATGTAGTGAGCTCACCACCAAGCGGGTTTCCATCAAGCCACTCCCGTGAGATTCTTCCGTTTTGCCCTTGTCCTCCTGTTCGCTTTTTTCGCTTTTTGCCAATCGAATGATCCCAAGTACCCAGCCCCATTGGCGCGGGGTACACTAGGGCCTGTTCAAGCAGTGATCCGCGATGTGGAGCGGGTGGCGGGGCCTGCTCTAATATGTCGATCGCCAACGCCGGTGCGGACGGTGTTGGTACGTTGGTATATGCGGTTGAAACATCAATTGAAAAGGCTAGAATTAGGGAGGTGCACCTCAGATTATTAGCGGGTGCTCATGAGATATCTGAAATTTAATGAAGTCGAAGGAAGAGGAAGAATGACTTTAGAGTGATGATCTGCATATACATCTGGGCAGTAATATTGGCAAACCTACGACGTGGTAGTTTGATTATGTGCTGATTAATTCACAAAGTGGTCAGAGGTGATCTTTTTCCGACCAGCTCAACCTTCTGGGCTGTGGAAAAGAGTCACCTTGGAGTCTTGGCTCTCTTGGCTCTCGTAGACAGCTCTGGAGATTGGAGACCAAGCCTGCGGGGATGTTCCTGAGGATGTTTATAAGAACCGGTGAGGTGCAAGTTGATGCTCATCATCAACCCTTTTCTTTCATCACGAGAAGAAACCATGGCAGTATCATTCCCTGGGTTTCTCCCTGACTGGACGAACCTGAATGTTATCCACAACAATACTCTGCCCCCTCGCGCCCACTTCTATTCATACGGCTCCGAGGACGCGGCTCTCTCGTTCGACCGAGAACAGAGCGAATACCATAGTCTCAACGGTACCTGGAAATTCCACTATGACCAATCTCCATTTGAGGCACCCAACTGGGCGACTGCCGATGTCTCCTCATGGGATGAGTTGGAAGTACCTAGTCACTGGCAGCTCAACGGCTACGGTCATCCTCACTACACAAATATCGAGTACCCGTTCCCCGTCACTCCACCCAATGTCTCCTACGTAAATCCCACTGGGTCCTATTGGCGCGAGTTTACCGTGCCTGAGGACTGGAGTGGTGAGCAGATCCGACTACGCTATGAAGGTGTGGACAGTGCTTTCCATGTCTGGGTTAATGGTCAGGAGGTTGGATACAGCCAGGGCAGCCGCAATCCCAGCGAATTCGATATCACTGATTATCTTTCCACGTCTGGGAAGAAGAACACCCTTGCAACTCGTGTCTATCAATGGTCTGATGCATCATACATCGAGGATCAAGACATGTGGTGGCTATCAGGTATCTTTAGAGACGTGTATCTGATTCCTTTCTCGAAATCGTCTATTGTCGATTTCGATGTGTTTCCTGAGGTTGATGACTCGTTCAAGAGCGGTACATTGACAGCAAACTTTACCATTCAGGGCGAGAAAGGGGATGTGAAAGTCAAGCTTCTATCGCCCAGTGGAAAGGTTGTCGACGAGGCCACTGTCTCTTCATCGGAGAAATATGTTAAAAAGATCAGTGGGGATGAGTTCGAACTGTGGTCTGCCGAGAGTCCTAATCTTTACACCCTCCTTTTGACATTTGGGGGACGAACCATCAGCCAGAAAACCGGCTTCCGTCGCGTTGAAATCAGCGGCTCCAACTTCCATGTCAATGGAAAGGCTATCACCTTGTACGGTGTCAACCGTCATGAGCACCATCATCTCACCGGACGGACAGTTGCCTACGAGGACATGCGACGGGACTTGATCTTCATGAAGCGATCCAATATCAACGCGATTCGAACATCTCACTACCCGCACCACCCTTCCTTCTTTGACGTCGCCGATGAGCTTGGTTTCTACATCATTGCCGAAGCCGATCTTGAATGTCATGGTTTCCAAATCACCGGCGACGGCCTGCAGGTTTCTAGTAACCCAGACTGGGAGGAGGCTTACTTGGACAGGGCAATCCAGTTGGTAGAGCGCTACAAGAACCATGTTGGTATTATCATCTGGTCGCTTGGAAACGAGTGCGGCTACGGCACAAACCACGCTGCCATGGCCAAATGGATCCGGCAGAGAGATTCCAGCCGAATTATTCACTACGAACAGGATTATGATGCTGAAACCGCCGATATGTACAGCCGCATGTACAAATCTCTGGACGAAATCCGGGAGCTCATTGGCAACAACACTGACAAGCCGTTCATCTTGTGCGAGTTTGCGCAGTAAGTACTATCTCAGCTCTCCCGCGAGCTTAGGGCATCTCTGCCCCGCTTATTATCATCATTCTAACGTGGGTAGTGCAATGGGTAACGGCCCTGGAGGCCTCAAAGATTACATCGAACTCTTCAGAACCGAGCCCCTTGTCCAGGGAGGTTTCGTGTGGGAATTCAATAACCACGGCATCCTGAAGAAGGAAGACAACGCGTCTTACTATGCTTACGGCGGGGACTTCGGCGACACGCCCAACGATGGTGACTTTATCATGGACGGCCTGGTTCTCTCCGACCACACTCCCATGCCATCAATGGGTGAGTATGCCAAGAACATCCAACCCGTTACGATGAATTTGACCGCGGATTCCACCCAACTGGTTATCACAAATCACTACGACTTCATCGACCTATCAGGACTGCGCCCCAAGTGGCATCTCGTGCAGGATGGCAAGAAGACAACCGAGTCGCAAGAACTGAAGCTCCCGACCATTCCAGCAGGCGAAAGCCGCAAGGTGGACCTTCCATTGAAGAAAGCAGACTTGCCTAAAGAATCATGGATCATTGTCGAGTTCCTGCTTGATGAAGACAAGGTCTGGGCCAAGAAGGGCCATGTTGTTGCCTGGGATCAAGCCTACCTTGCCGGACCTTCTGTGTCCCCTTCGCAACGCCGCTCCAATGCTGTTGCTCGTAAGGTCGATGGTGGCATAAAACTCTCTCAACCAAAAAAAACCCGTCTCGAGGTCCAGAGCGGCACCTCGACATTTGGCTTCGATCTCCTACGTGGAAATGTCACATGGAACGTCGACGGAACTGAAATCTTCCAGCGTGGACCCGAACTGTCTCTCTACCGCGCCCAGACGCAGAACGACAAGGCCAACGCAGGTGACGGGCCCAAGTGGGATGCAGCATATGTCGATCTAGTACACACGCAGGTCCGTGACGTGACATGGCAGCAAACCAACAACGGAGATGTCAAGGTGCACTACAAGGTTTGGGTAGCGCCCAAGGTCTGGGATTGGGGCGCGCAGGCGGATCTAGTTTACACCATCTCGGCTGATGACAAGGCGCCACTCCGCCTCCAGGTCAAGGGGGAGTTCTCTGGCGATAATACACCCACCGTGTTGCCGCGCATCGGTCTCATGTCCGTCCTTCCGCAGGCCTTCAACGAGGTCTCCTGGTTCGGCCGCGGTCCTGGAGAGAGCTATCCCGACTCCAAGCAGGCGTGTCGCATGGGCGAGTATCAGTCCTCCGTGGATGATCTGTTCACATACTATGATTACCCACAGGAGAATGGTAACCGCGAAGATCTGCGCTGGGTGCAAATCGGCAACAAAGAGAAGGGCGTAACGCTGGATGCCCGCCGCAGCGATGGTCAAGGCGAGAAGTCGGCCTTCAGCTTCACTGCCCGTCGTTACATGCCTCAGGATTTGGACGTTGCCACACATCCACATGACCTGAAGCCGCTCGATATGACCGTTTTGCATTTGGATTATGCGAACAACGGTCTTGGCTCTGCCACTGTCGGGCCTACTGCGTTCGAGCCGTACAAGTGCCATGCTGAGCCATTTGATTTCACTTTTGATTTTAGTATTGTATAGGAGACAGACACTGTTTTACGTTACTGATGGTCTCTGGGGGAGAAGAGCATAATAATAACGAGCGCTTATGATTTGGAAACCATATTAGTAATTTTCATACTTCTTAGAGATCGTCCTAAGAAATGTCAGCTATGCAATCTCTAATCTAACAACAGGGTATTCCAGCACCGCGTCCTTCACAGCTGAAGGTAGTCTGTCATTTTATTTCGTTATACTACATGGAACTGACAAAGTGCTCGTCACATTCTATCTGGAAAGAAACTCACAACACAAGAATAAGAAAAGTTCAAATAATACCGCACTATCAGTTAGAGGGACATTTCGTCTCTGTGCTATAGGCTTTCGGTTGACCCCATACGAGGGCTCCCATGGTCTCTCAGGGATGAAAGCAAACAAGCTGCATAAGCGCTATGGCTAGCCCATAGAAAACTTAGGAACAATTCACTTGCGTTAAAGTCAGTCTCACGGGCTTAACTTTGAGCCGTGAGATACCCGATGATCAGGACCCTGAGCCCCCTCGGTCCCTCAAGTAAAGGCCTGCCAAAAGTCTCAAAAGGAGCGGTTCAATCCTAGCTACGGGGTCTTTGATCAGATTGAAGGAGAATGCCCTGAGTATCGTTAGCATCATCCTCTCCATCCTCTCCATCCTCTCCATCCTCTCCATCCTCTCCATCCTCTCCATCCTCTCCGTCCTCTGCATCTTCAAGCAAGGGCTCGTAAAAAGGAGTACCGTATTTTCTCCGCCGGTTTCCACCGTCATGTACGCCCTTTCCACATCGCACGAATCTGTATTCCAACAAGATCATTCCACATTCTTCCAGAGACCCCTGCAGGAATCGTCTCTCCTTGTTGTTGAATGAATAGCCGTGAAACCCAGATGGGATTTGATGACCTTCATTGTCCCACAAGACCATTACTTCGCGTAAGCTAAACCCTAGATCCCCCCCTACATTGGGAACTTTGTCGATAAACTCGTCCATCCGGAGCGGATCTGTTACGCTGAACCAGTGTGTCCGGGAGTCCTCCTCAGTTTTGGTGTATGGGCCTCCGAGCCATGTGCCGCTGCGACCGCTCCTCACCGTGAAGAAAATTATATCACGAATAGGGGGTTGCTGAACCAGCATACGATTCCAGCTGGACTTTTTGCTATCGGGGCCAATGTCGATCTCATGAGCTTTACGCGGTTCCTCGGACGTAGGGAAATCGGGAAACCATGCAGGGAAAAATTCGGCCAACAGAGGATTGCGTTGTCTATCCTCTCGATCCCAGTCAGGTTCGAAAAAGAGATGTTTCTGAAGAGAAGGCGATGTGGAAATCAAATCTTGCCATTGGCGGCACACACGTTGGGCGGATGTCAAGACATACTTGAGATCAAGGTGAAGAAGTATGTTTTCGAGAACTTCCATTGTTCCAAGAGCTGCATTTTGGGCGCTCATTTTGCTTTCCAATTCTGCGGAAGGCTATTTCAAGATCAAGAGTCGAGAGTAAAGAAGGTTTTCAAGGGTGGGTGGATCATTGTAGGGCAATTTATAGTCCACTGAGAGTTATTGGCGCACGGTTTGGCACAATTGCACCTTGGGGCGCCCTAGCAAATATAGTAGTACTGCCCAGTTGCTATGGTAGATGAATCCTTATCAGCCTGACTTATTTTTGGAACGTCATGAAGTACAGCTTTGGGGACAGCATATCAAATATATCTTGGCCGAAATCAAGGCAGTATTGAATTTGACTAACTTCCCAAAACCTTTAACCTGATTAGGCCTAGTAAAGTAGACTAGAGCAGGTATGGCCCATTGTCGACGATACCAACTAGGCCACCAGGTTCACTCAGGACTAACTCTTGCATTTAGAAGAGTTAACGGCCGGTTAGGCGGCTTTATGGTGTTTGACGGGTCTTCTCAACGCTCTTTTCAGATATTCTTCTTAGATATCTTCAAGATTCCTTTTCCATTCTTATAAGTAGACTGCATACAAACGCGGGAAAACCATAACTTCTCCAGACGAATTTCCTGTGACTTCTGATATAGAATCCCTACATGGCAGTGTGGCCCTGATTGACTTCTGTTTCTCGCAGCAAGCCATGAATCATAATTTTCAATACAAGATGCAGGAGGGACAGGGAGAAGGGAGGTGATCAGAATGATGCGCGCACGTGACAGTGTGATGACTAAGGTTTTGCTTAAGGGACATTTAAACATGCATCCCAGCTATTTTCGACAATTTTTGGGCCGTGAATACGGTGCTCAGGATAAGAGGATCTACTGGAATGGACGCAGTTGATTTGATATTAAATTGTATGTTGTCCTAGTATACAGCTCAAGAGTCCTTGATGTTCATTGGTCCGCCAAGCATCGGATCCCTATCGGTTCATTTTAAGCCGCGGCGTAACGCGCGACTTTCTCCTGTCTTGTACTACGGAGCTGGAGCAGACTTCCGGTATCACCGTCCTTTGCCTTATCTTCGTTTGCGCCGGAGCCCTTTGTTCAAAGTCTCCCAATCCCCTCGTTCAATTACTACGCGCAAACGACAGCTACCCCACAACTCGGACTGCCACAAGATCGTGCAGTAATCATGGGTTCACCGGAGGAAGAGGAGGACCGTGACATGGGAGGTATGACAATTCTTTGTTCAATGGCCCGGGCCAATGGTTTGCGGTCCCTTCACCCAACCTTGCTAATCACCCCCTAGGCTCCCAGGACGGGAGCTCCGATAACGAGAACGACAACGATATGGACGATACAATGCGCGACGTCGATGATGGCGAGGGCGACAATGAAAATGATCAAGACGGGGATGGTGATCAAGACCCCGATAGCCCCTCGAATGCGAGCCAGGCGTCGGAGGGCCCTGGTATACAACAAGACACGAATGGCAACGGCGACAATGCCGGATTTGAACCCTTCTCCATTTACCACCCAAGTGTGCGCCCTGAATGCCTCACAGCCCGAACGTACGATGTAGTTCCAACCACCGCTGCACCGCATGCCACATCGATCAATGCAATTACAGCGACAGCGGATATGCGTTGGGTTTTTACCGGTGGATCGGACGGATTCGTGCGAAAATTCAACTGGGCGGACTCTATAAATAGCAAGCTCATGCTGACTGTGGCGCAAAGGCATCCGTTCGTGGATAGTGTGGTCAAGGCTGGAGTGCTGATGACATACTGGGAGAACATGGATGGTAGTCACTTGTCGCCGGTGTACTCTTTGGCCAGCCATAGCGAAGGATTGTGGCTACTTTCCGGGTTAGAATCCGGGGTGATTCGTCTGCAAACTTTGCGCCACGAGGAGGGCAAGGAAATCGCGCTTCTTCGACAACATACCTCGGCAGTGTCAACGCTGAATCTCACATCAGACGAAGAATCATTGCTCTCCGGGGGTTGGGATAAACGTGTCTTCGACTGGGATTTGAATACCGGCCAAGCTAGACGAGCTTTTGGTGGCAGCGGCGGACAGATATCTGCTTTGCAGATTCGGCCAGAATCCAGCCTTTCGGTCCCCAGGGACACAATTGAACCGCGGCAGACAAATGGCACGTATTCATCAAACTATGCTGCCCCTAATACAGACAGCTTCAACTTCATGGATACCACCCACGACAATGAAGACACGGGCCCGGTCGAGAACCCGCAGGCGGGCTCCCCGGCCGACTCACTTTTTGGCGGAACGGACTCGTTGTTCGGTGACGCAGATGGCGGAGCTGCAGATGGTGGTGAGCCATCGGGTGGAGTATTTGCAGTAGATGAGGATGATGAGTTTGGCCAAGCTGTAGCTAATGGTGCTATGCCTGATGCCGATGCACCAGGAGAACTTGACGATGAAATCCCTGCCCAGCCAGATGGGCATACCGAAAGCCACGATGCACTGTCGCCGAAAACAAATACCCATACAGATGCGCCGGCTCATAAAATGGAAATAGACGAAGCAGGCATCCCGACTGGCCCAGTCCAGCCACTTGTCAATGGAATCCCCAAAGCGGAGGATCTTGAGACACCTCCACCAGCCCCGGAATTCTCAGAAAATACCCAACAACAGCAAGGTCTGACAACTGATAACACGTTCCTGGCTGCCTCGATCGATGGAACAATCAAAGTTTGGGACCGGCGACAGCCTGATCCTGTCGCTCGCATCACCCCATATAATTCTCCTCCATGGTGTATGAACGCTTGTTGGTCCCCTGATGGAAATTACATCTATGCCGGACGTCGAAATGGCACTGTCGAAGAATACAGTCTCCACAAGGGGTTGAAAAATGCCGAACGGACATTCAAATTCCCACAAGGCAGTGGGCCGGTGACAGCACTCAAGGCTATGCCGAATGGACGTCATCTTGTCTGGTGAGTAAAGGACTACCCAGCAACGCAGAACTATTTTTCTAACCTTTCTTATATAGTGCCTCTCACGATATTCTCCGTCTGTATGATCTGCAAAATGAGCAAGGCGAGCAGTCTTCTCGCCAGTCGCCAGTCCCGTTCCTGATTATTCCCGGTCATCGTACTGGAACTATCTCTCAGCTGTATATCGACAATGCGTGTCGATATATGATCTCCACCAGCGGTAACCGAGGGTGGGAAGGAAATACCACTGAAGTCCTTTTGGGCTATGAGATCGGCGTGCCGCAGTAGGGAAATGTATGAATGATGGACATGCAAAAGCATAATGAACCATAGTGTCACATAATTCACGAATGTAACGACTTGAAATCCAAATGCGCGAGTGCTCGAAACAGTTACTTCAAAACTGACAGCAAATTAATGTAGCCATAAGCCAAAACCCTGAAATCAAGTCCCATGTAGATATATCCTATGTAGATACAGGTCACAAACACCAACGCCATCTCTCATCCATATTTACAACATGTACAGGGGCATGTCACGTAACCAAAAAGACAAAATCAAAGAAACAAAAAACTGCAGGATCATTGCTCGTCATGAATGACTTCATCAAAGTTCAATCCCTCGCAAACTTCAGCTTGCTGAGATCGCCAGGTCCCAAAGTAGGGATTGTTGTCCCATTTAACATGTCCATCACGATCGTTGTCAAAATAGACATAGCCAGGTTGCTCGGCATCTGCCAATTTCGCCGCGCTAGCAGCTCCCTGAGGTCCAACCACGAGACCACCAAAACCAGGCAATGCAACATTGGGAACATGAGTCCGTGCCTCAACATTCCCATTTTCGATGTTATTGACAGTGATTAAGTAGACAGGCGGGGGGTTTGCTTCACGATTTGCACGAAGCGGCATAGGGATCCATGCCTCGTTGTTATAGGACTCAGGGCGATTTTTGTCGTGGCGGAGGGGCAGGGGCCGATCCAAGAGCATATTGTCTAGTTTGCCTGTGTCTAATAGTAGACCGGGGGTTTGAACATATAAGACGCTGTCGTACTGCATGAATTGAATCTGACCCAGGTGGAGGAGCTTGCTGTTTGTTGTTGTATAGCCTGCAGCTGTGGCGGCTGACATGTCGATTGGAAGGAGCCAGATATTATATTTTGCGCTAGCGGCGCGTAATATTGATAACGCTTTTGTAGCAGAAGGGCCCAGTGTTTTAGCTGACATTCGATCCCATTGCTCTGGGTACACGAAGAGGCGGTCTTGGACGACTGTCCCATTTGTGGAGAGTTTCTTGAAGAAGAGGATTGCCGAGCAGATATCTGATGGATCTGGTTCGGATAGCATTTGGAGATAGGCAAAGTTCTTTGCTGCGCCGTAGTTGGGTTGAGTTCCAATTGTTGTATCTTGATCATCTCCATAATCCGAGTCTGACAGATCTCGTTTTAGTGGCTTCTGAAATGCGGGGCCCGATCTGTGTCTGGCCATTTGGGCAGCTTCTTGGGGTTTCAAGGCATGCTGAATATTCTTGACAGATTGTTGCTGTAAAACATATCCAGAGAAAAATAACAAGATGGTAAATATGCAGACTACTCCCATCGACACAATGGCCGAAACCGTGGAGGATGTTAAAAGAACCATGGCCGCAACGGAGGCTGCATGGGTTGAATAGAGAGGATATGTTAGACAAAATTGAAATTTCAGACATGCATGGCCCCCTGGATGTTCAAGATATAATAGCCCTGGTCTATTAATCTTCAAACAGGTCTCATTGTTAGCTTTGTTTCATGACATCAGGTTGTTTACGTTGTCCACGCGACTATCGATAAGCTCGGTCTTGGCGGTGTTACTTCCAGCTTGTTGGCCAAGCCGGTTATTTTTAGCTGAAGATTGTTCATCGCGAAACTCGATGAATATACCCGAGTATGTAGATTCCTGCTAGTAATTGGAATGTAAAAAAAGAAAGAGTGATATATGGTGAGATGACAGACCTCATCTACAACCCATTTTTGTACGAACAGAGCTAAACCCCGGAGCAAAGGCGGTGACAAAGGCGGTATCCCCCAAATCCGTATTATCGCGACGGTCTCAAAAAAACTGCCGTAGTCCTTTTTCAGTTGTCTTCGATGCCGTGGCTCCTCCGCATCTGCCCTCACCTCCAAAATGGCAGCCCATCGTGCCGATGCCAGCACGTTCCTTGATAACCGTGGCTACAAGGGCCCCCTGGTCCGAGGCGTCAACCCAGCCACACTCTTTGAGAAAGCTGTGCGCGACCGCATCACCGATTCATACTACTGGAAGGAACAGTGTTTCGGTTTGAATGCGGCGACTTTATGTGATCGTGCAGTCGAATTGACCTGCATTGGTGGAACATATGGTGTCTCCGAGAAACCCACACCCTTCCTTTGCCTCGCGTTCAAGCTCCTCCAGCTCGGCCCTGACCGAGACGTCATCCTCGAACTACTCAACTTCACCGACCCCGGCAGTGGCGATGAGGCAGAAAATCCAGATGATGCGCTTGTCAAAGATCGAGGCGACTTCAAATATCTGCGCGCCCTTGCGGCTTTCTATGTGCGATTGACCTTCGAACCGGTCGATGTCTACAAAACCCTGGAACCATTACTTCTCGATTACCGGAAACTGAAGCGGCGTGTGCGCGACTCTTTCACGCTTACATATATGGATCAGTTTGTCGATGATCTTCTCACCAAAGACCGTGTCTGTGGTACCAGTCTCTGGAAGCTGCCACCACGATCACAACTGGAGGACTTGGATTTACTGGATGAGCGAGTCAGTCCTGTTGAGCTAGAAGACTGATAAGTCCAGTATGATTGTTAGCGTTCAAAACATAACTTCAGAGAAGGGGTAGAGGCTACCATAAAAGACAAGACTAACACGTCGGGTTATAGTGAGTCTTGTTCAAGTGGCTGCTGTGCACTGTCCACAGGTACTTCCCCCATAATCAAACAGTCATGTGCCGCCAAGCCTCGGGACATTTTTACCCTTTCGGGTAACGCGACGGCTTCCTCTTCGGTATACATGTTCCCAGTCCTTATCTCTTCTTGTTTGTTTGAATCAATTCATTCAAGAGATTGTTTCTTGGGTTCTATCGATATTGAAAAACGTAGGGAGTGAGTTGACAGCTAAACCATCACATCCGAACAATGACAAATCACACGTCTCTTGTTTTTACTAGTAGGCGTCGTAAACCTACTTGATTGATCTACATGCACCTTGTACCTCCTTGCCTTGTTTGTATAGACGCAGAGGTAAGACATATGGATACGATAAGGATATCTGGAAAGAGTGACATGATAAGCATACACGTTCAATAGACCGCTAGTGACGTCGACACATCAGAAACAGCATAGACCACCGGCATTTCCTCTCCCAACATGGCAAATACAATCGAGCCAGGGGACCAAAGCAGCTATTTGATGCGTACATCTTTTCATCTTGAATGGATGTTAATTTCACCCCCGCTCCTGACCTCTTTAACCAAGATCTGGACATGTTTTTCCCACAGTTGGCCCGGAGAGTACTTATTCACTTTGGCCCCCGTCCGTCCATGAATTGGTACCTACTTCTGTGAAGCCTATTCCTTGCAACTGCGCTGATATAAGTCCCCTATATTGAATTACTATCCATCTCTGGCTTGCCCTAAAGCGTATGGGTTGAGCCGCGATGGACTTGCTGTCAGCCCCGGATAGTCTCTGGCGAGTTGGATTGATCCTACTAGCTGCTACTGGAGTGTATGCTGTCATTAATCGGGCGTTTGGCAGGTCTCTCTTAGCCAGAGTTACATTGCGTGGCCGAAAACACTCAATTGCCCGAACACCACCGCGATCTTTCTCTCCGGAGAAGAAAGCCGCAACAAAACCGACTTCCCCATCCAGCTATGAAAATGTGCTCCCACCACAACGCAAGCATACTCTTGCTGATCTTAGTTGTGATGCTGCGCCCGACCGCGATGTGCACGAAGATGAAGTGCGTCGGAATATACTACCCATGAGCGCCGACTATACCACCAGCCCGGACGACAAGTATACACCGATGGGACTATCAGTAGCAGAAGTCAAATGTCTTGGGGACTTCCCAGACTATTCGACTCTAAGTGGAGTGCCACTACCCACCCCATATCCAGAATTCAATATTGAGAAGGCATTGCCCCGGCCATATCGTCCATTCCGGTGGGCGTATCACCAGACCATGTGTATGTCTCATAGAGTGCAGAATGAGTATGGCGTGAAACTAATCTCTTGCGCTGTTCAACAACAGCTCTAAGCAAACTCGAAACAGACTGGTGGATCGAGCTCGAGAGTACATACAAGAGCCGCATCGTCCAGCGTAAAGAACTCTACGCCAAGAACGGCAAGCAAGTCCTTGATGTCATGCCAGGCTCCGAGCTTGCATGCAAGGAGTTGATGGAGATGGTCTTGCAATTTATCTGCGCCCGATACCCACAGTACTTCACACTGGTTGACAAGCGCGTGCTACAGAACAAGATCCTTGGTATCGAGCAGGACATTACAAGCAAGCCGCCTCTTGAGATCCTTCTGGATAACGTACCAGAAGACTTCGCAATCATGCTTCGTGATGACAAAACCGGATTCTATTTTCTGCGTGCAGCGGTGATCTGTTCAGCTCTGGGGTGGAATGTCGCATCGAAGATTGGAAAGCAGCTGCATGAGATCCACGAGTCGATTCCCGATTATAAGGATAAGATGCAGTTCTCCATGGATCGGTATGTTGAATTGTTCTCCTCAAGAAGATTGGATGTTGAAGTGCTGACGCGAGATTTCGGTTCAGATATTTCACTAAGATGCCGACTGAAAAGCCAATCCAACGAGGGTCATGGGGCCTGGAAATTGGGCAGCCATTATACATGCCGCCCGGGGACCCTCACGAACTACACCGGCTATCTCAGCAGGCTGATTTGACCCTTGATCAATGCCATCTGCGCGTGGACTGGCAGACTCTTAGGCGCTTGCCATTGTCCGGCGCGGTCGTCTTCAATTTCAAGGCACTTTTTACTCCAATTGCGGAATTCCGTGATGAGCCGGGGGTACCGGAGCTATTGATGAAGGTTTTGACAGAGGGAAAGAAGAATCTCATGGATTACAAGAGTGTTTGGCATGTGCAGCATGTTGTGCTTCCCAAGTTGAAGGAATGGGCAGAAGAGCAGAAGGAGAATGGGTTAGTTCCGAAAGAGTGGGAAGTATCTACCCTAGATGATAGTCCATGGTTCAAGGGTTGGCAAGAGAAATGGCATCGGCAGCAGGGATTCTAGGGTGAGGATATGTGATTTTCCTATGAGATTCTCTTTTAAATTGAATAGTTTGAGTATTCCCATGGTGGCAGCTGTCATTTACCGGTTCTTGGGTTTTCTAGGTCATCCAAGTTCGTTTCCTCGCGTCAACAATGGCTACAATCTACGAGAGACATATCCGCATACTGAAGTTCTACTTGAAGCAAGACTCCCATTCCAGATGGAGCACATCCAGAAGATAGAGACCCGCCAAACGTAATTATGTATTCTATGTTAACAATATTGATCCTACCCCATTGCTAATGTGCAGAGTTTGTCGCAGCCAGGGATTGTCGTGGCCATTGGAGCCATTCTTCCCACTGAGACCCAAGATACTGACTGATTGAATCAACAAGATACTCACCACCATCACAGAATACCCACGAATGTTTGTGGGTATCGACCAGGGCACCAAAATGGGCCAAGATGACCAAAGCCTCACCCTTTCTTTGCGCAACCAGATCAATGTATTCACGAGAGACAAGCACCGGCCACGCAATGAGAACATCTAGGCTGTTGTTCCCTGGACTCTGACTGTCAATCACCGTAATGACCGATTGCAAGGCCTGGATCGCCTGTTGGTATGTCCTTGTAGTAGTCTCGTCGTGACGAAGACCTCTGATCCGATCCAAAAGCACCTGGCAGACAGGACCCAAACTCTCATCTGCCGAAGGGATCCTTTCTCCGAGTTCCAAGAGAGGCTTTAATGCTGTTTGCTGCAAAAGCTGCCATCTCCCACCGCCTGCGACAGTGCGTACCCCATGATGCAGTACGGTGTACTGAACGAACTGATCAAGAAAGCTTTCAAAATCATTGTCTCGATACACTAGGGTTTCGCAGAGCATGTGAAGCCCAAGAATACCGGCGAAGAGAAAGATTGAGACATAATTTTCGTCATTGATTTGTGATGATAGTTTGTTGAAAGATCCCAGTGCGTAGCTCTGTAGTTGAGTAGAATGGTGTCGGTAGAAAGGTCGCTGGTCTATTCTGGTAATGCTAAGATGCAGAGCGCTCAGAGACAGAAGCTCGTTCACGAGATAGGGCGCATCAAGACCATGCCGCCAGATCTCCTGAAATGAGATTCCAGACATGTGTCTCTGGTGATTTAATGTATCCATAGCTTCCGAAGAAAGGTTGTGAGCCAGCTCAACATGGAGCATGTTAACGGGGCCATCTTCAGGATTATTGCTTGGTTCTTGTGCGGGCGAAGAGGTCACCGCCGGCGAGCCAACGGCGGGTGATGTGGCGGCGGTATCGCTACCAATACTGCTAGATGCCTTTGCAAAGTACACAGGCTCTAGAAACTCACAATGTCGCTGGGAGCTAATACAGTTGGAACATATGGGTCGTTGCTCGTCACACTGAGCAGGGTCAGCGGCTACACATAGGTGGTCATTGAGTGACAAACCTTCATGTGACGGCGCTTGCATTCAATGCAGCCATTTCTAGACTTTTTATGCGTTCTCCGGACCATTTTTGCCACGCTGGGGCATAGGAGAAGATACTGCTAGGGCCGGAAGTCTCGGTTCCGATGAGCTAGTAGTATATTCAAGACTCTCACGGCCAGTGGGGACAAATCTTGCAGCCTAGATAGTCTCTGTCGAGCCTAATATCTAGGCCCACATATATTATATGGCGAATCCACTTGGAATGTCTTGAATGACTCCCGGGTTTGTGTAGTGAAATTAGGAAAATGGGAGGAATACGCGTATGCACAGACCATGTCTCCACTTTGGTTAAGGTTAAAGGCCTTGGCGCTCAGCGGCTCCGCCATCTTCCATCGACCACGTGACAACGTCCATCGACCCTTGAGATTCTGTAAGGATCGCATGGTTTCTATTGGATAGTACTAGCCGTAGGATATATGCTAAGTAATTATATAAGCCGCTCCTCGCTTACTTCTCCAGTATAAACCAACTATATGGGGCCACCAAGCCCTATCTTCGGTGGCCGAAGTGCCGGTGGTTCTGGCTTGGCAGACTGCTTCGTCTCTGCCTTAGGTAGTCCGCCAAGCCTAAGCCTTAGGCACTAAGCGGTATACAAACCCTACAAACCGCTTAGGATTATATCCCCCCCCACTTACTATAGCTCGCCGCCCTCGGCGAGCCTTTTCTTATAAAGCCATTTAGGTATCCTAATTAGGCCTTATAGAGGGTTAGGGTGGATAAGAGCCTTACTTTTATACCCCGGCTATACTAAGTAGTAGGCCTCGTAGGGTCGAGTTCTTTATATATAGTAAGTCGACCTCTCTTTGTCCTCCTAAGTAGAAATAGGCTAGGTAAAAGCTCTTCGTTACTATCGGTATTTTTACTCGCTAACTCTACCCTTTCTCACTTTCTCTCTCTCTCTTTCTTCTCTCACTTTAACCTCTCTTTTCCCCCTTACGTATTTTAACTAGGTAAGTAATATTCCTTTACTTATAAGATATAGTTGCTAATACTAAGTGCTTACTTTTAGTACTATATCTTTTCCTACTATAAATTCGCCTATATCTACTACTACCGCTAGTCCTAAGGACCCTATAGTGCCTAGTGATAAGGAGATAGAGGGTACTACGCCGCTAGGTAAGTTCTTAGTAGCTCCTTCTTAGTGTTCGACTTGGCTAACTATCCCTTCTTAGGTATAGAGGTTAAGGAGGCCCTAGTAGATAG
The DNA here is from genome assembly GCF_028826855.1 of Penicillium coprophilum. Taxonomy (NCBI): domain Eukaryota; kingdom Fungi; phylum Ascomycota; class Eurotiomycetes; order Eurotiales; family Aspergillaceae; genus Penicillium; species Penicillium coprophilum. The sequence goes on along the minus strand of NW_026622723.1, from coordinate 7,454,294 downwards.
GGAGTCAGAGCCCTCCTTCTTAAACGTTAATAGTGGGGTAATAAACGCCCTTCCTAATAGCCTTAGTACCGACTTCTAGCTTTCCCTACGCGGCGAGTTACTTAGGGTAGCCGCTAAGCTCTAGGTAGTTTTCTAGGATATTAGCGGAGAGATTAACTAGTATATAGAGGAGGGGGTATACTAACTATAGGCTATTAAGTCTAATAACCACTAAGTTACGGCTATTAGGTAGTACTTAGGTATACCTACTCCGCCTAGTAGGGAGTGCACTTACTATACTAAGGGAGCTAGTGTATTTACTTCCTATTAGGTTACCTCCTTCTTAGACACCGCTAGTAAGGGGGCTATTGTCTCCTTAGGTTCCTATATATACTACTATTTCGCTAGCGGCTTATATAAGTGTTTATTCTAGGATTTATATCCCACTTAGGCCCTTACTAGCTTCTAGTAGTATATTTATTCCTAGGTTTACCCCTTCTAGCTAGCCCCTACCCCTATCGAGACCCCCTAGGATTCTTATAAGCGGCGCTATCCTACTACTACTTCTCCTACCTTATCTATTACCGCTTATATAGTAACTTCTACTCCTACTTCCTATAATGCTTCCTCTTCTTATTCCTCTACCTAGCTTACTAGCTATTTTAGCCGCCACTCACTAATCTATCTAGGTACCTAGCTTATATCCTATCCTACCGCCGCCTATTATTCTACTATTCCCTACCTTACTATTCCTACTACTTAGCCCCTAGCTACTAAGGAAGTAGATCCCTAGGTAGGTAGTATATATTTAAGCGTTTTATCCTAGGAGTTATTTAAGGCTAACCCTAATATCTAGCTTATAGAGGAAGGTTAGCTATACTATTTATTAGTGTAAGTTAAGTTAAATACTTAATAGATCCGCTAAGACTTAGGAGGCCTTAAGTCTCTCTATCTTTAGGAAGTAAGCGCTTTAGCGGTTTCTAGGGAAGGTATAGATCCCCTTTAGGATAAGCTTTTACCTAACGCTTAGCTTAGTTATATATTATTTTCTCTATTTATTTAGTAGTACCGCTTCCTTTTTAGTGCCTATAGATACTACTTTATATAAGACCTTTCTAGTTCTAATAATAACTTCCTTATAGTCTTTATAGAGAGCCCTTATTATATTCTATAGTCTTTACCTACCTATCCCTTATAGGTAGTGGTATTCCGACCCTTTTATAGGTCTACTATATAGTATCTTAGCTTATAGAAGAGGTATAGGGATAATTATTATACTACTTATAGAGTGTCCTCTATATACTTATCCCCTTAGCTAACCTCTCTAGGAGCTTTATCGCTATCTAAGTCTATTCCTTAGGCTTCTTCTACTACTTATTAGGTAGGTATTTTATCTAAATTATCTTTAAAGATTTCTTCTACCCTTTACTAGGGGGTATTCTACTTAGATCGCTTTCCTAGATCTCTTCTACTCCTTATAGAATAGGTATTTTATCTTTCTAATCGTTAATTAGTATATTAGATTAGGCTTAATCCTCTGGTTCTACTTATTATAGTACCCTAGGTTCTTACTAGGATCTCTATACTTATTCTATATTATCTAGTTTCTCTAGGGGGTATTTAGTACCTTTCTTTAGTTTAGGATAACCTTATTAGCCTCTTATTATAATATAGTATATTACTTACTCCCTCCCTACTAAGTATAAGTATACCCCTAAACGCTCTATTATATCCTATTCTACCTAGGAAATTATCGCTAGTTCCTAGTAACTAGGTAGTGTTTCTAAGTTAGTGTCTACTACTTCTCTACTATTAAGTAGGTAGTAGATATTAAGTCCGCTTCTATATAAGTAATACTTACCGCTAGATAAAGTCTATAGCTAGTTTAGGTTTTCTACGAATATATCTACTAGCCTTTACCTATTCACTAAGTTCTATAAGACTCTACCACTAGGTTCTATAAGTATATATATCCTAAGGGGGTATACTTTTAGGATCTTATATAGCCTAAACTAGCTACTTTCGAACTTCTACTTCGCTTTATTTTATATAAGTACCTACTTACTAGGCTTTAGGGATAAAGTAGTTACCTTCTTATCTTAGATTTTCTATATATATATTACTTTATATAGTAGTGCCTTATTTACTTCTACCTAGGTATAGTTTATAGTAAGGATCCGCTTATCTAAGCTTACTATATCCTATCCTAGTAAGATTAGTTCTATATCTCCTAGGAGCCTTAGGTATATCCTATATACTAAGTAGAAGGGGCTCCTACTAGAAGTTATATACTCCTATACTCTTATCGCAAAAAGTGCTTACGCGAGATATAAGTCCCACACTTAGGTAGGCTTACCTATATAATACTTAGTGAGTATCTTACCTAGTAAGCTATTAAGGTTTTCCACTTTACTATTAGTACGTAGATAGTAAGGGGTTATTATATAATATTTTATATTTATAAGTTAAATATAGTATTATACTAATATAGCTAGTAAGTTCGCTCTATTATTAGTGATAAACTTAGCTAGCGCCCTATATACTATAAAGATATCTTTATATAGGAACTTAGTAATCGCTTCCTTAGTAGCCTCTAGTAGTACTTTCGTAAGGGGCTATCTAGTGGTGTAGTCTATTACTATCACTATCTAGCGGTTACTATTTAGGGTTATAGGTAGTAAGCTAATTAGGTCTAGGCCCTATCGTTCGAATAGCTTTATACCTATACTTACTAGGTATTATACCGCTTCCCACTTAAAGTCCTTATTCCTTACTCTTAAGACTTAGTAGTTTAGGTAGAGATAGATAGTTTCCTCGGTATCTTATTAGATTCTAGGCTACTAAGCGTAGGTATAAAGCACTCCTTATAGCCTAGGATACCCTAAGTGTCTATATTCCTTATATATTTAGCGTAGGAAGTCCCTCTAGAAGGGTGGTTTAAGGTATAGGGCTATTATACTATCTCTATATCGAAATTCTATTTTTATATTTTCCTCCTATATTATAGCTATTAGTAAGGGTGATTTATATATTATAAGCTTACCTACCTAGTATACTACTTCTCGCTATAGGGGCTTATCTTCTAGTAGGCTACTACTTATTAGGTATCGGATAGTTACTATATACTAGTCTACTTTAGGAAGCCCTCCTATAGTGGTTATTAAGTTTAGTTAGCCCTATTATAGGTCCCCTTAGGTAATATTTCCTAGACCCTTACCTAGGAAGTTAGGATAGTGGCTAATAGTATTAGGAACTACTATCTCTTCTCCCTTATAGTACTTTAGATCAAGGTTATATACTTAGAACTTATCTATCTATTATACTAAGCGCTTACTATATAACCTAGTGGTAGCTAGGTATTATATACCTTTATAATCTATAATCACTATAGTTTTAGTGCCGTTTTCTAAGTACTTATCCTAGGTTTATAGCGCTTCCTTAATTACTAGGAGCTCCTTTTTATATACTAGGTAGTTTAGCTCGGTACCTTTAAGCTTATAACTATCGAATATAACTAGGTATTACTTTCTATCTTCCCTAAGTTAGGTAAGTATAAAGCTGATAGCCTATTCTAAGGTATTAGTCTTAATAGTGAATAGCTTTACTCTATTAGGCTATATAAGTACTAGGGCGCTTACTAGCGCCTCCTTTAGCTTATAGAATACTACCTTATACTATTCTATCTAAGTGATTAGCTAGAACTTCTTCTAGCGGAGCTCTATATCTATCTCCTTAGTTAAGTTATAGAGGGGAATAGTAATTTATATAAAGCCCTTTATAAAGTATCGATAGTATATTCCTAAGCTAAGGAAGCTATATACTTTATAGATATTAGTTAGTTATAGCTAGTCCTTAATAATATCTAACTTTATTAGTATCGCTTAGAGTTGGCTATCTCCGATAATATAGCTATAAAATTCTAGTTCCTTTATTAGGAATATATACTTCTTAGCTTTAGTATAGAGCTTTTAGGTTTATAAAGCCTATAAGACTTCCTCTAAGTACCTATAGTATTCTTCTTATATCTTAGAGTAGATTAGAATATTGTCTAAGTATACTACCACTAACTTACTAAGGTATAGGCGAAGTATCTTATTTATTAGTATTTAGAAAGTTACTAGGGTATTATATAGGCCGAATAGTATTACTCTCTATTTGTACTTCCCTTAGATAGTGTTAAATACTATCTTAGGGATCGAGTCCTTAGTTATACGTACTTACTAGTATCCTAACGCTAAGTCGATCTTTAAGAGGTACTTAGCTTACCTAATAATATCTAGTAGCTCTTAGATACGCGGAAGTAGGTATCTATTCTTTGTGGTCACTTTATTTAGTCTACAATAATCGATATATATTCGCTAAGTGCCTTTAGGCTTCTTAATAAATACCACTAGGAAGCCCTAAGGACTAGAGGAAAGTTAGATTAACCCTTTATCTAGTAAGTCCTTTACCTATCGCTTTAATTCTTTAAGTTTTTCGTATAATAGGGGGTATATATTAATATTAATTAGGGTAGTATCCCTTATATTAATATTATATATAAACTTCCTCTCTAGGGGTAGTTCGCTAGGTAGTTTATCTAGGAAGATATTAGTGTACTTAGTAAGTAGCTTAGCTAGCTATAAGTCTTAGTCCACTAAACTTATCTCCCCGGAATAGGCGATATAAAAGACCGCTAGCTATATATCTTTATCTTATATCGCTTATCGAACCTCCTTCTTTAATAGTAAGTTTAATAAACTATTATATTCGATTATAATCTCCCGATAATCAACTACCTTAACTTTATACTTCCTATAGCGGTTACTTAGCTATATTCTATAAGTAGGGAAGCTAATATATAGGTTATAGAGGTAGAGGAAGTCGTTTCTAAGGACAATATCGTAGCCTTATATATCCACTACCTATACTATCTTTATCCTAGCCTAGTCGCTAAGGCGGAACACTAAGTTTATCGACCCTTTAGTGTATAGGGTCTCCCTATTTAGGAGGGCCACTAGTAAGGAGTATTACTAATCCTACTTCCTACCTAGCCGCTATACTATATTTAGGGAGACAAAGGTATAACTTACCCTATAGTCTAGTAGTATATAGACTATAAGTGGGTTCCCTACTACGGTTAGACGCTATAGGAAGCTATCGAAAAAGTTAAGGTCCTCCCCTAGGGTATTTAGCCTTATACTAGCTCCTTTCCTCGGGAGTATTTCTTAGCCTTAGCGAAGCTAGTTGTTATCGCTTTTGTTAGGGCGCTATAGCTTAATAAGGGGGTTAGTAAGTTCGCCTTAGCTTACTAACCCTAATCTTTTCCCTACTTTATTCTATAGTTTCTTTGAATATAGCCTAGCTTACCGTAATAGTAATAAGTATAGGCGTCCTATATTACCGATAAGTCTATTATATTAGGGTCCCTAGTGTGGTAACCACCCTTTAGACTTAGTCTAAAATATCTATATACTATAGCTTCTTAGCCACTTCTCTCTAATTCTAGTAGTAAGTCTATAGCGTTCTCTACGCTTATTTCTAGTTAACCCTACTACCGGAACTATTTAGCTTATAGGAAGGGGTTTAGGCCTAATACTAATTATAGAATATATCCCCACTTAGTTAGGGGTTCTAGTAGGTTTCGGGATAGCTCTAGTAAGTGACTATAGTAGGTTATAAAGGACTCCTTCCCTTACTATTTATAGGTATATTCGTATAAGTAGTTAGATTCCGCTATCTTTAGTTTAAACTTTATACGTACCTATATTTTAAACGCTTCCTAGCTAGCGATCTACTTACCTAGCCTAGCGTTAACTTATTAGTTTATAGTATACCACTTAATATAGGTATCTCTAATTAATAAGCTAGATATAAATATAAGTTTATATATATTATCCTCCTCCTTACCGCTAACTATCTAGCGCTTTCGGAAGTACTCCTTAACGTTATATAGCTAGTAGTTTATAGTATTACCTCGCTACGCACTAGCGTACTTATTAGGGTAAGCTAAATCCTTTAGGTAGCTAGCCACTTCCGCTAGGTATACTCCACTTAGGTATATAGTTTTCTCCCTAGGGGTACCTTAGCCTAGTTCTAGGTCGGTCGCTATTACTAGTAAGATAATAGCCTTATATTATACTACCCTTATTTCTAGGTTCTCTAGAATATACTAGAAGAGAGTTATCCTTTATAGGGGTACTACTAAGCGATTAAATACTTATCGCACACTATCCGGTAAGTATCCCCTAAAGATTTTAGGGGTCACTAGTCCTATATTTACCGGTTCTAGTTAGAAGTGCTACTTAGTAGTATAGTATTAACTTTCTTTAGAGGTATTTTCTATTATAGTAATATATATTGTCCTTCTCTTAGGGGATTAGTAAGTTAGTAGCTTATTATTAGTATTAGTGTCTATTCTCTACCTACCACTTACTTCTCGCTTCTTAGGGGCCCTATTTTTCCCCTATTAGATACGGATCCTTAACCTTAGTAGAGACTTCTATATACCCTAATTAATAGGGCCTTTAGTGCCCTCTATTTAGCTCTATAAGTCCCTACCCTAGGTCCCTAGATCGAGATTTCCTTATAGTAAGCGCTTACCCTAGCGCTTTTCTAGCTACCTAGCGACTTAGGACCTACCTATCCCTATATCCCGGCGCGGTAAAGTAGCTTCTTCGCGGGATACTACTTCCCCTGGCCAGCTTACCTCGGGGGGTAAGGCCTTAGCAAGATATACTACTAGATAAGATTCTATAAGGATCGTATGGTTTCTATTGGATAGTACTAGCCGTAGGATATATACTAAGTAATTATATAAGCCGCTCCTCGCTTGCTTCTCTAGTATAAACTAACTATATAGGGCTACTAAGCCCTGTCTTCGGTGGCCGAAGTGCCGGTGGTTCTAGCTTGGCAGACTGCTTCGTCTCTGCCTCAGGCAGTCCGCCAAGCCTGAGCCTCAGGCACTAAGCGGTATGTAAACCCTGCAAACCGCTTGGGATCACACCCTTCCTGTTGAAGGATCTCATTATATAATATTCAGCTCCTTCCAAGGTGTTGGACTGAGATAGCATATTGACCTTTGTGGTATCCGCTATATTTAAATTCCTCATTGGTACACCATCTATTCGTTTTATAACCCTCAACTTTGTGAGTAATAACCAATAAGAAACTGAGACATCGTCATCTCTCCTTCACCTGAAGCCACGCCTCTCAACCCTTCTCCAATGTGCAAGAGACGGGAGACTTGGTCGACTGGAGATTGCCCTTAAGACCGTTGTTGAGTCAGTACTGCTCTGGATGCACCGAAAATTTAAACAACAAAGTTGTCAGAACAAATTGAGAAACTCGTGGGATCTCTTGCAGGGGTTCCTGATGATTCTTCATTGATGACCTCGCAGGACATACGCACCTGCTGAGAGATCTATCAATCCAGTGGATCGAGTAATCAGAAATGCGAAGCGAGTCCGATGTCACGAGCCGTTTGATAAGAACCCATTGTAGCAAGTACAGAAAGTGGTTTAAGACGCCATCAGCAGCAATAAAGAAGCCTATGACCCACCCTTCCAAAATCTAACGCCCAAAAAGACCCTCGAAGGATCTTCTGAATTTCCATATACAAAGCAGTCCCTTCCAGGGTCAGTGGGCCTTCATCAGACTTAGCTTGCCCACTCCACAAGACACAGTCAAGAACCGAGTGGCAATCTTCGTGGTGAATTCGGATCCAGCGGACCCCCAACAAATTAGCTGTGTTGTTTACAATTGGCAAGTGTTTTGTTCTAGTAGGGCTTCAGGAGAGATTTCGAGGATTCAGATTATTAAATAACGCCATAATTTAATCCGCGTTTTTGCATCAACAAACCAAGACCATGTGGCCCAATGAAATACTCATCAGGGTCATTCCAAAGTAAGCGGAGCAGATCGCTTCCCTGAGCGGTGTTTCTCATCAAGTAATGATTATTACTCAACACATTTGCAATTAGCTCACGCTGCTCATCCTTCACCAAGCAGGAGCCAATCACCATGATCGGCCACATCGAGATGCAGGAGTAATTTGACAGTACAACCCGCGGTAGATGTGATAAAGCTAGATCGAGGAAGGGCTGTAGATGATGCAGTCGCATGGAGTCATTTCTAGAGATTGGCGGGATGGTGGTTTTCAGGAAGGCTAGCAAGGCTATTCGAAAGAATTCCAGGAACGTACTGTGCGCCGACAGCACCTTAATTTCGGGTTTTTCTCGCACTAGAGTTCCCAGGTATTCAATGCGAATCATAAGCTGGTGACGTGTCCCATAATTATTCTGGTCTAGATTTTCGCCCATCGACAATTGTGACCCTTGGTTTCGGGCTAGACGTGATACGTGTGGTATCAGTTCGAAAAGATTGTGGACTCCGTTGAACATGACACCAAATGCACCGAAGTCACGCAAATCGTCGAGTGAACGGAGAAATGGGTCATGAACGACAGTTCGATTGCAATTCAAATCTGATGGAGTGATGCTGTTGGACAAGACAATGTAAGAATAAACCTCGGATACAAATCGGAGTACTTTTCGCTCCCCAGTCAACGTGAACCGGTTGCTATTGCGTCGCAAATGTAGCATCAGGTGACTGCTCGCTCTCAGGTGGGAGAAAGGGGATCCGCCAAGGTTGCCAGAGATCACCTTCATTGTTTAAACAAAGTCAGATTATGAATTGATTTGAATTTATGATCAAGTTAGATGCTTACCTCATAGTGAAAAAGAATCAAAATGGCCAAGGCCACTCGAAGAAGCACCAAAGGCTCGAGAAAAATATTAGGATCATCGAAAGCTCGATGAAGAGTCAGCAACGACATGGAGTAATGTCGGTACGTCGCATATTTCACTTGTCGATTGTCTGGAGATTTGTAAAGAAGATGCCCCCCGCTTAGAGCGAGGATGCTGTTCATCAGCAGATCATCACTATAGGCGACGGGCAATAGCCACGAAATGAAAGGTATATCAGGTGCCGGAGCCAGTTTGGGGCCAGTGATTTCAATGTAGTGCGATAGCAAGATTTGAGATGCTGGTAATAGCATTCCAGCTCTTCTAGGGCTCAGAAAGCTTTTTAACTGCGGGAACCAAACAGCGACATGGTCTTCCTCATGATCTACATGGTTATCTCCATTTCTTGGAGACACATTGGAATCTATGCTGGCAGCTCGAGTGGAAGGAGATGGGGCTCTGTATCTCGTTCCTGAGTGATGTTGATCTCTGATTCGAGAAAGCCCAAAGGAATGACCATCGACAGGAACTTGTGCATCACACTTGAGTCCAAATATTCGTATTATGTGAGGGGGCCAGATGCATTCCAGCTTATTGCGTGTGCAAGCCCGACATTGCGGTTTAGTCTCATCGCATTTCTTCTTTCGTTGACGGCAAGACACACATCCCGTCCTAGTGCGAGGAACTCTACGATTCATCTTCGAACGGTGCAGTTGAATGGGCGAGTTACCTGAAATGCGGATAGGTATATTGAATTGGTGGATGAAACTGACTTTTGCAGATAACGTGAGCGCATTGCATCTCCTTCTCAGAATGGATGTTGAGGCATGTTGGGAAGAAAGATGGAAACCTCGGGGGTTATACCGGACAGGATCTGATTCGCCCTGCCAAGTGTGACCTAGTCTGGTTATGTGGGTCAAATCATTAGATCACATGGCTGCTCCCATTTTCTTGGATACATCGCGTATTAGCGTGTTCAATGCATATTCATTTTGGCTGCTAAAAGTTGTAGCTCATAGAGTGTCAAGAGAGACATGGTGGCGAAAAGCGAACGCGAATCGCACCATACTAAAAAGGCAATCAAGACGTGTTCTAGCCTGCATCCATCGATAGCTTCCTACGAACATTGAAGTACTGTCCATGTGTGATTCAAGCGGGCTTGGAATAACAGTGCCTCAATTTAGCTTACTCTTAGATTGAAGAGGCTTTGGTGAAGTCAAACGCCCGCTGAACATTAGCTCTCCTATTACTCGATCGAGACATCCATTTGGAATGTGGTTAAATATGTACATAAAGGGCGGAGTCCGGCAGGGAAACGTGCGTAGTCATTTCTTTTCCTTTTTATCGTCGGCGTGCGCTCCACGAAGAGCACGAGCGACCTCATTAGCGGCACGCTCACCTGACTGCACGGCTCCTTCCAGATACCCAGGATGCTCCTGCGCCGTCTCTGTTCCCGCCCAGTGCAAGTTTTTGATCGGTTCATGAGGCATCGGCAGATGGCCATCACTAGTGCCAACAACAGGATATGCTAAATACCCACCACCACAATATTCATCCAAATGCCAGGCTTTTTCGTGCCAGTCCACAGGGTGCAGCACTCGGTTCCCAAGATGTTGCGCAAGTCGCGACAGAAGCAATCCGCGCCGTGAATCAGATTCAAGCGCATCGAGCTGGCGTGCGGGTGTGCCGGCTACTAGGAAGAACAGGTGCCCAGGGCCTCCGGGCGATGAACAATCGAACACACCGCACGCAGGATCGTCAAGCACGAGAAACTCCCCGCCCAGGCCCTCACGCCAGAAGGGTTTCTCGAAAACAGCTATGGCTTTGTAGACGACGCCCATGCGGGTGTTCTTTTGCAGCAAGATGCGTTCGGGCGGCATCGGCGGATCAAACGTAATGTTTTCTAACATTGGCGGTGGAACCGTGATTATGACTTTCCTACCGTAGAACTGTCGGCCTGACGCTGTGCACACAGTCACTTTATCACTTTCACTTTGGGACACACTTGTGACCGACATGCCGGTCAAAATTTTCCCAGAGAGCTCGCTTGCTAACATGGAAGTAGTGATGCCCATAGATTCCACAACCAAACAGTCTTGAGCTCCACCTTCGGTTCCTAACATGGTCATTAGCCCCCCAGATAGAGGAATCGCGTTTGCAAAGCCATAGACCGAATAAAGGCTCAATTCCGCGGTGGAGGATACTTCAACGAGGAGACGAAGCAGTCGACGAGCAATTTCTGATGGGACGAATGTTGCAATGGCTCTGTCCACTGAGAGTTCGATCCAGCTCTGCGGAACATAGATCCTACTGGCTATCTCGAGGAAGATGAGATAGATAATCGCAAGAAGCACCGACGGAGAAAAGAGAGACACAGTGCGACCTTCGTGAACAACCGTCGGTAAACCCTGCGAGAACGTCTGGTATATCGTGCCTCTCTCCTTGTTCACTAGAGAAGTGATGCGATGGTGTCCGTGCCCAATCCATTGTCCTCCCAGATCCAGATTTGATCCGAGCTTGGTGTTGGTTGAATTCACTCTACCGCCTATATTGGGTGATGCCTCGAGTACGATGACATCAATGCCCTGACGATTCAATTCCGAAGCAGCTGTGAGACCCGACAATCCGGCTCCAATAATAATCACCTACGCACGATCATCCTCAGCCATGGCGCCAGAGGATAGGAGCTGTTTGGAAACTACTCTAGGCAATGTCAGGGACGAAGAGGTGATGAGAAGCGTGAGGCCACAAATTGAGTCGCCATCAGGGGGGCACAGTGGTCTTATAGACTTAAGATTGCGGTGCGAATTACTTAACGGGCAAATTCACACTGCCCACCTAGCAACAAGGCGAATCAGAGACCGTAACGCAGGTCGGCTTGAGACGAGATGACGCCGTAGAGTGGGTCTTACGGAGTCATCGCGGCCTCCAGCCAATGGTATTCCGACGCCCTTATCTGCAGCCGCGCTTATCGGACTCAAGCCTCCCGGGCTTTCAACCCTAAAAGGTGCAAGATGCTTGCTGTAATTCTCGTGAAATTGTTTCTTAACCCCTGGCTCATCTTTAGTTTTGTACACAGCGGCTCTCATGGGCTAATACGACCATTAAAAAAACATTCAAGCAATCTCATCATATACATGTGGACATCTTGCCCATGGTGGTGACTATAGAGTATAGATGATCCTCAACCCTGTGATTCTCCTCACTCGTTTATTAAGCACGTATTACTCCTTCGTTTGAGTGGGGATTAGAAGTCAAGGAGGTTATCCAGAAGGCATATACACCAGCTAAGAGGCTGGCCTATCATGAGAGCTTGATACATCGATGAATTTGACAAATAGCTCGCATATCATGCTCGCTGAATCGTCTTTCTTCGATCCAATGGTCAATTTATCAATCAGAGTACTAAAGAAAGAGGAGATCTCCCGGTATTATGCTCTTGGCTTGTCTATGAGCTCGACAAATTGTTAAAGTGGAATAATCCGGACTTGTAAATCCAAATGTTTCTACTAGATAGGATGGTACTTTCACAACCACCCGCTGAGCATCTGTCACGTTCCATGCATACCATAACACTAACACTTAAGCCGTAGTAGACTCAAGCTCGACGTGGTCCGTATCAATCTGCTTCTCATTCTTGAGATCCTCCAACACCTCAACGCCAGCAAGACCAAGACTCTCATTGATCCGCATCATACGCAGACGATCCGCTTCCGCGATGCTATTTGAATCACCGCCGAAGAAGACATCTAACTCTTCAAGTGTCTTGTCCTTGGTCTCCGGGGCAAACTTCCAAATGAACAGACCGCCCAAAGCACTGAAGATGGCAAAGAAGATATAAGTGCCATATTTCATTGTATCCAGCATATCCTTCGTGGTAAGACCGATAATAAAGTTAAACATCCAGTTCGTGGAGGCGACGAGCGAGACACCGCGAGAGCGTTGACTATTGGGGAATATTTCCTGGGCTAATACCCAAGCAACGGGTCCTGTTCAATCAAGTGTTAGCTGGAGGAGACACATGAGCTGCTGATGTGGTAGACATACCCCAGGAGTAAGCAAAGTTGACAGCAAAGAGCCAGATGAAAGCGATGGCAACCCAGCCTTGCGGGGTGGCGAGCCCCTCGTGCAAGTCCCACTTGGGCTCATATATACCCTCCACAATGGCGACAATAATATGGCAAAGGAACATTCCGGTAGCACCGGCAATGAGGAACGTCTTGCGGCCGAACTTGTCGAGGTAGAGGACGGTGGGTAGTGTGAAGATAATTTGCAGAATACCAGTCACACCAGTGGCGAGAAGGGTTGTCTTCGTAGACGAGAAACCAAACTAAGAAAGAAGAAAGAAAATGAGTTAGCGGCATTCCACCAAGCCAAATCAAAATGAAGTCAGGGAAAGACCAGTCACTCACGGAAGAGAAAATTTGGGGCGCGTAGTAGAGCACAGCGTTGATACCAGTGAACTGCTGGAAAATCATCATACCGCAACCGAGTGTGAGGCGCTTGAACATGTTGGGGGCAAACAGAGCTTTCCAGGGAGCCATGATACCTCCAGCTCCAACTACCTCACTCTCAGTCTCCTCATCAAACATGACAGCAGCCTTGATCTCAAGGTACTCCGCGCGAACAAGTGGATCATTCACAGGGAGACGACGCAACCTAGAGATGGACTCCTTGGCTTCTTCATCACGGTGCTTCATCATCAACCAACGCGGTGAGAATGGGAAGAAAAAGAGTCCAAAGAAGAGAATCCAAGCGGGAATAATCTGCAAAGCCAAAGGAAGCCTCCACGCGATGGTCTTCTGGCCCATGCAAGTGTGACCGTTGTTCTGAGCAGCATTGTACGCCCCATCCAGGTAAGGATCCGAGATTCCCTCTGGGTTACAGGTGTTGCCACCAACGAACTGCATGCCATAGTCAAGCCAGAAAGAAATAGCAGTGCCGATAGTGATTGACAGCTGTTGCAGGGAGACAAGGGATCCACGCAGCTCAGGAGGGGCAATCTCAGCTTGATACAGCGGGATGACCATACTGAACATACCGATCCCCACACCACCGATGATTCTGCCGGCGAAGAAGTAGGCAGGATTCTGTGCACCAGCCTGTAGACCAGTACCCAGGGTGAAGATGATGACGGCCACCATCATGGCATACTTACGCGAGATACGATCTGCGAGAATACCGTTGATCAAAGCGCCGGCCCAGGCACCAAGCTCGAGGGCCGACACCAACCAGCCCTGGATCGTGGATCCCATGAACGTGGGAAAGTGGTTTTGGAAGTTCTCCATGACAAGAATGGGACCCATCACACCCTGATCGTATCCATACATGATACAACCTAGGGAGGCAAACAAACAAGTGAAGAAGACATATGGGTTTGAAATAAAACCTTTGAGACCGTGGGGTTTCTCTGCGTTGGCACGGCCAACTACAGACTGACTGATTGCCATATTGAAACAAAGCTAGGGCCCGAGGAAGAATAGAAAAATGAGATCCAATGAAAGAAGAAAAATGGGCTCACCAGGTGGATTATATAGCGCTGGCGTCATTCCCAGCTTCAAACACTTTTCTCCTTTTCCGTCCATTCTGGGGTTAGAAATCACAAGGGCCTTTCCCCGGAATAGACGACACAGTGCGAAGCCCATGTCTAGGCCTGCTCGATCATTCGATGCCATATGCCGCTGAAAGCCGCCAACAGCACACTAGGACCAAAGTCGACAGCTAGACCGACGTTCGGAAATGACATGATCTGAAAATATGGCAATGCATACAAATTGGTTGGACACTAAGGTGCGCCACAAACTAAAAGAAGCCTCAAGCCAGCAGGCTCGGCGTTGACTGGGCACCTTGGATGCGCCATTCTCAGAGAACAAGCCTCCGGGCTCGAGAGCGCCATAGCTTGGCGCCATTGGGTGGTGATTTGCTATCCGAGTGTCAGCCAGGATCATTTTCCACTATCGGTTCTCCCCCACTGCATCGGGCGATATTTAGTGCTTACCGCACTGACAAATTAAATGCAACCAGGAGCAAGATGACCCCTGCAAACCCGACAATTGACCGATGCGAGTCACTAGGATCATATTCTTGATTGATCCAATATGACTCAAAAGCCAGTCGACGACGAGGAAGAGAGAGGGAATAGAGGTGCAGGAGTCGGCTACTCTTCGGATTTGCCATTTTCAATATCAATTAAGAAGCCCTAGTTCTAGTTCTCGTTCAAAAGTGGTTTGTTTCAGGTGCTACTTGCTACAACGGTATCATTCTAGAACACAGGATACATAATTTGCTCGCCACAAGGCGCTGTATCCCCACATCCGTTTACAGATTGGCTGACTTCTGGCTTCTAGCCTCCGGTTGTAAAGAAAAAACAAAACTTAAATGCTGCCATCACCAATTCTGCATAATCGGACTCTATTTCAGCATTGGCTTGGCTTGGGATTGGCTAGAATCCTCGGAGAATTGAGCGGAACGCGTGGTCTTCCTCGATTTCCACAGGTTTGTCACTTTGCCAGTTCCAAATGTTCGGTGAGTCGTCAGATTCCGGAAATAAGGTCTGGGGTGTCCACTTAGGTTCTGATAGGCTGACGCTTTGAGGCTTTTCTCGAATTCTCGAGCTGGCTTCCGACTCTTCCGGTACAATGCCGGGGTATGTGGATACGGCTGGGATGCCCCATGGGGTCTCGCCTATCTAGAAGGACCAATGGATATCTGCAGCTTTCTCATCTCCCCAAGTTGGGTTTAGCCGAATAGATTAACGAAGGAGTACCACCACTTCTGAGTGAAGCTCTGTAATTTGAAAATGATCTCAATACCCCGTCTTCTCGTATATTTCAGTGTGATGTGTAAATTCAATTTAGTATTTATGGCTTATCAATTGTAATATTGAAATATCACCACAATATAATGGCTAATCACGGAGCTCAAACATAGAGTAATTAATTTTTCAGAATGTTTGCATTGTTTGGTGCTAAGTGGGCTTAGTGGGCCCGGGTCCGGGCCCAAAGCCCAGCCCATTTGCGGGTTGGGTTGGGCTACGGGCTTTGTGGGCTTTGCGGAAGTCTAAGATTCATACCTCTACACCTTTCTTTTGTTGGTTTATCACTGTATATCCTTTGTTTTTCCCTCTTTGATCTATCAAATAACTCGGCCGCTTATGCGGACTCCCTTCTTGACGCATAGGGTGACAAGCACTACATGTCTTCTGGGATGTCTATTCCCCTTGCCATTTGCTTCTGGCCAGAAAGACGAAAATGCGGTAAAGCACTGCTTCTAATGATGGGAATATTCTCGAATATCAATATCACAAAGAAGATTCACTTCTCTCGGAATACTTTACTCATTCTTGATCTAAGGACGTGGATTTGTCTTTGTTGCCTCGAGTTACCAGCGCATCATAGTAATTCTCAAGTCCAGATAAAGAATGTGCACAAAGAGATTATATCATTTTAAGTGGATTGAGTGATTGAGGAGATAAAGAGTCATTGACAATGTGCATTGTACATTAATATTTTAATAATACTCTTAGATTTTGACAATGACCAATTTCCTAGAGTTCTTTATTGTCGAATACAATCTCCAGGTCTTTATAGCCGGACCTCAAAAGCTACGTATATAAACATCTTTCCCCTAAAATCCATATATGTATTAAGCTTCCTGCCGCCCTCCTACTATAGTATTTTGACTCTACGTTTCACAATTCCCTTAACCTAGTGGTCAAGTACAACTTACAGTATATTATTTCCTGCCTCGGCATAAAGAACACTTCGAGAATCATGTCAGCTAATTACAGCTGGCAGGCTGTTCACCCGGTCTACGGAGTACCCATTTCCGTCGTGGAAGCCACTGAGCAACCTGTAATCCGCTGCGACGTTCGTCAGAGGCACAACCTTCCTTCTAGATCATGGGCGGTTCGTATCTCTACATGGATCAACACCAACTATTTCTTATGGTCTTTATGCGCCGGCCTCGCCGACTATCGCTCTGACGAGGAATGGACGAATACCTTCCAGACCCACTACCAGGATACCTGGGATGAGATTCAAGCTAGAGTCCAGGAGATTGATGGGCCTTACAGGTTCGGCATACCCATTCCGATGCCTCCAGTCAAGAAGGCTGTGGTTATTCATCACCCCGAGAGCGGCCCTGCAGAGACATTCACGATTGGGCCCGAGGCTCGTCCGTCTCATCTGATCCCTCGGGTCACTAGTATGCCTCGGGATGCTGTATGGGGTCTCTTGCGCTTTGTGACTGGACGTCAATCTTCTGTGCCTGATCAATTTGATGTAGTACTTGATATTTCCTCACCGGCGTTGTCGCGCCCTGTAGGTACCCAGATTAAGCAGAGCTTGGCTAGAAAGCGAGTATCCCAAGGTGACTCGAAGAATGATGTGGTAGATACATACTACCATTTTGGAAATTGAGATTGACAATAACATAAGTACCATGTCTTGTTTTATACAGATTTTATAATGTAAATAGCTTTTGTACTCTCGATGACAACATACACTTTCTTTCGGATCAGCAGGTATCCAGACATCATGAGTTCACAACATGATAAGATCATAACACTCACTGGAATATAATATGGGTTTTATAATAGCTACATAGACTTATAAGCCATTCTACAACTCGTTCTGTAAGCAAATGTATGAGAGCTTTAGATTAGGCGCTTAGCATAATTACTGTTTGAGCGGGTTTTCAGAAGCTCGTCTCTTCTATCTGGTATGCTTAGGAGTAACTTCTTCGAAGGCTGTGGAAATATTGCTTCGCAAAGGCTGAGATATCTCGTCGCTCGCTTTCTCTGTCTTTTCTCATCCTCGGTATGAGAAATCGCTCTTCGTGACGCCATGATAGATGGAGGAAAGCCGTGGCCCCCAAGAAATGGATCAATGACAAAACAATGTGCCCCCAAGCAATTTGCAGTGTTTTCATACCGCTTGGTGGTCCCACAAAGAAGGTTGATAATGGAGCGCAGGTGAGGGCTTGCTCATTACGAAATAGCAATGTATATCTTATGTATCTAGAACTACCCAATATAGACCATGCGATACATACAAGAAGTCCAATGCAAGGGATAGGCGCTCACATGACTGTAATATGTTTGAACCTCACCGCTCCACAACCAGCTTCCAAACTCAGCGCAAGATTCTCTCCATTTTTCAGTTTCCTGAGCAATATCACCTGCTATGGAGGAAGGAAATACTTGGACGAGCCTATTTTTCTCAGGCAACTATCCAAAGATTCTGGAAACGAACGAACTTCCGGGCAACCAGTTTCGACCTTTTGGCCCCGAAGACGGCGCTGAAGACGACAACTGGAACCTAGGACGTAAGGTCGACATATCAAGAAACCCGGATCCAAAAACTATTCAGGTGTTTTGGCTTCGAATAAAAGGACGTTCAAAATACATAGCCAAAGTCGTAAGTGACGACGATAAATATCTCTATGAGTGCTGCAAATTAACGATTGATCAGTTTCCTGGCTATTCTAAGGAAGATGCCAAGATACAGCTCTGTCGTATTAACATACGGCCGACTACGGAAATTATAGATGATGCTATATACAACTTCGATAGATTTTACCGGGAGGCTCGGGCATATAGCCACATTGACATATTATGTTCCGTCCGTGAACGAATCTATTTCCCACAATTCCATGGAGTAATCACCAATATGTCGAGATCTCGATTTTCTTCTGGGTATTGCCACGAGCGAGCGGTTGTGCTAGAACCAATCAAACCGGCCTTATCCTCTCGGCGTGTTCTTGTTGAACATGTTGAAGATGCTAATATCGTCTCCATGAGCTTCCTCGCTATTCTTGAAACGCTATCCCTTGAATTTTTCACCGCCCCTGAAATTATCCCTCTGAGTCCATTTGAGCAGGATTGGTATCATTCTTTAATGAAAGACCGACTTCGTCGCCTGAATACTTTACATCGAATTGGCATAACCCATGGCGACATCCATGATCATCACTTTCGACTTCCTAATGATATTTACGATACAGTTCTATTAGACTTCTCCGAAGCCTACACTTTCTCTAAGAAACAGCCTTTTCGGGTGAACCACGGGAGACCTCGGCCTTTGAGCGCTATATCTGAGGGTGAACGTGGCCGTGTCATTCATCATATCCGTGATCGGTAAGAAGACTTCTAAGATTTATCGCTTGTATCATTAGTAATATATATTCAGAGCTATCTCACGAGACCTTCGCTCCTATCTTATTCGTGATGCCGACTCTAAACACACATCTTCTCCTGATAACACAGCCTGCGTTGATAACGCGCTCTGGCAGTTTCCCGACAAAGAAATCGAATTGTTAGAATTGATCATGTTAAAAGTTTCCTTCCGCCCAGATGGTCAGTTATCGTGGATCCCATATCCTAGATGTTGATCATTAAATATACTAGGCTTTTCGATGCCGACCTTGAACTCTATCTTCCCTTTTCTGGAAGCCGTGTGCCCAGGATCTGACATCTGCTGGCATATTCGTCGAGCTAGGCTTTTATGTCACTATAAATCAGTTTGGGCGGTCTTTCGCGACGATCAACCCGCAATAATTTTTGATTGTGAGCCGCAATTTGGGACAATTGAGACGATGAAGGATTCCCGCTTCATGCTTTGCTTAATACCGAATTCGTGGATCGAGTCATTGACAAAACCTGGTTTTTCCGGATTTCACAAGCTACGGACATTCTGCTCAAGTTTTCTTTCGGCCAAAAGCCCTGGGGCAATCCTCGAACTAAGCGAGTTTTGGAAAGAAGCGGAGAGTACTGAAATGTGGACTAAGGAATCATGAACGATGAAAATTTTGCCTGAGACAGGAAGTCCCAGATCAAACCCCAGTAGATGCATGTTAGCACGGGCGACAGTAGACCCATGATGGACATGCATATGATATGAGATCAGAGAGACAACGTTGGTCAAATCTTTTGCTGCAGCCCCCTTCTTCGAATTTCCTAGTAGTGTGGAGAGGAACAACAGCTCGAGTGCTTTTTAAGCCACAGTTGGAGGGTGTCGTATTTGAAATCACTCCATTCTCTTCTAGAAGCTATCTATGTATTGATATCTATGACTCCTAGCTAGTCCAACGATCACGGCATGAGGGTTCCGCATGAATGAGAAGACTTCAGGAACTGCTGAAATATTGTATGAGCTTTATGAACACTTGACACACCAACTTGGATTTGACAGTGCGATAAGCAACATCCGATCACAAAAATACTTCAAAGAAGGTACAAAGTAGATACAAAGTAAGGCGCCTCTGCATTTGCATAATAGAACGGGGAAACCCTAAGGCAAGGAGGAAAAAACCCATCCTGAGGCGAATGTCCAAAATGATAAGCAAATATGATGCAAGCTTTCTAGCTTGAAGGAATGTGGGCCCCAAGGTCCTTCAGATAGTTCTTACACTTCTCTGTGCAATTCTCAAATTTTCTGGGGCCTTGACTATGAATCTCGTCGCCAGTAAATTTCGCAGTGGTATTGCCGACTCCAGTCAGTTCCGTTTCACTACTGGCATAATCTTTGGAATGAATCTCAACAAAGCCATCCACGTAGGTTTCGTGGTAATTACCTCGGCCTCCAACCAGATTTCGTGTATCCCATGCATAATTGATGAACCACTTGTGGGTCTTGAATCGGTAGACCTTCTGATACAAGTAGACAGTTGTACGCGGCGGGACAGGTAGCTTAATACTGATTTCTTCGCTGTCGGTCGTCTCCGAGGAGCTAAATGTTTTCTTGGAGCCCCCGATCCCAATAGTGATTCCCTCAAAAGCTGCACCAAGGCTCCAGTTTGCCTCCTCTTCTTTGCCTTTCGTGATCTTGAGCTCGGTCGTAAAGGTCGCGTCGAGTTCATCTTCGACTGATGTATCATTGTTCAGGGATTGTACCATCGCCCAATAATACCCATCGCACATCATATCAGTGACGGCGGACAGATATTCATCCGACTTGGTGTAGAGTCGGGATTCTTCTTGGTGTACAAGTGGAGTCCCACTGACATTGTACTCCGCGTGGTCATACCCATCCTTCAAGGGATCCTTTTCCATTGTGTTTTCCTTGATAGTCAGTTTTCATTATTTTCAATTGGGACGGCGACTTACTAGAAGTGCGAGGCTTCAAGACTTGTTTTTAAATATGGTAAAAGAAGACTTTATTTGCTAGCCCGGTTCAGCTATTAGATTGAGTGTTGTGTCCCTTACAATCCCCGGGATTTCTGGTGGTTTTATATGCAAACTTTCGATGATTGTTTGTGGCTCATCAGCTAGTACATCATATGGGCTAGTATATCATATCACAAAGGGTATCACAAGCAGAAATGACGCCATGATTACCGCCGATAATGGGCCCAAACATACATTAGGCAACAGAGCACTGATCTTAAAGCAACTTTAACGGAGCCAGGGCCACCAAGACATCTTTAGGGGTTACGCTGTAGAATAGTTCATTAGTCTATACCGAAATGCAACACTATGCGGTTGCAGCTATGCTGACTCTTGTGGTAAATAGTTGTGAATGATTGCTCAACTGGAAACAGAAACATCTACTACTACGCAGTCATCTACACGGGGTCAAAGATCATCGCGCAGGCTAGGGATATGAGTGAGGCCAGCTCAACAAATTAAATCGGACATCTATTTATTCTTCGAAAGCTTTCTCTCTAAAAAATACCCGGCGATCTAAATTGCATGTTCAATGGCTATGGCAAGCTATGGTTGTACAAATAGCGCACGGATGAATGATTCCAACGCCTGCGACGCGCTGGGGACGTCTTCTACGGGGTTTATGACTAGGTAATCTACAAACACGATCAATCATGAACTCATTTTCACTCAACACTCATTGTTATTTGCTACCTCAAATCGTTGAATACATGCATAAAATGTCCTAAGAAAAAAGAACTACGCGGTCCTGGACGTAATATATCATTGGCTATGTTGGAGGTAATGCCATTCTACATACAGTGCTTGGACCGACTTCAAGCTCATGATACGTACGAAGGGGTATAGCAACTGCTACTTAGTTTCAATTAAAATGCGAATTTCGGCCTATGTGTTGGTTAGATCCAGCAGAAGCTTTAAGATACTTGAATCACCATTACAGACCAATACTCTCTCATTCTTCCCTCTCCTTCATATATCTTTACTACTGTTGTGCTCGCCGTCACCCCTGCTATAAGCCCCCTTTCGGCTCTACCTTTGAGAAGAATAGTGATCTCTTCTCTGTGTGGTTTAAGATCGATGGGCCTATAGATATATCGCGGGTAAGGTAAGATGGAAGAGCTTATATGGTTGGAATGGCTTTAACGCCTGAGGATATATTAGATAGGGGTTGATTTGAGCACAGCTTCATTTAAAATACCCTGTGATGAGCGGTGACGAAAGCGGTTGAGGATTAGGCATGATGCAGCAATACATATTTCAATTGAAACTGAACAGAGGCCGCTATACCGCTTTACAGGTACATATATTGTATCTTCCACTTGGCTGCATTAGGAAGCTAGTTTGCACCGTCGTAATTTATGACTCGTTCTCCAGTGGACGGTGTGTGTCATTGTCTAAGATAAAATAAGTTTTCTGCATTCCTCAGGTTTATTCATTTTTGAGATAAATCGTACTAGTTAGCTAAGTCTCGTCATTATTTCGATCCGTCTCCACTAAGCCTAGGGATCGATGCAAGAAGCTGAATTGTCTTCACATTACTATTCTCCAACAGTGACAACGAAAGGAAGGAGGGCTTTGGCGGTAGTTATCAACCCTTCCTCTCACTACTCCTTGTATATGGCTCACTATCTATCCGATGACAGCATAACTAAAGGATAAGAGTGTTCATTGATCTAAAATATTTGCCGTATAGAAACAATGGATATTATATGATTTTTGTGTTATGTTCCTGTATCCTGAGCACTAAAAGTATATACGAAAATGTGCGCCTTGGGGCAACGACGACTAGTTTCTGTTACACCGAAAAGACAGTGCTTTTAGATATTGCGATGCTGCTTAGAATGCAATAAAGATTCCATGCATCATCCCTTGGTGGTCTCATACGGACGCAAAAAGTGGTGAGTTATAGACATTCTTGCTCATTCTAAGGCACAAACCTCGGCAACTATTACTCTGGATATGATTTCCATTGCTAGGAAATTTACCGGTTGGTCTCTAAATGTGTCAGGTGGTGAAAATAAAAGTTAAGCATTGAATTTAACCTCTGATTGAGCCCTGGCCGATTGACGCGGAGCGGCGGAATGTGTCGCTCTCCCGAGAACCATCAAGTTTTGATACACTTCGCATTCGTCCCTTGCCACGATATCCCTTAATTTAGGAATGAGAAAGCATGAACAAGCCATCTGGGGACTCGGACGCGTTGTGGCTTATTGATAGATCTTGTGGTGTTCAACGCAGCATGGCATCAGCATTCCACAGAATTATTGTCCGATTCCTATCGTTTCTGATTTGCACTGCATGATAAATATTGAATATAATTATTTTTAGGTCCTGTGGTTGTAGTAACATTGATAATGGCGCTTCGTCGAACACTAGATCAGGGATAAATTCTCTAAAATAAGTGCTATAGGAGCTGGAGAAATTTATAGCAGCTCTATATGATGTACACAGTTTTACCATCTAGAATTGTGTGCAAGGTGTATAGAAAAAGCTCTGAGACGTGGTACGATAGCCGAAAGCCCCCTCGTCCTCTGGAAAGCTTTAAAAGAAGGCATAAGTGTCTGACAGTAATGTCAGCTCGCCAATTCAATAGCATCCAAACGCTCATCATCGTGGCACGAGCAAAGAGCAAAATGAGTGAGACTAGACTTCATCGCTCACCGGCACCGTCAAGGGGGTGCTTGGGGGTCTTGATATAGGTATGCGAGCAAGTATCGGACTGTCACGCCTTGAAGTATAACCCGGGAGACTGTCTTCACATTCGGCGTATGCAACGGGTGTTGTCTTTGAGAACTGCGCGATCATGGATTACCTGGCTGGTCTTTTAGATAGTAACGGCAGCTGCCATATGTACCGGAGAATGATACACATGCTGACTATTTGTCTAAATAAATAGGTCATGTTCTTCATTTGATGTAAGCTCGCCGTTCTGTCTTTAGGTTTTTCAACTCCGGTTTTAGTTGTATGGGTATTCAGTTTCCCGATTTGTATTTCTTTATCCTATGGCACTAATCGGGCTTTTCTGATGAAAAGTGCGAGAAGAGGACAGTTCACTGGCGAGAGAATGAGGAATTGTGAAATGGTTCCAACAGTCTGTGACCCCATAACTAGGGTACGCGTGAAAAGATTGTAGACTACAGGATTGATATATGTAGGCATTTATGTCGTGACCATTGAGAGATGTATATCGATTACATTTCTCAACAAGACTCAGATAACACATAACATTGGAATTAGAGATCATTGGGCAATGGAGCGACGCACCTTCTTGATACAAATAGCCAATATCAGTGTAAAAAGTCAAACAATCATGTTGGAATGCAGCGAGCCATCCTACATGTAGTCGCAAGCACACAAAATTCTAAGACACAATATCTGATCAATTTCCAAACATACGACCCATACAACAGGAAGAAGTGGTCAGTGTATCTTTATCCTAAGTGAGAAGTAGTTTCATTGAATCAGTCAGTCTAAGCACAGCGCCGGAGACGTGTCCCCTCAGATCGAATCCATAGTAGATGCACGAACAATTAATACGGGTGGCAACAGACGAGGCTGAATGGTACATGACAAATGCGGATAAAACAAGCAAAGCTAATAAGCATGAGGCAAATAAGAGCAAGAGAAAGAGAAAAGCCAAAGCGATGGGCCCAGGCGTTGACGATGTCAGACGCGCCGAAAGACGGAAATTTATGTATACTCTTCAGGTCATGTCGGCATGGGTTGACATCGTCGATGTGGCGGGTATGTATGCAGGATAATGTATGTGTTGCTCGTGAAGGCGTTTCAAGTGGCCGGAGGGGATTAACCATTTCAATTCAGGGCTCGGGCTCTTATTTTCTGTATCCTACTAATTTGTTCTGATGGGCAGTTCCAATGCATGCGCCCCCGGAACTGTTCCTTGGCGGAAGAGAGGTTGTCCGGTACAGCTGTTCTGCGTGTTCTGCACAGCTGCACTCGTAAGGATAGTAAGGAAGACGGAGAAGGAAATCGAGCGACAAGTGGGTATCATAATGAGGCTGTTTTCGAATGACGCAAGATTAATGGATGTCAAAAGGCGCCAAACGACAGAAGAGAAAGAAAGGGTAGGCGTTCAAAATTGTCGTTCCAAAGTTAGTCGGGGTTGGTAAGCTAGAAATCACACAGTTAGCGATCGTGACGCCAGTATCCACGTTGCAATGCTCAACTCACCCGAAGAACAGGACGCGAGTAGTCTTCATTATCTTGCAGCGAAACACTGCTGTCTCGAGGACCGTTCGGGTAGAGAGTTGCGTTCGTCTTCATTCGCCCATCGGTGAATGTTGTGCCCGAACGTGCGGGAATAGAGCCACCGGCACCGGCTTCTCCATTGCCCCGTGGGAAGAGACCTCCCATGAAGCTCGATCCTCTGCTGGTTCTGTCGTCGGTCATCTCCTGACTGGGGATGGGGCTAACGGCACGAGCGCGTTTGCGGTAGAAGAAGATCATGAAGATGAGAGCACCAATTAGGGCGAGACCTCCAAGGACACCAACCACAATGCCTGCGATAGAACCTCCGCTCAATTTCGAGCTGTTGGCAGTGCTGGCGTTGGCCGATGCGGAATCAGCGCTGGCGCCCGTCGTCGGACTTGAGCCAGCAACGGTAATTGTCCTCACTTCACCGCCAGAGTTGGTCTGCACTGAGACACTTTCCGAGGTAGTAGTTGTTTTCTTATCCGACGCAGTTGACTAGGATTTAATGTTAGCCAAGTGTGTCATTTTATCAACCCGGTTGTGCTGAGGATACAGTTTGTGAAGTCGAGACGGAAGAATCCGAGGCAGTTACAGTGACAGTTTCAGGCTGATCGCTGGTACTTTCCTATCCTCTAGATTAGAGCCACAAGCCAAGAAAGAGTGGTACACCCAATCGTGCTGCATAGGCTGGCGGGAGAGTCATCGATTCAATAGAAAAAAGAAAGCAAAAAGACCGCGGTCGAAAAACAAAAAAAAAGGGTGGCTTACCGAGGTTGAGCTTGAAGTTGAGCTTGATTCCGACGACGAAGTAGTTTTTGTAGTGGATGTACCACCGGCTGTGCTGGTCACATCGTTGTTGGGGATCTCCACGTAGGCGAACACCCCTTTGGATGCACTTCCACAACTGTCCGAGGGATACCCCGGGCACGCAGTATCACAGTCGGAGGATTCTGATTGCGAGCCCTCAGAGGGAGCAACATTCGAGCACCAGCATTTCTTCCCTTGGATGATACCGAGGGCATAATTGGCGCAAGTTATTCTACATGCTCCATTTGATTGAAATATGTCGCTGACTGTAGAGAGTCAGTGATATGGCTAAATCTAAGAAAGAATATTGCGGTCCTCACCTGATTTGAAAGAAGAACCAGTGTTGGTCGAAGCACAGTACGCGAGGCTGGATGCAGCCGACGCGAATGGCGCGAGAGCAAAAATTGACACCACCACCGCGGTCTTCATGATGGGTGTGCTCTATCGATTATTTCTTATCAAGCCCGATCGGCCGTTGATATTTGTGGGTTTCGTGATTTTCCTCCGTCCAAGTGTGAGGGTAAGGGTGCAAGAGTTCGCAGGCGCAGAGTGAAGATCGAAATTGGCTGTGTGTGGGCCGACCGAGGTGAATTGTCGATCACCCAGACTTCGGTCGTGTCTGGACGAGGAATTCGATATCTGGCAAGTCGATCGAGTAGGCCCCAATTGTTGTTTGTTGATCCCCCACTAAACACTGAAAAAGGTCGTGTGCTGTTCCGTGTCAATAACACATTGTCTCTCGGTCGATGTCTCCGAGGGCTAGGCAACAAAAATCACAAGAAAAGAAAGAAAGAGAATGACGGTGGGAGAGCGAATGTGCAGTCGAAAGTCAAGAGAGAGAAAGGTGAAGAGGAGAAGGGGGATCTCCACAGTCACGGGCCTATCCTACGCTGTACACTTATCCTCATCGGAGTATGTCGAGCTTCCCGGCATACCCGGTGGAGACTGATTTTCCTTTTATGGGTGCAATTATTCAATCCATGATAGTTGTTTTAAGAGAGCCCATACGAGGCTATCCTCCATTCCAGATGTGTCTATCAAAAGCCATATATTGTGATCAACCGGGGATCATAGAATAATATATCGAGTGTACGGAGTAGCCGTCTGACACGTAGAACAGCCTACGGTTTATTGACTTTTTTCCTAAAGCTACTTGCTCCACTGGATCTCCCGACTGGCAGACCAGATTGTCTGGTACCAAGGAAACATTCCACCCTTCATACCTAGGTACCTCTCTCTTTGCCCAGTTTGACCTACAACAATATATTGTATACAGTGCACCTATCTATGTTGTAGCTCGATTCATGGTCTTATCCGAAACAGACATCGTTATGACCAGTATGCCGTAGCGTAATTGGAGACGTAATCAAGTGGAGATTCCGTTCCAACTTTTTTGTGTGCGTCCGGTTTGGATTCGGAATTATGATTTATGTACATATAAAAGCTCTGTGAGAACCTTCCAGACCCAACTCCAAGTCCCAATGTTTGGCTTCACTTGAACTGATACATGGGGCTGGATTAAATTATCAGTTAAAGTATTCCAAGCTTAATTCGCGACGGAGTACTCCGTATGGAGTACAAAATAGCCAGTTGTCAACTTGGAACGTACCTTGCAACAGGGTGCTGGGGCAGTGTAACACATGGAATTCGGCAATTGGATTTTGTACGCAGGACACCGAAGAGTCATGCTTCCAGACGATCAACTTGAGAGATCACTATGATTTGCCGGATCGAAGCGAGACTTCCATGATGAAACGGGCTTAGTATTAAGTACCGACCACCCCCGTCCCCCGTACAAAGTACGGCTCTTTTCCCTCACGCTATTTGGACAAAGGACTTTGGAATCTGATTCCGGTCTGATGCAACATATCGAAACACCCATTGGAAATTGAACCCCTTTTTTCAAGAGGTTCTCTACTCCGTAGATTTAGAAGTATAGTCATTCTCATCTCCCTAGTGGAGAATCTCCACACCGAAGATTGTAAAAAACGAAAACTTGGTACGATCTTGAAATTTCAGGTTTATCAAAGTCCAAGTTGGAATTTTCCGGAGATTTTACCCAACTAGAATCTAACTGGTTGGGACCTTTCATAGGACACTTTCCCAGCCCTTAATACAATATGTGCGATCACATTCAATAATTTCTTCATAATCCATTTCTCAAGGCAAATATTCATCTCAAGATTGATCCATGCTTACGGAGTACTGAATATTGGGCAATGCCAAGGCAAGTCCTGGAGTGATGATGCTGTGGCCGTCGATATGCTCCGGTGGCTGAGACAAACCCACCAAGGGGAGCCCACGTAATCTCTGCCGTGCATTGATCAGGAATCAGGATTCTCCTTGGTTTTGCAGTACGGACTCTATCGATTCAAGACACAACGACGCTAAGGGGGAAATGATTCAATTATTGGAATTGTACCTGGTGGCTTGCAGGTGGCGTCCTGACTGAAACAAGCCTGCTCCGTTCCCGTACAGTGGCGATCACTCGCTGCAACCTGCATGAGGCATCTACGAAGCTGATGAGTCGAAGATTAACAATATGTGTTCCAAGATGAATCTACGAAGGATGTGAGTGTTCCACATTAATCAACATATTCATATCAAACAATCGTTACATAATACATCTGCGACATAAGAACCGGAAATCAACCGGTCTGTGCTGGACTGTACATGAAATGGGTTGGACTTGCACGCGCCATTTAGTTGTCATGTAAGAAGTCAAGGGATAGATGGCCAGTTTGAGACACCACATGATAAAAGCTTTCTGAACTTTCCGAACCCGAGGAACCTGTTGAACTCGCTGCACTCGATGCACTCGCTGGACTCGCTGGACTTGCCCCGTTTGTTGGATTTGCTGGATTCACCGCACTCACTGGACTTGCTGCACTCGCTGGACTTGCTCCGTTTGCCGGGTTTGCTGGACTCGCTGAACTCGCTGGGCTCGCTGCACTCACTAGACTTGCTGCACTTGCTGAACTCACTGGACTCGCTGCGCTCGCTGAACTCCCTAAGCTTCTCGAATCTTGGCTAACGTTGCGTGAACGGTTAATATCGGACCCTGGTAGGGGGCCAATCATCGATGCCCTGATATCCTCGACGTATTCTACTCCGGGGGAATCAGATGAAAACGGGGAATTGATCCAATCCAGAACCTCGTCCTCATTTTCCAGTTCGGCAGGCTGCTTCTGCTTCCCCTTCGTTTCAGTAGTCATGGATGAGCTGTCGTCGTAATCCTCGTCATTGTCATCAAAGAGACTGCCGGCAGCGGACAAAGAGATCAGTCGATTAAAATGCCACTGCATGTCCAGCAAGTCGAAATTTGGAAGTGGTCTCAGTACGGGGTCGTCCGTTGTCATTCTAAAGCGGTGGCCGGATTTAATGAGGCCATAAGATGGTTCACCTCGCACTCCGACAGCCACAACGAGTTTATCCACGCTGTCGACATTCTTGGAAGAGATAGGCAGCATGGTCAAATCAACCGCGTCGTGGAGAGTGTAGCCTGGCTTTGGCTGCCAGTAAAACTCGAGCTCCATTTCAGTCATATCCTCAGAGATCCAGACGGGGCGAAGGGCGAACAAACCGGATGTCCATGCAGACCGAATGTCTCTGCGAAGACAGATCAGATTAGAGCAATCATTGACAAAGCTCTGGGGCGAATATGGGTCGTTGAAAACAGCACGTCTCCATCGCTGAGTTCTGCTCTGTCCCCAGAACATATCCGCGAACCTCCAAATGGTAGGAGAAGACGGGTCATCCTGCAAGCGGGAGCTGATCAAGCTAGTTGGGAAGATTGGAACGGTTTGGTAGACCTTGCGGGTGCCGGTAATGACACACTTGTTTCCATCTCGCTCTCTGGCCGCATATATTGCCACAGGGGTAATATGTTGCCGCGGGCTGAACGTGGTAGGCGACAATGCTGTATCTAACTGGGAAGGAGAAGGTTTCAGCGTCCACATGAATGGAAGACCACAAGAGAGATCAGCCAAGATATCCAACATTCTCAGCGAAAGGTATGCGATTTGAATAAAGGATTCAAGCTTCTCGAGGTCGCACAGCTGAACAATGGCCCAGAATGGGACAGGGACTTCTTGATCTAACAGGGCTTTCTTGAGCCTGCGAATCATGATTCTTCGCTGGGTGGACTGAATATTAAAATTCTCGTCATTCACACGGATCACGGTGGGTGAGCGCCCCAGTTCCGAGGAGCTTAGGGTAGGCGTAGATACGTTTGACATCTTGATCACGTGGAGGCAGATCTGGATCTAGAAAGACGGTGAATGTTGCTGCTATCCGATCTGCACGTGGGCTTAGACGTGATAACGACAGAAGAGCGTTTGTTTTGATCTCCCCGTGTTTAAAAGGTCTGGAAAGCGCGCGTTCTCCTTCACATTCGGGGAAGGAGCCTCTGGGCTTCATTCAAGGATATCACAATACATACAAAACGTCGATGGTACTTTCCCGGAAAATCATTCAATCATCATAGGTCATAAAACCACATAAAGGAAGTAGGTAATACTACCTCCGAGCGTTCATCCATTCTCGATCTCGGATATCTCGCATACGCTTCTCTATCATCCGAGCCCGCAGAGGCATCCCCATCCCAGGTCTGATATGGGGTGTGATATCCGGCACAGAGTTCCGCTCCCGCTGGATATCCCTAATACGTCTACGACGAGCACTTCGAATCTCGTCAGACAATTCAACAAGCTCATCTATGTCATCCTGTGGCCAGAACGAGTTAGAACCCCAACAAAGCAATCTGTTCGGATGATACATACCGACTCGAGGTACGAGAAGATATAGTAGGACCCCCTCGTTTCTTCATACTCGAATCCCATGCGTTCAATGGCTTCCTTCACCACCAGCTTCTTGGATATTTCTGTCCACCGGTCGTTTCGCGTCTCCTCCGGTTCTGTGACATGCTGGGCAACTCGACCTACTTTGACTTCATCGACTGACACATGACGAGGTTCGACCTCAACAATGTCCAGGGCTCCGGTCATTTCAATCGCGTCATCTTGTGATGGAGCATGCACCACAGACCAGTCGTCTGTGCCTCCGGGGGCCTTGTCCACCGTCCGAGTACTCTCGGTCATTATATCCTCTTCCATGCCGCGCATGGAAGGGGGTTCCTTAAGGCTGTAGGCTAGGTCACTCTCGTC
The DNA here is from genome assembly GCF_028826855.1 of Penicillium coprophilum. Lineage (NCBI taxonomy): Eukaryota > Fungi > Ascomycota > Eurotiomycetes > Eurotiales > Aspergillaceae > Penicillium > Penicillium coprophilum. The sequence goes on along the minus strand of NW_026622723.1, from coordinate 7,423,242 downwards.
TAGTGGCTTGGGTCGACGACGAGTTGAGGACTTGGGTTCTCGCTCCCATGGATCTTTGAAATCAAGTGATGGACCGCTAGTTGGAGATATCGAATCCTCCGGAGCGAGAGACTCTTCACTGTCACGGTGTTTGAGGGTTATGTTCTCCTCTGATACTCGTCCTCCTCGCATTTTTCTAGGCTGGATGTTAGCGTGGCAAAGAAGAAGATTGATTTACTCACCGATGGTGAATGTCAATCTCATCAAAACTACCTTTCCGGGACCGCGGTTCCGGACTGCGCACACGAGGTGTATGGGGGTCTTCAAAGCCTGAGTTTGATTAGAGGAGTGGTCCTGCTGGACTATTAACATGAATCTTACCATGTTCAATGTGCCTATGGTGGGTAAACACGTCTTGGTGAATCGGAGGTACATGTATCGATGCCAAAGAAGGCGAAGGCGGGCGTGATGGGAGCTTATCCTTTGTTTTCCGAATACTGATCTCTTCCTTAACTTCTTCAAGGTCTCGGGGGCGTGACTTGGAGTCGACCTGTGCACGCATACTAAGTTCTTCATCCAGTGGAACTTTTTCTTTAACCTCGCGCTGGAGACCCCTTAATTCGCGTTCAAGATCCTCCGAAGGTACACTGCGTCGTTTTTCACGTCGTTCGCGGATAAGAATTTCCTCGTCAACACGGTCGACTGGCCCTGGCCGTGGTCCTTTATCCTTCCGCCGGACCACAACATCATCATCTGAAAATTCTTCATCTGAAAAACTGACTCGCCCTCCGCGTCGCTCTGGGGGCGCATCGCGCATAAGGACCTCTTCCACTTCGATCTGTTGGGGAGGTGGAGGCCGTGCCCGTGGCCGTGGTCGATAGTATGGTTCTTCTTCTTCCTCAAACTCCAATCTTCTTTCACGCGATCGAATGTCAAGCTCGCTGTCCCATCCGCGGCGTAATGGAGGCTCTTCCCGTTCTTTCCGTCGAATAAACATTTCCTCTTCCTCAAATTCGCGCTCGGGTCGGTATCTTCTTCCTCCAGGTTTCCCGCGTTCTTCCACTAACAGATCTTCTTCAAATTCCCTTTCTGGGTGTCGCCTGCGATGGCGTTTTTCTCTCTCTTCGAAGAGCAGGTCATCCTCGGACCTTCGCTCTGGGTGACGCCTGCTCCCTCTGTGCATTCCTCTATCTTCGACTATCAACTCATCCTCTTCAAATTCCCGCGGGTATCGCCTATTTCCTCGAGTTCTTTCCCGTTCGACGATAAGTTCCTCATCTTCCTCAAACTCAGGCTCTGAGCGACGCCTCCTACCACCGCCTCTCTCCATTGGTCGTTCCTCAAATATCAGATCCTCTTCGGGCACTCGCTCTGGGCGATGCCTTCTATCTCGACGTCTTTCTCTTTCATCGAAAATCAAATCATTCTCAACCTCACGCGGATGCCGCCGACTCCCCCGGCGTATCTCTCGCTCCTCGAAAAAAGCCTCATCGTCATCTATGTCCCGAGGACGGGGTCTGCGCCGGGGTTCAGGCGGCCGCATATAGACATCATCCCGGTCCAAACGCATAGATCGCTCAGGCGAGTCCATATCTACCTCCTTTCTTGTCCGCATGAGAGTCACATCATCCCGTCCTCGCGGTGGCGCATAGCTCTCTGCCATGAAGTCTCGCCTGGGACGTTCTCGAATGTGCATACGCTCCATATCCTCAACTAGGGGCTCGGACCTTCGCCGACGGTATTCTTCTTCCTCATAGTCGCGATCTCGTCGGCGCGGCCTGTGATGTCGCTCACGCTCTCGCGCCATCTCATAGAATTCATCCTCTTCGTCGTAGTCGCGGGGTGGTGCTCGTCGGGACATTGTGGGAATCTGCGAGTGATCACCGCATCGGATGTATTGATTGCGTGGCCGCGCCTACGGGCGGAAATAACTCGGCTGCTATTAAGAGACACTTAGATTCGCTCTGGCGCAGGAGCCTGTCAAAAGGCTCAAGGCTCAGTTCAAGGTGACAGTCAAATTCAGTGGTTGATAACTTGGTGGGGCTTGCGAAAAGGAGGGTGGGCTGTGCTTGAGCAGGATTACCCAGTTGGGCAGCTAATGATGGTACAACCAGTAAGATAGATCGGTCGATCGAGTGGACAGAGTACGGAGTACAGGCCCTAGGGCTTGAACATGGAAGTGAAAGTGTGACCTGAAGAAACGAAAAGCAAAGAAGTGATCGACCCCGCGGCTGATGTCACTGGGCTCCTTAAAAGAAAATCTTCAGATAAACCATTCACTTCAAGATCGTTACACTTGTTTACTCCCCAGGTCCAAGTCTCCCACAGTTGAAGTCTACCCCTGAATCTTAGCTAATCCTATCATTGAAACCGTGGTTCTCTTCTCAAAACACTATCGGGGCATCCATGGATCATTTTGAGTGCTGAGAACCTTGGGTATACGGGTGGGGTCTGTAATGCTTGGCATCATCGTTCTTGTAGGTACCTAGGTACCCAAAAGCATATCCGAACCCTTCGTTGATCAGTTCGAGCCTAATGTGCATTGTTGGGTCTTCTACTCCGTACGGAGCACTAGGGTCCCAATGCAGTTGACTATCAGCTACGTGACCATCTTCAACAGTGGATCCAATGACCCAGAATGATGTCAGGCGAGTTCTTCAAGGGTGTGATATATTTTGGCAGCGAATAACAACAAGATTATGAAGCACCCAATTGGGCGAGTGTGATTTTTTTTTTCTCGCGACATTGGGTATATTGTAGCTAATAACAAAAGTGAAAGCAGAGCATAGAAGTACATGGGAGTACAGAGGATTATGGAGCCCATAGATCACTGGAAAGCAAGTCGCATCTGCCCCTTTTCAGGTTTGCCCCGACTCCCTCCCCCTCGGCCACCTCTTCCACGAGCAGTAGTACCACGTGCAGTTTTCGTGGGCGGTGGCGCATGTGAAACCTTCGCCTCGTCTCTGTCCTGGCTGGCGAGGTCCTTGGCGAAGTGCCAATCATCATGTTCTTCTTTCTCATACTCGAACATTGATTTAGAGCACCGTGGACATACAAAGCGAGGAACTCCGCTCAGTTCTGGGTTAATCTCAACAGGTCCTTGGGCGCAATCTGGCTCATCTACGGTGGTATCAAGATGCGATGGGTTCCCAAAGAAACTCTTAATCTTACCCTCATCGCCATCAAGCCTTCGTCTCTTCTCAGTTGGACCTTGTTCACTGGGAAGATTATCGGCGTCTCGGGGTCTCGAGGAATGGTTCAGGGCTTTGGCCTGATCACCGCGAACCAAGAAGCCCTCAATAGCCTTGTTATTGGTCACGCCGTCCTCAAAGCTTGACACGCTCAGCGACAGGTTGGAACAGGGCCAAGCCTGTCCGTCAGCCACAACTTGACGAAGCAAAGTGTTGGCCAGATCGTAGAGAAGATTTTCATTAATTGCGTTAGAGCCAGGGATTGCTGTCTGCCGAGAACGAGATTGCGCAGTTCCAGTTCGATGGTGTATCGTAATCACTTTTGGACGACGTCTATTTTCAAGCACGCCGTCTTCCACAAGCCGGCCATAGATATCGGCTGCGAAGATACGAAGCCATTTCTCGGCCTGATCGAGGGAGTTAATGCTCGGTCGGAACGATTTCGCGGATAGCATAGATTTGATTTGGGTCCGGGGATTGACCTCGCTGCGGTCATCACCACGGATAATCCCGTAAAGCCAGGATGCCGTATGGTCATCTAGCCTAGTGCGCATTTGCTCAAGCGGCACATTGAGAAGCTCGCGGACTTTTTCCGTCCCAAAAGCGGCAGTTATTTGATCGCCGAGTTTACCACCCAGCATTCTGATCTGAGTAAATTTATAACCACCTAGGAAATTCTGTACCGCCCGATTCCGCACAACAGTTTGTAGGTTGGGCTTATTGCAAGCACTTCCTAGTTTTGCGATCATTTTATTGCGACCTAGCCCAGCCGAACAAGTGTAGCTGAGCTTCTCCCAAACTGCGTTCCGGACCCATCGTACAATTTCAGATCCTATCAGCATGACGACATCATCCCAATCTGGATCATCTTCCTCTGTTTGGTGTTGATCCAGGTCTACCAAGCAGTCAGTGTCCCACTGCAAGGCTGTGGTCGGTGGTATAGGAAGTTCTGCATCCCGATTCTCATCCTGTGTTCCCATCCGAAGTTCTGGGTATCTCTGAAGAAGCGCCCTATATACCAATGGAGACAAATCAATGAAAACTTCATCAATACTAGCTTTCTCCAACATAGCCGAGAGTTCTTGCTTCGGGTTCTGAGGTTCGACTTCCGTGTCATCGGCACTCCATGTGGTCAGAGCCTCCTTCATCGTCTGGAGGATCTTTCGCGATTGTGCTCGGTATGGATCTAGCGACACCTTATCCGTGCTGATATTTCTGAATGAGTCATCCCGATACGCCCATCGCCCTCCCTCTCCTTCTCGAAAAGTCGCGACATGCTGTAAGACGAGATCTGGACAAAGTTTCCTGGCCTCCGCAACATTGATCAATCGACTGATTCCGAAGGGTCGGGCGGCATAATTAATGGCAATCAAAGAGTCCCATTGTCGCACTGCTAATGGTACATCCCGCGAGGTACCCAGACGGACCATCTCACATTGGGCGTAGAAGGCATCCAGATCGATATGCGCAATCACGCGTAGAGGGGTTGCGGTGGATCCCTGTCGCAGTCCTTGTAATTGTCGGTAGGTAAAACGGGAGACCTTCAGGGGATCGGATGACTCGGTAGGTTCGGACATCCTCGGGCGTGCATCATGACGGTGAACAGGCTGTTGGGGGCGTCGAAGTCGGTCAGGCCTTTGAGTCTGATGCTTTCAACCTTGGAACGAATGCCTAAAATGGACTAGCGTGGGCACGTGTGAGCATCTGATGTCCGTGTTTGTTTTCTCATCTCTTCGATTCAATTTCCATAGCATCTTAGGTTGTACATGTCAAGAGTTATTTTAATGTTCTTTTACAATAAATAAACGGCCCAAAGAGAGCCACAACTTACTTTTCTATATTCCCCAGAGTTATAGATCAGGGATGGTTCAAATGACTTATCACATAGTGCCTGCTTATTTTTCTTCAACCATCCTGCATTGTCATATGTCGTGTTCTCGTGCAGGATTTTCCGTTGTTGTAACTCGACCGCTACAAATCTCGAACATGAAAAGAAAAAGAAAAAGAAAAAGAAAGGAGACAGAGTGATCTCAGATCTGTGCGATCCAGCTGACATTGGCGGGCTGTGAGTGGACAAGAGGCTGAGAGGCTTCGCGCAGGTGCCCAAAGCCACGCATTCCTGCCCAACGGTCATCTTGTGTGGACACCACAGCTTTTCCAGTGGCAAGTTCACAGGTTGCCACCGGTCTTTTCTGTTAACAGATTGGCCCTTGAGTGTCATGCTCCTTTGACAGATGATGGGTGAGGGATCAATCACGATGAAGTCCTATGATGTGCCTCCCAACACTGCCCTCGCACACCATACATGTGAACTCCAACAGCTTTGCTTGACCGCTGCTGAAGATCCACTGGTGGAGTCTTGTAGAGTTTCGATATTAATCCGGTCCAGGGGCACAGACTAAGGAGCAATCCAAGCTGATTGAATATGGGGGATCGGCCCTTATTTTCTCTCGTCCCAACTAAAATCTAGTGGGAAACAAAGGGCTAATCAGTTGTTCGGGGTCTAGTTTTAGGGTACAAAGTACATCTTTCAATGAGTAGCCTGGAGTACTTTTTTCTACATTTGCTTACTTGTTGTACTTTCTCCCCAAGTTTAGAGTGGTTGGTCAAAAGGGGAAGTATACACACTGTGTACGAAGTACAACGTCGATATATTGACTCATCCGTAATCATGAATGATACAAAGTAAAAATTTTCTCAGGCGGCTACAGGCATAGGGTTGCACATCAGTCTAATCCACATTTGACCGTGCATGCTTTTGCCTTGATCTCAGTGGGGAGTCGTGGCACCAGCCCAAGACGGCCCAACCGCCCTCGCCCTTTGAAGTCCACTTTACCTCCCCCCTCTCCTCTTCCTTTCTTTTTCCTTCTCTTCATTCCTCTGGCCTCTCTTGCCAGTTCTTCTGTTCTTTTTCTCCCTGGCAAATATCTAGTTCGTCCCGAACAGATTACAGATATCCCACAGGATCCCCGTGTTTCTCTCCTAATCCTGACAACTCCCACAACTCCCCTCTTGACATCTTCCAACCTCCCTCTTCAACCACTTTTTGAGGCTTTCTCAATTTCCCAGGATAATTGCCCCAGTGGATAACCAGCAAGGATTTCCACTCAGGATTGACCGGACTTTTTCCAAGGACTTTTGCAATTTGCGACCAGGATTCTTTTTCTGGCCACTTCCCAAGGATCGTATCTCATTTTCTGCTTGTCCTGGAATCGAGAAAACAAATCATTCAGTCGTGATTGTCAGCTTTTGGAACCTACTCGCCTGATAGAATCTGTACATCCTACAATAAAAACGGGCTCACCATCAACTTTCCCTGGACTTTCAGACCATCTACCACACGGACTTTCTCTTTTCTGGCCCTTTGGATCCGAGGACTTAAATTTTTAAACCGGATATTTTCCTCCATCGGAATACATTATGACAGGCCGCTATGATGGACGCCCGGAGCGTCAGAATGAATATTTCATCCCCGGTGACGGAATCAGCCGCGAGGTTATTCAAGCAGATATTTGTCGCTACCTTGGAAACGATGCCCTCGTCAGACCTGGCAACCACAATGTTCGTCTTTCGCTCTTGACCCGATGACTCCAAAAGGCCATTTTGACTAACCATGAACAGGGACGGCCGGGATTCTTCATCCGTGCCTATCGGAATCTCACATCTGTAAGTGACCTTGGACATGCGACAAGTGGGATATGTCAAGATGGGATTCTAACCACATTTGGATACAGGAGATGATTACTGATTTGAAGGCTGACTCCGCTCGTTGGGAGGCAGACGTCTCCCCGCCGGGCTGACCTAGGCTACCCGCGAGGGAATTACATTCAAGACACAAATGTGTCTCATCCACCTAACACCGCTCCAGCGAACTATGCCCCTGCGCCCGTTCATGAGAGTCGCCAGTCACAGGGCCCCTCGCCTACGCCTTTTACTGCGGCACCCGCGCAGTCGTACATGGACCCCTACTCCCAGGGCGCCTACAGTGGATCCCAGAATGCCCCCTATCCCAACCCTTCATCATACACATCCTCCACTCACTCGCCATATGCATCAGGTACAGCTCCGTACCCTCCACCCCAGGTTTCCTATCCTGGTTCTAGTCAGCCTGTCGTGACGGCTGCGGACATGCACCCCCAATCGTACACATATGCCCCCACGGGCTATGGTTACGACAATGGCCGAAGCAATGCACCCCGGTACCCAGGACCTGGATATGATGCCGAACAGGAGTACTCTACTGTAACTTCCGGGATGTCCTATCCTGCCACTACTGCCCCGGATCCCCGGATAGGAATGGAGCCCAGATACACTCCAGAGTACGAGCGCAGGCCACAAGCAACCAGAGACAACCCCCACCGTCGGCGGTAGACAAGAATGACCGCCCCCAAGGGCTTTTCTCCATCTATGATCTCTTCTTCATCTCCATCCAACTTATGGCCCATTTGATGCTTTCTTCCTGGAATATCTCCAAAATGCTCCTAGGAATAATGTTGATGTCTATGAAAACCTCCTGGACACTCTTTACGCCTTTCTCTCTCTCTCGGCCACAATTCTCAAATTCCTAGTTTGTCTCTAGTCCAGGAACTCCAGACTAAGCCAAATATGTTCAATGTTTTACTTCCCACTTCCCATTGGACATGAATTCCACGTCTTTTTTTTTTCCACCCATGGACTTCCACTTGAACTGAACCCAATTGCTCTCCAGTAGGAGCTTGGACTTCCCGTGGATCTCCTGCTTTTTCTCCCATGCTTCTGTGCAACTGGCCAGCCAGGAGTAGGAGTGATGTGTCTTGATCGAGTTTACGAAAAGGTGGCCCGCACTTCAGCGTTTTGTTTGTTTCTGTCTCTGGTCTCATGGATTCCGGGAATACTCACCCAATAATGCGATCTTTTTCGTTGGTTTAACGGTGTACAGGATTTTGCGTTGTTAGCAATTTTTTCTTTGGTTTCGTTTTTCCCTTGAAAGGGCGGGGGTCATTGTGTTTTACTTTTTTATTTTCCTTTGGTTTGCGAGAGCGTTGTGCTTCGATAAACTAAGGCGGGTGACCTACATGTAGATATGAGCATTTGCGGCGTTGGTCCGTATGTGATTGACGTTGACGTTATGATGTGCAAGGTCGTGGATTGACTCCATGATTTTAATGAATCTCTTTCTCTGCATAATTTCTTACCTTGAATGCGTCAATATATCACACTAAATTTACTCATGCTTTTTTCGAGGGTTGCAGCTTCGCAATATAGCGCAAATCCTGTAATTGATTATGTGTGCAATTGATCAGGTGCTGCAGGTAGTATTAAATATAGCGCGAGCAGCCTGCCTCCTTTGTGGGAAGTCCATTTTAGGCTGTTCGTCGGCAAGAATGCAATTATTTGTATGGTAGCCAAGACACTTGAAACGTAGAAAAGCGAATGATGTCGATTATATGATTGCACAAAACATAGTACATACACTGTAGCGCCGGGCTCGACATTCGGCGTATACGCAACAAATATTGGTATCAAAGCATTTTGATAGCTAGGAGAGTTTGCCCCGGAACAAGTCTTTTCGGTTGCCGACACTGATGCGATGGGACTTGTGCATCAGTCTAGTGGCACAGCCAACTCATCTCCAGCCATCCGCTGAATTTATTCCTCCCAGGCTTGGAAAATACACGAAATTCTCTCGTACTGCCGATAACTTGACATTTTCGTAGTTGCGAACTCGTTTATTCGTCATCGTAGCCCTGGGGAATCACTCGCGGACCCTGCGGAACTGTACAAATTGAAGAGATTGATTAGGTTCAAGTTACTTGAATATGGGTTTGATGCTCGTGCACCGATTTGTAGGAATTTAATGGGGCTCATACTGGGATATGTCAGAGGAATGGGCTCAGGGTCGACGTCACCGAGGGCGCGGCGGATGGGGGGAATAGTGGCCAGCGCAACGGGACCCATGGCGCCGATGCAGATAGCAGCGAGGATAGCTGGCTTCTCATGCGCAGCCCAGCGAATGTAGCGGAGGGGGTGGACCAGAACTGAGGGGTAGACATGGCTGTGGAAAGAGGTCGTTGGCGACCGGTCGGGGTTTTTTGCGACGAGGTTGGGAGGTCAATGCCTGAATAATAGAAGTAAACTGTTCAGACGCACACGAATGAACAGATACACCGATCCACTTGGTGGTTGTTGAGTAGCAGAGAGAAGAGAAGCAAAATTGAAGCCGCAGGGACGAGGTGAAGTTGAAGTTCGGAGATGCGGACCCAGCGCTCTCAGGTCTTGGCACTTGCCCATTAAACACGTCGCCCTTTCATGGCTATCTATACAACTTGTATCTTCAACCACCTTCCTTTATTTACTTCTTTTTGATCCTTCCGCTCCGCTGTGCGGAATTTGTTCAAAATGAGGTGGTGTCTTGCGTTGCTTATTTGTTGCTTCCTGGCTGTGGTAAATGCGCTGAGTAGCTCCGGCAGTCGCCTGTTGGCTATTCTGGAAGACACAGAACAGAAGAACCTATACTCCACGTTGTGGACAGACCTAGAGGGTAGTGTACTCCGCCTCAATCCAAAGGTTTCTTGCTAACCCAGAGTCCAGCACGGGGATACGATGTCTCAATCGAATCTTCTAAGAGTGACCAGCTTGCTCTGTTCAAGCATGGCGAAAGAGCTTACGACCACCTCCTGATCCTCCCTCCCAAGTCCAAAGGTGGGCATACCCGATTCAATTGATCCAATTTCTAGTCAATTGACCTAATTATACAGGCCTCGGCCCTTCCTTGACCCCCCAAACACATCCTCGACTTCATGAACAAGGATGGCAACATCCTCCTCGCACTTTCTGGCAAGAGTGCCACGTCCAGCGCCATCAGCTCTCTTCTGCTCGAACTCGACATTCACCTCTCCACCGATCGTTCGCAGGTTATCGTCGACCACTTCAACTACGACACCCTCTCGGCCGCCGAGAAGCATGACGTCCTTGTCCTCCAGCGTCCTGGACCCCTTCGTCCTGATGTCAAGGCCTTCTTTGATGGCGAAGGTGTTCTTGCCCTCCCTCGAGTTGCACCCCAGACTCTCGGTGGTGATAGCGCCCTCCTCTCTCCGATCCTCAAGGCCCCCGCCACTGCCTACAGCTACAACCCTAAGGAGGGGACGCCCGCGCCGGAGGATATCCTGGCTACTGGTTCGCAGCTGAACGTTGTTTCTGCTATGCAGGCGCGCAACTCTGCCCGCTTCACTGTTCTTGGATCAGTGGAGTCTTTGGAGGACAAGTGGTTCTCTGCCTCCGTCAAGACGCCCAACGGCAAGAAGACTCCTACCGTGAACCGCGAGTTCGCTAAGCAGTTGACTGCTTGGGCCTTTAAGGAGACCGGTGTCTTGAAGGTCGACAAGGTCGAGCATCACCTTGCCACTGAGGGCGCAGAGTTGAACCCCTCGATCTACCGGATCAAGAATGAGACTGTACGTGAAACAACACATTGATTTTTCTTCCATACTAACCATTGTTTGTCTGCAGATCTACAGCATCGAGGTTTCCGAGTACGTCTATGACAAGTGGGTTCCCTTCGAGGTTCCCGCCGGCGACGCGCTCCAGCTTGAGTTCACCATGCTCTCGCCCTTCCACCGCCTGACCCTTCAGCCCACCAGCCGCACCGATACCAGCACCGTGTTCAGCACCCAGTTCTTGACCCCCGATCAGCACGGTATCTTCTCCTTCCGCGTCAACTACAAGCGTCCCTTCTTCACCTCCATCGAAGAGAAGCACGAGGTCACCAACCGCCACTTCGCGCACGACGAGTACCCGCGCAGCTGGGCTATTACTGGCGGATGGGTATGGATTGCCGGTCTTTGGTCGGTGATTGGAGGTTTTTTGGCTTTCGTCATTGTCTGGCTCTACTCTGCGCCTGTGGCTGATAAGCTTAAGAAGACTCAGTAGATCTATATTTATCTCTGTATGCATTGTACTGTCTGTCTATGATTTTCAATTTTCTTGCATGATCTTGATCCCCCAATGAACACATTAGGTCCTGAAGATGACCAATTTTCAACGATATGATTTCCTGTGCCCCTTTCTCTGCATAGGTTCACTAGTTACACTATTTGATCAAGGCGTTATCAATTTCGCAGCACATATTCCGATGGTGGGAGTATAGGACGTATGTGCTAGCTGCAGAGAACTATAAACAATGATAAGTTACTCCGTACAGGGAGCATCTCTGATATTAATTTTCGGGCCTATACAGTTGCGGAAGTAAACTGAAATCGTGGAAAGTAGTATCATGTACATTGCCATCGTGTCAACTCTCAACGGACCAACACAGAAAAGAATATATTGGTTTGATCTGTACTTGGGTTAGTTAGATCCACAAGGAAAAAAGAACCGTACGACAATGCACACCTCGCATGTGGTCCTCTCAGGTGAAGACACTCATAAGCCGCCGCACGATATGTCTTACCCCTACATCATCTGCAAGCAGGACCGGGCCCTGCCACCAGCTATATAGAGCCTCTTGGCCTTGAAGATGGGCGGGCCTGGCAGTACCCACCACCTGCCGAGCTCACATTCGCTGTTCCTGGGTATGTCCGATCACCTGGGGGTGTTTGGGAGAGATAGTGAAGGTGTAATGTGCATTATCAGAATTGGGTATGAAGAATCTCAGTCGAACTTGAGAGAAGTGAGTATGAGAAATATATGTTTTAAGCGTAACCGAACTCCGGGCCATGCCAGCATGTAATCAGCGAATCCAAATACCCTTTTTACAGGCCCCTTGTCTTCTCTGGATCCATCTGTACTTCGTTTCCGCTGATTTCCTTGACCGTCTGGTATGCAGGTTGTCCAGCATATAGTTGTCCCCCAGACGAGTTGTTTGAATTCCCGCTCTCCGCATCCCCGGATACCGAGATGGGCTTATTGCCACGGAAGCGCTTGCGCATATCGATCATACCACGCCTGTGCCGAGGTAAATTGCAATGATTAGCTAGGATTGTCCCTTTTGTTCAATATAGCCGGCCCAGAATCGAGGCTCGACTCCCGACTCACTTGCACTCGCCGAATCCTTTCCGCAGCTGCTGGCATTTCGTGGGTAACTCCTCGGCGAGAGGAGAGCTGAGACATTCACGGGGCGTATGACGTTGGACCATGATGCAGTCCGACTCCTGAAGGCATTGGGCCAGAGCCTTCCCTGGATGATCAATTTGTGGTCAGTTTTTGTTATGGTCAACGGAGGGTTGGGGTATAAGATCCAGGTGGGCCAGAAACGTGACCTCCCCTTCAACGGTTGTGCGACTCGGGGGTGTGACGTACGGATATCATTGCATGAACTGGGCATGTTGACACGACCTTGTGGACGAATGCGCAACCACAAACGGTTAAAGAGCAAAAGAACGAGGCCCCCGGTGGAACGCGGCAAATTTGGGTTGTCAGATATCTCGACGCTGATTGGTGGACGTGGAGACTCCCCGGATGAGATAAGCATCGCTATCACATGTCGTTGATGACGTCGAGGCACTTTCATCACTTGTTTCGCGCTTTTAAATGTTTGTAACATCTCTGTCTCTTGCATAACATCTCTAAGTGTACATGCACATATGCATGAAAATTGTCGTTAATCATGGCACGAGTCCCGCTCATTGGAAGACTGTTCTGGTGAGGAACTCCAAGCTTCAACAAAGGATGCAGTAACTGATCTTCACATCATTAGGTATGAGTACCTAGCTCTCTTCGGGTCTTTGATTCTTGTCCTTCTTGAGACAATCATCCACTTAATTACTTGGTGTCTTCGTCAGTGGAAAATCATCGAACAATGGATGACATCAACACTAACCCCTAGCCAGCAAGCCCTATCATTAAATTTTGCTACGGTCAATCCAAAGCCCTTTTCAACCTTTTGATTCCTAACGAACGCCGCTCCAAGCGTACAAAAGAGGAAAAATTCGCCAGCTCTATTGCAGACGCATCTGATTTCACTGAGATATGTGCCCTCTTCGGGTACCAAGCCGAGGAGCACATTGTACAAACGAACGATGGTTACCTCCTTGGACTTCATCGGCTGGCATATCGAAAGGGAGAAGAAAACATGCGCGTCAACTATGGTCCCAGTGGGACTCGGAAGAAGGTTGTCTACCTCCACCACGGCCTGCTCATGTCAAGTGAGGTGTGGGTAGCCTTGACAAACGAGCAGCGGTGCCTGCCTTTCCAGCTGGTAGAAAGAGGATACGATGTATGGCTGGGAAACAACCGTGGAAATAAGTACTCCAAGAAGTCGATCCGATTCTCGCCTGGTTCCAACGAGTTCTGGGATTTCTCTATTGATCAGTTCGCCTTCTCTGATATCCCCAACAGCATTGAGTACATCCTCGAGGTAACAAATCAGCCGTCGTTGTCTTACATCGGATTCTCCCAAGGAACAGCACAGGCATTCGCTACACTTGCTATTCATCCATTGCTTAACCAGAAGATTGATGTGTTTGTGGCACTTGCACCTGCCATGGCACCTTCAGGTCTCCGCAATCGCATTGTTGATTCACTAATGAAAGCCTCTCCGGACTTTTTGTTCCTGTTGTTCGGTCGACGTAGCATCCTGTCCTCGACAACCATGTGGCAAACGATACTCTACCCGCCAATCTTTGTGCGCATCATCGACACAGCTCTCAGAGCCCTCTTCAACTGGAAGTGTCGCAACATCAGTCAAACACAAAAGCTTGCAGCTTATTTGCATCTTTATTCCTTCACCAGCACCAAGTCTGTCGTACATTGGTTCCAAATTATTCGGAATAAGAACTTCCAGTTCTACGATGATGAAATCTATGCCCCCCTCAGCATGGCTGCCAGCGAGCGTTTTTACAAACCGGTTCAATACCCTACTCGCAACATCAAGACTCCCATTGTTCTCCTGTACGGTGATAGCGACAGTCTAGTTGATATCGGAGTGATGCTGAAGGGGCTGCCACACGACACAGTCGCCCAGGCGATTCCGACCTACGAGCATCTAGACTTTTTGTGGGCCTCCGACGTTGACCGCCAAGTCTTCGGTTATGTGTTCAATGCACTCGAGACCTATAGCCGGGGTGGCCCGTCGGCTGGCAGCAGTACGGGGTCTGAAAAACATGGGCTTTCAGCCGATGGCCGTGTTTCCAATACAAAGGCCGCCCGAAAAACCTCCGTCTTCCCCAGCGATGTAGCCTTCGGGGCCACTCCCTGAACGGACTAACATTTACATGTACAACATACATACAAATTTTCTTGTGGTTGAGCGGGGTCATGGCTTGCTCGGTCAATCGCCACAGCCGTCGTCGGGTGTATTGAGTGGATTATGGGATGCCTTTGTACGGTACCGATTCATGAAAATATGGTGTGTTGCGTGGACGGTGGACGGGTTGCCACCTGTCCGGTGCTTGGCATGAGAAATTCCAGCAGAGTTTTCTAGGAATACGATGCCTAAATACACCGAAGTGGCGTCAAGAGGTGGGAGGTTCCGACCTTCCCGTGTGCCTAACCATGTACCACGTAGAGCATCAGAATTAAACCGAGTGAGGTGACCCAACCTCGTATCCGCAGCCTCGATACACTGGGCACAATCGAGGTAGGCACTAGGGCTGAGTGATAATCTAACCACCTTCCCAACACGTTTCGGCCTAAAAGATAAGCTTTGATTAAGTCGATCATTGGAGAACTCGAGGGGGATTTCTTATATTAATTGTCCATCGTGAGGCATAAGAGTTGATATTCAGGGGCGTACGGATGTCAGACAGGTGGCGTACTTCCACAAGCCCAATAAGGGACTGTCAATAAATAAATAAATCAGAATCAAGAACAAAGGCGCAGTTGAAAACTTTTTGCCCGAAATCTCTGTGGGCTATGATTCGATCTAGACCTGGCGCCTATCTCCACAATGCAGGCTAACGTTGGCCGAACAAGTCATATTGAACAGCGAATCGAAAGAGAAAAAAATATTAGAATTCAGGAACCACGCCACCCATGGAACTCCCATGGAATCATTATTGGTGAATGCATTCGGGTTGGTCCGACCAGATCTCTGTTCCTGAGTCCAGCAATGGTCACCAATAGGATCATTAGGAATGATATTGTCTAGTGCCGTCTAGTCAGGCACCGGCCACATGGATACACATGGTGAACCCAAATTCATGGCATGGGCTTTACGGCCTATCAAACGCCTGCCACGCCAAAATCTGACACGCCCAATGCCCTCTCCATTGACTCCACCCCGTTGAATAAAATGGCGCGCTATGCCCTCCATCTCCTCTTTTTTTCCTCTCTCCATCACTATCCTTTGAATCACACTCATTTAGATTCTTTCCTTGAGGCTGAGCCTTCTTACAACACTTTCTTTAACAGTCTGTAGATCAGACTAAAGTCCCTCTTTCAAACACCACCTCAACACTCCCTCTTTCAATCTCCAATTCTTCAAGCCAATATGCGCTTCAACGTTATCGGCCTCTCGGCCCTTCTGGCAATCACTGCCTCTGCCCTTCCCGTCGCCGTTCGCGACGTGGAGACGGTCTATGAAACCGTCTATGAAACCGTCTACCAGACTGTCGGTTCGGTCAATGCGCCGACCAACCTCCCCGTCCAGGAGAACGTCATTCTTCCAACCACCGCTGTCCCTACCACGACCAGCATCCCAACTCTGAATGTCCCCACTGTCGTGCCCACCGTCGTGCCCACTGTCGCACCGTCGAGCACCACCAACGCTCCCTCCAGCGCCAGCAGCGCTCCCGCCACCGGCAGCGGTGTCTCCATCGTCAACAACCTCCCCCAAACCGTCTACCTGTGGGTTGTGACCGAGAACCCCGGTGAAATGCAGACCCTCGCATCCGGCGAGACCTTCCACGACACCTGGCTCACCAACTCCAACGGCGGCGGTATCTCCATCAAGATGTCGACCACCGAGGTCTGCGACGACGTCCTGCAGTTCGAGTACACCCAGTCCGGTGAGGTCCTCTTCTGGGATATGTCTTCCATCAACCTGTCCAAGACCTCTGAGTTCGTCGCCGCCGGATTCGCTGTCACCATCAGCGACGAGTCCTGCCCCACATCTACCTGCGCTCCTGGTGATGCCTACTGTGTCGAGTCTTACCAGCTGCCTGATGATGTCAATACCCTGGCTTGCGGTATCGATGCCGCCTACACCCTGACTCTGGGTTAGAGTTGCTTGGGTTTGAATTCTAGGTGTTTATTTGGATATACCTTTGGGTTACAGGGGGAGTTTCTTATGAACAAATTGCAAAGTACAAAATTACAAAGCACAAATTAGGTCTTCTTTTTTTGGATATAGTTTATAGATGTGAAACGAAAATTGAAAAGTCTTTAGATTAAAAACTTTTAAATATCTCGACGCCAGTTTCATTGAGCATTTGCAGGCTATGTGTAATGTTAGTGCATGGGGTCCATGGTCCAATTTCATACTTCCACATGTAACGTACGAGGAATAAGTGATGCTACAACGTTGTACAGCGTATGAGGGCCGTCCATGCTGACGGACACGCATGTGCTTCGATGATCCCATCTGGTGCAAAATAGCCCCATGGTCACTTTTTACAATACAGCAGATGAATAGAAAGTGGTATCCAGCAGAAAATAATGAAAATAGAATCCTAATATTGTCAGAAATCCAGACCCCTCTAGGGCTGAATTAGGGCTAATTGGCAACCTAATCTCCATTTTCCAATTTCCAGTCTTCGACCACTCACACAAGACATCCTTGGCATGCTCGGGGGTCCTTTGTACATAAAATATAACCTAGTACACAGGCAGCTTGAAAGCAGGGAAAGAGTAAGTCCAGCTATCAATCGAGGTCTTATCATCAACACACTCAAACGAGCTGTTACTCTTCCAAAGCGGACGAGTAGGCCACTGGCAAAGCATCTGCGTTTCACCCTCATAATTTCCAGACGAGACAGTCGCATTCAACCGGGAAGGCTGAACCCCGTTCTCAACCCACTCAATCATAGTCTGCATATTATTCTCCGGGAACGGGCCGGGCTGGAGGGTATTAGTGCCGCAGTGCGCAGCACCGGGGATAAGGTAGAACTGGTACCAATCGGCGAGTTCCTTGAGACTATCGCGCGCAGACAAATGCGGATACATGACCGAGCGGACGGATTGCCAGTAATGCACGGAAGATGCAGCAGGGATACTGGGGTCCGATTCACCGTGGTAGTGTAGCAGTTTTCCGCCGGAGGATTGGAAAGGTGTCAGATCCGGCAGGGTAGTCTGTAGACTATCCATGTAGCGAATCATTCCGATGTTCATCCACTCGACGAGGGTGTCGTAGGTAACGTTTTCGAGATTGGAGAGGTTGGAGAGATTGAGGAGCTGAATGAATTTGGTCACATATTCGCCGCCAGTCGAAGGGATGCTGATTTCCCATTTGCTGGTCGCGTTGTTCCACTGCGTATCTCCGTCGCTGAGCTCAGAGCCGATCTGCCAGGATAGATAGGCGCGCTCGCCCTTTGAGTTGTGGAGACCGTCGTAGATTGTTTGAGCGACTCTCACGCCTTGGGCGGTGACTTTGCCGCTCTGTTCGGGTTGGTAGGAGGTGCTTGTGCCGTCAGCGCGTTTGCTGAAGCCGAAACCTAGGGAAGTGCTGGTTTCTGCTGCGCAGTAGTATTCCTCGCCGATGATGGAGCTCAGGTTGAAGTTGAGCTTGCAGAGGTCGGTGCGGGAGACGACGCCGTCGGCTCGGCCGTCGAGGGGATCGCAGGCAGCGATTGTGGCATTGACTATCTTTGCCAATTCGCAAGGAGGCGGGTAGTAATCGAGGGTTTGCTCGACTGTAGCTGGGAAGACGTGGTGGACTTGCTGTTGACCGAAACGGAAGGCCGGAGCTCCGGTGATCGCACCGTCGTACTCCTCTCCGTAACGCTGGATCTGGCTCATACCCTCACGGCCGCCGTCAGAACAGCCTTCATAGTAGGTGTAGACCTTGGCAGAAGCAGACATGCCATAGAATCCCTTGGTGAGAGCCTTTCCGATCTTGGTCATTTCGCCTAGAGCTTGGTATCCGAACATGTAGGTTGCATCCCAGTTGATGGTTCCGTTGCCGTATAGGACCACGTCGTCGTAGCTGTAATTGAAGGCATCATAACCTGCGCTGGTGGCACCACTGACAGCACCGTACTCGAGACCGCCGGTTGCATCGCTAGATAGAGAGAAGCCACCACCGCCGGCGACATAGAAACGCTTCTTGAAGTCGGAGGGCTTCGGGAAGGCATACTTGACGACGATGGAGTCTCCCTTTCCAGTGTGCTCGTATGTTACGGTCACATTGCAGTAGGAGTATGTCTCGGTGCTCCCCATGCCAGCGCTAGCATTGTAGACGGCACTGGCAGTCACAGCGGATGGGATCATGCTAATACCTAGCAGAGTGCCATTGGAAGGCAGGGCAGACTGCACATTAGAGACGGTACAGACATCAGCAAGCGAGGCAGCGCTTGCCGATGCTGCCAGGGCTGCAACAGATGCGCCCCAGGCGACACGCATGTTGAAGTATATCAAATGAATAGATGTAAATGAAATGAATGAGTGTCAATATGAAATTTCACCGAGTGTAAAGAGCTGGGGGATCAATAGGAACACCAGAGGTAAGGCTGTACTTATATCATCTTTGGGGATCTACATAATATGATAATGATCTGTTTCTAGTTTCTAGCAACTGGAGCGCAGATCATGCGTGAACCCGCCGCGTCGCCTGCAATTAAACCATGAAACCATATCTTGAATCACTGATCAGACTATGTCGGCGTGGATACTTGGTCGTCGTCATCTAACACCCATCGCAAGGCACAGCTCAGAATAGGTTAGCAATAAGACCTAAAGGGAAACGGATCCTCATAGCCCAGGCCTCATAGCCCAAGGTATAGTTCAATTCAAGCTTCGGAATTAAGGGGTACGGAGTAATTCATTTCCTCAGAGAGACGTGTCCACCAGTAATGGGGCAGGACGTTCCTAGTTTATTTTAAGTTTGATATGACCGGGTAAGGTTTATTCCCTTATGCTTAAGATCTAACCCTAAAGCTCATCCATGGTCCAGCGACCGCGTCATTCTCATGTGTATACGCGTGGCCATCTATACCTACTAGGTCTAGGGTCTAAATTAGGTTATAAACTAAACAGTTATACTAAGAATTCTAAATATATGACTTGGAAATCCGAGAAACTAAGTAGTTCAATCCGTGGATTTATTTGTACTTCTTTACTAGCAAGGTCCACGGGAGCTCGTCAGGGCATCAACTGAGAGCTTGGAAACAATACTTCACAACGACAACGAGTCTTTGCGAAATCACGCGTAATCCCTGCACAACGGGTTGAGATCCCTCGTTAGCCGCAGTCTTCCATCCCGATCGAACATCATTGTGAACATTTTTCATCACCGCTCATCAGAAATAGGTAGAAATAACTTAGAAAGTTTTAGTCACAACAGGCCGTTTCTTGTTCTTCCGACATTCTGACAGATAGTTGTTTTGACTTATCTTTATTCCTCAATAGAGGGAGGTTGGCCGGTTGCTTGAATCGTTCAATCAATGGACGAAAAACTAGTCAAATGCGAGAAGAAAAGTAAGTTTGAATCGCTTGCACTAACACAGGAAAAACAAAAACAAATATGTTGCTACTTTTCTAGTATGTCTTAAGCTAGCGGCAATGTGGTCTGTACAAGGTGATTGATGAGTAGGTAAATATATGCTTCGCTGATCAAACTGTCCAGTAGCCAGATGGCCCGGACAGGTGGTCTACCCATAACGAGTCACGGCGCTCTTCGCGCTCTTCTGAAGAATGAACCACCCAACAACTGGGCAAATGGCATTTCCTCGTAGCCTGGGGCCAACGACTGATAAGATCGAGATTTCCAGAGCCAGGTGCTTGCGGCAACATGTGAAGAAGCCATGTGAGATCGTAGAAATCGGGGTTTTTTCTTGCGGCATTGAGTACTTCATTGGTGATTTTGATATGCAGATTGTGGTTGAGAATGGCAAGTATTGTTTTGAAGTGTCCTTTCTCCATGATGATGCCCATAACATCTTGAGGGATCGGGAAGTTGCGCTCCACCAAGAACCAGACAAGTCGGGCCAAGAAGTCATGTTCGTTGTATAATTTGTCGTCTCGAATGTTAAATGAAGATCTTGCAAGTTCGAATACCCCTTGATCGTCAAGTGAGTTTCGGTCTTTTATCGAGTTGTCGGAACTTGTAATACCCTCAAGCATGCCTTTGGAAATCTCCACACTGGTATATTCCAGTAGAATGTCCGACACTTCCTCGCTGAATATACAGCGAGTTTGCCAAAGACGCTCCCAAACTAGCTGGAAGTTCAAAGGACGCTTTTCATCTAACAGAATACGAATGATGCTGCCAGAATACGAAGGCGAGTTAGCTGCAACCAAAAGGATCTCTTCAGTGATAGGAACTTTGGAATCCAAGCGAGCGAGAAGCAGCATCAAGTCTTGCGCCATGACTGGAAAGTAGGAGGCATCTGGATAGGAGAAGATGCTTTTGACCAAGTCCTCAGAAACCGAAAAATCCAGGTTTCGGAGCTTGAGAAGTGCGTGCTTGCTACTAAATCTTTTGGCATTTTCAAATGCCTTGTGGGTAACTTGGACCTCTGGGACGTGGGTCAAGACCACTTCCAAAGCCCCCCTATTTCCCGCGAGTACTTCGACAAGCTGCTCATCAACAGAAACGAGACCTCGGTGAAGAAGAATTTCAATAACTTCCCCACCATCAAAGTGATCAGTTGCTATCTTCTGAATGATTTCCGGGACGGGTGGCTCATCTCGAGTCCGGTCGAGAAGAACTTGAAAGATGAGAGGATTGGCAAATGCGTGAGCGAAAACACTTTTTGGTATACCGGAACTGGATGCACGGTCTAGAAGTATAGACATTGTACTTGGGCTCATAAGCCAATTTTGAGCTGCGACACATAATACATCCTCAGTCACAACATACTCAGGCCCAAGACAGCCAAGTATAAACTCAATGAGAGATCCCAGCTCTGGGGTTGTGACCTGCTCTGAAAAGTTTTCTAATGCTCCACACAACACTTTCTCTGTGATCGACGTATTCGGGCCACCAATCGCAACCAGCAGCTGTAATGATTTTAAATTCTTTCGCCGAGCGATTTTCAACAGGAGTTCTTCTGAAACGAAACCGGCCTGCTGTCGACGAAGAATTGTTATCAGGCTCCGATTTGCCTCCTGGGGCCAAATAATCATGGTTTGCGACAGGGTGTTTTCGTCTATCAAGCAATCTGGGCCGCAGCTATCCAGCAGGGTCTGGAAGATTGAAAATCCTTGATCCCAGTTTTCAAGAGCTTTAAGGAATAATCCATACCCTATTGTTATCTCATGGTCTTTGTCTTTGAGGAAAACCCCAAGAATCCTGGCATCCCGCCAATTACTGGCGGCCGCAACCAAAAGTTGATCTGTAATCACGATCTTTTGCCCATAAATCTCAAGAAAGACTTCCATGAGATCGAGGGTTAGACTTTTGACCAGCGTTTCAAGGTGACGGTTTTCCCAAAAGCCTGGTCGTAAGATGATTCGGAACCATAGCCTCGCCACTTCTAGGTTAGTCGTAACTCTTGCTAGCAAGAAAAGCCCGCCTTCCAATGGCCCAACCGCTCTATCAAGCCATTCAAGCACCATTCTTAGGATTTTCTCAGCATGAGGGCTTGTTGCTGCGCCCCAGAAAATCGAATCCAGGTGGAACTTTAGCCTTGGCCCATCTTTGAAAAGGAGCAGCCTGAGTAGGGAAGATCCGCACTTTTTATTTTTCGCCGCGTATTCTCCGACGAGATCCTTGATTTGGACAGTTCCATCGGGATTTAGGTACTCTAGCTCTCCCAATTTCTGAAGCTTGGCAAGAACCATTTTCAATGATGTTTCTCCTTCCTTGGAGTCATCAATCACCTCCATAATTTCTTCTATATGACATGCCTTCGATGAAGCCTCTAACAGAACAGCCAAGAGTGAAAGATGGCCCTCTCTGGCAGCACAAACGAAGGAACAACTATCCCAGTCATTTATGACTCCGGCTGTATTCCTGTGAGGCTTTTCTCCCATCTCCAATAGACTTTTGGCAGTGTGTATGAGACCAATGCTTGAGGCCATCATAAGAGGGGAAGGGAGACTCTCGAAAGTCATGTACCATGTGGGAACTGTATAGAAGGGATATTCTCTGCATCGCATCCAATTAGAGTAGCATTGTCGATGCAGAAATATATGATCAATCGTATCTTGAAGATCTTCCAGTGTACATCGAGAAGACAATTTCAGATGCCCATCCCAGAACCGAGCCGCATAGTTCAGCAGTGACTTATCTTCAGAGTTGAACTCATTCAAGCGGTAATCCCTGTATTCATAGATTTCAAGAAGCGCTCTTTCCAATATAACTCGATGCGCGAGTTCCGCTGACAGATGAAAGAAGCTGACTTTGGTTCGGGCATGCTCAGAAATCAAGAACTCCTTGACAGAGAAGTGAGCTAGGCGAATGGTATTGTCTGCATTGAGAGTGACGAGCGATGTTGTACATATCTCAACGACACTGTCAGTGAAGGAAAGCCCAGCGACAGTTCGAACAGCATCCAGTGTCAGCGGCGCGAGGGAGAAGCTGAGCCAAGTAAGAATTTTGAGCGCTTCTTCTTGGTACATTTTATCAATCGCGAGCAGAATACGCTGATATGACTCTTCAAGCGAGTGAGGGACTGAGGCTAAGGCATCTTCGATATCAACCTTTTTGTGACAATTTTCAAGTCGTTTGATTTGGAGGTCGGCCCATCGGAATCGCCTATAATGAATCTCAGTACAAGAGCATTGCTGTGTTCACCCTTAAAACTTACCTATCGGGAAATTCCAGAAGTCTTTCTTCGATTGCTTCAAGTATGGTTGGATTGACATCTTTCCATCTACTCAAATTGCCATGTCTCAGTTCAAATTTGATATATGTCTGAGCATCTTCGCCCAGATTAGCCTCCAGGTCGAAACCTGTACAACTCTGCAGCTTTTTTTGGATATGAGGATCAGGCCGGCTTGTTGCGAGAAGATGCAGCTTTTTTCCATGTTCCTCGATCAGGTCTTCTATGAATTGAAGCAAAGAATCTCTTTCTTTTCTTAAAGGCTCCTGAGGACATTCATCCAAAGCGTCGAAGACAATGAAGAGGTCACCGGATAAGGCTGATATTATGCCGTTCAAGACCTCAAGTAGCTGTGCATAATCTGGCTCTCTGTTGATTCTATGTTGATTCCACAATTCTTGTAAGGAGGCTGGCAACGGATTGGGCGCAATCTGACGGAGAAGACACCTCACCATATTCTCAACGTATCGAGTCTTCTCGTCACTAAAATCAAAATACCAGTATGCAAGCACATTACAGAAGGTATCTCTGCAATGCTGCTCCATATCACGAATGATTGTGGAGCTTAAAAATGGTCAGCCAGCCAATTTCCCTGTGAATATAGCATGGTAGGATATCAAGTACCAAAGATATGATTTCCCACAACCCACTTCGCTCGATGAATTAGTATTCCTCGGTATATCTTCGGAAGTCATCTAGCTCACCAACACCATGTAGCCATAGAATGCTCCCTGCTTTCGCCTTCCAATCGGTGTACACTTGCGACTGAAGTAACCATTCTCCAGTGCCGCGAGATCGCTTCTTTTGTTTCTCATTTTGAGTTTTGGAATATTGGACCGCTGACAGCCACTCAAGAATGTCTAGCTCTTCTTTGTCTGTTTGACCTAGTCAGTATCTATGAGTCAGATGTAGTCATTTGAGTGTTCACATACTGCGAGCTCGCGAGGAGACTTCTTTCAAGTCCGCGATCACTTCATCTTTAAGAATGCTCATCATACTCTCCAACTTCTTTTTTTGCTCTGCCTTATCTCAGCTCACGGCAAGAGAAGGTTCACTGGGGCTTGAAGCTTACCCTCATCTCGAACCAACAACTTCTAGTCACCAACAACTCTGCTCATACTCTCAACAGTTCCCTTGAGATCCTCCAACGGATCGTCAACCAAAGCAGTGATACTGTGACCGAGGCGACCTGCACTCTGGTTAGTTTCATTTTTCAACGGGATTCGAATACAATATCACAGTACGTCCGCGGCTTTCGGTCCTTGTCTTCTCCACTTCAGCGGCATACTTGAGAATTGCAACGTAAACCTCAACAAGAGCATTCTCCAGGCCTTTATTGGCCTGCGTATATTCAGAAAGGTAATTGTGCTCAACTAAAGTATGGTAGGCGATAACAACGGCGAGGAACTCCGATGATGCCACGACCGAGTCACGTCGTTCAATGTCTTTTTGAAGAAGCTATTCATAATTAGCGCTGTTCGGCCAGAACCTTCCAGGATTGACACTCAAAGTCTCTAGAGTCTTACCGTCAATCCAAATGATACTATCGACCATGCAATCGATGCTAGGTCTGTCAGTCCACTTTTCGTCAATAGTGCATAAATCACATTTGCCTTACCATAACCAGTGGGATCAAAGGTCAAGACTTTTCCGATCAAGTCTTGGGCTTGCAAAGCGAAGCCGAGCATATTCTTGAATTTCTCACGTGCATCAGAATTTTTTTGCTTCTTCTCATGACCCTGGATTGCTTCGGTCTCGAGTTGCTTGTAATTTCCCTTTGCTTCTTCTTGGATCCTCCCGATGACTTCCATCGTTGGTGGAGATTCTTCAGGTTTCAGCCACTTGGTGTAATCCTCTTCCAGCCTTTCCTTTGCCACTTCCCAAAGGTCTCTTCGGTCGAGTTGACTTCCTTTCCTGGATTGGGCCTCTTCATGATTCTGGCTATTGCTTTGGGACGTGGAGTGGACGCACTCTAGGGATTCGACTGTCAATTTTGGACCAAGTAAGAGCTCTTGGTCGGGTGCTATCTCGCCCTGTCGCTCGCCATCATCATGCCCATGGGACGCATCTTGAGCATTCAGAGTATTGTCTCTTTTTTCAAGGGCTACAAGTTTCGCTGGGGATGCGATCCTGTTCACATGTCTCGCGTTCTTATCGTGGCTGGGCCGGTGAAACTGGGGAGGAATGTTCATATCAGAATCGGCGTCATCTTTCTCGCAGAAACAGCCGAAATAGCGAGCCATGTTGCTCGCGATAGAAAGAGATGACTCGGTCAGCTATGATGGTGGCCTCGATGAATATTGCAAGGCGAAAGAGAATGATACTGGGACGAGATTGAGCATTTCGAAACGCTTTCCCCCAAGGCATTACTCGTCACGCTAAATCAGGCATAGTCATGCGTGATGAGCTGGCAACCAGCCGCAGGCATAGCGCTAAAAATATCTCCTTTTTCAGTCGTCTACACCGTAGAGGACTTCGCAGGTCCACGAAAATTGCAGTACAATCATCCGAAGAATTTCTACGCATGAAAAATGTGTTTTAAAAAGAATTCAATCACATTACTATGGTACAGGCGACTTCCAGCTTTGTCCCGCGCGTGTATGGCCGGGGTGACACGTGATGAGACCGGACAGCTTCGATGATTATGTAAGACGAAAGGGCGTGCCCAGATTTCCTCCGGGGGTAAAAAGCGGCAAGAGATGAGCACTAAAGTGGAGGGGGAAAGCCATGAAGTGGGAACCCGGTACTTCGTACAGCATAGGTAGATCTAGGAAGTATCAGCCTTGTGGCCTGCGGTTAAACTTTAGCTAAGCCTAATGTACATACGGAGTAGAACGATGCGGAGTAGTTAAAAGTGACTTGCTTGAGTAGCGCAGAGGCTAATTACGAATTCTTGTATGGAGTCGATATAGCTACATATTCAACGCCAAAGGCTAGACCGCAAGATCATTCGCTTCTCTCATTATCCACTAGCCACTAAGCTTTGGCACTTCTTTGGAAACATCGACATCCGGCCCATTCAAAAAAGACGCCCTCGGACAATGCACTGGATTGAACCATCTCCCCTTGTCGGTCCATCGGGGTATTTATGTGATGATAGTCGGCATTTGATCAATATGTATTCCATCGGAACCATATCCATGACCCACATTCATAACGATGCCGCTATCTGATCTGGTATTCTTGAGCCAAGGTATCTACTGTCAACGCGGTCGAATTCAATAAACTTGTAGCCATTAGGGTGACTTTTAGATTAACTTCTTTATCGGGTCATCAGAGCGGTCGAAGATGGCCCTTCAACATTTGAGGTGAGAAAATATCAAAAAAAAAAAACTCGCTTTTTCGCGCCTATAGACAGAAATATCGTACGTCATTTTGATCGATCTTGACCACCATCTTGCCATGTGCCTCGTTACCTTCCATCAAACGGTGAGCCTGTTGAATATCCTCAAACCGGAAGACCTTCCAAGGATCCGCATTGAATTGTTTTCGCGCCACCATAGCGACAATCTCCTGAAGCGGAACATCCGACAAAGGAAACTCAGGCGTTCCAAAAACAAAGCTCCCAAAGAAGCTAAAGTGGACACCACTTGCCATCTGCACAAGAGGATTGAAGTTTGGAATGGGTGCAAGTCCACCCAAGAACCCGGCCAGACAGACCCGTCCTCCTCTATGCACCATCTTGAGCGAATCAATGACGGTACTGTTACCAATAAGTTCCAGAATAGCATCAAATTTATCAGAAATTCGTTCAGAAAGACATGGTTCTTCTATCAATACTTGTTCAACCCCAAGAGCCTTGAGTTGAGGTATACGTTTCTCCGTTCGAGTTGTTGCGGTAACATGAACCCCAGCCTGGACGGCCAGGTTGATCGCTGCTCTCCCTAAAGCAGAAGTACCACCACGAACGAGAAGCCGTTGTCTAGCTGATATCTCTAGGTTTCGAAAGAGACAGGTCCACGACGTGGCGTATGATTCTGGGATGGCTGCCAGCTGGTCCCAACTTAGGTCTTCTGCAGCTGGCCCGAGCGCAACGACATTTGAGACTTTGACTCGGGTGTACTCAGCGTAACTACCGTCAATAGTACGCCCAAGCCCGCCCATAAGGCTTGCGACAGGAGTTCCTTCTTTGAGTTCTCCTCCTGGACAGCTGAATACTGTGCCCACACATTCGATACCGCTGATTGGCATCCATTCGGCCCACTCTCCCTTTCGCATATGCATTTCTGCATGGTTGATGCCAAAGGCTTTGATTTTTATGATGACTTCTCCTTGATTTGGCTCTGGGGTATCTGGGGCGGCCACATCTTTGATTACTAGGGACTCGGGGCCGCCGAACTGTTCTATGACGATTGCTCTCATGTTGGACTGTAATATGCGCTCGATGAAGCTCAAGAGTCGGAGTTGTGCGGCATATCAGAGCTGTTTGTAGATATCAACACATTCCACGGTATCAGTGTGACATCATAAGGTTTTGCTCTGTTTGTTCGGTTTGATATCGACAGTCATGGTCCATCAAACCTCACCTTCTAACAGTCACTATGAGTTTGACTGATGCACCCTCCTCACATCAAAACTCCCCTTTTCCAATTTCCAAGGCAGCACATATCCTCGCTGGTTACTTACAACCATAATCCTCCCTTCTCTTAAATCGGTTGTATAATGTGTATGTCCAAATATCCAATCCGTCCCAAACGCACAATTTCACAAGTTCTTCGCGTACTGTGGACTTGAAGTACGCTGCACGGATGGTGCATGATGCATGACAACCAGGATAGACCGCTTTTCCTGCTCCCGAAGAGTTTGGATCTCACCCCTCAACCAGGTCAAGTCGGACTCGTGCGCTTGGTTGTGTTGCTCGATGGACCATTCTTTGATCATTTGGAAATCGGAGATTTTAGAACGGACTATATCCACTGAGTCCTGGGGGATCTGGGACCAGAGTGTGTAGCCTAAGATTAATACGTGGGAATCGGGGATGTCATATCGTCGTTGGCAGAGTAATACAAGACGGTCATTCATACAAGGTATTTTTTCAAGCTGTTTTGCTTTTTCGAGACTGAAGCGAAGGTTGTCTCGTCGAACTCGTGGTTTCCAAAGCATTACAAAACGATCTCAGACTTGGATGCTTGGTTTTGTAAAAAGTCACGATAATGGTTTTAATCCTCCAGGCGACCGATGTCCCCTGCCAGAACGAGGTATCTGGAGCAAACGGGAATTTCGAAGGAAGATTGTTGATTGATCCCCAGATGCAGGTCAGACAAGATCCGGAATGAGCTAGAAGGGGATCTCTCGAAAACGGACCGGATCGTCTGTAGTGCCATTTTGGGACATGAGAACACGAAACTCAAGCAAGTCAAGTAGGTATACGAGCACTCGTATCGAGATCAGGAACAAAGCTTAGACCGATCATGTGATATCCCTACCTATTGACTTATTCCTATTCTCTCAATCCCATCTACGCCATATAAGCACCACCAGAGACCTGCCAAGTCTGCCCAGTCAACCACTGCGACTCAGGACTAGCAATCAAAGACGCAACCCCAGCAACATCCTCAACTTCCCCAGGTCGACCCAGCGGTGACCACTTACTCAAAGCCTCATCGATCTGCTGAGGACTCATCTTCTCACCACCGGGGATATACTTCGCCGACATCTCAGCATACATATCAGTCTTAACACCGCCAGCCGCAATGCAATTAACAGTGATATTCCGCGGACCGAAATCCATCGCAAGACACTTGGTCATACCCTGGACAGCCGCTTTCGAGGCAGCATAGACAGCATGACGAGGGACGCCCTAAATCGCATCAGAACTCGTCAGCTGCTATGCAAGCCAACAAACACCAAGACCACCAGACTATTCGTCTGCTCTTCTTACCCTGACGGCTGAAATCGACGAAGTCAGCATAACACGCCCATAATCCTCCATGAAACGATAGGCTTGCTGAGCGACGAAATATTGACCCTTAACATTAACCGCAAAGACAGCGTCGATATCGCTACCCTTCACCTCGGAGAGATCGCCGAAATGCTCGATGCCTGAGTTACTGACTGCAATATCGAGGCGGCCAAATTCACGGTGCACAGTCTCGAACATGGCTTTCACCTCTTCTTCCTGTGAGACGTCGGCTTTGAAGGCGAGGGAGCGCACACCTAGGACACGGATCTGCTCGACGATGGCATCGGCTGCGGCGGCATTAGAGACGTAATTTATGGCTACGTCTGCTCCACGGTGGGCGAACTTAAGGGCTATTGCGGCGCCGATGCCGCGGCTAGAGCCTGTGACTGTTGTTTTCTATGAGTGTGTTGGCTCAGAGTGATGGTGTAGACCTTACTGATTGCAACTTTCCCGGCTAGGTCTTTGTTTGTGGACATACTTCCGAGCGGGGACTAGGGAGAACAGTCTGTCTGCGTAAATAGGAAGTGTCACTTTCTTCTTATATCTCACCATGTTGATCGCAAAGGTCGGTGAGCATATGCATGCGTCACACTCGTATAGAATTTAACTTTTAGAAAACAGATGAATTCGTGTTGTATAGAGTATGTGGTTCAAATCGATTCGAATTGCTCCTAGTTTGCAGGTACATACTCATCAAATACAGGGGTGGTCTTGCGCAAAATGAACCTTGTCAATGCAGTCAAGACAACGCACCCAGGAAAATCAATCGCTTAGAACAATACAGCGCCATCCTCCGGAAGTCCATCCTCTCAAAACAAAACATTCACGAAATAATAAACGCCTTTCGTAGATGGCACAGAGAAAGAAAGAAAAGTATTTTCGGATTACACATGACAAGAAGAAAGCATGAGCGGCAAGAAAAGTCGCAGGAGTGCAATATGCAGCGTGGGGTTGTTTAATTAGGTTATCAAGCCCCGTTACGATGATCAATTCACTCTCCAAAGCCGTAGTCAGCGCCATTTGAAGCACTGGGACTATCCCGGTTGGGATTGTTGAAAGTGAGCTTCAGCTTCGGTTGGCCTGGGGTCCCAGCAGTAAGCGGAGTGTCGGCGCCCGAGGCAAACTCGGTCGAACCATCACCACCAGCGTAATGATCTTCAAAGTTGGCGAGCTCAGGATGGTCCTCGGTCAATCGACGCAATTCCACCAAGCACTTGGTCTGTAATATCATTAGTATGGGGGTAAATAATTTATAAGATCTCACTCAAGCTTACCTCGATATCATTAGCATCCTGGAACAACAGACTGCCATCTTCGTTGTAAGTGCGGGCATTCTGGCAAAGCAAGTGGATGTCATCACGGAACTGCTTCAAGCTCTGGTAATCGGCTCGCTTGACCTTCTTCTGAATCGCATCCATAGCAATGGGATTTTGAATGATCATGTAGTAGTCGGGGTAATAAGAGCGCGGCGGGGGTTTCATGAATGGTTCGATGATGGAACGGACCATGGGGCCTTCTTCACTATCAGAGCCTTCCGGTTGCACCTCGGCCTCCATGTCCATCAACGACTGAATCACAGTATCAAGAATGCGAGTCAAGTTGGCGCGATCAGTAGGGTTGAGCGTATCCGGAACTTTAGGCTGGCGGCCTCTCTTACGCTTAGGCTGTGGGGTTTCTTCCACAACTTCCTCGGCCTTGCGCTTGGGAGGGGGGCCACGACGGCGCTTTTGTTTTTGAGGAGTGTCGTCCTCATCAATGATCGATGGCTCAGGTGAGGAGTCATCTACATCACGTCCAGCCTTGTTAGACTTGCGACGCTCCACACGAGCTTCTTTACGTGCTATCGCATCTTCGATAGTATCGTCATCGGCATCCACTGCCATCAACCACTGCTCTTCGGTGAGACCATCATCGTACTTGGTCACCTTACGCTCACGGGCACCACGACCAGTGACTTCCATCTCGACTTCTTCAGTGACAGGGTTGTCTTCCTGCATATAAATTTCGGGCAATTCTTGCTCGCACATCAATCGAGGGTAGCGGTGGCCAGGACCATATTGGTCAGTGGCAATTCGCTGCCTGTCTATCTCCTGGAAGATGGGAATTTCTTCTTCAGACCGGGCCATAACTTCGTTGAGTTCATCGTCATCCATTTCGTCGTGATCACCAATGTGTTCCGCAGCCTCTGCCGTGTCCAAAAGAGTTCGAAGAAGTGCATCTCGCTCTTCATTAGTGGACTTGTTATCGAATTTTCCGGCCTGGATGACCTTGCCATCCATGTCCAGCTTGAACTGGGCACGCTCGAGGATCTTCTCTTCGACGGAGTTGGAGCTGATAAGCCGCAAAATGCGGACCTCGTTCTTCTGACCAATACGATGAGCACGATCCTGGGCTTGCAAGTCCTGGTGAGGGTTCCAATCCGAGTCATAAATAATAACAGTATCTGCAGTCTGTAGGTTGAGACCAAGACCACCTGCACGGGTGGAAAGCAAAAAGCAAAAGTATTCAGAACCAGGAGCGTTGAACTGCTTTAGGAGCTCTGATCGGTCGTCGGACTTGGTGGATCCGTCGAGGCGGAGGTACTTCATCCCACGGAGGCGAAGGAAATCCTCCATGATATTCATGATCTGGGTCATCTGGAAGAACATCAAGACTCTGTGGCCCGTAGCACGGAACTTAGGAAGGATGCGATCAAGTAACTCAAACTTTCCTGCCGTGCGCCAAAGAAGGTCGTTGGACATACGGGTAGGGTTCATCTGATCTTCAACGGGCTCAAAGACGAACGGATGGTTGCAAAGTTTTCGCAACTGCATAAGCATATTGCTGAGACCCCGCATTCCAGTCTTGCCGCCCTTGCCATCAGTGACAGCCATCTTGTTATGGGTGACAAGTTGCTTGTACAGCTTGGCCTGCAAGGCGGAGAATCGACACTTGATGACACGCTCCTGCTTGTCAGGCAAATCTTTCTCGACATCCTTCTTCAAACGTCTGAGAAGGAATGGCCGAAGAACCTTGTGAAGACGACGAATAACGAGAAGTTGCTCCTCTTCGCTCAGGTCCATACGGTCCTGGCCACCAGTATTTGCGAAGGGTGTATTGAACCATTCATCAAACGACTTGACAGACTTGAAGATATTGGGAAGGACAAAGTTGAGAAGAGCCCATAGTTCGGGCAAGTTGTTTTGCAGAGGGGTACCGGTCAAAATGATACGGTATCGACTGGTGTAGTAGGTTGAAAGAGTGCTACTGAGCTTGGACTGCGTGTTCTTCATGCGGTGACCTTCGTCGACAATCATGTGTGTCCACTTGATCTTGCTGAGGATCGGACGATCCTTGATGATGTACTCGTAGGTGGTCAGAAGAACTTGGAAGTTGCCCCAGCGGATCTGCTGCTGTTGCTGCTTTCTTGCATTAGGTGGGCCCTTGTAGACTACCTTGCTCACGCCGGGCGCCCACTTATCGAACTCATTGTTCCAATTGGTGAGCGTGGACAGTGGAACAATGACCAAAAATGGCCCATTATTCTTTTTCTTTTCGATGATGTGGGTAATCAAACTGATTGTCTGGATCGTCTTTCCGAGACCCATCTCGTCAGCCAAAATACCGTTCAGGTTGTTGTTGTACAGTGAAATCATCCATTGCAAACCCTTAATCTGATACTCCTTAAGAGTTCCTCCCACGAGCATGTCGGGCTGCGTGGTGACTTCTTCATTGATGCGATGAGCAACAGCATAGTAGTCGACCTTCTTCTTTCCAGTGGCGGTATGCCCGTCTCCCTCATCTTCGCTATCCGCAAGCTCTTGGTCAGACTCATCATCATACTCATGCGCCTCCCCATAACGATTAGCCAGGCTCCGCTGCTGTTCCTTGACGGAGGCGGCAAGCTGCTTAAGGAAGTTGTCGGTCTGCTTGAGCAGATGAGAGATACGTGAATCCTTCGCTTGTCCCAAAAGCTTCAGGTATGTCTCTTCATCGTTGGCCTTCAAGGCCTGCAGACGTTGCTTGGCAGTTCGCTCCACACGCCTCTGCTCTTCGCGTTCCATGTGCTGATGGTGTGAAATCATCATACGGCCTAGCTTCTGCGAGCGCGCACGTTGCTGGACAGAAGCATTGGCGAGATCAGCGCTGTGGTTGAGGATGGCCTGCAACTGATCGTACTGCTTCTTCTTCTCGCGAGATTCACGAGCATCACGTTGTTGCTTCTCAAGCTTCTCGGTGATACGAGCCTCACGCAGTGACTGCTTCTTCATGCGGCGGTGACTCGAGCGATTAGCTGTCATTCCGAGGTTACTGTAGTGGAACATCTCGCTCTGAAGCTGCTTGCGGTACTGTCGCTGTTTAGGTAAAAGATTCAGTGATTTGTACTCAATCAGGGCCTTGAGCTTGAGGGAGTCATCGTAGGTTGGTGCGTCGCTCTTGCTTGTATCCCATACACCGAGATTAGCGGGTAATTGAGCAAGCTCTGCTTTGCGGGCGGTGATTTTATTATACAGTATGATCTCACGATCCTCGCGCATCTGCTCCAAATCAATTCCAGGTGGCAAGAGAGCAGGGATGCGCACACGATTTGCACGGTTGGCGTGATCAGTATAGCTAATAGTCTTGGAGAGTGAGTCGTATGGAGACTGGAAATTGTCATACCACTCCCTGGTCATGACTTCAGCATCTGCGCTTTCTGGAGCCTGGCTGCCAGCGCCATCAGCGGCAGCTTCAATGATCTTTTCGGCTGCGGTAACGTTCTCTGTGGGAGTAGGTGGTTGGGACTTTTTCTGATTTTGGAAAAGCTGTTCTTGAACACGCGGGGGAATGGCGAGATTCTTGGACAGCATCTTGAAAGCCAGGATCTGGTTCCGAAGAGTAGCCAGTTGCTCTGGTGAAAAGCTACCGCTGCCAACTGTCGCATTTTTCTGATTCAAAGCAACCGCCGAGGCGTTAGTGGCACTAGGTGTGGCAGCAGTCGAGGAAGCCGAGGGTGTGCGACCTAGAAGAGCATCTGTCAGTCTTGTGGAAGACCTTGGGGTTGGAGGGGAACGAGGAGAGTAAATGACAAAGCTTACCATGAGAGCCATTGGCAGCTTCAGGAGTAGCGCCGTTCATCTGTTGCTGTTGGCGCTGCTGTTGAGCCTGCTGCTGAGCCATGCGCTGTTGTTTTTGAAAAGCCTGTTGCCGTTGAATGGCAGCAAGTAGGTTGTGGGCCTTGATGAACTCCGGGTCATCGGGGCGAACACCTTGTTCTTGCATTTGCTTGTATTTCTGGGGCAAAGGTTAGAGACGGCAGCAAGGGCAGGCAAGGCATAGTAAGGCGCATCAAGGTATTAAAAAATTGATATACGGGAAGGTGCGTTGTTGTAATGCGACAAACTTACCTGAAGTATCTCCTGGACATTTTGCTGCGTGAGGTTAGGCGGCAAGCTCACGTTGCCAGGCGCCATGTTGGGCGCTGGGTGTAAGGAAGCCATTGAGACGCGTGTAATTTTCTTTAATTCATGAGCAAGTGAGGTAGGTTGGGGGCAATGTCAAGGTCGATGCGGAGTTGTGGCAAGTCACGGTCTCCACCTAGTATCAATTGCCAAGTCGCGTGGGGAAGAGAAGGGCGATCGCGATCGAGATAATGGCAAGCAACAGTGTGGGGTGAGCTTGTTTATGGTGAATGCGATCAGTGGGCGACTGTATGGGATGCTTGGCGATGGAAAGCGTGATGTTTGGGGCCGTGGTCGGAGCTTCCGATGCGATGGGGGGAGCGGGTACTTTCAGGGACAAGGGAGTCAAAGAAAGCGAGTAAAAAGGCGAGTTCCCGGGGTAAAGCAGGGTGGGGAGGGAACTCAAAAGTTGAAGGCGCGTTGGGATGGCGCGTTCAAAAAGTGGATGGATGAAAATGGAGATGAGGGAACGGAGTTGCGCGACAGGCTCGGGGAAATCTGGGTGCTCAGAGCAAAGGACTGACAACAGCCTGGCAAGGAGTTTTTTGCAAAGGACCTTTGTCAGCAGTCACGTGATTCCGTGCTGAATTGTAGCCTGGGGCAGCGCAGCTCTGGTACCGTACCGGTTTGGGATAAGTCTACGGAGTACTGGTGTTGTGAGAGAAGAATGAATTTAGTCTGGGTCGAGCATTTGCTTTCTTCGATTCGAGTAAAGCACTGAATGTAGTGATTTGCTTTTCTTGCTGTCACAAGGAAAATGACAATACATCGTATACCCGGGTCCACCCTTGCTGTCAACGGGTATCTACTCCGTTCTCCGTACGGAGTACACGATGGAAGATCATATCTAAATTACAACTAGAATATAACCTCGGGAGTACCTATGTATCAGCTTACCTATCAGTAGATTGAGGTTTGTTTAACTTCCAAGTCCAGTACGTTTGGCGCAGCCACTTGTCATTGACCCAGTAGCACAGTCATTAACGCGCCGTGCTTGTACTTTAATCAGAAACATGGAAACCGGGAGTTCGCTAGACCCGTTTCTTTTTCTTCGTCTATCATGCAGGAAGAATGGAAAAGCGATACAGGCGGAGGACCAGCGATGGAAACGACCTCGGGAGTCTTCTATGTCGGGTGTTGAGACACTAGACCCAAAATGGTAAAGCTAGCTCAGGCAATTCTCAGACTGTTTACACTCTTGAAACGCGAATAAAGGCTTGGATGGTTTTACCTATTCGCTACAAGACACCCATATCCATGTTTGTCATCATCTTACTAACTCTGTATTGAGAATAATAGTAGCCGGGGTATACTCCCGACCTCCACGGGGACCACCACGGCAAAGCAAACCAGAAAGAAGAAAGAACAATCAAAAAGGAGAGGACGATCCCATGTAAGACTCAGGGGATTAGCGACGGAATGATAATAGGTATCACCACCACAACCGATCATAAGCTCCCAAACTCCAAAATCCCATGCTCATGATCAATAACAAACGTAAGAGGCACTTTCAGAACGTTCCCTTACGCATTTGGTGCAGCAAGAAGGGACCGCTTGATGGGTGGAGGTGGAGGGGGCTTCTTGGCACGAGATGGTGGAGGTGGTGGAGGAGCCTTTTTCAATCCAATAGTGTTCAAGTTGTTTGCACTGGGTCTCCGGGATACTGCGCTGCCATGAGATGTTGCGGGTGAGATAGACCTGCCCCCGCTAAACATCCGCTCGGGACTAGAACGGCCATATGAGCTGACCTCTTCGGAGTCGGCATAAGGATCGGCGGAGATTCGACCCCCTACTTGAGTGCTGCCTCGACGTCCAAACCCAGCCAGATTCTCGCTGGCAGTTCGCTGCTGAATCCACTGCGATGCAACTGGCGATTGTTCTTGTCGCAGTTGAGCTGGGCCTTCGAAGGTGGGAACTCTGCTGAGAACGGGGCGTGTGGCCCCACTGGTACTCCCATAGGTCTCTCGCGGGGGCGACTCGGTGTATAGTTTCGTATTAGATCTGGTTGATCGGATGGTAGGCCGAATCTCCGTGGCATTGATCGACTCCTCCTGCAACGGCTCATACCGTTCCTGGTACGAGTGGGCAGTGTTGGAACGAGGACGGGTTGGACGGCGGGGAGGGGCTAGCGCTTGGCCGTTCCTATTTCAGTGTTAGTATCCACGAGATGCAGCGGTCAAGACCAATGCTTACCCAGCCCATTCATTCTTCAGCAGCAGGAGGGCCTCACGGGACCGTTCATGGTATTCAAGCTGGGCGTCCAAAAACGCCCCCATGTCCATGACATTGTCGGATTCGGCTTCTCTAATGTCCTGCATGCGACGCAGCACGTCGTCGCTAGCTTCCTCGTACTTGACTTTTTGTG
This sequence comes from Penicillium coprophilum, assembly GCF_028826855.1. Taxonomy (NCBI): domain Eukaryota; kingdom Fungi; phylum Ascomycota; class Eurotiomycetes; order Eurotiales; family Aspergillaceae; genus Penicillium; species Penicillium coprophilum. The sequence continues at coordinate 7,386,547 of NW_026622723.1, read as the reverse complement.
AACGCAGTTCTTCCTCCACGCGGAAGTCCTCCTTCTTAGCCTTCTCCATCTTAGAGAGAGAAGTGTCGTATGCCAGCCGACGGCTGTCAAGCTTCTTGCGAGCGTGCTAAGAGGCAGGTTAATACGTGGTTTGTCAACCTTCGATGAACGTTCAAATCAAAAGGCGTACCTGCAAGTCTTTCATTTGAGTCAGGGATCTTTCGAGGGACTCAAGCCAGCTTGAAGTCGCCTGCGCGATGTAGCTTTCTTGGATGCGCGCAATGCGTTCTTCGGTGCGTCCAAACACTAATCGAATTGTTAGTGATGCAATTCCTCTCCCACGTTCCCCGGGCTCTTCTTCAGAACTCACTGATCAGACATTGGCCGTATTCCGAGTTCCCATCAAAGTCTTCGCCGTGGGCCACCATGCTGCTTCCCAAATGGGCAATTGGGAGGGTCTTCTCTTTGTCATCTCCCTCATTGCGCTTCGAGATAGCCTTCACATAAGAGGTCATGGATTTATGAATGCGATCAACACCTAGAGAGAGGTTAGATATGGATCAAATATAGGTGCGAAGCGTAGTTCCTACCTTCATGTCGCACCCCCATCTCCGTCTCCATTGCCTTGAAATCATCAGAGAGACAGGTCTTGGCCTCCCCACCCATGCGTTCTCCAGCCCATTGTTTGAATCGGCCGATCCTCTTGTTCACGTGCATGTTGGTATGTAGAATGGAAGAATAATCGAAACCAGCGATTGTGTGAGATAAAAAAAAAAGGAGTCAAGGGAATGTTCAAGTAGAATGTAGAAGAAAAGAGGGGGCAAGTACCTCGGGAGGTTGGAAATTAGATTAAATCATGGGGCACGCAATTATGATAAAATGGTAGGGAATTATAGCGAGGGCAATAGGTTTAGGTCACAATAAATACAATTTATGCATGCAGTAATGCCGATCCTGTCAATCTTGTCAATCAGTGGAGAAAGACCGGGGGCATTGTATAAAGTATTCTTTCAATTCTTATATCATTTGTATGTATGTACCTACAAAAATTGAAGACGTGACTGTATTATCTGTCAACGGACTCCGTATCCGTATGAAGTTTGACACTAAAATAGCCTGAGACCAGGGGAGGAAATTGGTTAGAGCCGTGACACGCGTTAGTGGATGTAGTGGAGAGCCACCAGATCCCATTGGCTTGTGGGTTTGATTACTATAATTATCTTATTGCCACTCCAGAACAGGTCCAGTATCGTACTATGGATACATGTGTAAGACCCTTATCAACTATGGAAATCTTGAAATATACGAGATAAGGGGTAATACCGTACACTCCCGAGGTCGGTGCATGCGATGGCTTGAAAAAAACGGGTTTCAATTCTGTTTCAGTTGATGCAAATGGGCCCATTGAGGACCAGATTCAAGATCCAATGACTATCAGTGGATATTGCATCGCCGCAATGCCAATGCCAATTTAAATCAAAAACGGCTTAAATCCTGTTGATTTCCATCCAATTGACATGAGGTTACGGAGTACATTATTGGTGGAGATAGATACTGCTTCTTTTCAAATATCCATACCAGAAATTGGGTGAAAAATATATCACCACTCAGCCAGAATCATCTGAGGGTCAATAGATAATGAATCAGGCACCCACGTTTGTTCTGATTCCGCCAGCAGTGCATCGAACTCATTCCAGCCACCCATCAATGGGATTTCGTCCCCAGCCGCCGATAGACCAGCCTCTTTCTCACTATTCCTATCTAGATCCAACATCTCACCCCTATCAGAGGCGAAGCGCGGTGTTTCAACCCCAGAAAAAGCATTGGGTGATGAGTCGGGCGAGTGCAGGTTGCTCTGCATAAGGCTTTCTACATATTGACCGGGCGTCACGCCCACATGTTTCTTAAACACGCGATGGAAATGACTGGGTGTCAGGCCAGCCTCAGCCGCCAGATCTTTTAACTTTGGTTTCAGCCCTGCCGTCAGAATGTTCCGGATTGACTCGCAGGCATTTTTAATCATGGTAGTTTGTGGGTTGCTTTGAGCCGCCGTCTGACCCAAATGCGGCCGACAGCGCTTGCAGGGTCGGAAGCCTGCTTTCTCTGCTTGCGGAGGGGTATCATAAAATTGGACATTGGCGCGGCGGGCTAGGCGTGCTGGGCATGAAGGGCGGCAGTATATTTTGGTGGTGAGGACGGCGTAGACGAAACTATTGGCTGTGATGTCGCGGGTTGAGATGGCTTGCCACCGTTTCGTATCGGTGAGGGGATCGGGACTGAGTCGGGGGATCTCTTGGGGCTTGGATAAATCTGTCATATTTATGGTATTCATCGGGTTCTCAAAATATAGATATTTTCAACCTTTTGTGTTCATTGTGGTGTCAAATTCCAGGTAAGGTGAAGTCTCAGGGAACCTCTCGAGGTCCAGGTGGTTGATCTCAAATTGACCAATCACCATCCCGATTGACTCCCAATACCTCCATCACCTACCAGGTCGATGGGTACGGTACACATCCATATCATGTAATATGTATATGTTGGGTCAAATGATTTCCCTGGCATCTCAGATCTGATGTCAACCCTTTCAATTTCTCTTCAGGTCGTTCTACTTGCATGTCTATCTTCTTTCTGGTTCTCATTATGTATATACAAACGTGACCCGACTATATATATATTCAACAAAAAAAAATTGAAATGAAAAGAATAGACTGGAATAGAACATGACAGGGTTTCAATCGAAAATCCATCATTTAGACCAGATGAATTTGCTTCCAAGCTAGTACGGCCTTCGTGAGCCGAAGGACGAAGCCGGGACATATAGGCCTCTTCGCGCATAGTCCCCTAGTCGGAGCTCCTAGCCAAGTTGTCAATATCTTTTCTTTTTTAATATAGTATTAAGCATTCACTAAATCTCAACAGATGCGAAGGATTTACAAACCTCATGGGAATATCCATTAAATGGAGATATATAGCAAATACTTTGATAACAGTCCATTGTAGGAGGTAAGAGATGATCTTTCGCCACATATCTGTACAAAGCGACCAAAAAATTAGAACGACCCTTCTCGCTCATCCTCCAACTTACAATTGCTTGGGTCCTTGGGTATCTGGGAATTTTTTCTCGTCAAAGTGAGGTCTCACGTCCTTCGTGGGAGTTGGGTTAGTCGAACTTCCAAATGGAGAAGACAACGAGCCAAAGCCTTTGTTCGAACCAAACCCTTGATTGTTCGAACCGAACCCCCCATTACCCGTGAATCCAGATGCATTCCCGGTCCCCCAGTTTTGAGAAGGCACTGGATTCGACGGGTTGGATGTGGCAGTGGCTGCATTGTTGTTATGTCCCAACCCGCCATTTTGTATGCCCGGACTGGAAGAGAATAGAGAACTCCGACTTGTACCAAAGCCTCCTTTATTTTGATTTGAAGGGAGGGTCGGCAAAGGAGCCGCGGCCGCTCCTAGTCGAACAATTAGCGTTTGCGCGTATCACATAGTATCTGGAAGTGGTACCTACCAGTGGGAGCAGTTGAAACTTGCGGGAACAGACCAGGCCGAGGAGTGTTGGGCGCCGCCTGAGTTATACGAGCCGTGTCTGTAAGTTTTGGAGTCTGAGTTCGAGGTTTTGACAGTCCTGCTGAAATGATGTTCCGGTGAGTCTGTGACTTCATGAACCGATATATGGAATGTAAATACCCAAGATAGGACGAGCACGCAGCAAAGAGTCCGCCGTACTGAAGGCATTGAGAGTCTGGTTTCCCTTTCGTAGCTTTTCGAGCTCTTCATTGAGACGTTCCCGATCCTTCTGAATGTTCGATGGTTCTGCTGCAATTTCTTGAACCTGCTGATCATCCATACTAAGTACAGTCTTGCCGGTGAAGATGTGCTCCAGAGGGCAAAGAAGGCAATTTTCGATAGCCAATATGGCAACATTATCGACAAATGTCACGATTGCAGTCTGCAAATGTGCCCAGTTAGAATTACCCGATATCTCATTCTCAATAAGCATTTCCAACTCACCTCGTAGTAGGCCTGCATTTGATCAATAATCTCTGCTGCCGCAAACTGATCGCTGGATGACTGTAGCTGAGATGCTGCTTGCTCCAGATCTCGGACATCAAAAGTGTTCCGAGTATCCTCTCCTGCTGCAGGGAAAGATCCAGACAAGTTGAGGTTTCTTTTTAACGCAGAGACCTGTCGATTTTTTCTGGACTCCTGGATCTTGCTGAGAAATGATTTCCCCACAGGCAGCGGATGGCCTCTTTTGGTGTACGAGGTTAACTCGCTGAGCTTTTCTAACAAAGACTCCTTCATTTTCTCCATTTCCGGCCCGATGAGGTGTCGCATGAGCAGGGGCCGGGTATGATCGTCCGTAAGGTTCTTCAGTACCAGCTGGATAAAGTACTCGACCGAATCCCATGTATTCAACAGATGAGATTTTGCAACTGCTTCCCAGGGCTCGCACTGGTCCCTGAACAAACTTCCTACGAGCAGCTGGTTTGCACTACCTGGTAGCTCGATTCCTCGGCTTTGCCGGGCCTGTTCTTTGATCTCACTCACAAGAGACTCCTGGGAAATGTAGAGCGGTGTCCAATTATCCATATAAGGCTTGGACCTCTCTTGGTCGACGTTCTCGACAAGACATGGCTGTCCAGGGAAATTAATGATTCGTCGATTCCCGCGAATGCTCATCGCTTCAGCAAAGCACTCATTAAGCTCACGGATGACCGCCCGCAGTCGGCGGAAAGGGATTTCTTCTGTGGTCGCCGTATGATCTTTGAATCCACCGAAAAATTCATCGACGTACGATCCATTCAAGGCCTGGTTTGTGATTCGTGCAAATCTGCTACTAATGTCGACAAGAAAGTGGCGTTGCTCCTGAAGAGTTGTGCGCGGTACACCCATTTTTGCCAGTGTCTGCTCGTTACGAGCAATCCTTTCTTGTATGTCCGCAATGAGGCCAGGAAGATTGCGACGGACATGACCAAGTAGGATCTTGCTGAGACGGCGTCTCAGACTTTCAATCCCAACTTGGTCTCGAGGGAGGGAAGCCCATCGTCCCCTTTCAAAGAACTCCTTTTCTTGAATATCTCGTGCATCATCGGAAATGTCGCGCGTCTCAAACGAGCGGTTGCGCAGTACATGCCAGCCTAGTTGTAGCTTGACTTTTTCGTTCTTGACGAATTGCACATAAGTTTCTTGTTCCTCCGAGCCCGCTTCGGGGATATCAGGCTGCGTGACAATGCCAAGGACTCTCTCGTATTTGGGATCAAAAGCCTGCGCGATATTCAACACCTTCTGGATATGGTAATCGGCCCTTGCACTGATGACAGCCAGAATGATACTCCGGGAGCTTTTCATGTACTTTTCTGTCAGATTTTGAACTATCTCCATTCCTTGCGCGTTTTGTTCGCTGCTACTAGAGTAGTGGAGGCCCGGAAGGTCGACCAGAGTCAGCTCTGGCTTTTCAGGGCCCGAGATCTCGACTTTAAGGACGTCGTCGCTAAATCCTGTGGTCGAAGTATCGGTGCTAGAAAGTCCCATGCATTCTTTCGCTTTTTCAATCAGCGCAGGAAGGTCTGCACTAGATGAGAAGGACGCGGAGGTGAAGGCTCGGAGGCGCTGTTGTTCCTGCTCGTCTTTCCTGGAATCTCCAGGCTCAATGGAAACTTTGATTTTTTCATGAGGGCTTCGGCGAAGAATAATCTCAGTCGCGAACCGAGTGCAAATATTACTCTTGGATGGAAAGCGCACTCGCGAGATTGCCTCCAGTACAGAGCTTTTTCCGCTAGACTGATTACCACAAACAATAATTTGAGGCAGCTCCACAAGGCCTCCAACTCCAATAGCACGCAGCTCGTCGATCTTGTCTAGCAGCTCTGAATGTTGAGACTGTAGCTGACTCATAGCCTCTTCATCAAGCGGCGATGACATGTTGACAATGTTCTAGTGGTTCTTTTACAAGATAGAGCTGAGGAAGTTTTGAGAGAGGAAATATAAGGGGAAGCCGAGGACTAAATACATGGATTTTTTTTCGACCTATCAATGATCTACATCTGCGAGCGCCTACTTCACCTGCAATCAACTTCATGAAATGAACCACACCCGAGCTATGATTTTCTGATAATTTGTAGACAACGGAGGTCCATATACAGTCCAGGCATCTAGGTTGTCTCCGATTGCACGGCTGTTGTGCCCACATATCATTATTGATGTAGCGTACAGCGTATATAACATTTTTAAGGGTGTAAATCATCTTGTCCCTATTCCAAATGCTTGTTTTTATTTTTACTAGACTGCATTACTGTGATGTGCTCGAAGTATAGTATATAGTCAACGCTGAAGGGACCGGGCCCATCATATAGCGTACCAACACGACCTTGAACTGAAATGGTACAATTCATGGAAAGAAATCATTGGGCTTCACTGTTGCATGGCATCGGTAATATGGCGTGGTGACAACGACTGTGCAGCGAAATGTGTATGCAATTGAGTTACGGCAGAATGTAGGATCTACTAGGGTGATGGACAGGAACGATAAAAAATTTAAAGGTGTATCATTCCACAGCCTCAAAGGCTTTTTGATTTCGTTTCTGCCCTGTAGAGGCCAACCCCGGGCCCCTTTCCATCACCCTTTGATTTGTTCGACAAGAAAAAGGATAGTGTCCACAACCTTAATTCGCTAAGGGCGCATGAGACGCTCATCCGCAGGCGCCTAAGTACATTTGTCTCATAGCAGAATTCCATTTTCAACCCGTCACAAGAATAACTCCAAGAAAAAGCACCCTTAATCCTTGGTCTTCTGGGTACCGCGGAGCAGACCGGTTCTGCGGGCGGCAATGAGACCAGCCTTTTGACCCTGGGTAGCGTAGCGGGAGATGGTCGAGGCCTTACCGATGTGCTGGTGGTTACCACCACCGTGAGGCTGTAGAAAAATATGTTAGAAATTGCAGTCCTATATGTTATCGAATCTGTGTTTGGACCGAAACTTACGTGATCGACGGGGTTCATGGCAACACCACGAGTCTTGGGCCAAGAGTTGCGCTTGACAGCGAACTTGTGCTTGGCACGACCAGCCTTGAGCAAAGGCTTGTCGGTACGGCCACCACCGGCAACGATACCAACCATACCGCGGGCAGTGTTCTTGATGACCTTCTTGGCACCGGAGGGGAGCTTGACACGGGTCTTGCCATCCTCGGGGTTGTGGCCAATAACGGTAACGTAGTTACCGGAGGTACGGCCGAGCGCACCACGGTCACCAGCCTTCTCCTCGACGTTGGTGATGACGGTACCCTCGGGCATAGAGGCGAGGGGAAGGACGTTGCCGACGGTCAGGGCAGCGTTCTTACCGGCGTAGATGAACTGGCCGGTGTACATGCCCTCGTTGGCGATGAAGGTCTCGGTGATCATCTTGAACTTGTAGGGGTGGCGGAACTGGACCTTGGCGAGAGGAGCACCACGGCCGGCATCGTGGATGATCTCCTTGACGACACCACGGGTGTAACCGTGAGCCTCAGCGAAGTCGAGAGTCCGGAATTGGGCAGGGGCCTTGTTCAGGCGGGTGTTGGCCGCTGTAAAGTAGAGAAAAATTCGATATCAGCACTCCAATCTCCTTGCGAATCTGTGTGATTTTCCAATGGTCCTCTTGGTTTCCTCCTTGCTGCTCAGGTTGCGCAGCCTCAAAATTTCGTGCTGGGATGGTTTGCGGTCGCACTCACTGAAAATGGAGCCACGGCCCTTCCTCTGGTTGCGGATGACACGACCCATGGCGACTGTCTATACGAGGATCCTATGTTAGTATGGAAGCCGAACAGAAATGTCGTCGGAAAGTGGTAGTCGTACCTCGAAGTGAAGATAGGCTTGTCGTTGACGAGTTGAGAAATCATCGGACACGGGGACTTGTGTGGGCTTTAGGGTGCGGTCGCTAATCTAACCCAATCGGGCATAGCGCATGGTCGCTTACTTGAATTGGCTGAACTACAGCAACACAGGCATTTCTAGAATAGGCCCTCAATGGTTGGGTTTATAAGGTATTTGTAAATCCATATGGCTCTACTGAACTGCATGTACTATTTGAAGATATTGTTACTCAGAAATCTCTAGATAATTTCATTTTTCTGCCTGAAATACTATTTTAGTGCAAGCCCTGTAGATTTTGGGAGGGCAAATTATGTCATCATATACACGTGATTGCCAAGACCTGATATCGCCAGGACTCCTATCTGGCGTGTCACTCTCACTCTTCCTTGGACCTCGAAACGGCTGTCTCTGTATATTACATGATTCCGTGTATGGTTTTGATGTGATAACAATGTCAATGAGATGGAATCCAAACAGGGTTGGGCCATACTTGCCTCTCAAAGTGTTCCAGTTATCTATATCAAATGGTTGACAATGCTCATCGCGTACTTATAGTATGAAAGCAACAAATATGTAAAGCCGTCTCAACCAGTCGCATCCATTACTTACAGGGCTGCCATACTTCTTTAGCTTAGTTGCTCGTTTGGAAATATTCAATGGACTTCATCAGTCCCTCATCAGCTCTTTTGAGCTCTATCTCTATACCAAATCTATAAAATCCAAGCCGCTCTCGTGCCAATATCTCATTTGTTTGAAACATGCTCTTCTAGAAGACTGCAAGAAGCCCCAGTAATAAAAAACTAACAAACAATGGGAGTAGTTGTGTCCTGAATCCTTTAAATAATTGCCCTTCGGGCGCAGGCTCGGTGCAGACGTGACGCTCCATTGCGCGCAACTTACTTCTTCCTTCGTCACCTACCCCATCACTTCCACCATGCCTTCAGATTCAGAACTTTCATCATTATCATCGGCACCTCCGACAGATGACGAAGCTACCATGGCGATTGATCATCCGACTGGTATCGCGAAGTACTTTAAGAAGGAGTCTGAGACGCCGCCACCAAAACGGGAACCATCACCTCCGCATGAATACGTCGTGGCAGACAACCCCGATATCGCGGTAAGTCTACTTTACAGGAAGATTTCGCGCACTACTTGATCTACGGACTTGTATATGACGCGTTAGATCAACAATAGAACACGCTTGCTAAGTTATCACAATCATTAGTTCATCGTTGCTTTCCGCGCGCGTTTTCATGAAGTGTTTCCTAAAGGAGTTCCGCACTATGGCCCACAGGATATCGAGAAAGGAATTGAAGAATCTCCTCCTGGAGAATATATTGAAAGACTTCTATGCGCATTACTTGGGCTTGTTCTGAACCGCAAGAAGGAAGTTGAGTATGGTCGCCACCTGTCGCCCGATACCGTGCGGAGTGCTTGATGCGCTTTTTCTACCCCTCGCGCTATCGGTTGTGAATTTGAGTTCTAATTTCTATGATTGAAATATGCAGACGAAATCACTTTACGCGTCCCCTCGAAGAAGCAATTCATACACATCAGTCGCAGTGGCCAAAAGAATGGGAGGGCAAAAACCCCCTTCATGGGGGTCGCAGCTTTGCGACCATGTCCCCAGTGGAACGTGTATGTTTTCAAGATCTGGCATCTAATTTGTGATTCTGACACGTCTCCTCTTAGGTACGCTTATTGAAGTCCTTGATACTGTGGTCACTATCGTCATCCGAGGCGGTCCAGGCGAAAATCAAGGAATCCTACAAGCAGGCGCGCCACGATGATGACCTTAATCAACCATTGTCTGTCCAACCATGGGGTCGGGATAGCTTGAAACGTCGGTATTGGCTTATCGAAGGGCATGATGATACACACTTCCGTCTCTACCGCGAAAGTAACCCGGCCCTGAAACACAACACTTGGTGGAGCATCGCAGGGAGTATTCCCGAGCTGGAGGCTGTCGTGGAGAAACTTGAGGGCGAAAAGGGCACGAACTCCAAGAAGCTCAGCGAGAGAATTCGCGCTTCTATTCCTCGATTTGAGGCATCCGAAGAGGTGATATTTTATTTGAAAAGTGATTTGGAGTCTGCTAATAAATGAATAGAAACGGAAACGCCGGGAATATCGTCTCGCAAGAAAAGCTACCTTCACTCGTCCGGATCCTGGGTTCTCTATGTATGAAGGTCGTACACGCGGCAAGAAACTGAAGTACACGTACTCGGAAGACGAAGACTTCTTGTCTGATGATGGGCCTTCCGCCCGTCGCTCCACAAGAAACGCAGCTCCTACAGAATCTTACACGGAGTCTAGGCGCCCTCGATTCACGGCAAGTGGGAGGCAGATTCGATCTCGCGCCGGGGGCCTATATGGTGAGGCTTTGCTGACTGGTCAACGCGATGGAGTTGATGAAGAGTTCGATGAAGACGAAGAAGAAGAAGAAGTAAGCAGGCCGCAGAGAGCTCGAACTTCGACCCACCCCAACGGATACTCTGGATACGACCCCGATGATTTGGAGGATGCTTCTGAAGTACATTCAAGCGCGAATGAAAGCGGCAACGAATGGAACGGCGTTGAAGACGATTTGGAGCACGATTTTGAAGGCGACGATGAAGAGAATGAAGCAAGTTCAGACGAGTCAACCGGCAATGAGGAGCCAGAAAGCCTTGTCGTGCAACTTCGATATGGCAAGGGAGATGCATCTAGCAATCCGGAAGTCCAGGTTGACAAACCTCCTGCGGAAGATGTCGAAATGAAGGATACTGTAGAAGCTGCACTGACTTCCTCCGCCCAAGCCCCGACGACACTCACCGATCAATTAAACTCGGGTGCGCAGCAGGCCCCGACCATGATTGCACCTTCAGACCGTTCTGCTCCGATACCCCAAGTTCCGACCCATTCTCCAGCGGTCGTGGCTGCGCCATTTATTTCTAACGGCATCAATCAAAATTGAAACATTTGAGGTTGAATTCGGTTCAGCCAGGCGAGAAAGAGACCAAAAAGCAGCCAGGAATGTACATTCTACGAATTGTTGCTAGATAGATCTTTTTGGATTGCAATTGTACTTTATAGTAGCTCTGTGTGGTGGCCGAAGCTTGAAACGTTATACAAAGTAATGAAATGGAGGTGCCAAAACAAAGACGGTCTTTCTCAAAAGCAATTGCGCAATGAGTTGCATACGCAGTTGATAACACTACAAATGTATACGGATTTGTCCCATTTGACAGCCCATGAAGTCAACCTGGTACACCGATAAGATATATGGCAAAAATAAGATGATCTTCTGCATAGTAGAGTCAAGGGATATAAGAGATGCAAATGGGAATCAACAACAGCAGGCGCCTCCAACAGCACAAACGCCAAAAATGCAAGCAATACAGTGTACACAGAAGCCAGTGGCCAGACCCCTGAATTAAGATACTAATAGGTCGCATCCAGAGCAAAGACAACCTCAGTCAGAGCCTGCATTGGAGAACTGGGCCGTGTAAAACTGCAAAAACTCCTCGAGCGTCAGCCTCTCCACTTGTGCCACTTCTGGTCGAGATCAGATGAGAAATCGACGATTGGGGAAGTAGGTACTCACATCTTCGACCTGCGATGCCAGTTTGGGGTCCCTGGCGGAGCCAATTTGCGGTACATGCCAGTTGTTCACTTCGTACCACCATCTGCGAATCCGACTACCAAGGGTGTGCCCGCTGACTGAGGCATTGCGGTTCCAGAAGCGCCAGCCTGAAAGTGCGAGTGTCCAGACGGTTCCTTGGATCAGAGGAAGAAGTACCTAGAAGGGAACAAGATTAAGTGTTAGCCAAGCGTTTTCAAAGATTTGATAATTGACACTGCAAAGGGATCAACTGAATGGCGGCAGCGCATACCTGGTCCCTAGTAGTAATCCACGCCACTCGTCCCCAGGTATCGGCATCCTTAATGCTGGCCAGATAGCTCTGTTCGAAGCGCAGATCCGGAAGAGGAGGAAGATTCTGTCGCCGGTGGACTGGTCTAATTACTCGGCTTGGATGGACAATGTCGGAGGCAAGGCTGGCTGTTTCGGAGTCCGGGCCAACCACGACGGGTTGTTTTTCTGAAGCTGCCGTGGCTGGATTGATGTCATGTACTGGATCAGGGTTGTGATTGATGCTCGCAGATTGAAGAATCTGGGGGATATCCATAGCGTGGTCGGCCATTTTGGGTTTATATAGGTATGGAGCAAAGAGCTGTGAATAGCGCAGCTCCCAAGGTCGGCCATTACCGGTGGACCGGGGATGCGCAGTCCGCTCTTTTCTGCCAACCCCTCCATATCCTCCATATCCTCCCACCTTTCCCACCTTTTTTACTTCAATTCCATTCTCATTCTGATCAATCATATAACAATGGCTGCTCCTCAAGGTTACCCTCTTCTGTGTCTGGAGAACCCTCTCCTCGGTATGTGAAATATCATAAGTATCATCTAGCCATATTTTTAAAATGCTAACGGGATTACTATAGACATCCAGGCTCGTGGGTATGGATGAACCTGAAGTAAATGAATGCTAAGAGCTAGATGCTGATGTTATTTTTTTTTAGCGATGCCGCTCTCCTCGAGAAGTATGAGCTGAAGCCAAATGATGCTATCCTCGCTGAGGACAAGCACATGGGTATTTACGAGGACCTGCTTGCCCGCGACGCTAAGCTGATCCCCGGTGGTGCTGCTCAGAACACCGCTCGTGGTGCCCAGGTATACATAAAACCCTTTCTACGGTTTGAAAGATTGAGATTAACAATGTTTCCAGTACCTGCTCCCTGAGCAGTCCGTTGTTTACATCGGTTGTATCGGTAAGGACAAGTTCGGTGACATCCTCAAGAAGACTTGCGAGGAGGCCGGTGTCCACACCGAGTACCGTGTTGATGAGGCCCAACCCACTGGTAAGTGTGGTGTTGTCATCACTGGCCACGACCGCAGCATGTGCACCCACCTCGCTGCTGCCAACGAGTACAAGCTTGAGCACCTCCAGCAGCCCGAGATTTGGTCTCTGGTTGAGAAGGCCCAGGTCTACTACGTCGGTGGGTATCACCTGACTGTCTGCGTGCCCGCCATCATCGCCCTTGGTGAGGAGGCTGCCGCTAAGAACAAGGTATGTCAATTGCATTCTGATCCATTGGATCTCTTTTCTAATTTACTTATTTTCATCAGATTTTCATGCTCTCTATCTCTGCTCCTTTCATTGCCCAGTTCTTCAAGGACCAGCTTGACAGCGTTTTGCCCTACACCGACTACACCTTCTGCAACGAGACTGAGGCTATTGCCTACGCCGAGGGCCACCAGTGGGGCACCGAGGATATCACCGAGATCGCCAAGAAGCTCGCTCAGCTCCCCAAGAAGAACACCCAGCGTCCTCGTGTTGCCATTGTCACCCAGGGCACCCTCCCCACCATCGTCGCCGTCGGCTCTGCTTCCGGTGTCGTCGAGGTGAAGGAGTTCAAGGTCCGCGAGATCTCCAAGGAGGCCATCAACGACACCAACGGTGCTGGGTAAGTGATATTAATCTAAACAACGTCACATTCAAATTAACTAACCGATGTCCCCTATAGTGATGCTTTCGCCGGTGGTTTCTGTGCCGGTATCGTCTCAGGCAAGTCCCTTGATGACAGCATCGACATGGGCCAGTGGCTCGCCAGCAAGAGTATCCAGGAGCTTGGACCTTCGTGGGTTTTGCCAAAGTAATATCTTGCAAGTTTACTAGCTAACATCTTTCAATCCGCAGCTACCCTTCCCCCAAGCAGACCTACTCTCGCTCTTAAGCGTTCATAATGTAGGCTACGAAAAAAAAGCATAGACTACCAAACCACCTTCAACACATCTCCCAACCTACTATTGGAAGATTTTGTGCCATCCAGTTCAACAACCGGATGGGCACCACCTGACTTTGGATGATTCAACCCTCTATACCCAATTTTTTTCCTTTTCTTAAAACTTGATGACTTCAACGTACTATCTGAAAAATCGAACGAATACCATACTGTCTTGAGAATCTTGTCCTCAAATAATATGTGACTATTCTCATTTCGGCCAATTGACGAATGAACTATTCATATTCGGGCGATTTACCTTACTTATCCACATGAACAAATACACCCCGTAAACTACTATGAAGAGAAGCACATCAAACGAAAAATTGAATTTAAACTGCCTAAATGACCAGCACGACGGTGTCAGAAGGGTAATGGGCCCCAAGCAACCTGCAAACCCATACCCATTGCAGAGATCACCGTATTCGTGCCACATGATTCTTTAACAAAATGAAAGAAAACAAGGCTAAGGTGAATGGGGAGAACAGGGTTCCAGGTCATATTGCATGAAAAGAAGAAAAGGCAGAAAACAGAACGAAACAAGCGTCTTCTCCAATGGCAGAATGCCCATGTTCATATCCTCGTATTGATCATGTCGTTGAACGCACGTATCCGTCCAAACAAATTGCGAGGAGAGCAAGGACCAAAGAAGTTCTTACGGGAACTAACCATCGGTGTCCTCGCCACCAGAGGACTAGTGCGCCATCAGCCACTTGTGAACTGGCTAGGAGTACAATCTCGCCTGGTCGTTGTAAAGGTGCACACTGCCAGGGTAGGCTTGAATGTGTAGACTCAACGCAAGCAAAATCGCTTCGCGGTACACAGGCGGCCACGCTGATGGAAAAACACAGTACACGCCAGGATAGCTGGAGGTCGAGTTGCACTGTTCTGGCAGCTTGCCCGGCTGGTAGTGTAATATGCATATGCACATAGAAGAACTAAAAAAATGAGAGCTTGGATATCTGAATCAGCCGCCTTGGCCACAGGGTGGGGTTTGTCCGATTGCTCCAAGCTGTGTTCCAGGCTTGCGCCCTCCGATCCCGGAATTGTAGGGAGTTGCTCCAGTGAGACTGCTGGCGATGAAAGCATCATTGGCCCATGAGGGATGTCCCAGGCTGCTGGGCGCTGGCTGGCTCGGGATTTCGAAGGCACCGAATGTCGCTCGTCCATGGTCCCAGCCGCCGGCGGTAGGGCGAGCATGAGACATGCTGGATGAGGCCCACGGTGTGGGCATTGATCCTACATCCAGCGAGTTTGAAAACTGCGTCTGGGTCATCAAGTGCTGTCGGAGCATGAGCTCATTTGCTAACTGATCTTGCGACGGTGAGCGCTCAGAAGGCACGGCAGTTCCAGAAGCCAGGTGGTGTAGTGGAGCTTGCTGACCAGCTTGTGGGCCAAGGCCAGGAGGCGTTCGTGGAGGCGCGGTGTCTCTCAGCGGCGTCCAAATGCTGGGAAGGCTGGGTATGGCAGGCCGTGAGGTATATGACTGAGCCGACGGCGCTCTGAGAGAATCGGGTGCATTCATGACTGGTGGGCCAAGCCCAGGTGGAGGAGCTATTGGGGTGGTGAGAGGTGGAGAGTTTTCGTCACGGAACGGGTAAGCATTGATATGAGGTGAGACATGCGTAGGTGTCGATATCTCTCCCGTGCTCATGAAAGCAAATTGGTCATTGGGTGGGGTTTCATACGTGTCCGAGTCAACAAGTCGCTCGACACCCTCGACGATCTGATGCATGTTGGCGGACATGGATGCCGATGCAGATTGGGAACCGCCGAACAGACTTTGGGCTTCTGCGGCAGGGTATGTATTTTGAGCGGCTTGTGGAATATCCTCGCGCTCAATGCTCGCAGTTGAAAGTGCATGCTGGCGGCCATGAGGGCTAGAGTAGAATTGTGGAGGCAGATCCTCTTCCTGATAGATAAATGTCTTCTTATCTTCACTATCCACAAGAGCCACCGGGATTTTCTAAATGAGATCAGCAATCTGTTTGTTTGTTTATAATATGTTAACAGCTTTTCACGTACTCCTCTCACAACCAAGTCGAGTCCATCAATTACGAATTCACGAATTCGATAGAGCATTTCCATGTTGGGGTGACTTCTCTCAATCCCAAGATCGTGCATCCGGGGCTTTAACTGATCACCACGTCGACCGTATCGGCGAGAAGTGGCAGCCTGATCCAGAGGTGCAAAACCAAGACTTTCTTCGTCTTCCTCCAATAAATAATCAACCTCGGGAAGGCTGACCACATCGAACGAGGATGCGAGCAGGCTCAGCGTACCGGCATAGATTTTCCAGAATTCTTTTATTTGAATCGAGAGCGCTGAATCCTTTTCCTCTTTCTGTTCAACAAGAGACTGGCTGTTTGTGAGTAGCCAGGAGCTGTAATGGCGAAGCGCGGGCAAGATCCGGCGAGCAACCACAGACACTTTATCTGGAATAGGCAGTGCATCTTTGCTGTTTAGATCTTCAAAAGAAGCAGTCCGTTCTAATTCGACCAAAAGTATTTGCAGTAAGGTGAAAAAGGTCTTTACATTGATGCGCTGGAAAAAGACGCGTGCGTCCAAAATGGACTCCTCTGAGGGATTGGTAAGCATATACATGAGCAATGATAAGGGTTCAAACTCTTACCAGTAGACCGGACTTTGGCAAAATCCTCAGCTGCAATATTGATGAGACAGAACTTTTGAAGTGTCCCTTCTAGTGATCGTTCTCTGATCTCGACTGCTAGTTGGCTTAGAACTTCACTCTCCAACTCATCGTGCTCCGGGAAGTCGGTTCCCTTGTAGCATTTAGCATGGAGGTAGAGAAACCACGGAGTCAAGGCCCTTCCAGGGATACCGGCATCTTCAGGGCGTATAAGCTCTCGTTTAGCCCAGGCGCTCATAATTTTCCGGAATTCAATCTCCAGGTTGCCCTTCGCAGTAGGATGAGGTTCTTGAGCTGAAAGAGCTCTGTAGAGATGGTAGGTAGCACGAAGATGATTTCCATCCGCGAGAGCGATAATTGCCAATTGGTTCTGAGATGCACCCGATGCAGGGTTAATCACCGAGGCCAAATCATAATAACCGATGGCAGGGCCCCAATTGCGATCTTTGCTGACAAGTTCCGATTCGCGATAGCGAGAAAGGTCTCCCAGTCGGATAAGGGTTGCGTGACATGACTGGAGAATGAGCTTGCGCAGATCATTGGAGGGCTTGATAGGAGGTTGACCGGACAGATCTAGGAATAACCACGGTCAGCGTGTCTGAAAATGCGGCGCGCAGCTTGTGTGCCTGCCTTACTCTCAAAATTGAACTTGCGCGCAACTCTCTCTAACTCAACAATCCCCCCAAATCGCGACGACAAATGCTGGATGTATCCTCGGTAAAACCGCTGGCTTGACTTGATGAAATCGAGATAATGGCGTTCGAGTTTGCGCCTCTCGACTGGCTTTTTCTTGCCGTGCTCTTCGCGAAACTGATTGACACCCAAACACAGTCAGTGAATCCACCCTTAAAAAAAGTTCCGGTGGCGGGTTTACTTACACGAAGCAACTGCTTGCGAAACCGATTGTTCACTTTCAAGTGCGCATCCCACAGGCGACTCTCCACATCGACCTTGCGGGAAGCATTGAAGTCGAGAAGGATTGCATTTTGAGAAGAGGTCCGGAATCTATGTGAAAAGAGATCAGCCTTGAGCGGCGGCGCGCGCGGGGCTCGTCACTGACTCGGAAAGGAAATGTTCGAATTCATCGAATGTGCGCCGTTCTTGCGAGAAACATTGCAGAAGCTCCTTCTCAGCTTCTATCGCAGTCCTGTATCACCCAACTGGTTAATGTTCACCGTCCACAAATCGAGGGGAAAGCACTCACTTCCAGGCATCCGGGAACGAAGGCGCCATCAGGGAGTTAGCCCGGGGATCCCGAGCGTCAACCTCGCCGGTCAGATGGCTATGGCTTGAAATATGAACGGCGGAGGAGCCATCAGTATGTGAGAGACATGAAAGCGCACGATGATGAGAGTCGAGAGTATGAAAATGCATAAATGCGGTCCCGGCCCTACTATCATTGGTGTTGCCAAGGCGGGAGGTATCGTGTTCCGTATGACGATTACACGTTTTATTTCATCTGATCAACAGCAAATAGTGAAAGGAGACAAATATGCCGATGATCCAGAAGAATCTTATAGGCCATTTATAGACCACTGTCAATACATGCTCGGAGGGTCAGAATGGCTATGAGACCCATGAACTGAGGCATTTTTGTCATCCGATCTTTTCAGACTAGCTTCAACTTCACCTCTAAGATCAGATTCTTTGAGCTTCTCGTATGAAATATTTTGATATCATAGTGCGTGGTATTGACGTATTTTCCTTGCAAATTTGCCCGAACCCTAAAAGGGATATCTAACGGACAGTAAGAGAGTAAGAGAGTAAGAAAGTAAAGAATATCTAAAGACCCGAAGCAACCTTGAAAGCATTGTTACACCTTGCTTCGTACACTAACTTATAGTCTGAGACTATATATAGCTAGCCGCTACCCTCGAAAATCCACCTGGTTAGAAAATTATAACACACATAAACCGCCTCTATATTCAATACAGAGAAGGCGGAGAGTGGAAGAGACTAAAGTCTTGCATGGTCGCTGTACTCTTCCGTACCCTCAAGTTGACCTATCAATCCATATATGCAAGGTGAATTAGACCATGTCGAAACGATCCCGAAGCTCGAGATCTCCATCTCTCGATCAAGATTCCACCTCAGTATCCTCAGTCGCGGTGAATACCACAACTCCCCCTTCTGAGCGTAACAAGCTCATCGACAGTGATACAAACTACCTCCCCGAGGTGATGCATTGCTCCTTACCGCCTCACCGCGAGACGCTATCATTCACATCCTACGAGGATTACGAGGTCCATTACCTTCAGTCTCATGTCAACCGTTGTTCCGAGTGCAGCAAAAACTTCCCCACTGGTCATTTGCTTAACCTACATATCGAGGAGAATCATGACCCGTTAGCTGCTGCGCGGCGAGCCCGTGGCGACAAGACTGTAAGCTCAAGCCTAGCAGTCGTTTTACTCACTTTACTAATGAAAAGCAAAGTTCGGATGCTTCATCGAAGACTGTGAGCGCAAATGTTCCACCCCACAGAAACGACGGCTACATCTTATTGACAAGCACATGTTTCCCCGGGTATGGTTCTAGATCAGAATAGAGTCCCTATGTCACTAACACACTCCACAGAGTTACAACTTCTACATTGTCAATGATGGCGTCGATACACAAACGTCTATGCTGCGACCTATGAACAGTCACAGACGACGCATATCAACGTCGTCTGCTTTGGAGGGCAGGTTGCGGCGCCGAAGCTTGTCCCAATCGAACCCATCGTCAGCAGCAATTGCTGAAAAGAAATCACCAAATGAAATGGACATTGACGAGCTGGAAAAGTCTATGTCTGCTCTGAAGTTCGTGCCTGCAAGTGTTACTAGGAATCGCAACAAGGTGCCTGGCAAATAGTATTCGAACTTCCTTTTGTTTAGATACACAGCCCTTCCAGGGTCCCTATGAGAGATGAGATAATGAGCAATGGAAAGAAGAGTTACTTTTGAGATCTCACTATATGCAAGCTCTAAGGGAAAAAACAAGATAAGCAGTTGCTATTGTCCACAGCAAATAGCGGTAGGGTATAGACAGCACTAAGCAAGTGACGAAGTCATAATACATATAGATCGAACAAACATTGAACCCAAATAACCTGAAGTCCCAATCCCCCATATACACAAAACTCCCTCACACATCATCCAAAAGAGAAAACATAGGATCATTAGTATGGCCATTCCTGAGAGACCATTATTTTTTTTTTCGCAGAGACGTCAGTTGCAGCTTTGTGCCAAAATTGAGCGGACTAGGCATAGAGCATAAAGCATAAAGCCCAATTCCCGTGCACCATCGTGGCAAACGCCGATATTGACCGCACCTGGTGGTTCTCTGCCCAATAGAACACAGGCCTGGCCTGCCAAGTAGCAAACCCCTCAAAACACTCAAACTAGAATTCCAAAAGATCCGCGTAGGCATCCAAGCTAGAGCCGACCAAATCAACAATCGCCCAGCTAGTATTGCCCTTGAAAGTCCGCGCCCAGACGCGGACAATCGCAACACTAAGCTGGCGCACTTTGTAAGGATTCGCCATGAACTCCATATCCGGTGCGCCAGGAGGATCAACCGCCATTTCGGTTTCGTCCATCATGCTCTTGATCCACAAGAGCAACTTCCGCTCATGCTCCGACAATCTTTGCTCCGACTGTGTTGTGGGTATGGCAAGTAGCCAGCGACTAAGCAGAAAAGCGCATTCCAGACTACAGAGCGAATGCTGAATGCTCCAGAAGAACGAATGTGTCCTAGCCACAAAGTCAATTCCCAGTCGTACGGGGATTGAAAGAGCATGGGCTGAGTGAAGCAGCGCCATAATCAGCCTTGGGCTACGTGCAATGGCAGGCGAATCGTTCAGAGCAGCTGCAATTTGGGCTGGATCCTGTGTGATGAGATGGCGGCAGGGACCCAAGTCAACATGTAAACGGATGTAGGCAAGCCCCAATAAGGCTGTGGATGTGAATGCAATAGGACCGGCCGGATTCTGGGGGTCGATGCTGGATTCGGGTGTGCGCTTCCATAGAGCTTTCCATGCGCTCAATGAGTTGTCTAGCACATTCAAATCATCTTGTCTCAAACTAGTGCCTTGCATTTGAGGCGCGGAAAGACAGAGCTGGCGAGCAAAAAAAATCTGTTGGATGATGGCGTGGATGAGGATATAGTTTCCAAGGGGAGAGATGGGTGCCGACGGAAGTGACATGGATGATTTTAGGAAGAGCCTGGCAAAGGCCTCTTGGAAAGACACGTCTGTTGCCTGCCTGGTGCGATGAACGCGACGCCATTGTGGAGCATTGCTTGCTTTCCAGAGCTCATGAGAGCACGGCATGTTTAATTTCAACTCCCCGTTCAAGATCAAAGGAGGAATGTTATACATGATCGAGTGGAGGTTGAAAAAACAGTACACAATAAGCTTTGTACGTCTGTTGCCTTCTCTCCGTACCCACTCTTCCCAGCTGATAGGGTCTGGTGTGGGAGGAGCTTCAGACAAGCCATGTTCACGTACAAGCCTCGCCAAAGTACTCTGGAGTGAGAGAATCTCCCGCAAGAGCTCTGGATGTCGTTCCCAGGAGGCGAAGACCGTCAGTAGCAAAAATGTTCGAATCACTTCCATATGAGCATCCGAGTCATCCGGCGTGTATATTGACGAATTGAGTGTTGCATTTGGAATTTGCTGGTGATGCTGGAAAGGGCTGCTCGCCGTGTTAGAAATCATCGATGAACCACGAGAGTTATGAAACCCAGATGGGGGGGATATATAGTTCCATGACGGTTGTGGCACTTGCTTGCTGTCTCGCCGACGAAGTCGCTCCAATAAAATTGCTTTCGCTGCATGAAAAAGGTCGATGCCCCGGCTGTTTTCAAAGCGATAGTGTGAACCAGCAGCTGCCAGCGCTAGCGTAAGTTCAGGGGAAGCTTTAGCAACCGATAGCGTAGGGACATGTATAAACGGAAGATGTTCATTCAATCCGTTGATATACCCGGCAAAGAACCGAGATAGAGCATGCCGTGATGGCGGAACAAACCCTTTCGGAAGAACGTATGAAAACTCTTCAAGTTTCGAAATGAACGCTTGGCGATCTGCATTAGAGATGTCCCATGCTGGTCGCGTACTCTCGTCAGCCAGGCCGATACGATCGTCCATTTCGTGAGACTCCGGTTGCAGTGATGGCAAGCGGGATCCGAAATTCGAGAAGGACGGGTGGTCTTCCGCGGGCCCCCGCGAGTCATTCATGATATCCCCGCCAAGTCGAGTTGTTATCGTCTCACGGGGGGGTTTCGAATCAATCGTCATACCTGGCGGTAGCATGGGCTCCTCGACCGACGAGAACACGCCTGAGTCCCAGTCGGAGGATAGTCCCACACTTTCCAGGAAAACTGTGAAATCCTGGACAGGGTCCCCAAGATCAGTGAGATCGAGAATCGAAGGCTCTACACCATAATTATCGGCAATTGCTCTCTCCTGGATCTGGGGAAGTGGTTGTGGTGTAGAAGCGATTGTGTGTGGAGGTTTTCTCATGGACTCTAGGCTCTCCTGTTGACCCTCCAAAGCGACATGGCTTGCGGCATGAGATAAAAGATTTAAATCATATCCCCAGGATGGATTGAAGTGAGGGGTCTCTATAATTGATGGAGTTTGAACCTGGACTTCAGGTGGTGGAGGAGGCACTTGGGTGTGGACTGGGATGGCATCTGCAAGCTCTAACATGCGCGACTCATGATGGGCGGGTTGGATGAGGTTGGACTGGATTGGTATTTCATGGCTGTTTTCGTGACCATTTTGCACTCGTTGTTCTCGACTGGCTGCACTTTCGGCCGGGTGAACTAATCGCTCATGTCGCACTAGAAGATCACTGCAAAATTATCTTGATCAGCGATTGGCATTCCTCGGGTTTCAACACCAAGCCTACCTCCGAGCAAATGATTTGGAGCAGATGTCACATGAGAAGGGTTTTTCCTTGGTATCTGTTGTCCTACATTAGATATCAAATTCCAAATCGGAAGCAAAAGGTTACTCAACGGGTGCGGAGATGGCGTTGGAGATGCTCTAAGCGAGCAAAAGATCGACTGCAATATTCACACGACAGGGACTTTCGGTGAGCAGCCCCTTTCTTTTTGATTTGGCTGACTTTTCGTCCTCCATCGTGGGGTTTTGGGGAGAAATGGGGGAGCGCACTAGAGAGGGGAAGAATTTGAGGCCGCGCTGTTTGAGCGGGGAAATTGGACCCCCACAGTGAGGGGACAGTCACGTGATGGTCACTATATAGGAAAGATATAGACAAGAGTACATATGAACTTCTTTTATGAACAAGTCTAGTCCCTTCCTCTGAAATGGGTTGGAGATGAGCCTGCTTACTCCTAATGCCTAGGCCGGGTAAGCATGCGCTCGGGTCTCCACTGGTGCGGAGAGCGTGATTTGATTGCAAATTGTCCGGTATAGATAGGGTCGGCTGAAACATGTGAAGCATTGGGATATATATTATCTTCGTAGCCTAGGTATTGTGAAAGACGTGAGGGAAAAGATATACAAAGGTCTTCTATCTAAATGCCCTAGTGCAAGGTTCCTCTGTGGTAGAGAAAAACCACAGATACTTCATAAGGCTTGAGTTCTTTCCATTGAACATAGGGTAGTAGATGAGCAAAGGATAAGAACATTCGTGCGGTGGCTGTTAGGCAGATGGTTCTTACCTTTGTTGCAGGTAAGTGTTTAACAGCTATTACGGAGTACAAAGATACTGGATATATACCTATTTACCTACGGATGGATACTCCGGATGCTGACCTAATTCCTAGAGCCCTGGAGACAACCCTTTTAATTGAGTTCAATGGATCCCCACTAATGTTTACAGATCAACTAAAATTGATCTAAGACAGGCCTACTCCGTTATACTCCGTTATACTCCGTAGACTTGAACAGTTTCACCCTATAAAGCCTACGCGGTGTTTCACTAGTGGGGGCTGGTACCACTTTTCCGTTTTAGTGCCTTATCGCCGCTGTTAGGCTCAAATGGAACAAAGTGAAATTTAAGAAAAATATCTCTGAAAAGTAAGCTAATCTCTATCAGATACCTTGAGCCAGAAACTGTAGCGAAAGGATGGTGACAGCTTGAGCTATCTTATAGGGTTCAGACCAAAGATCTAGAAACACAAACCCTACAAGCGAGCTAGATGGCTAAATCATTGCCCGTAGGTGGATAACGACCAAAATGACTAGCTCGTCATCTATATTGACCGGCAAGGGGGAGTTCCAATATATAGCTCACAAACCCAGACTTTGAGCACAGATATGGTGTGTACTCTAAAAACAGAGCAAGTGCTAGCGGGATACGGAGAGTATAGAGTCAAAATTCCGTAGACATGAGCATCGTAGGGTTGAACAGGCCATTTGATAAAATATATAAGCAGAATACCTGATAAAGTGCTACGGAGTACTCCGTACTTAAAGGCTACAAGCGCAAGTCATCAAAGTAGCTATTATAGGAAAGCTCAGGAAATTTATGTATTTTTCAGATGAAACGAGTATGAGACAGCTCAGAGATAGACATGCGAGGAAATATTAGCCCTTGATACGGTGCCCGGGCCTCTAAGGCAGGTATGTAACTTAGTCAGAGAATCCGTTCCAGCCCTGGAGCCATATACGTTTCATATCTCAAACTCCAACTGGAACTCCAACTAGAACTCCATCTCGCGGTCCTTTAACTTCCCAACTTTTGTGTGAATAGTCTCAGCCAAGTGGGGAGTTATCTCGATAAACCCGATCACCAAAGTGGCCCCGATCTCGCCCCCCCAAAAAAGCTCAGACGGAAAGTTGCACTGACGTCCCTCATTTCGATTCCGCCCGTGCTGGAATTGTTTTACCCTGGTCAGTGTCTTCTATTCATTGTGGTTCTCTGTTGTCTCTACCCCTCATCAACTCCCCCGGGAGCGACAACCTGGAACATGCGGCTGACTGGATATCAGGGAACCGGGATTATGTGTTGACCGACGCCGCATCTTTCTTCGGATCCCTTCAACTTGACGCAAAGCACCTTCGAGAGTCGAGAAGAAAGTACGCTATCTCAATCGCCAGCGACCGGCCCGTGAATCCCAGTGATTTGCTTGACCTGATTTAGCCATGTTGGCTCCTAAGCAGTATTCGGCACCTACGAGTGTCTCTGCATCCCAGCAACCGACCGCATATCACACCAATTCATCCCAAAGACCCGCGACGGCTACAAGAGCGCATGATGGGATGGGGTTTGTCAGCCCAACAAAGTCGGAGCTTTCGGAGGGGCTAGATGAACTGTCATCAGTCCGGTAAGCTTTCTGGAGAAATGACCGAGACTCGGCAGTGGTTCTCACTATTGACAGGGCCTGGGATGAGAGACGAGTGGTCGCCTGGCTTCACAGCATCAAATGCGGACAATATGAGTCGATATTTAGAGGTACGTTTACGCACGGCCGTTTCGACCTTTGTACCCAGCATATCACTAATGATATACAGCCAACAATTTCAATGGGGACAATCTACTCGAATGCGACCAAAAGATCCTGCAAGAAATGGGCATCAAGAAGGTGGGCGACCGAGTGCGCATCTTCGTCGCTATCAAGCAACTCAGAAACAAATCCGGAACAACGTCACAACAGAAAAACATGGTGGGTTGTGTGCCGTTTTATTGGCATTGCCATCTGCTTTAGGCTAATTTTCGATACAGAATACCTTAGCTGCGCTCGAAGCCACGGCGCTTTCAAACTCCTCCCGCTATACTCATTCCCGCCTCCCATACCGACGCACATCTCAGCTGGCTGATGATGGCTATCTGAATTCCAAGTCTCTGTCGCAACCTGCGTCGCCACCCGCCGGGGACTCTGAAAGAGGCCTATGGCGCAAGGACTACCTTAATCATCCATCTTCAGGTGGCTCAAGCTCTGGCCGAAACCCCGGTACTCCGAACGAAGGTCGTCCAAGTTCCCATCCTCGAAACCCTAGTCTTGACGGCCTCACAATGGGACCCCTCCCGACAAACTCCCCTGTCATCCGTGTAATCCACACCGGTGGACAAACCAAGGTCTTGGATATTCGGAATTGCAGAACCCCGGATGAAGTGATTTTGTGTGTGTTGAAGAAACTACAGCTTCCTGAACACCAATACAGAAATTACTGCTTCTATGTGTTGGACGGATTGGATCCAGAACTGTCAAATTGTCGGAAGCTCACCGAATCGGAGCTGATGGAAATCTGTGATGGCTACAACAAGTCCGAGCGAGGGCGCTTGATTTTACGGAAGATCCATGCTGGGGAGCCTGATGAAGACGAGCTTCGTCGTGCGTCCCAGCTTGCGTATGATGAAAGCCAGGCCACCCATCAACACGCTCTGAATAATTCCAATCAGCGCCAGAAACACAAGATCCAGCAACTTACTGGCGAATCTTGGCATAACATTAAGCAGCCACTTTCTCCGCTGGGTCCTCGACATCGCCCCTCCACATCAAGTATTGACGAACCGCAAGGACCGAACAATGAACGCAATCCTGTGGCTAAACTCCGTTCATTCTTCGGACAGAGACCTCCAAGTGAGATGATTATTCACGAACTACAATCGTTCTTCCCCAGTCATGACCGAGAAAACATCGAAAAGACCATGCGCAGATCTCAACGTTTGAGTCGTGCCGCAAGTCGTATGAGTGTCGTGAGCAACTACAGCGTTGCCTCAAGTATGAAAGATGCCCCTCCTCTGCCGCCATTGCCCCAGTTGCCTCCGATTCCTAGCATTGCCGATGCATGGCTCCACGGCCCTGGAGTGGCACAGGCAGTACGAGCCCCGCGACCCATCTCAGTCTCCAAGTTCAACCTACCCCAAGCCTCATATCGGGATTCTATTGCATCTAGTTCCCTTCAGCCACTTCAGGAAGAGTCACCCACTGAGCCTAACCGGAAATCATATGTCTCCTTTGAGAGTGGCTCCGACGAACCAAATACCTCGCGCCAGTCGCGCCAGAGCTTTGAGAGTCTCAGTGTTGCGGCCACAGATGGCGGTTCCTTTAATGACCGCATGAGCATGATTGTCGCCGAAGATGGCGAGGAGGAGGATGATGGTCTTGTGGACTTCCTGGCTGGAAATAATTTTGCACCAAAGAATTGGATGAAGGGATCTCTGATCGGCGAGGGTTCTTTCGGAAGCGTTTATCTGGCTCTCCATGCTATTACTGGAGAGCTTATGGCTGTCAAGCAGGTTGAAATCCCATCTGCTACTCAAGGCACAGAGTTCGACCAGCGAAAGAACCTCATGGTCAATGCTCTTAAGCACGAGATCGAGCTGTTGCAAGGCATGTCCCACCCGAACATTGTGCAATATCTTGGCACCGTCGCCGACGACCAGTACCTTAACATTTTCCTGGAGTATGTGCCTGGCGGGTCTATTGCTACAATGCTGAAGCAATACAACACCTTCCAAGAACCCCTTGTCAAGAACTTCGTTCGACAAATCTTGGCCGGTCTGTCATACCTCCACGGCCGGGATATCATCCACCGTGATATCAAGGGCGCCAACATCCTAGTTGACAACAAGGGCGGCGTTAAAATCTCCGATTTCGGTATCTCCAAGCGTGTCGAAGCATCCCACCTCCTAGGTGCCCGCGCCAGTGGCGGCGCTGGTTCTCATATCCACCGCACCTCCCTCCAGGGAAGTGTGTACTGGATGGCACCCGAAGTCGTGCGGCAGACTGCGCACACCAAGAAAGCCGATATCTGGAGTTTGGGCTGCCTCGTCGTCGAGATGTTCATTGGGGCCCACCCCTTCCCAGACTGCAGTCAGCTGCAAGCTATTTTCGCTATCGGCAGCAACAAGGCGCGCCCCCCCTGCTCCAGACCACGTGAGCCAAGAGGCTGTAGATTTCCTCGACATGACTTTCCACCTGGAGTACGAGCAGCGTCCTAGTGCCGATGAACTGCTCCAATGCGAGTTCCTGGCTGCGCCTATCGCATAATCAACGGTAGCCACGGGCTTCTTTCCCTTTATTCTCTCCTGTGTCTTATCGATGCATGTATGTAATATGATTTTACGTATGATGGTGACTGTACTGTCCATTGAACGATTATCTCGGCTATGGGCTTTCTCAGTAGTACTTGATGCAACTGAGCAAAGGCTCCTGTTGTCACTTTCCAATCATCCTGTGCACTGTTGCTCGCTGTAAATGTAGATTGAATTTAAGCCAAAGATAGTACACGATTCTGAATAATCACAACGACCATGATGTAGGTCATCTCTAAAGTTACATGCTGGATATCTCAAGACTATCCAAAAGGAGATATAATAAAGACCAAAAGTATTCACCCGGTAAAAACAGCCTAGTTCACAATCTTACCGTAGAAAGGAATGCCCATGGCACTCAGGAGGAGTCGCGCGTCCTTGTCAGTTCTGGCTGTAGTGTGAAGAGTGATGTGGCAACCAGGGATCATCTTGGGGGGATACCTATGAAGCTGGGTTAGTCTTGACACAATAGAACGTGGATCACAGGCACACTTACATATCGTAGTTGACCTCAAGCTCCGGGAACAATGCAACATTCTCCGGCACCAGACCGAAAGTAATGTTACCACTGCTATCACCACTGGAACCCTTGACACCCTCCCAGTCCTTGATACGGGGCAAGACAACGTCAACCAGCTTACCAAGGAAGTGGTACATGTTCTCGCCATACAGCTCAGCCTTAACAGCGACAGAATCACGGTTCGCCGCAATACCCCAAGGAGCAACGTTAGACTTGGACTTGAAAGTCTCAACACGAACATTGGAGATAGCCTGAACGGCAATACCAGCGACGTGCAGCCAAGACGAGTTCCTCTCAGCCGCGGCGTTCTTAACATAACTGTGGATTGTGATGCGCTCGACTTCCGGGATGTTGTTAAACTTGATCGGCTTGCGGAGCAGACGCAGGACGTCGCCGCCACGGGGTCCGCGGAGGACACGGTTCTTGTGGTATGGCGAGCTATCGTCCCATTCGCGGAGACGGGCGGATTTCGGGGGAGGCTTGAAGCCTGGTGGTGTGTGCACGTAGCACAGGGTCATGATGTCGGGGGAGACGGTTGAGTCGAAGGTTTGCTCTGCTCGGGGGGCGGAGAAGGGGCCTGGGACGAACAGCCGGGAGGAGGGGTGGGATGGTGGCGGCGGTTGGTGAGGGTGAAGGGGACCACGGTTGTATTTAGGAGAGCGGAATTGGTATCTGTAATGGAGTCGCAATTAGGTATTGTTCATTGAATGTGTTCGATGTTGTTTCATGGCTGCGGATGCGCATGACTGGAGGTGTAGTCGGAGTGCTCTTACCGGCCTCGGGGAAGCTGGTTCTTGCGAGCAGCTGCCCGTGCAAGTGGGTCGAATGATGATGCCGCGCTGTTTGGGACGCTCGTTGACAGAGACGAAGCCGATTCCAGATCGGTCAAGTGGTCCGACAGACGTCTCGCCGGGGCTTCGTCGGAGACATTGCGGCGCGATAAAAAGCCTTGAGGGCGAACTGATGGCACAGAAGCCCGGGGCAGTGCCCTCGTTAGGTATCTGGATGGCTCTCTGGCGGCCATTCTGTGAGAAATGTGGTGTGATGGGTTGGTGATCATCCCGGACCCTTCCCAAAAATTGTTCGCGCGGATAGTCCTGTCACGTGAGCTATATACTAGCGCCTTATAAAACAGGCACCATATCCACCACACACGCATCTAGTCATACAGATCTTGGATAACTGATCACCTACGTTGTCTTTTTACTTGAGCAATGGCATTTTAATTTCTTCGGCACTGACCGAGCTGTCCACTTTCATTTCTAGGGCAAATGCTTCCTGTATCCGCGAAGATTTGACCAAATCTCGATCACCAAAAATGGGACTTGTTCCCGAGGTCATTTACGACACTTACTACACAAAAAAGTAATAAATTTGATGGGAACTAATTCATAGATCCATGAACCCACTTCTTCAGAATCTTGACCTGTCCTGAGGATTGATCTTTGTGGGAAACAAGCAATGTTTGCCTGACCAAAATAGACCACATAGGGGGAACCAACCTCGCTAGAAGGCAAAGGAGAAGACTCGAAGGTATGGATGGCAATTTGATACCTGTATTTTTATATTTATAGTTGAATCATGAAACGAGGGACAATAAGGACATGTGTGACTAAATTATAAGTAGACATTGCTACTAGCTTATAGGCCCTATATGAAGGTCCTAACCCTAACCTCTCAACATGGATGTAGTATCTTCGCGGACCAAGAAGAGCCTTAGGCTGGGGTTTAGGATTCAAATCAGGTCTATGCTGTATACAGATCATAGACTGCCATGATTAGGTTGTTTTTAGCTCGATTTATAGAACACACTGTCTGAACCTGACGTCAACTGGATGAACGTGTTGCTGATCAAGACAATCCTACTGGGTTAGATGAGGAAACAAAATGATATACCTTGAATATGCTGCCATTACTGTCCCTAGTACATCCCACTTACATGTATGACCACATTGTTCTATAGTTCTGGAAGTTCTAAGCCCTTGTCACCGCCCTCTTGGGGCGGTGGGACGCTAATTAGGGCATGGGTTGTCGCCTAAGGCAGAAAGGGGCGAGCTTCCTGTTCCCACTCTGCCCCGCAGATCACCTGGAGGTTCAAGTTTCCAATCATTTCGTCTGGTCTATGTACTTGTTATTGACGCGTGCTCATATCATCCGAGCTTTGCTTATGATGTATCTGGTGCGCACTTCTAACAAATCCTGCAGCCTTGACTAAGCTCGGGAGCTATCTTACAAGTCTTCTGATCCCCCGCATGTCTTTAATCTTGGGATTTTTCTTTTCAGTCTAGAAAGTTTACTCTGGGAAGTGTTCTTCATTTCCTTCATTCGCAATCATGAGTGGAATTCATCGGTTTCTCACGCGTCGCGACCGGCACAACAAGTTGAGCAAGCAAAGCAAAGAAGAGGTATGCGTGTACAGAACGCTACGATGATTCAAAATCCAAGATCTTAGATTGACTAATGTTTTGTGCTTCTTAGGCATCTCAGATACTTTCGCGTCCTACGTTTCATGGAATCTTCAAATCAGAGACAACACTGGAAGATAACCACGATCAGGAGAAGAAGGTACGGGCCCAAGCGTATGACGGTCAGCTTACACCTGTCTAATATTCTAAACCCACATAGGTCAAAGCCCTCGCTCAGCGGCTTAAACAGCTTGGAATTATTGCGATAGAGGAAGAGCATATGATTTATGCATTACAGACCACCGAAGGCGATACAGAGAAGGCATTCAGCCTGCTGCTTCTGCTAGAAGACTCTATTGAAGGAATTATCAGGAATTACACACCTAACACGAAACTCCTGGGTGCAGAGAATCGTCAAGGTGTCACATGCTATCTGGACGCGTTGTTATTCGCTATGTTTGCGCGTCTCGATTGCTTTGAGGCCATTCTGTACAAATCCTTCAATGATGAGCCTCGTCGAAAACTTGCAATCCTTCTGAGACTATGGGTGAATTTGCTGCGATCAGGAAAGCTCATAACCACAGATATGGTCAGTTCTAACATTTGTGGTTGTCCTATTTCATATTGGTACTGACTAGATTGCCTCAGACAAAACACCTACAGGAAGCCCTAGCAGAATGTGGTTGGGAAGATGCGGCCAAACTTCAGCAACAGGATGCTTCAGAAGCATTCACTTTCATTACTGAGAAGTTAGAGCTGCCACTTCTGACTTTGAAGATGGACATCTATCATACTGGAAAGGAGGATGAAAGTGATGACCATAAGTTCGTCAATGAGAGGCTTCTTGAGGTTGCCATACCTCCCGAGCCAACTGATGGGCAGTCACTTACACTGGAAGACTGTCTGGAAGCATACTTCAACAACATGATCGAAGTCAAACGACACATGGCACGACGCAACACTGCTAGCTCGCTCAGATCAATGGATTCACTCTCCATATCCAAGGGATCCACCTCACATGTTGAAACAGTGGAGATTGATACCACGCCCACTATGTCTCCTACTCAAGCAGATACACCGCGGGCCGAAAAACAAAACCCCTGGTCATCATTCAGCGAGTTCACCGAATCCCTCGAGGCATCTCGGACACCTGGTCGGCGTGGGAGTATTGTTCGAGAGCGGTTCTTTCCTGATTCAAGTGAGGATACAAACACAGGAGATTCAAAAACGGACAAAGATACCAGGGCAGATCAAGATGCCAGTGGAGATACGCTACCGCGCAGGGGCTCATACAAGAAAGAGGTAATGATGCCTGCATGGCAATTCTTCAGCCTGATACGTATGTCATCTCCTACTTCTGTTCTTTGAGTTGTGCATGAACTGACCTGATCTTGCTCAGCGTGGTATACCGACAATACACCAACAAACGACGCACAAGTTGCAGCACACTTTTCTTCAAAACGGCCGATTCTTGGGATGTGCCTGAAGCGCTATTCCTTCTTGCCAGACGGAAGAGCAATCAGACTTAATACACACATTGATATACCAACCGAGATCGGCCTACCACATTTCATCCAAGATGACAACTTAGATGCGAATGCTCCTATATTTGGGAGCTTCAAACTCTCTTTGCAGGCTCTAGTCTGCCACAGGGGCAACTCGGTGGACTCGGGGCATTACATTTCCCTTGTTCGAGGCACTAGCTGCCCCAATACTGGCACTCATGCGACCACAGGTCCGCAAGCCACAGAGATATCAAAACACTGGATGCGGTTTGATGATCTCGCCGCAGAACGAGTCACACTGGTTGATATTGATCAAGCCTTGAAGACCGAATCTCCATATCTTCTGTTTTATCAAATTCTTCCTATCGGCGAAGATCCATCTGCGCCCAGCATCCCAAATGCACCGTCATCGCGGGCTTCAGATGGCAGTACACTAGCTGATCAAGTGGATTTCAGCCTCGAAGACCTTTCTTCTGACCGACCAAGTGTTGAAATCACGGTGCCATGCGAGACTGATGCGCCAACATTAGCCAGCATCGCAAGGCGACCCAGCATAGCATTCTCAGAAATCAGTAATCCAACCGGTCTTCAGCCGCGGTCTGTTCCATCATCCTCGCCTAGGCTGGCATCAATGGAAGAAATAAGCACCAAGGGAACATCATCTTCACGCCGTGGATCTCGTTCGGCCAGGAGTACCCCCGGAAGCCGTGCTGGCAGCCAAACGAGTGAAAATCGAATTAGTGCCACATTTTCACGCTTTGCCGAACGACTGAGTCGGGATAAAGTTAACAATGACTTTAATGAGGCAAAAGAAGGGGATGAATTTGCATTGGAGATTGATGATACTGTGGACGATATGAAACTGGGGCCAGCTGCCCTTGAGAACAAGGAGAAGCGCGGAAGAGGCCGAACGAAGGATCGCGAGAGATACAAAGGGAAGTCCAAAGAGAAGTCCAAGGAGAAGGGCAAGAAGTTGGACCGGGAATGTGTAGTGATGTGAGCCAGGC
Source organism: Penicillium coprophilum (assembly GCF_028826855.1). Lineage (NCBI taxonomy): Eukaryota > Fungi > Ascomycota > Eurotiomycetes > Eurotiales > Aspergillaceae > Penicillium > Penicillium coprophilum. The sequence goes on along the minus strand of NW_026622723.1, from coordinate 7,353,807 downwards.
CGTTGATGTCAGGATTTACTTTTTTTCTTTTTCTTTGAGATACCCAGTCCAGCTGTTGCATGTTTCATAATTGATGATACCCATGATGCATGAGCGGTGACTTCCGGTGTTTGTGAATTTATGTTGAAATCAACTGTCCACGAATGATTCTGTTTTGCTGTGTTATATGGATCTCTCAAGGTAACTGTATTTTTGTAGTTCTGATTTGGTGATACATGGTTTACGCCTCAGGTGTCAAGGCACCAGGGGCCTCCGCATTCCTTCGACTTCTAGAGCCCATTCCGTCCTGCATCAACCCGCAAGACCTTCAACCTGCCTTAACCTTTGTATGAGCGGCATGACATAGTGTGTCTACAGCTAGCGCACCATGGCGCTGGACGGATCCAGCAGTTATGTTGCTCCGAGCAACTTGATGCAGTCACCGAGCTCTTCCCTCCCCATGTTCGACGTTGAACGGGTACAATTGGCCTTCTCCGTCGCTGCAGACTTCGTCGCAGCCCAAGTCGCAAACAATGTGCTAGTGCTAGCTTTATCAACCAATCGAATTCTTCGAATTGATCTTGATTCCCCTGAAGATGTCGAAGGTAAGCCTCCGAACCTTCCCCGCAGCAAATACCAGCCACAAGTTGACCTAACCGTGCCCACGAACAACAGACATCGATCTCCCCAAGAAATCCTCAGAAGTTGGAGTGATTCGGCGCATGTTCCTCGACCCTTCGGCATCTCATTTGATCATTACCACGACACTCGGCGAAAACTACTATCTCCACGCTCAGTCACCGTCGCGACAACCGAAACCTTTGACCCGGTTGAAAGGCGTCTCAATCGAAAGCGTTGCTTGGAATCCCTCTTTACCCACTGCCTCTACTCGTGAGATTCTCATTGGTGCCACTGATGGCAACGTCTACGAAACTTATATTGAACCCTCCAGCTACCGGCAGGAGAAGTATACAACCCCGGTCTACCAGGTGCCAGGCGCCTCTCCAGTGGTTGGGGTCTCGGTGGAACCGGTGCCATCTAAACCTGATCAAAGAAGGGTACTTGTGGCAACCTATGGGAAGCTGCTGCATTTCATTGGCCGGACAGGAGTTTCAAGACATGGGAGGGAAAGCGGCGTGTATTCGGAGCTTTTCCAGCGCGAGATGCCAGTGATCCACGAAGCTCAGAACGCATCTAGCTCTGCGCCATCTTCGCTGGTAATTTCGCCTACAATTGCTGAGAATTACCAGGCCGAGGGGTATGCCGAAAAGCAGTTTGCGTGGCTCAGTTCCGAGGGGATATACCATGGCCGGCTTGCGTCGGAGTCACCATTCAACACCGCAAATATGCTTGCGCGCTCGATGTTTCCAGCATCGGAATCTCCACGAGGAGGGCGCAAGTTGATACAAGACCCGATTTCTGCCATGACTCTGTCACAGTGGCATGTTCTAGCACTTGTCGGGGGTAGGGTGGTCGCAGTTAATCGTCTGAGCCAGGAAATCGTCCACGATCAACCTGTGTTGGAACATGGGCAAAGTGCGCTGGGCCTCTTGACTGATCTTACCAAAAATACATATTGGCTTTTCACCAGCCAGGCCATTTTTGAAGTTGTAGCAGGTGATGAGGACAGAGATGTCTGGAAGATCTTTTTGAAAGAGCAAAAGTTCGACGAGGCCCTTCAGTATGCCCGTGGTGCTGCCCAGCGGGATGCTGTTATGACTGCCTTGGGTGACTTTTTGGCACGCAAAGGTAAATTTCTTGAGGCAGCCAAAGTATGGGGCAAGAGCAGCAAAGGGTTCGAGGAGGTTTGCCTCACTATGATTGACCATAAAGAGCATGATGCTTTGCGCAATTACCTCCTCTCCCAGCTGGCAACTTACAAGAAGGCCTCGCTTATGCAAAGAATCATGGTGGCGAGCTGGCTTGTGGAACTGTTTATGTCAAAGTTGAATTCTCTCGATGACAATATCGCCACCAAGGCTGAATTGGCAGAAGGCACAAGCACCGGAGAAATCAAGGATCAGCTTGGCAGCATTCGAGCTGAGTTCCAAGAGTTTGTGAGCAGCCACAAAGCAGACTTAGACAAGAAAACAGTATACGATATTATCAGCAGCCACGGGCGGGAGGAAGAATTGTTGTTCTTCGCAACTGCTACAAACGATTACAACTACGTTCTATCGTACTGGATTCAGCGTGAGAAATGGCTGGAAGCCTTGAAGGTTTTGCAGCGGCAAAGCGAAGCCGATGTGTTCTACAAATATAGTAGTGTGCTGATGACACACAAGCCAACAGACCTGGTTGATATTCTGATGCGACAGACGAACCTTGACCCTGAGCGACTGATTCCCGCGTTGTTAAATTACAACAAATCTGCGAGCGTCTCCTCCCTCAGCCAGAACCAAGCCGTCCGGTATCTGAACTTCATCATTGTCAACCACCCAAATCCATCTGCAGCAGTCCACAACACCCTTATCTCAATACATGCCTCCAGTCCTTCCTCATCCGAGGCTGGACTGCTTACTTATCTCCAATCACAACCAGCATCCCCCCCTCCATACGATGCAGACTTCGCACTTCGCCTATGCATTCAAAATCAACGAATTCAGTCCTGCATTCACATCTACAGCACAATGGGACAGTATCTGCAGGCTGTAGAGCTAGCCCTGGAGCACAATGACATAGAACTTGCCGCCATCGTCGCAGACCGCCCAGAGGGCAACGACAAGCTCCGTAAAAAACTATGGCTCCTTGTCGCTGAGAAGAAGATTCGCCAACCAGGCACGGGCATCAAAGACGCGATTGAATTCCTGCGCCGCTGCGAGCTGCTCCGCATTGAGGACTTGATCCCATTCTTCCCCGATTTCGTTGTCATCGATGACTTCAAAGATGAAATCTGTACAGCTTTGGAGGATTACTCACGCCACATTGACTCGCTCCGCCAGGAAATGGATAACTCAGCCCTGACAGCCCGTCAGATCCGTGGTGAAATTTCCGGTCTCGATACTCGCTACGCGATCGTTGAACCAGGTGAGAGGTGCTGGATCTGCTCGCTACCTGTGCTCAGCCGTCAGTTCTTCGTCTTTCCCTGCCAGCATGCTTTCCACAGTGACTGTCTGGGTAGGGAGGTTTTGGAGGGCGCTGGTGGCAAGAAAAAGTATATTCGCGACCTGCAGGCGCAGCTCAGTAGTGGCGATATCTCTGTCTCACGACGTGAGGAGATTGTTAAAGAATTAGATGGACTAGTCGCTGAAGCTTGGTATGTTTATTTCCCTAATAGCTTATCAGTAGTGCATCTCACTAACCATATTTTTTTTCGCAGTATCCTCTGCGGTGACCATTCCATCAAACAAATTGACAAACCCTTCATTGCAAGCTCGGAATCGGCCGAGGATTGGGCTCTCTGACATGCGTCTGCCAATCAATTTTGATGTGTTCACCATGGCATGATGCGCCGTTTGATTTCCTCGCGTGGGTGGTCAGCCAAGATTCTGCGGACTCCTAGTTTTCCTTTTGATTTTTCGCAATACCCTTCCTTAAGCAGATGCTACACAATACATGAGGCCTCGCCCTCGTATATAGACATGGCTATACTAAATGTGATTTGGATTCAAACATTAGATTTTGAAAACACTGGAAAAGTTACTAACACAAACACAATAGTACACTGTGAGTAACCCACTCAACTCCATACGCAGATAAACAAATCCTCAAAGATGTAGTTGAAAAGGAGATAGTGATGAACAGAGGGCTATGTATATCTCAGAATAAAGAATATAACCTACCCCATAGAGCGCAGAGTAGCTAATTCTCAGGCCATAAATACCGCAGCAGATCCAGATCCTGCGCAATGGCCGGACTATGCGCTGCACAGTCCTCCAAAAACCCTAGCATCTCTTCATTCCAGCGTTCCCATCCATCAGGCAGTGTCTCGCGGACACGAGCACTCGGCGAATGGGCTATACAATAGAAAAGCAGGATTTGGCCAAAGAATCTCGAAAGAAAAGTCAGCTAAACCCGTTCGAAAATATAGTTTTGTTGAAATATAGAAGGGCAACTCACTGTGAACAAAACGCAAACTTAATCGGAATACAGCTCTTCATTTTCCGGAAGATGCCCTGGGTAACCGGCCAGTCCATTGCATTCTGGAGACCGCTTCGTACTTGCAAAAAGTCTTCGTCTGTTAGAAGATGCGGGATTCGGAGAGCTTTGTATAAATACGGGCGGCCGATGTGGAAGCGCGCGATCATGTGTCGGCCTTTGAGCATGGCATCTGCTACTGCTATTGCCGCGGATAATGGCTTGTTCGGATCTGTCTGTCTTTGTCTTGGGGAAGACATGTGCGCTGGGGATGCTACTGAGGCGGACGGGGATGGGTGGATGGAGGGAGTTGCTGGGGTTGGGTGGGAAGAGTAGGGGGCGTTGTTGAATTTGATTGCTGGTGGGAGGTTGGTGCGCCATTGTTCTAGTTGATGATGTAGCTCTGAGTTTATGGCTGGGAGGGGGAAAGTTCCTGAGTCGGCTAAATAGGGAACAGGTGTTAGATGAGTTTTGGCTTTTGTTTTGGGTGTCTAGCAGAATGACTCACAGTAGAAGTAGAGGGAATGGCGGATGCGCGTGAGGATGATGCGGTGGGCTACCTGGGCCAGGAAATGATATTGGAAGTATGAGTCGTCGACTACGCTTGATGAGTTGAAACGGTTTGAGGCGTAGCCGGTCGTTTCGAAGCCGATGAATTTGGGAATTGGGACTTGTTCTTCGAGGCGGGAGAGGCCGCTTGAGGGGAGGTGCAGCTCTTGTACGAGAATGGTCTCGTTCATTAGACAGTTCCAATATACGCGGGATTTCATATCGCCTTCCCACTCATCGAAATTCACATTATGGCTGTATACGAGTCAGTATTGTTTTAGGTATTCAAATGTATAGGACTCACTTCGTCAACATTGATAGACAGCAGGTGGCAGCGCGAGAAATCATCGTCCAAGAATCCATCGGACGAGGAATTTGGTTATAATATACACTATAGAAGGTGAGTATCGATCTGTATATAGAAGTAAGCTTGGGCATGGATACGTACGAGGAAAGAAGGTAGAATTGACAACTTTGGATATCATTGTCGCACATCAAGAAGCCGACACGTCGCCGAGCCTCATTGAAAAATCGCAGTCCAGGCTGCTCTTCGTATACCACATTCATCCATTCTGGCGGTTCAAATCGATGGCCCTGGGTGCCTGGTAAAGGGTAGTTCCCCTCCTGGTAAGCGAGAACAGCGAGACAGCCCAGTGCTAGCACGTTAAGCACCAGACAGCTCTCTAGGTTATATCCAAAGCTACTTTCCATAGCTGAGCCTAAGGTGAAAGAAAAGAAGAAACCCTTGTCCATAATCGGCGTGGAGGGGTTAAAAACACTGAAGAACGCATCCGCCAAACCCCTAATCATTGCCAACGGCAGTAGTTCTAGCCAGCGATCTCCCGCTTGTAATGGGTAGGGGCTGATAAACATCGGTAGCGGAGGTCGTGCTGATTCCAGATCAATGACATAGTTTTTCCCAAGCATTTCATATGCGGCGAGTAACTGCTTCGGGAGGATCTGTCTGGCTCCAGGCCACAAGATGACACCATGCTGACTGAAAGAGATGGAGATCCGGCCCGCAGAGTCTGGTTTTGGTTGGTTCTCTTCGAATTCAAAGTCGTCTCCTTCCCCAACTGCCGCGGGTGTGAAGTTATCCCCAATTGTGGGCAGCATTAGTAGACGTTGATTGCCATCGTCGCCAAAGGCCGGCGATAACTGCGTCTGCGATTCATGAGCAGGAGTGCGGATCTCGCTCCGAAGAGATTGTAGATCACTCAAGATGGATGTTGGTATTGTTTCCAATTTTGTCTCTAGTCGATGGAGAGTGCTCATGATCATCGTGAGAGATTGATCGCGTCTGCACGTATAAGCAATCGAAATAAAAATTACCATGGGTGACTTACTTTGAAGATTTACGCTCGTTATAAACACACTCTAGGCCAAGCGACTTACATAGTCCACACCTCGGCCGCGATTCATCGCATCTCGTCTTTTTCAAGCGACAAGTCTCACACGCCTATTACTAGAGTTAGAGGTCTCCGGACGAGTTGCGTGTATCGCAGAATACAATAAGTAAGGTCAAGGGGTTACTTACAACAGTTGCAATGAAGTTCCTAGGCTTCTTAGAGGGTCCGGATGGTTGACCGTGCTCTTCCTCGCCAGGGGAGAGCAGGTCGTGAATGGGCAGCAGGCCATTGCTATCGGGCTCGGGCGACATATTTGCGCCTGCCCTGGACTCCTCAAGTGACCTCTTGCGCATTTTGCATCATTGAAAATGAAATATCGCTGGCGTCATCCTGGGGTGATATCGAGTTGGTCGGTTTTTTTTATCGCGGAACGCTGGGAGGTTCTCGGCCAATCAGAGGCCATCCTGCTATGAATCATCGCCTCCGTCGTGACTTCAATAGGTGAAATAAATTGTATTTTGTATGTGTAGTATGTATAAAGCTGTTTATTGATGTGGATGTTTTGGCTCGTGGAGTCTAGCTAAATATTGAAGCGAGTGAGTTGATTATACATGAAATATGTTGTGTATATATATTGCATGTAGATCTCCCAGGTACCAAGTACACATAAAACGACCATATATTTTGTCAACGTCTTTCGGGATCTACTACAGATAGACAAAGTAGAGAGGTCTCCCTGAAAAATGGACACCAACTGAGATAATGGGAATCTCTGTTGCCCTTCAGGTACGGAGAGTGAAGATTGGAAAACAGCCTATGTGATCCGTCTACGTGGCCATGTACACCAGATCCACATCATGTCAATACATACCTAGATGAGGTGGTGAGTTGGGTAGTGTACAGAGTCCCTGTGAACTCCATATTCGCCATTAATTATCACATTCATTATCAGACCAGACCCAACTCCAAGGGGCAGATTGTGAATCTGTTTGCCGATTCCCAACACGACCATTACGATTTCGCTCGCCAGAGGCTCGAACAGTTCTCATCAAATAAGCAGAAGTCTAGATGCAAGCGGAGCTCGATGAGTGCCAATCCAACTCCCATACTGTAAATAGAAGCAAATGACTCTTCATGGGTTGGCCCTGGTCTCCACCGTATTACTCATCTGTTTCAACCGGGTCTCCCAACGTCACTCGATAGGATCTTTATGTTTTTTATTACAGTCTGTATTTTCGAGTTAATTTAAGTGTAACGATGATCCACCTCGAGCGGAAAGGGGGATGTCAGGGTGGAATGACGTTGACAGGACCCTGTGGAATGTGGCATGGGGTTTTCAGGAGACGGTGTTTTGGTTCTGGCATATTATGTTGTATACCAAGCGTCACCCATACCATCGGAAAGCCGAAGTAGTAAATATGACATGACCGTTAGAAGAGTGAGATTGCCAGGTGTCAACCTTGATATAAGATGATGACTACAGTGTTGAAATGCGGACTTTGGACATAGGTGGCATCAAAGACATTGGATAAGCCAATTAATGAACTGCAACAACGGGTTTGCTGAGGGATATACTGCACATCATCGGTAGCCTATTTGCCGACACGATCCCCCCCCACTGACAATGCGACAGACTCGCTGTAAGGCAAAAAAGGAGGGGAGACATGCTTGTGTTGACTCGGCAACGGCTATGACTCGACATGTCAAGCATAAACATACTGACACAGCATGAAAAGATCTGATGTTGTACGCATGATGCGTCTCAAAACCCTCCCCCCTCAGGCAATGACGACCCTTGCGTCGACCTTGAAAATTCTAATCTTTGCTTTCTTTTCCTGCAGTCGTGCAGAGTCGTACACGGAGAAAAAACAACACCTACAGGAGGCTGGGATGCCTTTACTCCATACAGGGAGAAATACAAATGCATGTCCTGGAGATGCATGTTCCGTAAGTACTCCGGAGTTGCACAGACTATATGCATTACGCCGGTTTTTTCAACGTGTCCTAATCTCAACTCACATTGAACTTATAACACTCGAATTATAGGCAGTACAGATGTAAGATGTCATAGTCATTTGGGCCCTGATAGGAACAAAGAAATGCAATCTAATTAGATTACGAAATACGAGGTTAGTTCAATTGAGGACCAGCTGAGACTAAAATCCGGGGAAGTGGCTCATGTTTGCTCGGCTCCCCTCTCTTGACTTGGCATATAGCGATAAGCCAGGTACTTTGTACACTACTTACGCCCAATAGAAAACACCAACTTCCATTATCGGACTTTCATATTCAGAAGCCCGTGAATATCATGGAATGACGATCGTGCGGGGTATTGGAATGTCTCTACAGTCGAGATGACAATCATGATTCGAACTGAACTATGACATCTTATTTGTTTACTTCGTCTACCTAGGTAGGTAGGTAGATAGGTCGGTAGATAGGTACCTAGGTAGGGTAGGAGTCTTATCGTCATTATCATCGGAGGATACTTCCCTTTCGTTGCCACCGTCTGTACCCGGAAGTATGCTCCGCTCGATAAGGGAAATCCTATCTCATTATCTCATATCCCGAATTCGGAAGAGAGAACTCCACTATCTCTACTACATCTGATATTGCACGGAACTACGTAAAAACACGCAAGCGTTACCGAAAACAAAACACGTTTCAACCCTGAAGCCGATAGGGCGGTTGGATCAAATTTATCATTGGGGCCCTCAACCCGCTGATCGCTTTCTAATGCAGCAACACTAGATGACAACACTAGATGACGAATGCTTTTTAAGAGGGTCTAATGTAGACTAGGTTTTATATGCAGCAGATCATGTATCGATGTTACAATTGACGCTATCCGTTGTCCTCGGGAGGAGACTATAATGAAAGGGAACAGCAATGATGATCATGGAGCCAACGGCAATGGTTGATGGAGGGGGAGATCAGGACCAGAAACTGAGCCGTGCACCGACGGTCGCCTGCCTGTATGTTGTAGATCTCCGATAAAAAGTAGTCTCTTGTATACACTATATTGCGTGCGAGGGACGCTATGGTAGGTACGATGCACCTAGGGACATTATACCGAAAGAGGAGTGGATCCCTGTCCATATCAGATGTACCGCCCAAGAATTCGATTGGGAGGGTTGAACTTTCCGACAAGAATGAGAATAGAATGGGGTGATGATAGACGTAAAATGAGACGTCGCGTGATGCAGAGTTGCCGGCCGCCGAAGTCGTGCCACATATCCACAACTCTACTCCGTCTCGTTTCGAGAGTTCCGGTATGTACTTCTGAGAATGCTTTGAATGCAAAAGTGTACGGAGGACATCGTACCTCTCAATCTTGAGACCTGCAAGGTCAAACCTTGCAGACCACAGGAGGCGGTCAAACCTGATGTAAGCCTAGACCACCTGGGCAGCGAGGGACGTTCCCTTCACCGCTTGACAGGGCTGCGTGGGTGTCTGAAAGGTGGTTGGGGACTCATGACAACTGGGAGCACGCTCCACTCGAAATACGTGTCTTGTTGGGATGAGATGATTCTCCAACGTTTACGGAGTCCGTACTTGGGAACACATCAGTACAACATAACTGTGTTCAATCCATACAACACCCGTCCCTTGACGGTGCTGACATAGAGATGATCGCATTTGCATCAAACCCCGCAAATCAGATTAAGATCAGAATCTCTCATACATCCCGCGCGGCAATGAACAGGAGAATTCAAAATAGAAGCTAGTCCAGGGTGGTTCAAGATGGTCCACACCATCTCAAGTGCAGTACCTGCGGAAGGGTACATTCCCATAGGCACAGCGCATAATACGCATAATCTTGGACAGCATAATTAAGCCGGGCTGCAGTCGGTATCCGGGGTGAACCAATCAGAAAAGATCACGCCATCCCACTTTATCGCGTCATGCAGCCTGTAAATAGTGGCCAGATAATCTATTCTGATTGGTTGATCTCCCCAGAATTGACTGCGCAATTATCCGCTTTGAGAATAGTGCGCCACCTTGATCCGCCCTCGGCCGATGAAACTCCCAAAGGACCCTGCTGATGTCAACCGTCATTGTGACTGGCCTGCTGAATCAAAATTTCCTAAAAGGTTGGAAAGTTTGGGAAGTCGGGAAGTCGGGAAGTCGGACAATCTCTATAAAAAAAAAAAGTAGAATAGATAAAGTGGATGATGTGATGGTCCAAACTTCGGGTTAAAACGGCAACCAACAATGGGATTCAACGTTATCGCGTTATCGTACCAACGTGGGAAATTGACAAGCTTGGAGAGATCACGTAGACGGTTGACGCCTTTACCAAGGATAAGGAATGCCTGGAAGGTTCATGAAACTTGGGGAGCCTGCTGGATTGGAGCGTTACAATACCGGTATTCATTCCGTACGTTACCAGTTTCCCCGGGAGACGGAAACGGGTCCAAAGACCTCGGATGTCAGTCAAATGGCTGGCCAACGCAGATCACACGGATGAACAGCTCACGAGGGAAGACCGGTATGTGACGGTATCAGACGGTACGGCCAATCAGTTTGCCTCTCCAATTCCCCTCACGGCTTTACAACACCTCTCTCTCTGTCTCCCTGGCTCCTTCTATCTCCCTCCCCTTATACCATCATCTTCCTCATCTCCTATCATCTCTCTTCTCGCTCTCCTATATTCCCATCTCTTCGTCCCGCCTTTATACCTTCTATCCTCTCTCCGATCATCACTTATCCGTCACCTTTCTATCACTTTCAACGCTTCCAAGGTTGCCAAGATCGCCGTGTCTGCTTGCCATCATCTCAAGACACTACCAACTCTGGACGGCCTATACTCTTCCTTCGACAACTTCCAAGCTTTAAGGTCTACTCCTGATTTCCTTTGAGCAGAAGAGTATTTCTCTCGCCTTTCCGTCCTAAACCCCTTTTTCGGTCTTCCGGGTCCACCCTGAGCTCGGGTGACTCACTTCCATCAACGTGATAAAAGGATCCAACTCTCGGTCTGTCGGATTGTCATTGCGCTATCAATACCTTCAGCCTTTGTCACCTCAATCTACACAAAGGTGTTGCCTGCGTTGCGGGTAACAATACGTTTCCTCGGTCGAACCTTGTCGTGAGAGCATCTCAGGAGTTTCATACCTCAGGGGCAACCTGGCATCGAGTATCTCTTTTTTTCCTGCCTGGATTAGAAGGGTGCTCTACCGGATCCCTCTTTCGCCCAACCAACTTGCTCCACCAATTCCAGCTGGCCTTTCATGACTCACTAATCTCAATTATCTTCAATTTGAGTCACAGCCTTCGACCTTGAACCCGGTGTTCATAGGATTCTTTCCTGTTCTTTTCTTTTACTCCTATACATTTTTGATCTTTTCCATTACGATATCACGCAGCGCTTTCACCTCAACTCTCTTCAATTCATCCGGTATCAGGCCGACCTTCCAACACTTGTTCATCTCTTTCTGACACATTCGTGTCGTCCACCTGGGACCCTTTCCCGTTAACCAACGAAAAACGAAATACAAATGAGCACATAACGGTCTTTACCCATTTCCTTAGCGTCAACAATCCCGTCCGGGTTCACTCAACTGCGCCTCTGCGCCATCATTCTCTCCTCTTTTCATCTGTCTATCAACTTTCACCAGTACATTTTTTATATGACATTTCGAGCCAGTCAGGATCCCTTTCATCTCAACCTCCTGAACAAACCCGGCTCTTCTTTTCGCCTATCTCTCTTCACCTTGGATCCCGCGCCTGATACTTCTCTTCGTTGTCCTTAATCTTCATTAGCCTGGTTGCTTTTTGTTTATCACACTTCGACGCATTTTGAACACGCGTAAGTGTTCTTTTTGAGCGGCTCATAGATTTGTTTTCACTTGATCTCTTTGTTGGAACATTACATCATTCCGCTCTCCCATTTCCATCTCATCTCCGATCCGTTCTTCTCGGGATCATCAGACCAACATGTCGACCATGGAATGCTCGAAAGAAGAATTCGTTGAGGGCCAACTTCTGGATGGTCGTTTTCGAACTGTGGCCCCCCTCAATCATGGGTCTTTTGGAATGGTATTCCTTGCCACAGATACCCAGACAGGCCAAGACGTTGCTATCAAACGTCTACTCAAGGGCCCCTCAACGGGCTCCGATGACGATCGTTTTGAAGAACTCGAGTGTCATCGACGCTTTGGCTTCCACTCAAACTTGGTTAACTTGATTCATACTTTCGACACCGAGACTCACAAATATCTTGTTTTGGAGTATTGTGCCAATGGAGATCTATACGAGGCCATCCGCCTCAATCGTGGTCCACTGGAGACTGAACACGTTCGAGATTTCATGCTGCAGCTGATCAGTGCCGTCGACTTCATGCATGCCAATGGCTTGTATCACCGTGACATCAAGCCGGAGAATATCTTCCTGACCCAGGATGGCTCCATGAAGCTTGGCGACTTTGGTCTCGCTACGCAAGACTCGTGGTGTCACGAGGCGTGTGTTGGTAGCGATCGCTACATGGCCCCCGAGCAATATGATCCGGGCATGACAGGATATTCCCCCGCCAAGGCCGACATCTGGTCTGTGGGGATCTGTTTGCTGAACATTCTGTTTGCTCGGAATCCTTTCGTCACTCCCACGGAGTCCGATGTTCTCTTTGCTGACTACGTGCGCGATCGCCAGTCACTGTTCGACATCTTCCCCAACATGTCCCAGGACACGTACGAGATTCTGACGCATGCCCTGACAATTGATCCTTCCAAGAGATCCTTGATTGAGGTGCGTGATTGCATACTTCGCGCCGTCTCTTTCACCACCGACGACGAATCTCTCGATGAGTTTTGCACCGAAGATCGCGAGGTGGTTGCTGCCAGCGCCAACCGCGAACCCCTTCGCACGCCCTCGCTCCAGAGTCCCCATGTCAACCAAGGAGATTCTTTCCCTTGGGCAAAGGCGCTCCAGTCGAGTCCTCCCCAGGCTATCCGACAGCTATCTGCCATTCCGGACAACGAGAGCTACACCGAGGATCTGTTCCCGCCTTCCGAAGCTGCGGGAACCTCGTGGTTCTCGTCTCGTATGGAAACTCCATCAGTAGCTTCTGTTTTGGACTCCCAGCTCAGTGAATCTTTCGTCTTGCTCAACCTTCGCAAGCGTGAGGTGCCACGTCTCCCTCGCTCGGACCCGGTGTCCATCACAGGATCATTGCCGTCTCATGCAACAAAGCCCTTGCCTTCTTTGTCGATGGTCTTTGGCAACAACAAAGGTGCCGACAAGATCTCAAAGAGCTGGTGTGACATGTGGGATGAAGAGGAGTCTGAGAATGAAGACCTTGCCATGATGCAACGCCGGGAGCAGAACTCGCGTAGCTGGAGCCAAGAGAGTCAGGGAGCTGCCCTCCCAAGGTTGCGCGAGCCGGCCTCCGCTTCCCTCAACCAGCGCTCTCAAGGTTCAGAGGAAGATCTGAAGATGGAGCCTCATGTGCTAGGGGATCTTTCCCTGGACGAAGACAGCGACTCCAGTGCATCGAGCAGCACGCCCCGCCCTTTACGAAATTCTCCACCAGGGCCGTCTGGTGCTGATAAGTGGTCGATGCTTGGTGAGGTGCGACGCAAGTACAAACCCGAAGACGAATCGCGCAAGCCCAAGCCTCGCAAGTCCCGTGAAGTGTTTGGTCCCAAGAGCATAGCTGCGAACAGTCGGCGACACGATTGGGGCCGAGGCACTTCCGGATACCATCAGAACAAAACCAAGCCCGCATCACCTGTGGACAATCGCCGGCGACATTTGATCGAACGGCAGGATTGGCGCAGCCATGTCTCTCAAAGTTTCCTACCTCATGACGATGGAAGCGTCGATGACGACCTTGATCTTGTCGGCGGGTGGCATGAGACTCACTTCTAGGGTTCTCGGCATTCGCTCGCAATTCACTCTACTTTTACCCTATACTCCCCCTCAATGTTGATGTCTGCTTGCATGTTTCGATTCAGTTGGGAAAAAAAGTTCAAAATTACCCAAGATAAATTAATGTTCCGCTTTCTTGTCTTATGTCTCTTTGTTCTCGGAATGAGTGTTTCGTTTTGTCTCCGTCCATCCTCAACGATGCATTGCCACGTGCATTGGATCACCCTCCTTCGTCCAAACTGTTTCTTTTTTATTCTTTCTACCTGTACAATATCAGACCGAGGGTCACGGACAATGACGGAGACGGCGAACACGAAAAACCACAAAAAGGTTAGAAGGCTGGCTCGGAGCGCGCTGGTGGATATTTGATTCTGGCGGGAGACTTTTCATACGAACCACATGATTTGCCTGGATTCTTCCCGGAAAAAGGTGGAATGAGTTGCGGTGAAGTCGATCTGGTCTGGCAGGATGACTTGATGAAACGCGGCCGTTTTCTCCTCGTGTTGTACTGTAACTAGTTATATAGCACCAAAGGTGAAATTGACTACCATCCGCGAAGAATTGGGTTCTCTGTAGCTCAATAAATATAACACATGTAGTCATGTAGTTCCAAGGCTGTACTCCGCATACTATCGTAATAGAGCACAGAGCTCTCTGAAAGGCGGTCAGATCCTGATGATGCCACCGGCCACCTCTTGTCCATTCCCATTCCTTTTTGGAGACCGCTATTTGTCGCTAAGCTGGATCACAATATCTGAAGTAATTAAAAATCCTCGAGTCGACTACTCTCACTCCTAGCCACAATGTGCATAGCGTCGAATTCATAGCTTGGATACAGGGAGCTATACAAGTGTCTAATCATCAAACCGACAGCATGCTGACCGCAGGCCGGTCATTGACTTTCTGGATATACCGAGCCTCTGTCTTTTTGGCTCTCGGCCAAAATGCGCTCTCCAACGCGACCGCACAGCCGCCCTCGAACGGCGCGCAGGCTGCTCCTCCCACGACACCGGTGACAACATGTCCGACGAGGAGTACTTGGCAGACGGAGGCGGAGCTCTTCAACCTACCGCCGTGCCTAGAGACGCGCTGGGGGCCAGGTCGCGATATGTATCTTGCTTCAACAATACCCGATCCAAATGCGACAGCCAACGATCCGGTCGTTAATTCAACTGCAGTCTCGAGCGGGGCATCTGAAGAGACAGCGAAAACGACCTCAGACCAGATCGCAGAACAAGACCAAGACACAGACTCGCTATTGGACAGCGCTAGTTTCCTCTCATTTGAGGACTGGAAGAAACAGAACCTAGCGAAGGTTGGACAATCAGCGGAGAATGTTGGAGGGAGCAGACGTGCCGCTGCCGCTGGAAAGGAAGACCGTCGGCAGCCGGCAGGAATCCATAATGCTTTAGATTCGCTGGGCGACGATTCCGAGATCGAGTTGGACTTTAGTGGGTTCGGCGCTGAGACGCCCGAGGCTAGTCCTACCGCTTGGGACTCGCATATTCCGTCGCGCGACGCCGGGCAGGCGGGAAATGCGGATCGAAAAGGCGAGGGGGACTCACACGGGCAGGGTGCGCTTCAGAGAGATGCGTCGCGCCGTAAGGATGCTGGCACTACTTGCAAGGAGCGATTCAACTATGCTTCCTTTGACTGCGCGGCTACAGTGCTGAAAACAAATCCCGAGTGCAAGGGTTCGTCTTCTGTGCTCATTGAGAATAAGGACAGCTATATGCTCAATGAGTGTCGCGCCAAGAACAAATTTCTTATCCTAGAACTGTGCGATGATATCCTGGTTGATACAATTGTTCTTGCAAACTATGAGTTTTTCAGCTCTATCTTCCACACGTTCCGCGTGAGTGTTTCGGATCGGTATCCCGCAAAGCCGGACCAGTGGAAAGAACTTGGGGTTTATGAGGCACGCAACACTCGTGAGGTGCAAGCTTTCGCAGTAGAGAACTCGCTTATCTGGGCTCGATACCTTCGAATTGAGTTCCTCACGCACTATGGACATGAGTTTTTCTGCCCTGTCAGCTTAATTCGAGTGCATGGTACCACCATGATGGAAGAGTACAAGCATGGAGAAAACTCTGAACGCGCCGAGGTTGAGGAGTTGGAGGCCAGTGAAGCTAATCAGCTTCCCGAAGATTTGGAAACCAAGCCCGTCAAGGTGCCGGTCGAGGAAGTTGTTCCTGCGGTAGAACCTAGCCTTGCAGTGGATGAAGTTTGTCCGAACCCTCTATCAGAGGCTGTGTCGCCCTTTGTGAAGCTCAATGATGTATGTGGTATTAATGATGGGCTGCCTGTCACAACTCCATCGCCGTCCGGCACAACGGCTCAGACCAATCTGCCGCCGAAACAGAACTCTACTGTTGCGGCTGGAGGCAGTTCCTCCGAGATCAATGTCGGACCATCTGCTCCGCCAAAAGCCGAGGATACTCGAAAGCAGGGTGAACCTGCCAAACATAGCGTGACTCCTCCAGATGCCTCAACCATATCCTCGGAGCCTGCTCAGCAGAACACCACATCCGAGACCTTAGGGAAAGCCACAGCCAACCCCAAAGAGGAGCAGAACGTTCCTCCCCCAGAGTCGATGAGACCTACAAACACTCAACCGCCATCGGCAAACCCCACGACCCAAGAATCCTTCTTCAAATCTGTCCACAAGCGGCTCCAGATGCTTGAGTCGAACTCCACCTTGTCTCTTCTTTATATTGAGGAGCAATCTCGCATCTTGCGTGATGCCTTCAACAAAGTTGAGAAGCGGCAGCTAGCGAAGACATCGACCTTCCTCGAAAACCTAAACGTAACTGTTCTCAACGAATTGAAAGAGTTCCGCGAGCAGTACGACCACGTCTGGAAGTCTGTTGCTCTGGAATTTGAGCACCAGCGCATGCAGTACCACCAAGAAGTACACTCTCTCAGCAGGCAGCTCGGTGTCCTTGCCGACGAATTGGTTTTCCAAAAGAGAGTCACCGTGATTCAGAGCATCATGGTCCTCTGCTGCTTTGCCCTCGCCCTATTCTCCCGAGGCTCGGGAAGCAACTATATGGAATTCCCTGCCGTTCAAAGAATGGTCACTCGATCCTACAGTCTACGGTCTTCATCTCCACCTTTTGCCTCTCCATCACCTAGTCCGGGGTCGACACGTCCAACTTCGTCTTCATACCGTGAGAACAAAGGCCATCGCCGAAACCTGTCTGACTCGTCCGACCAAGATAGCCCCGGTAGTCCAACCGGGGCCTATTCCCCACCGACTCCCACGTCTTCTTCTCCAACAGAAAGAGACGCGGAGGAGACAGAGAAGGCGGAAGAACCTGCCTCTCCCGAGTCTCTGTCTTTGCCTACTCTGGCGACACCACAGCCCCGTTCTCATAGTACGCCACCTGTATTAAATGGGCGACCTGTTGATCTGGATATGGATACATCGGCTGATGTTGATCTGGTTACCGATAATGCACGGTCGCCTGAGCTGTGATTAATGGCTATGTTGGCCTTAATGGCTTTTAGCCGTATTTTTATGACCTTGCACACTGATGTTTATTGGCGCTTTGCATTTTACTGTACACTGTACCCTGTTGCGTGTACCATCAATGTTTAGATGATATGATTCCCACTGGTTATGATTACTATATTGTTTATGGCTATGATTAGGGTTGCATTCCTTGAAATCAACTGACGATCAATGTAAAAAAAAACCTGTAATTCCCCATATGCTCCGTACATCGTCTAACAATATCCCAAGGCCCTTAAGGGATTATGTGGCGTCATATTTGGTTGCCCAGCCAACAATCTCCCATTTTTCTCCAACACACGACCTTTTCCATCTTATCCGACTTGTTCACCTTCTCTTTCAATCCTTTACCACATACGCACTATACATCTCTCCACATCCAAATCTCTACATATCAAAATGGACGCAACCACACAAGCTCAGCCTCTGGCCGACCGCTCCACCAACACCCACCTGAACGCCAGTGACAAGACCGACCTGAAGGGTTCCGACATCTCATCGATGGAGTACCACCGCCAGGTGTTGCAGGGCAAAGTTGGCAGCGAGGAGTGAGTGTTTTGTCTTTATCTTTGCATATCCTTGAACAAGAAACTCATCATCATAGACAACCAACCTCCTACGTCTCACCCTCAGACGATATCATGAGTCCCTGCACAAAGAAATTGAGCGATATCAAGGGCAAGCGGTTTAAGAAGTATGTACTTCCTTCACTTTCTTGTATACTTTATAGACTCCAACTAACATTTTACAGTGCCGGCAAGCCCCAGTCGCTGTTCGCTAAGCTCGGCAAGAAGAGCTACGAGCAATCCACAGCCGAAGGCCGAACTGAAAACTAAACGGACCGAGGTCTGAGATGTTTTCTTCTTTTCTTTCCTTTTTCACACTCGGGCTTTGATTCTATGGTCTTTCCTTCAATCTCTTTTACTCGGCGCCGGTCGCTGGGTCGGATGCATTGAGGAGAGGCAGATTTGAGATCTTGGATATCGGGTCTGGAGTTGGATTTCTATTTTTTTTTTATGATGACCTGCAATGCCTTTTTTTTGTTTTGTGTACGGGGTATGGGTTGGATGGAATTGTAATTGGGATATCTTATGGAGCACATTGGAATGCAATGCAATGACTTTTTGTTCTTGTTCTGGGTTGGTGTAGTATGTGCCTCTAGACTATTGAGGACCGGGGCTTCTGGTCTCGCTCTTCATCTATAGCTATTCCTCTAGCAGCAGTCTCACCAAACACACCATACGACATAAGCTGTCAAGGCATGTGAGGACTGCCTTGCAATCCATTGCCTATCTTCACCCTGAGTGATCCTGAGATCATATGTTTTAGACCTTCTGCAAGTGTGGGATGATCGACTACACATATCCGAAACATGTGTATATCAAAATCGGAGATCTAGCCGAATATATAGAAGCTGACATCGACTGCGTCTAAGCGGCCGGGTAGCCCAAGCCGAGGCTGAACAAAATCCGTCGGCTTCTCCACCTTCTCCGCAATTTGGATGGGCTGACTTCTTCTCCTTTATATTCTCTGATTCTCCAGAGATTCTCTGTTGATATCTTCAATCTATTCAAAATGTCTGCCTCATCTTGTATTCCCCCCATTGCCCTGCCGTTCGTCAGCGAACAGGCCAAGCGGACCCTGGACCTGGTAATACATCCCCCAATACCCTACCCACTATAGCAACCAAGACCTTCCTTAGCCGTTGATATCCAAGCTAACACAACTTTAGGTTGAAGAATTCGTTGAAAAAGACTGCATCCCCGCCGACGCTGTCTTCTCCGCCGAGCTCGGTGAAGGCGAGCAGCGATGGACCACCACCCCCGTCGTCTTGGAGAACCTGAAGGAGAAGGCCAAGAAGCTCGGTCTATGGAATATGTTCCTGCCTAAGAACCACTTCTCCCAGGGTGCTGGATTCTCAAATTTGGAATATGGATTGATGGCCGAGTTACTCGGCAAGAGCAAGATTGCATCGGAGGTGGGTTATGTTGTTCTCTGTCTGGCGCATTACTTTCCTCCCTGGGAGGTCTTGCAAAAGGCTGTGATCGCTAATCGCTCTTTATCACCAGGCTACCAACAATTCTGCCCCAGATACCGGCAACATGGAAGTGTTCGCCAAGTACGGCAATGACGCCCAAAAAAAGCAGTGGCTCGCACCCCTACTAGAGGGCAAGATCCGCTCTGCATTCCTAATGACCGAGCCCGACGTCGCGTCTAGCGATGCCACAAATATTGAGCTTGACATCCGCCGGGACGGCAATGAATACGTCCTGAACGGCTCGGTACGTACCTCCACCACTCCAATGAACCACTTCCCAACGTCTAACAACCCAACTACAGAAATGGTGGTCCTCCGGCGCCGGCGATCCCCGCTGCGCAGTCTACCTGGTAATGGGCAAGACCGACGCCTCCAACCCAGACAGCTACAAGCAACAATCCGTCATCCTCGTCCCAGCCGGACTCCCAGGCATCACAGTGCACCGCATGTTGACAGTATACGGCTACGACGACGCGCCCCACGGCCACGCCCACATCACATTCAAGAACGTCCGCGTCCCCGCCTCAAACATGGTCCTTGGCGAAGGCCGCGGCTTCGAGATTATCCAGGGTCGTCTCGGACCCGGCCGTATCCACCACGCCATGCGTGCGATTGGCGCCGCCGAGCGCGCGCTCGAGTGGCTGATTGCCCGAGTCAACGACGAGCGCAAGCAGACTTTCGGCAAGCCTTTAGTTGCGCACGGTGTGATTCTCGAGTGGATTGCCAAGTCGCGGATCGAGGTTGATGCTGCCCGTCTTATTGTTTTGAATGCTGCTATCAAGATTGATCAGGGTGATGCGAAGGGCGCGCTGAAGGAGATCGCTCAGGCTAAGGTTTTGGTTCCTCAGACTGCGCTTACTATTATTGATCGCGCTGTGCAGGCTTATGGTGCGGCCGGTGTTTGTCAGGATACTCCGCTTGCGTACTTGTGGGCTGGGATTCGGACTCTGCGGATTGCGGATGGTCCTGATGAGGTTCATTTGCAGCAGATGGGTAAGCGGGAGAATAAGTCTCGTAAGGATGCGATTATTGCCAAGTTGAATTGGCAGCGTGAGGAGTCTGAGCGTTTGCTTTCTGCTTCTGGGTTCAAGCCTAAGAGCCATCTTTGAGATTATGGATAGATATACCTAGCGATATGCATAGTCTGCTTAGTTTCGGTTGAAAAAGAATGCACGAACATTCCTCTGTTTTTACTTCCCTTTATCATGTCTATGCTTGAATTGATGGTCTTACGGTGGGAAGAAAATGATAAAATCAAGTGAATGAATGACTGGTATAAATCGTTATTCAACTCGTAAAAACCGAACGCCAAAGAGATGATTCCTCAACAAACATGAACATGGACATGGACATAAACCTTCAATCCCGACATGACATGCAAATCCCATATATAGGATCATTTATCAATTCATTCATCATGAGCCCAAGAATGATACCTCCGTAGAGTAGAAGGGAGCGGTAGGATTCTCTCCCTCGACTCGCCTGCGAGCGCAAGCAAACAATGCAACAAAGGAAATAGAAAGAAAATCACTTTTTAGTAGTCGTCATCCTCAGGGTTGTTGCGCTTGGCCTTGGCCTGACGCTTGTTGGCCTTGAAGTGCTTCTTAGAGTTGCCGCCTTTCACTTCGGAGACATCCACGCCACGCTCAAGAGCAACCATCATACGCTCCTTGCGGCCTGTGGGTGCCTTGCGCATTTCCTGGCCCTGTTGGGTGTACCGGGCCTGGAAGGGGAGCGTCAGACGGCCGGCAGAGGGACCGGTTTCTGAGCCGAAGAAGCCTGTGTCAAGGTTGCGGGAGGTGCGACCGAGCTCCGGCTCGACGGAAATCTTGATTGGATCAGAAGGGTTCTCCGGGTCGATATCGGCGGAGTCTGCAGTGCCCTCTGCTACTGCGCTATGCTTCCCAATCTTGGCCTGTGTGAGCTGAGCTCGGCGTCTTTCGGGAAGATGAGCGAGGTCGTATAAGTCGCTGTTGAACTCAACGGTGTCGATTGGAGCTTCATCCTCGGCAGTTGGGGGAGGATTGACCCAGAGAAGTTTGCCGTTGACATAGTCCTTTAGAACATATCGTGCAGCGCGGGACTCGTCGGGCTGACCAATACCCTGAGTAGAGAAACCACGGGCGCGAGCATAGGCACGCAGGATCTCGCTGGCAGTGGGGACGCCAGTGCCGCCCTCTTCAATAGGACGCATTCTGAGCTTTACACCGTACACCTGCTCAATGAAATGCTTGGGGATACGCTTGGCGATGATACCGGCGGGGCCGGTGAACTCGCGCTGCTGATCGATAGGCAACACACCATTGACGACCAACTCGGCCTTGGTGGTAGCGAAGTTGGGGAACACGAGACCGGGGCAATCGCACAGCATAATCTCGGGGGAGAGGTAGAGAGTCTGGAAATGCTTGGTCTTACCGGGTGTGGCAGAGACAGAAACCTTCTTCGCACCTAGAAGGGCGTTGATGGTACTGGACTTACCCACGTTGGGGTAACCGACCAGACCGATCGTGGTCTTACGCTTGGTCTCACCAGTCTCGTCATCTTGGGGCAGTGTTTCTGGGGAGTTGGCCAGGAAAAGTTCTTCCAATTCTTCGGTGTCCAGAATGTGTGGCCCAAGTGAGCGTTCGGGATCGGCAAGCTTAGCTCTTTCTTCCTCCGCTGTCTCCTCCTTCTTGTATCCATCGTCTTCAGTGGCATGGATTTCCATGTTGATCTTTTGCGCTGACTTGGCAAGTTCGGCATCAGAGTCATATTCTTCCTCCAGCGCGGCGAGGGCTTCGTTCTTCTCTTTGGCGAGGTGAGCCGAGAAGAAACGGAAGTTGATGTTGTTCTTCTCAAAGTATTGAGCCCAAGCTTCTCTCTGCTTCAGACTCAACATATCCGCCTTGTTGACCAAAAGCAAGTTCTGCTTTCGAGGATCAATCTCCTTGACGTAACTCTCCAAATCCTCCGAACGGAACTGCAACGGGTTTCGCGCATCGACAATCTGCACGATAAGATCGGATCGCTCGATGACACGCCACAATTGACGCCAGACCTCCAAATTGCGCTCGAATGGGGTCATTAACAGATCGTGGTTCTCGGTCAGCTCGGCCAGTCCTCGTCGCCATTCCAACAGACTTTGTTTCTCCATCGTTTCCAGTTCATTTCGAGTGGTGGACTGGTCCCACTTGGGTCGTCGGGGAACAGTCAGGCGAGACTTGTTTTTTTGGTGCTTGATATAAGCCTTCCTCTCTTCGGTGGGGGTGAGAAGGAAGGGGTTCTTCTGATCGGAGTGGATGATCTTGACGTTGTTGATTTTTTCAGCGGTAAAGTCAGTTCCGGCCAGTTCGGCGGTACTCAAGAATTCATCGAGCGCTGCCTGCTCAGTGATACTGCGCATCTTGACCCATGAGGCCTCCTTAGCCTCGTTGGTGACGTAGGTTTCGCCATTGGCACCTGTACGCTGGATGGCATTATTGTGAGAGACCTTCTTCATAGACGATGCCTTGCCCTTCCCGAACCGATCGTTCATGAGACTGGCACCCAGTCCCATGGATTTCTTGGATTTAGGCAAAACCATGATGGCGATGCTTAAGATAAAATTGAGGAAAAATGGAAAGTAAAAAAAATCAAGTCGAGCACAACCCCCCACCTGAAAAGGGAATTTTGGATTATTCAGACGGATAAGATAACGCTGACTCAGCCCCCTCTATATCCAGAGCCTTCTGGGCAAGTATATGGCCATGTCTTTTGTACATATTGTAAGTTTTTATTGTATTTTGTATTAAACGGGCTTAAACGGTTGGAACCTACAATATTAAAAGCCATTTACATATAGCAATATCGCCTGTGACTAGGGTTTATGGTCCAGTCTATGGAAATAGTACTATTGATGCGGGCCTCCTAAAAGTGCCGAGCCCAATGAATACCCAAGTCTCCAAGCGAAGTTGCACAATGAGTGAAATCAAAATTAAACGAAATATAGTGGAAATTCCAGAGAAATCCTCCCATTGAACATATACAATTCGAGATTCTGAGGACCCCGGAGAACGAGGGGCGATAAGCCACACGTGACCCTATCAATCCCACTTTTTCCCTTTTTTTTCTGCGATATCAAAAAGTTGACCAAACCAAAGATGCCGCCCAAACAGTGGATGTACGTATAGCGCAAGGATGTTTATGGCGCAAAAACTGACCTTTCCATAGTGATAAGAAGAACGCGAGCAAGTTCCAGCTCTTTCACCGCTCTCAAAATGATCCGTTGATCCACGATACCAGTGCGGATGACCGTTTCCTGTACCAGATCGGAGGCCCCGCGCCCGCGCCCGCATCGTCTTCTTCCAGCTCCTCGAAGAAGAAATTGCCAAATTTGTCCGATCTCCAATCCGAATACGGCGATAGTGCTCGCAAGAATGAGGGCGAGGCCGCCAACTACGGCGTCTACTATGACGACTCCAACTATGATTACATGCAGCATCTGCGCGAGCTGGGAAGCGGCACCGGAGATGCGTACTTTGTCGAAGCCAAGAATGAAAAGGCCAAGGGCAGGGCTGGTCGAGGGATGAAGCTGGAAGACGCGCTGCGACAGGTCTCGCTCGTGGACAAAGATACCTACCACCAGAGCCCCTCCACCGGTCCCAGTCTTTATGGCTCACAATATGGTGATATGCGCTCAACAACTTCGTCCTTTGTCCGCAAGCCAACCTACCAGGATCAGCAGAATGTCCCTGACGCAATTGCCGGATTCAAGCCTGACATGGACCCGCGGCTGCGAGAGGCGCTGGAGGCGCTGGAGGACGAAGCCTATGTGGAGGATGGCGACGCTGACGGAATTTTCGGTGAACTAACAGCCAATGCGGAGGAAATCGACGAGGGCGACTGGGAGGATTCTCTGTTCGACCACGATGATGAAGATGAGGGATGGGAATCGGATGCTACGGAGAAAGCGCCTGTGCAACCGGACAGCACCAAGGCCGATACCAAGGCTGATCGCTCAGTGGATGATGAGCTGCCGGAAGAGCCGGTGAAGCCACCAATGGACGTCGGCGAAATGCCCGATCATGATCAGCCGGCTCCCGATATGCAGCCCACTGACCAGAGTTGGATGAGCGAGTTTGCCAAGTTCAAAAAGGATGCTAAGGCTGGAAATGCCCCTGCCCCGGCTGCACCCACAATCGCAGCATCGCAGACAATGGCATCAACCGCCTTTACTATTGGCGGAACGCCAATTCGCCGGAAGAAGCGCAAGGGTGCCCTAACTAACCCATCTGCGTACTCAATGACCTCGTCCGCTCTGGCTCGTACTGCCGGTCACCGTCTCCTCGATGACCGTTTTGACAAGGTTGAGCAGCTCTACGCTCTTGACGAGGAAGATGAATACGATGACAGCATGTCTATGATCAGTGGAATGACAGGTGCAACCGGAATGACGGGCATGTCCACCGCATCATCCGTGGCCCCCAGTCTGGTCGATGGCAATGGCGAAGCCGTGCACAGCCACAGCACCTTCAACAATGTCATGGATGACTTCCTCTCCAGCTGGGATCCCAACACCAGTGGACAGGCGAAGCGTCACGGTGCCAAGCACAAGCGTGGCAAGAACGGTAACGAGGCCATTGGCATCAGAATGCTCGACGAGGTGCGATCCGGTCTCGGCCCAGCCCGAATTCGAGGCGCAAAGGGCAAAGTCTCTGGAACAGCTTAGATGAAGATTTGCACTGCATATGAGACGACACCCAATGGGAAACCCCAGTCATGATATGGCGTTTGGCTTTTTATACTTATTTATTGCGGCATTCCTGTGCGTTAGGGTTGATATCTCTTGATGGCTAGACCAAAAGTTATGTTTATGTCTCGATGCTTACTCTCCATGGACGAGTACCTTTTCTACATCAACCCACGAATTCACTCGTAATGCAATGGTATCATGCAAGTGAGACAGCTGTTTCTCGTCATATAGAACAGCCAGTATTCCTTCCTCCCGTGCAGCCTCAACATCGCGAATCCTGTTATCACCAAAGTATACAATATCTTCAGCCGCGATACCGTATCTCTCCAGCACAACACCAAACAGCCCATCGACCTTCGACTTGCCGACCTCGTTCGTCGTCACAAGGATATCAATGTAAGACCGTATCCCGAGTTCCTGGACCGTCCACTCCTGCGCATCCGCCGGGCCTTCGGTAATAACAATCACCTTCTTTCCCAGCCTTCGCAAAGTCTGCAAAAGGTGCAATGCACCCGCCTTCAGAGTCAAGTTCTCGCGTAGAGAGTCTTGATATACCTCTAACAGACGATCCAGCAGAGAGTCATCAATGAGCCCGTGCGCCTGGAGGAGATGCCCGAACCGTTCGCGCCGGTACTCGCTTGAGGTCCTGCCATCCGTGAAGGCATTTGCGGTTGCACTGCGCAGTATATCTTGATATGTACTTCTGAGTGGATCTACGCTCGTCTTGTTGCTTGAGGTGTGAATCGTGTCAAAGACATGGGTTGAAGCGGCGGCCGAGGCTCGTCGGAATTCGTGGAGGGTGTCATCTAGATCAAAGCCGAACCAGGATTTGGAGGCGAAAATTCCTCGAATAGACATAATGGTATTTTAAGGCGTGAGTATTCTGGTATGATTCTGGTGTCATCGAGTTAGTGGTGATGGATCCATAGCGTATGAGTCAGATGGAGATGTTCTTCGATGGTGTGATAGCTTCGACCACATCACTCTGTATTCCAATATATTACAAATTCGCTATTATTTTCAAGAAATATTTATACAAAAAACCGAGCGAATTAGAAGGCGCCGCCAACCTTCTCTACAATCCACATGGAAAGTCTCACATTCCATCCGACTCGCCTTTCCGTTCGCATGAGGTCATCTCTCGAGACGGGGCTAGCATTTTTCTGAAGCCGCTCAGTCTCTTCACCCAACTTCTGTTTGAGTTCAGGATCATTCGTCACGACCACAGCGCCGGACTCGAGGTCTAAGCTGTAGCTGCGCTTTGTGTAGTTGCTGCTACCGACGAAGGTGAGGCTGGGGTGTTCCTCGCGTGGCAGTGTGACCCACAGACCTTTGGCATGGTAGGTCCATCCGCCTGGTGTACCAACAGTGCCCTTGCGCCACTCCTTCAGTTGAATGGAGTCCGTGGCGTGTGCATCGGCGACGCGGTCAAGGAAGCGGGCCGCGAGATGTGTGTATGCGGCTGGTAGCATTCCTGAGACTCCAGAAGAGCCAAAGAATCCATTTGCCCACGGCGACGCCGTCAGAACGGTGCCTTTCGTGGTTGTGGGAGTCCTCGAGGCTGTGGTCGTACTGGAAATTAGGAGAGAAGAAAGGACAGGGTGCATGTTGAAGTAACCTGCTGTGAAGAGCCAGCGGGCACCAACAAAGAGTTTTGAGCTTGACATGAGATGGAGAATGGTCGTCACGGCAGGGTATTCGGTAGATGTGTCATCAGGTTGCAGTAGAGAAGTAAACTGGGATACAGGGTATACATAAGTTTGACTCGACGAGGAGGGAAGTGCAGGTTTGTTGTCGGAGGCCTGGATGAGAGGACTCAAGAACTTGGAAGAGTATGCAATGAATTCTTGGGGATCGTCAAGAGGAGAAGGAGCTTTGTTTGCGGCAGGCCAGTCCAAAATATAGCTGGATTTATTTTGAGGATCCGGCAGCACCTGGAAGCTCAGACTGCAGACTGCATGATGGATTTTAGCGTAATATTCGGTCAGCACTTTGGAATCGAACACGTGGTATCGATCTAGGCGGCTGGTGAAGTATTCCTCAGATAGATTTGCTCTGTGAGTATATTAATATCCCGCCTTTGTACCAGTTCGCGAATAACATACCCCGATAGAATGATCTCATCGTCTATCCCGTACAGCTTCATGTGCTGCAAGCCCCAGCCCTCGTTGACACGAGCAGGGATCCACTTCTTTTTTAGACCCGTCAAGTTAGGAGTATGGAACATCCGAATCTCGACTCGTTCAGGTCCGTACTCTTCGACCAGCGAACAAAGCAATGATGCGCATGAAGGATTCGGAGTCTCCCGTGTGCCGCGCAGAGCATCTGTAAGAATAGAAACTTTGAGGTCCGGGTTACCGCGGAGAGCCTGGCTTAAGGTGTCGATGAGATCGTGTTCTGTCTTGCCGATGTATAATGTGGAGAGGTAAATGCGCCGCCGGGCATTGCGGATTTTATTCTGCGGAACTGAGATTAGTCCCGAGTGTTTTCGAACATACAAACAGATAAAACGTACCTTCAATGTAGTGTAGAAATTGGCCGGAGAGTCTATTATGTGGATTTGAGACGCAGGCACCTCGAATCGGGGAGCAATGCGATCTAGCTCCGCGGTGATTCCTGCTAGAGGTGAAGGAGCGGGTGCTGTAGTCGCACCTTCTGCACCGGTATGCGCAGAGAATTGGCGAGTACATAGTCTCCGACGTGCAGCTGGGCGACGCCCAGCGCAACGAAGCGTTTGCCCTGCAATGCGACCGAACATGTCTGAATATCCAAGGTCGAGGGTTTTCTGAATCGGGATATCCATGGTAGGGTAGTGTGCAAACAGTGCAAACGCACCGCCCTCCTGCAACCTCAAATCGCCAATCTCTCGCATCCCATTCGCTCTAGCACAATATACCAGCAAAGATGTCGACTATTGTGAGGACGCTGCGCAACCTTCGCCGAGTCGGATTCAAGGTTTGTATAATTGCGATCTCTTCTCTATGGAACCTCGGTAGCTAACACATTTGTACAGGATGCCGCCCACCAGATGCAGGTCGGTTACGGACGCCTCCCCCGGAACAGCAGGTCAATTGAATGAGCTCGAGACTAACTTATGTCCCTGCTCGCTGTGATATAGAACATTGGTGCGTTGCCACTCTATCGGCGTCTGTCTAGCAGTTGATTAACCATGTGCTCTTACAGGTGATACCAAGGCTGGAACTCTGATCGGAACCGACCGCTTCGGAAACAAATACTTCGAGAACGTGGAGGAATTGCCTCGTAAGAATACGCTTCAGCTCATATATCGCATTGAAGAATGAAGTTCTGATTGTGCTTCCCCGTTTAGTCCGAACACGATGGATCGACTACAAGGAGGCCGAATACGACGCATCCCAGATTGAGCCTGGCTGGTAAGCGCTTCTCTCGAGACACTAGGTCAGCAGTTCACCTGCGATGATGTGGAACTAACCTTGTTAAGGCACGCATGGATTTCCTACCTCGTTGACGCGCCCCCGCACGCCGACAAGATCATGCAGTCCGGTTTCCGTCCCTGGGAGCTGTCCAACCCCCGTCCCAACCCGACTCTCAGCCGCGCTGCATTCAAGACTTATTCCACGTAGGTGCAATCTTTCTGTGTGCAGTTTTTTGGTCTTTCTTGTGCATCGGCTAACGTCACTCTAGCACCCGGCCCAAGATTGCTGCCTGGACTCCCACCGCTGCTCCGCGGTAGATTTATTTGCAGTAGCAGAATCAATCCACTTGTTTTGTTGTTCAACTGATCCGGTTCTTCCTTTTCAACCATTAACAACTTGTTTGTTGATTTAGGAAATGTATATAAAGACGTTTTGCCAGTAGTTCTTATTTTTTTACGAAGAAAGTCCGCTTTCAAAATTGCACTTCAATGAGAACTGTAGTAATGATGACCCTTATGGTATAAACAAGGTGTTTCGTCAAAAAAAAGGGAAATCCGTTGCTAGAGGAGGAAAATGCGGTAGATACAGAAAGATATACGATTCTGTTGCCGTCATTAGAGGACATAGACACCGGAACCGATATTGGACCAATGCCGAATTGGGCGTCGATCCTCCAGTTCAATGCACCACCAAAGCACTTCTTTCAGCTTCTCGACCTGCTCACCAGCTTCATAAGCTCTCGACAACGCATACCATGCCTCAGAGTTGTCCCAAGAGCTTCCAAGCTTTGTCAAAGCCGAAAGAAGCCCATAGGCGCGATCGCGGGCTGCGAGACGGTGAAGTTGCTTAGGTTCAACATCTTGTGCAGATAGATGAGGCTCTTCGTGACGCACATTCCCGGTGTCGCTTGATATCTTGAGATCATCGGTTGAGATGGCCTTCGCAGATTTGGGCTTGGGTGTCTCCGACAGCAATGATAGACGTGAGGCGTCAAGATCAACGTCGGTGTTCGATGGCTCTGGGTCTAATTTCTGATCCCAAATGTCCAGGAGAAGGTTGGCAAGCCCAATTGTCGCTGCTGGGTGGTCCTGGAAGTGCAGCAGCGCTTCCTCAAAATGTCTGATGGCTTGATGGGGGTTAGATCGAGCCTGAGACAAGAGACCCTGTTCCGCGTAGATATCAGCCCAGAGCTCCTCAGAGCTTTTGGAAGCACCCCAGCCGCGCTTGCTAAAAGATCGAGCTGAGGATTCGTGTGATGCCACGAGTGCTTCTATTCGCGCAGCTTGTTTCGAAGCTTCTTCGCAAGCTTCACGGGCATCATCGAAAAGAGAGGCCCGACGATAAAGACCAGCGATAACAAGCCATATTTTGACGAGAAGACCCAAGGCGTGCTTCTGGGATTGAATTAGAGAAAACTTCGTGACGGCACTTGTGGGAGAATCGAAACGGTAGCCAATTGGGAGTCGGATGTCTTGTTTAGGGGGTTGTTCCTCATGCCCGGCGGGGGAGCTTGTTGCTTGTAGTCCATGTTGTGTGCCATCTTCGGCAGTGGTTGTTTGCCTTTGGTAGGATGGATTGCGGACCCTGATGATGTGCTGCCAGAAAACGCAATGCCGACCATTTCTGCGGATTGCTCACCTCCATTAGGAAGCGGTGGCTCTTCGTCACGCGGCCTCTCGTTTCCATGAGAGCTTGAACTTCGCTTTTTCAATTTCTTGGAGTCTGCCCTCCCAATCGTTGGCGGTCTTCCCTGGCGGGTTTGAAGGTCTTCATCCGTGACCTGAATTGACGGCTGCTCCGTCATGTGACCATTGGGGATAGCTGGGGTGGGTGGGATGGCGGTATCAGAACCATTGCTCTGATCAGCACGGCGATCTGGTAACTGGGAAGTTCTGTTTCGGCCGAAAATGCTTCCACGGAAGCTTTTGGTGGTTCCAGCAGAGCTCTTTGGCGGTACTAGATGATCTGAATCGGATTTAGTGCCCCCAGCCTCGAGGTTCAGGTCTTGGAAAAGAGCGCCAAAAAGACTCAATAGTTGTGTGCTGTGGTTGACAGCAGCTTCGGGCCCTTCCAGGAGCTCGATGAAGGCAAGCTGCGTGATGCGTGTTTGGACGATGCGTTCTTTTTCTCTGCCTTGCAATCTGCTGACAATCGAACGCTGGTTGGGGGTTTGCGCATTCCTTGATAAATGTCGTTCGCGATGACCTCTCGAGAATAAATCTCGAGGAAACTGCTCAAATGCAGCCTCACATGAACGCCCAGCAATCTCGAACTCCTGCTTTGCACTTAGCAGCAGTGCAAGCAGATGCCACAGAGATACCAAGTCACGTTCTTTGGAAAGGTCATCAGATACTGCATTAGATGAACTGCTTGGTGTCAGAGCTGACTTGACATACTCAATTGCAGTGTCCAAATCTCTGTTTTCGGCCAATACAAGGCCTAGGGTGTAAAGTGAAGAATAGCTTGAGCTACTTCCCAATTCTGGAGCAAGACTCTTTTCGAGGTGTTCGATCGCATCGGCTCTGATTTCATCGCGTGATTCAGTCACAGGAGTCCAGCTTGCCCAGCAAGCAAGTCCAACACCGATGGCTCGGTAGGATGATGCCAGCACCGAGGGAATGATGTTCGGCAAGTTCGTGGGATTGCCATTGACCTGACCATCTGTGGTAGGCGTATTGTGCTTGTCGATATACTCCCTCATAATTTCAGTCAGATCTCGGGCTTTCTCTGCCTCTTCCAACGAGCCAAGACAGCTCAATAATGTGACTCCTTCAGAGAGCGTCTGCAGTAATACTTCATCTTTTTCCAGCTCACCGTATGCAGCAGACTTCTCTGCCCTTTCTTTAGCTTCAGTGACGATTTCAATATACGAATCGAGCGCCTTCACGGCGAGGTCGAAATCTGCCAAAGCAGAATGAACGTGGAAGAGACGTCGAAGTACCAAAGGAGAGTGGTAGGTCTTTGTCGCTGCCCGGTACAGAATCTAAAACAAGGAATGTTAGTACATGTGATTTCATAGAATATGATGTTAGACTCACCTCTAATACATTACGACTGACTGCATTCTGGCCTCCTTCGCCAAGGTCCGAATCCTGCCACTCGGGTCCGCACAAGACCTCCCAGTTACTGATCACCTGCTCGACCCACTCCTCGACTTGCGAGTTCTGCGAGCTGGCCGTAGGGAACATGACTTCAGAAAGAAGATTGCGTTCGTAGACAGTCTCTACGCGGCGCAATTCACTACCAAGTTGTGGGCGGTCCGGTCCATCATTGGGTCCGGTGTATGTAACTCCGTCCTGCAGGACCGCAGTGAGAAGCTTGTAATAAGCAGCCCATACCGATGCTCGGGGAGCTCGGCCAAAAGAATCTGCAGTCGATAAGTTGTTGTTAGAGACCCCCTGTTTCACGGCAGGATGAGCCGCCCACAACCTGAATAATCGCAAGGCAATATCTGCATGTCTGGGATCCGAATAGGGTGCATTTTTTGTCACTTCGCCACTGGCCAAAAGGGCACCATTGCCTAGAAGTGACTCGGACCAGTTCAGGAATTGCGGAGTGGTGACTGAGGTTAATTTACCGCCGCTTAGCCACGGGATTAGGGACGAAAATGTCTCCAATGCGTCATCGATGTCTGCAGCAGTAGATTGTGCGGCCGCTGGCTTTCTGTCAGATACAGCACTGACTACATCCGGAAGTAAACAAAGTAAACATACCCTTGATGTAGCATCCCTTTACTAAACAGACCTCGGTCCACGAAGTAGCTACCTCCCCCCACTGGCCAAGTTATCAAGAGTTGCCGTAAAATCCTTAGGGAGACGCGCTGCCGAGAGTCCAGGTTCTTTCAAAGCCCAATGGATCCACCCCAGACAGACTTGCGCTTGCAATAATTCTTGTGGTGATCCGTCATTGCTTCCAATTGTGATTAATAGGGCCGGAATCAGCTCGGCGAGACTCGGGGATGAAGAAGATGAGTCGCTGGAAGACTTTTGTTGAAGATATGCAACCACACGCGATTCCGCAGTTGCGGTCTGTATCAGGCCTAGAGACGGCTCGGTTAGGCTGAGATCAAGAGGCTAGGGGCCGGTAGCGTACAAGTCTTCTGCGGTGCATGTTTGGTCACTTTTCGAATCAACTCTGGGAGTTCATCCCATTTGCCCTGGCTCCGTGCCTGGTCCAAGGCCACGATGTAGCCCTGCCCTTTCTCGGCATTGCCTCCCTGGTTCGCACGTGTCAACATAAATACTGGGTGGTATCAACGATTTAGAAGAAATATGAACCAGCACATTTTGAAGGAGACAGAAGGGAAACACTTACAGCCATGATTCAGGAGAGTTGTGAATGATCTAGAAAGGGAGAAGAGCAATCAAGCTTCGCCAACTTCATCAGTCTGAAGCCCGATGATCGTCCAGGGGTGGAGAGCGATTACGTACGTGACGGTAATTTAACGACAGTTGATGTTGGTCCAAGCTTTTTGATGGAAAAAAAAGTTATCGATAAGACTTTCACCTTTCGTCGACTCTCAATTTTTTATCGATTGGCTTATTTTCTTGAGTTAAGACCTGCTGTTTAGGTCTGCATCAGTAGCCATGTCCTCCACTACTTTGCGCGCAATCACGCATCGCCTGACAACTACCCCGGTCGAGCAATTACCCCCGATAGCTTCGTTCCTTGCGACTTCATTGAACGATTGCGCTGAGCTGCTCTCAACCCCACAAACTCAGAAGTCTGGCAAATCGGAGTCAGATAATGCTGTCCAGGTCCATAAACTGAAGACTAGACTGGCCAGTCTGTTGCAGGATCGCAGTGTTGAAGGAAGATGGACCGCCGTTATTTTGGTGAAAGCTACAGTCGAAGCTGGTCAATGGGAAATCCTGCGCGGCTACGAGCCTATTGTTCGCAGCTTGATCAGCATTCTCGCAGTATGATCCAATTCAAACCCAGTGTCGTTCTATGCTGGCTCCATGGCTTATACGTTTCTAGAAACCGGATCCAATCTCCACGCGGAAGATGTGTATCATCACACTAACTCGTATCTTCCACCTCACATACCAGTACCCAACACTTGTCCGTGAGATCACAACCCCGCAGCTTCCTGGGTTCATTACTGCCGCCTTGAACTTGGTCTCTACCATCACGAAGACTCCCTCGGGCTCAGTCCGAAAGCCGAAGCCCAACACCCCATTCATGGAAGTTGTCCTACACGCCTTACTGGAATTGATCCCAAGGCACATCACTCTCTTCCGTCCGTTTGGCGCACAGCTCCGAACTCTCCTCGTTGAAGTAGTTGGCTCTTCTTCGCCTGCGTATTTCCCGGAGCATGTGATCGACGCCGCTGAGCAGCTGCTTGTCTCTCTCCACAAGTGCGCACCCAAGGATCAGGCGGGCTCTGGATGGAAGGATGACTGCAAGTCGACAATTTTGTCCATCCACAGAACAACAGACCACGTTTTCCGAGCCGTTGTAGAGCAGTGGGAGTCTGTCGATGCGACTCTGGTGCACACACGACCAAACTATAGCCAAGAAATGGGTGACGGTGGCCCGGATGGTTTGGGACTTCC
Organism: Penicillium coprophilum; assembly: GCF_028826855.1. Classification (NCBI taxonomy): domain Eukaryota; kingdom Fungi; phylum Ascomycota; class Eurotiomycetes; order Eurotiales; family Aspergillaceae; genus Penicillium; species Penicillium coprophilum. The sequence goes on along the minus strand of NW_026622723.1, from coordinate 7,319,772 downwards.
AGGCTGGAGTGGACTCCACTCGGGTGTGGATAGGCTCGTCGCACTTCTGCAGATTCTCTCTGATTTCATCTCGATGCCATCCGCAGCTGCAGTGGCCCTTCCGATAGGCTCTATCCTTGACTTAACCTCCCGACTTACTTCGGTTACTGTTCCTCCCAACGGTACCGTTTCGTCTCAATCTGGCATTCAGTTCAATCAAGAAATCAGCCGTGACGAGCGAGAGGCACTTTGGATGGAGCTGCCTCGGATTCACATTGCATGCATGGGCTTGCTTTCCAACGTTGTCGGTATCCTGGGCACCAGCGCAACATCTGTAACGCAGACCATTCTCGAGCAGGCTGTCTGGACTTTCAAGGGCGAAAAGTTCAACAGAGACCTGCGCTCGGAAGTCTATGCTTTGCTTCGTTCTCTAGTGCCGGTGAACGGACCTGCTATGACGAGAGAGAGCGTGGTGTCTTTGACCAACGTCCTACGCTCTTGCTGCGATGATTTGTTACCACCGACCGAGGGTCCCAGCTCCACGGTGAATGCCGGCTCTGACTCTAATAAAACGAAGTCAAAAGGCGGACAGGGGACAGCCAATGCGGATGCCTTTTTCAACCCTGATCTGCAGAAATCCCGCCAGGCACAATCGGCTTCCCCCTTCTTGGAAGTTCGGCAAAATGCATCCGGGCTTTTGCAGGCCGTATTCGTTTCTATCCCTGCTGAGCTTGTTCCGCCCTCCATCAGGGCTGAAATGGACCGCTCAATCATTTTGACATCCGACAAGGATGCGATGTTCGCTAGCGTACTCAACCCTGTCCCGGCAGTCAAGGGCCGCGGCGCAGGCTCGAGTATCATTCCATTCTTGACTAGGCCTTATGCTGATCAGATGGAGGTGGAGGCTCTGGTCCGTCCCAGGATGCCAGTCTTGATGACCGCGCCCGAGCTTGACGCCTATGTCGATGAAGACCAAGAAGCAGAAGATGAGGACATGGCCGATGATGGATACAACGCCGCCCCAAAGACTACCGAATTTTTGAAGCAACCTGTCTCGGCGCCCCTGCAAGTACCGAAGTCAGACCATTCGAAGACTACAACTCCTGTGCCTACTTTCCACAAGCGGACCTACACTGAGGAATCTACAACCGAGGAGCCAACGCCGCAGAAGCAAGAGGTTCAAATCAAGAAGGCGCGGTTCGACGAGATCATCAGCACCTCGAGCCAGCAGCCTTTCTCTCAGCCAGCTCCTACGATCACCAATGCTGAGGCCCCCAAAGTTTCCACCCAGGTGCCCACCGCATCTACAGCCGTAACCCCACAGCCTATAGAAGAGGCTGATGATGATAGCGGTGATGAATTGCCCACTTTGAACATGGAATCTGACACCGATGAAGAGGATGACGATGTCACAATGGAAGGGTAGACGATGTAAATATACGTTTTATATACGTTTTATATACGTCCAATCATGTAATTTATCTCGTGGACTTGCAATCAATGACTGGAAGGGTTTCGAAAGTAATCTGAAATTCTATATCTACCACTTCTATAACACCCGTATGCCACTCCCCCAGTATGTACCATCACTCCAATATCGGAACCAAGGGTCATTCCAACACCACCAGCCTTGACCCTGTAGTCCAAATCCCAATGCACGAAGTGGACTAATCGGGAGAGGTTCCATCAACCATAAGCCACCCTTGGCAAAGTCATCCGCGATGAGGCCACCCGAGGTCATCAACCAACAAAATACAAATACAAAGTTTGCTGTTCTTCTCAGCCACCTCGGCGCACCAGCAAAGGGGGATTTCGGGAGGATTGACGTCTTGAAAAACTGCTCTGCCATGATTGCAACACCCTGCAAAGCGAAAAATAGGAAAGGCCCGAATATCGGGGACGTATCTGCAATCTGGGTATGGCTTCCGCAGGCATGTACAAAGCCGCTAAGACAGAAAGCCACCATCACGTAAATGCCACGACGGACTTGCATATGGGAGGCTAATCCGGCTGGAAGCACAGATAGAATCCAGCGTGCCGAAGCTACAAATCCATACCGAAAGATTTGGTGCCACCAACGACCCCAGCAACCCGCCAATCCTTCATCAAGGACTGGGCTGAAGAATGGCCCGAATGCCTCGGAATACAACCATGGGGCCCCTAATGGTGCGGCGGTCAAGTTCTTAGCCCCGTTGGGGAATGCGAGAGATAGTCCCAGGAAGAAGATTGGATTGAGTGATGTCACGAACTCGAGAGCAAAATATACACTTATGGCGCTGTATAAACGATGACAGAGCTGGGCCATCACAGGATACAATGTAAGATTTGTGAAGTAGAAGAATGGAAACGGCGTTGGCGAATCGGCTGGAGCGAGGCCTTGGAAGTAGGGATCTGGCATCAGGATAATGACTTTCAGGGTGTCCAGTACAAGGTAAGATATAAAGAACTTCCGAAAAGCAGCCTGCAGCCGGTGTTTGCCGCTAGGATAGGTGGAGGGTTCATGTGCTTTGATACTGCTCACGAATCCCGAATCCAGTTGCTTATGAACTGGTTGTGGAAGGGGACCTAGATGGGAAGCTCGCCAGTTCCATTCTGGTCCTCTCAAATTGAAGAGTAGTCCGGCGGACCATTCAAGTCGATGCCAAAACCTTTCGGGATATGAACGCCAGACAAACAGATTACCGTCCCCTTGTAGGCATGTTGGATTGTTCGAGCCAGGCGATTTTTTGGCAGTACAAGGTTCAATCTTGGGGTCATTTTGAGATTTGATATCAACAGGTCTCCGTTCAATGCGCTTGAAATCATTTTCAAGGTCTGTAAACACAAACAAGGTGGCATTCCATACTAACCACCAAGCGGTCATCAAGCCAAGCATATAGCCATTTCCTCCGATGATAGCCCGTCGGTGTTGTAGAATTTCAATTGCAATTGCAATACAGAGAACGAAAATGCCCTTTCGGACATATTGACCACCCCTGCTGCGGGGAATGACCAGACCTATCAAAGGTAAGATGTTGAGGATGACAACATGATATATGAAAACTGGCTTAAAGATGCCCTGTTCTATTTGGGTATCCAGTTGCCTCTCGTAGTTCTTGGCCAGATCCCTGTAAGAGCTAGAGCGGGGATCGGCCATGTGGGACATGGGGGCGCCACCGTAATCCCTGAGTACTCCGAGATGCGCCAGGAATGACCGACTCGTTATGTAGGGAATCAATACTATTCACAGACCAGGGCACTTAGTGACACTGAAGTGACAGGTCGATGGAATTTATGTTGGGCAATGCAAAACTTGAAATCGTTGGTGACGTTGGTTACACAAAAGAAATACAGCGTCACGTGCCTTGAAATAGTGAGGTTGTCAAATACAATGGTATCCTGAAATGTATGGGTCCAATCAATGGTATTAAAATCTCTGTATCATAGTATCCGCTTTCCTAGCAATTTATATAGGCGGTGGATTACTAATTCAAAGTTACTAAACAAACTAGATAAACAAAATCTCCGGTATACTAGTCTATATACTCCGATATACCCCCTTAGCGATACTAGTATAGGATTACTAGAACCCCTATATACCTTAGTATACTGATCTCTACTTCTTTATACTATTAAATCGCCTATATCCACTATATAAAGTATTTAAATAAAGGCTTTATACTTCTAGCGAGTAAGTAATTTTGAGAGTCTATTAGTGTATGTTACCAGCCAGTTCTTTAAACAAAAGAGTGCATTTCAACGAGAATACTAAGTACAGAGAGAGAAGGAAAAGGAAGAAAGAAAGGTTTACTGTATGTAGTTCTAGTCTAGTGGGGGAGGATAAGATCCGAAAGCTTATTTTAAATATAAGACACATATCTTTAGGGACTATAGGCACCTATATAGGCCCTTACATGACTACTATCTACCATAGTAGTCTATCTACGGACCCGTATAGGTCTATATATAGTCAATAGATCCTAGGAATAAAACTCATGCGATCCTTTCTGAATCACAATAGTCCACTCAAATAGCAAGACTATATTTCAAAACCCCTTCAAATTCTCCTCTCCCCCCAAATCCCCAACTCTCTATTCTCTACCAGTTTCCTGTTTTATAAGTACCCACAACCACCACATCTCGAATATTTTCTCAGCCGTCTCTTCCACACAATATGTCAAACGCCAGTTCTCGCCTGGAATCCTTTTGGCCATGGAATTCTTTCCAGGACAAAGCCCAGCTTTTGCGAGATTCTCTCGATATTTGCCGCTACCCAAGTCCTGTCTCGATGACTCCCACCCCGCCTGCGCCCCTACAATCTCGCTCGCCCAATAGGCCGACTGCCCCATTCTCCCCCTTGTACTTTTCGGTCGCAAACTGCGGCTGAGCCCTTATTGCCTTTACATTCCACTCTTGGGATCGGAGTCATTCGGCCTCTTGGCGTAGACAGTGTTGTAAGAAGGTTGCACGGCTTTTGGAAGAGCAATACGGTACAGATCATTCGTTCACAGAGCGCTTACTCAGCCTATATAGCCTACTTGTTCTTCAAATGGGATTCACTGCCTGCTCCCCTCGGTCATCCTCCCTCGTTCTCGATTCGATGATTTACCACCTCCCCAATGCCTTGTCTTAGTGTCTCGTCCGTGCTCCGGGGCTGCCTGGCTATGATCTGCCTAGCAGCTCGTTGTCTTCGCTGCTCCGTTCCATCGTGGCTTGGTTCCCTGGTGACTGTAGATGCTTCGCCCTGTCCCAAGTATCCAATGGTAAAAATGCCTCATCAACGATCTCATATCTAAACCTAGCAACCAAGCAATCACCTACTCGGATTTTCGGTCTTGAGGGAAGTTATTATTTAATCACAAGATATAGGTTCGTTATACGCACCCAGGCGCTAGCTGATCACAAAAATGTGTTTCTAATGCGATCCCCTGCTTCGGATTCGACTCTCCCGTATTTAAAAGATTTTTTGTTCCATCTGAGTTGCTATCAGCTAGATCGCAGTCGTAAATACGCATAAATTCTCCTCTTTCTAGAAATATCTTGTATTCTAGCTAAAATACCTGACTGGCTATAAAAATCCACCTATTTCTCCGATTAAGAATTATAATAATGGTTCCGATATCCGTATTTTACGCGCTAAGCTGCTACCAAGTATCTTAATGTGACATCGAATGTATATATATATACTCTGTGACAATATTAGACTAGAGGCTTTTATGGGAAACCTAGTGGAAATCCAGTAGAAACATGGCGATATTCGCCCTCCAATGAGGGTCCTTGTTGTCTCCTTTTTGTGTGTGCTGACTGTAGCTACCCTTCCTCGTTTGAACGTATGTGACGTGATGTAGCGCCCCCTCCTTCCCCCGGCGGAAAACCTAAGGGAATATTTGGCTAGCATATGGTTGGCGTCTTACTAGACAGTAATTCCCCGCTTTTAGACGCCTATCTAGATAGTAGACGCTTTAGTATAAATAACGGCTTATTTAATAGCCGTGGTTCCTAATATCTACGCAGATATCAGCGTTATCCTTTATCGCCCTTCTATCTAGCGACGAAATAGTGCAATCAAAGTTTGTATCCTATCAAAAAGGAGTAAAACACCAATAATTGACAGTTTCTAGGATATATGAATATCTTGTGTCCACTAAGCATTATCGCGGCTGTCCAATATCATGCGACACAACGACCAGAACTTTCAATCGATGCCTCCAAGCAAAACAAACCGGTATCGACTATCCCGATCCTAAGGATACCCCACTTGGTCAATCAACACACCCCGAGCAATGTCTAAACCATCGAGATGAGGGATATAGTCGGCGTTAAGCTTACTGCGAATTATATCTCGCATAAAAGCCTGTACATATTCGGCTGAATCGACTTGGGATAACCAACACTGCTTGATAATCTGTCCGCATGGAATAGCAGAAACATTAGGGAACTCCTTTCTCTTGAAACATTCTTCCACTTGATCGCTAGGAATCTCCTCGTAGGGACTAGTTCCTTGAAAAACCTCGTAAAGAGTCGACCCGAGCGCAAATAGATCTGTAGCCACGGTAGGTGGGTCTCTCCAATGTCGTGGGAGATAGAATCGAGTTCCCTCACCAGAGGCCGGTTTAGACCCATCTAGCGAAGAGCCAGAGAAGTCAATGATTTTGATATTGAGAGTCGCGTCTAAGAGGAAATTTCGCGGTTTGATATCGCAGTGGATTATGCCGTTACTATGTAGGAGAGCGACGGCTTGCGCGATTTGGTATGCCCACTTCAACTTCAGGCTCATCGGAATCGAGTTTTGGGCTTGAAGATAGGTTTTGAGGTCACCGTTTTTCATATACTCAAGAATAAGGCCATCCCTAGAGTGATCCAATATTCGTACCAGCCTTTCATGTGGGCCAACGCGATGATAGATACTGGCCTCTTTGGCAATTTCCAGGATGTGGTTTTCTATTTCAGCGTCAGGAAATGGCGATTTAAGGACGGTACCATCACCAAGGAGTTCCACAATCCCAGTTAGCCCACCAGAGATAAATTGTCCTTGAGCATCTCTGCTAATGGTTTCGACCTTTCCGTGTCTAGTTTCATTTGCTTCGTAACCGTATTGAGGTCCCTACGTAAGTTGGTCAGGAAACTCTTGCGATAGAAAGGGACGGGCTCGACTTATACCGCTTCAATATCGTGACAAGTGGGCCAGTGGATTAGGCGTGACAAAGGAGAAATGAACGCAATCTCTATCCAGTCCTTGAGACTATAACATACTGATAGGAATCGTCGTAGTGTCTGCGATAAGAGTATAAAAGCCATTTGAAACGCGGCGATTGTCGGTGATGCTATATTGGCGAAGACCGCGTCGCAATTCTCGCGCAAAAGAGTGATTCATCACGTGGTTTCCTGCCAGTTTCAGTGTCCCGAAGGGTTTGCAGGGTTTGCACTACTTGTTGACCTCAGGCATTCACCAGGGAGTGGATGCCTGAGGTTCTTTCTGGTCTCTACAAAAGCACACAGACCAAATTCTTGATGATTGGGTTCTCAATGATTAATTACTTATGTTTAGATTGCAATGTACCTCTCTACTTAAGCCGTATAGTAGCTTGATAGTTGAAAATCGTGGAATCAATACACTATGGGGCAACCTGCTATGGCGCGCACCGGCAGTTGGAGATTGCCGTACTACCGCATTCCCCTTACTACAACGACCATGCACGCTACTATCCTCGTGAAAAAGAATAAAACGATCGCAAAATCAGCGTAAACGGCAAAATCAATATTTTGGACAGATAACCAGGTTAGATAATCTTATCACTACCTAGGTATCTTTAGGGTTGCTGCAAAACGTTGGGAGGAGCTCCTTCATGAACCCACTCTGCCCACTTTGGTTATTCCATGGAACAACTCCCTACTCCGGATTATACGTGGCAATATGGCCTGCAGTCTGTTTATCAGGAACATTTTTCAATGGCGGAGAACATTTGACGCTAATGGGGTAATATGGGGGTCTTTGATCTCTCTGCTGAATCAGTAAACTTGCACTTCTAACGTGCTGTTCACAACAATGGCATTTAACGACATTCGAGGTAAATTGGCCGTAATCACCGGTGCCTCAGGAGGGTAAGCAAGACACCGAGTCTGTTTATACAAAGACATGAAGTTGAGTCACGTCATTTTTCCGACTTTAGGATCGGTGCAGCTTGTGCACACCAACTTGCACAACATGGGGTTCATCTCGCCTTGACCTACTCGACCAATTTGATCTCTTTGAACAATATCGTGGCAGATATCCAATCCAAGAATCCCACTCAGAATCTTCGCATCTCAATCCATCAAGTTGATGTTGGGTCTAGCGATCAAATCCAGGCAATGTTTGAACAAATTGATCTCAAGCACGGCCAACGACCAGACATTCTTGTATCGAATGCCGGATATGGCAAGCGGATTCCTGATGTGTCGGACATAACACTTGAGGAGTTTGATTACACCATGAACATCAACCTTCGCGCTGCCTTCATCCTTGTCAAGGGCGTAGTAGAGCACATGAAGGCCCAGAGGTGGGGCCGGATTATCTTTATGTCCTCTATCGCCGCTCAAGGTGGAGGTATTAACGGCTGTCGTGAGTTAATTCACTGTTCTTGGTGCCTCAGCTTTTTCTCCAAGGTAATCACTGACTCAGTTTCACATTCTAGACTACGCAGCCTCAAAGGGTGGTCTTACTGGTATGATGAAGAACCTTTCAACTCGACTGGCAGAGTACAACATTAGTGTCAACGACGTCGCCCCAGCTATGATCGGTGATACAGGCATGCTTTCCTCTGCCGCGGCATTCCCCGAAGTGGCAGCGAGTATTCCTCTAAAGCGGTTAGGAACTCCAGAAGAAACGGCGAACGTTGTTACCATGCTAGTGAAGACTGGGTACATGACGGGTCAGAGTCTCCTCCTAGCTGGAGGGTTAAAATAGATTCTAGAACTAGGGACAATGAAATCTTCCCATTTGCAAACCTTTGGTCCGTGACAATGTTTTCAAGTCTCTTTCCCCTATACCGTAAAATTTGAACGAATTTTGTTCTTACACGGTCCTTTGGTCCTAAGGCTGAAAATTTCATCTCAGGAATACTACTTGCAAAGACAAGGACACATCACAATGACCAGTCCTATTACCATGTCGCTGTGGGGAGGCTTGGGAGAAAACTGTGGTTATATTTCCTTTCGAGATGTATTAGAAAAATAATGGCTAGAGATGTTTATTGCTTGATGTCTCTGATCCACCGTCTGTCCATGAGTAAGTAAACACCTGGGCAGTCAGCTACGCTTTTCATACTACTGTATAATGTATGAACGAGATAAAATAAAAGTTGAAACGCTACATGAATGGATCTTGCATACAATCTGTTGGCATAAATCATCCGAAAAAAAAACCAGGGGTAATAATATCAAAAAAAACAAACCCTTCCAATCAGTGCTTGCATTCTAGTTTAAACAGGCAGGACGACCTTGACGCCCATGTACTCTCGCTGATGCATAATCTTGCCATCAATAAGGACCTGGTCAGCACCAACTCTGTTGCGTTCTTGGTCCGTAGGATCAGTGGCGGTAGAGATCTGAATTTCGCGCCATTGCCGGTTGGTAGGCACGAGCTTTCCTTGGGATGTAAGGCTCTTGAACTCCTTGTAGACGCCCTGCTCCTCAACACAGCCAACCCTTTGAATAAGAGGAGAAGCTATAAAAGGATATATCAGCATAATTGTTCTGATGAGCCCAGGTGTGTTGATTTCAATGTACTAACCTGTTGCAGGACCCATGCGTAAATCACCAACAGAACTGTTGAACAGAACCAGCGAGAGGCGCTCCTGCTGCAATTGATCGGAGGGAGGCTTGTAGACACGGTGACGAGTAGCCTTGAAATGACCACCAGAAACAATCTCCAAGGTATCACCGATGTTAATGACAAGTGCACCGGGCTTGTAGGGCACGTAGTACCACTGTTCATCGCGGCCCCAAATCTGAAGACACGAGATAGGGACAGAGAATAGCAAGGTGGTCAGACCAAAGTCAGTGTGACCGTGCATGCGCAGGCCCTTGGATGCCTCCTGGGTCTTCTTCTGGACAGGGCGGAAAAGCGCGTGACGGAAGTATCCCTCGCCAGTTGGACAACCGTGTGACTGAACATTGTCCCAGAGATAGTCGTCGGGCAACTCGAGGACGCGGGAGAAGAGAGTCAGGAGGCGGCGGTTGACGGACTTGGTCAGATAGTTGGAGAACTCTTCAATCTCGTCCATGAATGGGTGAAGGCATTTGGGAACACGGTTGATGTCGTTCCAGTCGGGCTTGTACCAGTTGAATTGCTCGATACCGTCTTCGGGTCCGCGTTCGCGCTAATCAGCAAAAAGGATAGTAAGTATAGGGCCTGATTTTCTTAATGCATGAGGGGGATTTTTTTACCTTGAATCCGTAGGGATGTTTGTAGCCGGACCAGACACCAGTTTCAGGGTTAAACAAAAGGCGTTCCTTGTCCTCTTCGCTGATATTATTGTATAGATACTGTGCAAGAGAGAATTGACGGTGGAGCTATTTGAAAGAGACATATTATGAGTGACATTAACCTTAGAGTATTTCCCGAGAACAAAGACTCACCTGTTCTAGGGAAATTCCATAGTTTTCGAGGAAAAGAAATCCATCATCACGAATGGCGACCTTGACCTGCTGAACAAGTTTCTCAACAACAGCAGGATCATCCGAGTCCATCAAAGAGAGATCAATGGAGCTAAGCTCCGCAAAGTTCTCCTTTTGCTGAGTAACTGGTGGTGGGATCCATGTTGGGACAAAAGGCTTGCCAGGCAGGTCGGCCGCAGGGGGATTGAAGGGAGCTGCAGGTGCCATGGTAGTGTTTGTGCAAAGAATGGTTCAAGGTTGTGATCGATGCTGAAGACAGTGTGTGGAAGATTATCTGATCGAGTTCTATATCTACTTTATATCTGATGAGACGTGAAACCCTATCTGCGCATCCGATATCCGGTAAGGTAAGTATGGCATGCTTCATTCAGCTAGATTAGATCTAATGGAGGACTATCAACCTCTACTACTGGCACCACCATATTCTGGGCGTGGTAATCGTGAGGTTGGATGCACCTTGTTTCATTTCCCCACACTCTCCCGATATCTCGTCTGTTATCGTCAATCGAACCTCGGGGGCTCCTCCTTCCCTCCGATGGCCGAAAATGGCATGGTCTGGGCTGGGAAACCTTAAGCATAACCTAAAGCGTTGGCGCTAGGCCCAAATTGGAAGAGGATTCATGGGCGAGCATTGCTGGAAGTGAGGTGTCAACCGCAAATGATTGCGGCCATATAGTCAGTACTGATTATCAGGCCAGGAATCAGACACTGATAGGTATTTGAAAGATATGGCCGCAATACGCTACCCAACATCATGTGCTCCTCCCATTTCCTCACTCCTCCCACTCCTCCCATATCCCCTAGTAAATGACAATGAATAACCTACCAAATTGACACTGCTCCTCCATCGCGATAATCAAAATTGCCCCTTTTTGTGGTTGGCAATATGCCTCAGATAGAGAGGCATGAGGGATAGCTCGAGCAAATTTAAACAAGCTCCCAGTACTTCTGAATTTCAAATTGCTTGACACACTCGTGAAGTTTAACCGTCAAAAAGCCCCAATACTCTTCAAAACTACCAGCAAAGATGTCTCGTCAACTCATCTCCAGCGAAAAGTTCCCTACCAAGCCTCACAACTGTAAGTATCTTATACAAATCCCCTTGCATTCGCTTGGAAAAAGAATTCAAATGACTGACTAACCTATCCAGGTCCTGCCGTCAAAGTCCCCGGGCTCGTCTTCTGCGCAGGTCAAACTGCCACGGGAGAGATTAAACAGGCTACTGTAAGTCCAGTTGCCCAAGCATTATTCGGGTACTAGGCATTGGCTAACTCTTGATTTCTTCGCACAGAGAACCGTTCTGCAAAACCTGAAGGAGGTCCTCGAGCTTTCCGGCTCTTCCCTTGAGCAAGTGGTCAAGTACAATGTCTACCTCGCCGATATGAAGGATTTCGCCGCCATGAACGAAGCCTACATCGATTTCCTCCCACAGCCCATGCCATCACGCTCATGTCTTCAAGCGGTTGCCCCTGGAAATGGCACTGTCATTGAGATCGAGTGTATTGCGCAAGCTTGAATGATATTATGAAAATTTTTAGAATATAGACAATGAAATTTAAAATCATCTTTGAATACAGTATCAAGTTGCTACATGGTGTAAAGCAGAGTTACCAATATACTACATAATTGGGACTTAGTATATAGTTAGACATAAGATTAATCAAGCACCTACGTACTTCTAGGACTGGATCCTACTGTGTGCTGTGTATGACCACATTAGCTTCTGTCCTTAGAATCAAGCATACAAGACCATATTTTCTTCAAATAGTCACTGTATACGAATCAATAAACTGGCTTTTATTTTACTCCAATTTCGGCCAACGGGATTAGAAAGCATAAAGATCCATTTTAAGGGATGAAACGGTCTACTTAATGTTGGTTTCCCACGTCCGAACAATACATATAGCTAGATCGGAGATTCTCCGAATCTGAAGTTGCAATCAATTCTTATAGAGTAGCAATGAAATTGGAAGTAGTGAAACTCAATTTGTCTATTTAAATTTTTATAGATGAAAGTCTATCATAAAACACCATAAATTCATCAGCTCTCTCATGAGCGAGCAATATCAAACTCTGCCATGTACCAGTTCTGAATGGCCTTAGTGTCACCAGTGACGGCGACGGTATCATACCGCCCCCGAGCCTCCTTGGCCGCCGTACCATTATTGACCATGCGACCAGCCCACTTTCCATGTTTGCGCGCGGCCGCAATAATCTTGTCAATAGCAGAAACAAACTCCGGCTCATCGCCACGAGCAGGTGTGTATCCAAGCAGTGACTGGGCAAGATCATTGGGGCCAATGAAAACAAGGTCTACACCTGGCACAGCGCAGATAGCATCGACGTTCTCGACACCCGCCCGGGTCTCTATTTGAATCATGGTGATGATGGTCTCGTTGGCGGACTTCATGTATTCAGGAGTTGTGAGACCGTGCCCGATTGCAGGGAAGGCTGAGCCCTGACCTCTCACACCTTGGGGAGGGAACTTTGAGGAAGCAACAATTTGTTCAGCCTCTTCAGCATTGTTGATCTGGGGAACCATAATGCCATGGGCACCGGTATCGAGGGCACGCTTGAGGATATCGTGGGCGGGACCACGGATACGGATGACCGGGGAGACACCGAGGGCGGAGATGGCAGCAACAGAGTTGTGCATGGCATCGTCGCCAATGTGACCGTGTTCGCAGTCAATGATGATACCATCGACACCGGTCAAGGCAACGATCTGGGCCTGGCGGATGGAAGGAATGGCCATGAAGGTCATAAGTGGAAACTCGCCAGTTTTGATTTTGTTGAGGAGCCTCAATCGAGAGTTTTCGATTGAGGTTGTGAGAGCGGTAGTGTAAGCCATTGTGATGGTAGAAGTATTAGGATATGAAGATGGTAATCTGGGCCTGCCTGGGAGTTGAGAGTAGGATGAAGACGCGATGTATCAATAAGATGCCAACTTAAGTATCATTTATTGGTGTATGTATCCTTATTCCCCTCATTTATCTCGACCAAAGATAGTAAGAACTAGACGAAAATGAGGAGCTTAGACGAGGTAAACATGAGCTCTTGCATGGTAGTTAGGGCAAACTAGTGGCAAACTTACGGGGTGGCTTATCTAGTGTTTACAGATGACATTAGTGGCCCTTCTGGAAAGTCAAAATATTATATAGGCCTCGCGCCCACAAATGTGGCTTATTTCTGAATGGCCGCTAAACTCAGCTGGCTCAGCCTGCACCTCCCAAAAAACTTCTTATCGACTACATGCGAGAGCTCCTCCCAGGCTAGCTCGATGTACCCCAGATTTCAACCAAACTCTACATTCTGGGGTAATCGATTCCAATTGGACAGATATCATTGGGCGCTCCTTCATACGCCTATCTCCAGGGCTATCTACTCGTCTCATTATCATCTACGAATGACCCAATCTCGACCAATCAATGCCTCGAGATTCTTTGAGAAAGAGTCCGCTTTGCGGTACATGTAGATACTGAGCTGAGCTATATATGGGGAGCTCAAGTATCCTCTACAGGACAACAGCCTGCAACCTGCAACATACTCTCCATAGTTTATACTTGCTGCGGCCTTGGCAAACAGCAGTACTCCCTCCTCATGTCCTTCCCTATGGACAAGAAAGACCCAGAGTCTGACCTGGCTGAGGACAACGTCTCTTCCGCAGAAGGACAACTCGGTGCCTACGACCGCATGCCAGAGTCCCTTCGCGCACTCAGCGACGATGAGTTCACTACTCTCAACAAGAAGACTGTCCGAAAGGTTGACCTATTTGTCCTCCCAACAATCTCTATCTTGTACATTCTCAACTACATTGATCGCCAAAATCTATCGGCTTCTAAACTTCAAGGCATCATGGAAGATTTGCACATGTCGGAACAGCAATTCGCCACGGCTATCTCCATTCTATTCGTCGGCTATTTGCCCTTCCAAATTCCCAGCAACCTCCTCATTACAAAGTTCTCCCGACCCGGCATGTACATTTGTGGTGCCGTGGCAATCTGGGGTTGTATCTCGGCGTGCACAGCGGTGGTTACGACATATGGTCAGCTCCTCGCTGTCCGAGCAATTCTCGGGGCCGCCGAAGCCGTTTTCTTCCCTGGTGCCATCTACTACCTCTCTGCCTGGTACACAAAGAGGGAGCTAGGGAAGCGTATTGCCGGGCTATATATTGCCCAGCAAGTCGGTAATGCCTTCGGTGGTCTTTTTGCCGCAGCTATCCTTCAACTTGATGGACACCATGGAATCCGCGGCTGGCAGTGGCTATTCATCATCGAGGGCAGTGCCACCGTTGGCATTGGCATCATCTGCGCTTGCATTATGCCAGAATTTCCCCACAACAGCCGCATTCTCTCCCAGCTTGAGCGCGACTGCGCCGTGTGGCGTGTTGAGTCTGAAGCTGGTGCCGCAGAGGGCACAGAGGATGAGAGTGTGATGAAAGGTTTTGTCAATGCCCTCTCGGATCCTAAGTTGATCCTTCTCATCTTTTGCAACATGTTATCTCAAACGCAGGGCTCCATCGCCAACTACTTCCCCACCCTCGTGGGCTCTCTCAACTTCACCAGCACCATCAGCTTGCTTCTCACGGCACCTCCCTATATCCTCGCTGGGATTGTATACTACGTACTCATGCTGTACTCTGATCGAAAAAATACCGTCTACCCAATCATTCTCCTTTGTATCGCCATCTCGATCCCGATGTACATTATCCCGATTGCGAGTACGAACGTGGGCGCCCGCTACTTCTCCATGATGATCCTTCCCTTCGCCTCCGTCGGTCCCCAGCTCCTCCTCTACAAGACCATCAACCTGCATCTTGCACGCCCCATCTCGAAGCGAGCGGCCGCCTCTGCTTTGGTCAATGCCATTGGTGGCACATCCAACATCTGGGCCTCGTACCTATACTTTGGAGAGCCTCATTTCTATGCTGCCTTCGGCACGCTTATGGGTGCTGCTGTCTTGTTCGGATTTACGATCACTGCATACCGCTGGCTCGTCTTGCGCGAGAACAAACGTCTGGACTCGGGTGACCCCGTGGAAATAGCCAAGGTTATCAAGGGCGGCGTCACAGAGGAGATGGTACAGCTCAAATGGCGCTACGAGATGTACTGATCAGTAACTACGTTGTTTTGTATCATTTTACTCACTTATTGCTGGGATCAGTATATGGGGTTATGTCGATTTGTTTTGGTATGTTTTAGTTTAGGGAAATGGGTATAACAATGATAATCTACTTGAGGATGATTACATCGATCGAACTTGCAATAAGGTATCAACACAAGCAAATTCGGCAAATCAATTGAGCATAATAAGATACTGATTCATTTGTCTAGATCATTTAAACAAGACAAAATGAGCTTTCCAAGCTGCCATTTCTGCCTTCGCTGGAAGACCTTTCTCGCCCACATGAGAGCTCCTTCCCTATCACCATCCTGGACGCCCACAGCATCCATTGCGCCAGGCATGCCAATCTGAATCAGCTGCCAGGCAATCAAAAAGGCTTTATACGCATACAAGGCAACCCACGGCGCTTCAGAGTCCAATATGAGTGTCTCATCGAGATATCGTAGGAACCAGTTGACATGTGGCTGTATAGCTTTGGCCGTGTCTGTATCACACAGGAACTGCGACGGTACTAAGTATGTTGACTGACTGAGAACGGCGTCTATGCTTCCTTCCACAATACCGCCTGTATGTGATGGTGACCACATCTGCAGCTCAATCATTGCAGTCTCCCAAGTTGCAGCACATGCTGTCGCAGGCGCTTTTTGTGCTGTGTGGTTGTTGGAGCAGATAAACGGGCTGAGTGCAACGAGAGATGATCGTAACGCGCCAAATCGTTCCATACTGAGGATTCCTGTCATTGTAGACCAGCCTGAAATCTCCCGGGCGCTAGAAATCAGAAATTGCGCAATGTTGATGGCGCCGTATGGATCAAATGCCGGAATACAGGCGATCTCGTCATCAGATGAAAGGAAGCGTCGAACAGCATCCGTGTATGTGACTGAGGGGCCGGCGTTTCTTGCAACAAGTTGCCGATGAGCCCATTCAGCAGAAGATGATGAAGACCATTGGTCTTCTGGACAGGGCATATCATGCTTGATCTCCAAGTGTGAGATCGAGCGGGGAATAGAAAGGAATTGGTACCAAAGCGCGTCGATCTGATGCACGGCGAAAAGGGTCCGTTTGTGCGACTCGGCTTTGATAAATTCCCGCCATAATGACTCCAAATTTGCTGTCGTGCCTGACTCAATGGGCATTGGCTGTGTCATTCGTCCAGCGCGAGCTAGAGAAATCATATGCGAATGCATCTTGAGCCCGCATGCCGAGTTGTCGCCACAAAGGTACATCATGGCACAAATTTGAAGGAGCAAGTATGATTGAACTAATGTGGTAATCATTGTTGAAGCGTCAGGCCTATCTTCATCTGAGGCAAGGAGAGCTCGGGCTTTATGAAAGCAACGTTTAGAAAAGCTTTTGCCTGAGCCCTCTTGGTCCCCGCACTCTGGGTCCTCGCCATATTGATAGGCAAGGCAAAGAATACTGAGGACCAGATGAGGAGGAGCTTGTGTCGGGTCAAATGTCGAGGAATGGAGAAAAGGGAGGAAATGAGTGACAGAGTTGAAAAATAGAATGCAGCCTCTTGAAATTTGTAGGGCAGTCGGGGTCCAATCGTCCTGGAGCTGAGGGATGTCATTTGGCGACAATCTATCCAAGATTGGATGATTGAAGCTGTACTCGGCTAGACTTGTATCAATTGGCTCAGCCTGTAAGGTAGTCATCGAATGTTGTTGGTTGTCAAGGTGATTAGTGGACTTCAGAAAGGATGTCCCTAGTAGTAAGCTCCGCTCCAGATCTGTACCGTCCTGGACAATCTGATCGATCAAGTTGGAATCGCTCGTCGTCGGTTGGTGTTGTAATAGATCTCCCGTTATTTGTGTCTTGGCTATCCTGGTCCTTGGCGTAGCAATATTCGGGTTTTCCGTGAGGTGATCACGGTCAAACTGTTGCGGATACCTCATTACTGGGCGCCAGATCGCATCATTATCGAATCTCGTCTCCTCTCCTGGGCTCGAATGCACGGATCCAGGAGACGGCAAGCCACCGTGACTTCTTGTAGGTGAGATCGCTGTCGGCGAGGCAGAAGAATGCGGCCGGTCTTGTCTGGGTGCTGGTTGGCGCTGTGTTTTCTTCGTCACTCGATGCTGCTCGTGCTCTGGGTGTTTCCTCTTCATATGACGATTGCGCAAGTCGGGACGGGAGAATGTGGCGTGGCAAAAGTCACAGGGAAGCGAGGCCTCGGCCTGAGAGCGGGAGTGTAGCGTTGAATGTCGCTTGAGGTTCTCATGTCGAGTAAATCGACTTTGACAGACGAGACATTGAAATGGCTGATATGACGGCATCACTTTGATCTGGGAAACTGACATTTCCATCGAAAGAGGTACAAAAAGGACTGTCAATGCATCAGTGGAAACCTCCCAACAACCTTGGAGCGGATAAAATCCGGGGGACGGGGCATACCCCACGCAAGCGCCGGGGTTTCTCCGCACGGCAATGGGCTATAACTAGGCTCTTAATAAGAATGAAAACGATATGGTAGAGTGCGAGAGGTTGAATCATCCATGAATATTTTCGATATTGTCTCAATTAGCTCACACTCATATATCAACTTTGTACAGGCCGTGGAGCTTGCCCTATGCCAGACGTCCACTCAGCGGACTGGGAGTTATCAGCTTATCTCTCTGCGTGACTGGGCCCACGTGACTGGCTCCCCGCAAGTCACGTGGGGCCGTGTCTTGACGCGTCGGGCGCTAAACCCAATCGGCGTTTATATGGCGTAATGTGACAGCCCTGAAGCGAACAATTCCTACATATTTATCTCTTCATTTGTGGCCCTTTGCCGTTGACCATTGACGGTTGAGAGGGATATTCCTTAGAAACCACGCAGGGTCCCGGATACATTTGCTCTTCTCCAAAATTCCCTAATTTCCCAATCTTTATTGCCAAGCCTTGTATCCACCGTCTTGAGTAAAGCCGGAGAACCATGGCGGGAAAACGCAAGTCTAATGATTCTACTGAAAATGCCTTATACACACAGTCTGGGCGAGCGCCAAAATACACTCGTGTAGCTCCGACTCTAAACACCGAAACGCCCAGCTCAGGCCAGAGATTCGGCGAGACTGTCGAGTACATTCCATTGGACCCCGATAACAGCTTGGGCCAGAGAGTTGGCAACTCTGTCGACTTTATTCCACTGAATCAGCTGTCACAAGTAGCTGGTGCCGACGAGGATGATGAAGAAGCGCTCGATGTAATTCAAGGATCTCAGGAGGTGGATGAAACCTCTCTAACAACCTCCATCCTCTATGGTATGCTTGAATGATCTCAGTTCTTTAGTCACGCTTTAGAGGCTTTGCTAAATAAGACTAAACAGGTATTGTTTCGACAAAGATCGTCGGCGTGCGCTTTTATAGGGGCCGGGCCAATCCAAATGAACGTGTCATCATTAATCGAGATGCCAATAATCAATATGATCGCAATGCTATCAGGGTTGATAATGTCATGGGCGCCCAAATCGGTCACATCCCACGACAGATGGCAGCCAAGCTAGCATCATACATTGTAAGAAATGACGGAAATGATCAATCGTATTGTTTCGAGGCATTGCTAACGTTTGTCATCAAAGGATGCTCGCGATCTCATCATTGAAGGCATATTGACTGGGCCGATTGGAGATTTTACATGTCCAGTGGATTTGAAGCTGTTTGGAAGTCGGGATCCTATCAAAAGATCCGATCTGAAGCAACGAATGCAGAAAGACAAGCTTCCTGTTCGCCAACTGAACGAGTTGGAGCGTGAGGAACGCAAGGCAGAGAAAGAAGCCGAGAAGCAGCAGAAGGAGGCCGCAAAGAAAGCTCGCGCCATGGCTCTTGGTAAAGCTGCATCACAATGGCAAGCCAACCAGAACTCGGAGTATGCCAATCTCTCGACCGCAACAGGACTTGGTGGCGAGCAAAATGAAAGTTTGGAAGAACTTCTTAACCAGAGCTCTACCTTCAATCCCCGAGATATTGGCCAGGTTGTGGAGACGTTCGGACAGAAGGAGTCTGATCTGGTCAATTTGCCGATGGTCGATACTCCAGCCGGTCTTTCCACCCAGTTGCTTCCGTATCAGCGCCAAGGACTAGCCTGGATGATCAAACAAGAATCACCAAGCCTTCCTACAAGGGCCTCTGACGACATCGTGCAGTTGTGGAAACGGAAAGACAATGAGTTCCTTAATGTCGCAACAAACTATGCCACGGCCACGGAGCCGACCCTCGCCAGTGGTGGTATTCTTGCTGATGACATGGGATTGGGCAAGACAATTCAAATCATTTCTTTGATTCTTGCAAATGCAAAGCCACTTACTGCAAGCTCATCTAAGACGACATTGATCGTTGCTCCTGTCGGTGTCATGAGCAACTGGAGAAATCAGATCCAGGACCATGCCCACAAAGAAACAGCCCCGAGTGTCTTGATCTATCACGGCTCTGGTAAGAAGGAAGCTGCGAATTTGGGAAAGTATGATGTTGTAATCACAAGTTATGGAGCCCTGGCCCTAGACTTTAATCCGAACTCCAAGAAGGCGCCTGCTAAGGGCATCTTTTCGCTGCATTGGCGACGTGTCGTACTTGATGAAGGTCACACCATCCGAAATCCCAGTTCCAAGGCCTCCCTTGCGGCTTGTGGTTTGCAAGCCGACTCCCGCTGGACCTTGACCGGAACCCCGATTATCAACACTCTGAAGGACTTGTATGCGCAAATTCGTTTCCTGAAGTTTTCCGGTGGCCTAGAAGATCTGGGGGTTTTTAACAGCGTCCTGATTCGACCCTTGACTGCAGGAGAGCCCGAGGCTCGACTGCTTCTTGAGGCTCTCATGGGTACCATCTGCTTGCGCCGTAGGAAGGATATGGGCTTCATCAATTTGAAGCTACCCGAGATGACCTCTCGTGTCATTCGAATCAAGTTCAATGCTCATGAACAGGAGAAGTACAATGCTTTCCAGTATGTATCAAGAGACTACCTACACAGTGAAACCAATTTACTAATACCAATCATAGAACCGAGGCCAAAGGTGCTCTCCTCGACTTCAAGGACAAAGATGGCCAAACCAAGTACTCTCATCTCCTCGAGGTTCTTCTCCGTCTTCGTCAAGTCTGCAATCACTGGGCGCTCTGCAAGAACCGCGTTGACAAACTCATGGGCATGCTGGAGGAGCACAAAGTCGTACCTCTGACACCTGAGAACGTCCGTGCTCTACAAGAAATGCTGCAGCTCCAGATCGAAAGCCAAGAAATGTGTGCCATCTGCCTCGACAACCTTGAGCAGCCCGTCATTACCGCATGTGCCCACTCCTATTGTCGAGGCTGCATCGAGCAGGTTATCGAACGTCAGCACAAGTGTCCGCTCTGCCGCGCAGATATCAACGAAACCAACGCACTCGTCGCCCCAGCTGTGGAACTGGGTGAAGACACCGACATCGTTGAGGCAGACCCTGACAGTCCAAGCAGCAAGATTGAAACCCTCGTCAAGATCTTGACTGCTCAGGGTCAGGCACCAGGAACAAAAACCGTAGTGTTCAGTCAATGGACGTCATTCCTGAATCTCATCGAGCCACACCTTGAGCAGCGCGGAATCAAGTTCGCCCGTGTAGATGGTAAGATGCCATCTGTGAAACGCGACAACTCCATCAACTCATTCTCCAACGACCCTGAATGTACCGTCCTCCTCGCAAGTCTGAGCGTGTGCAGTGTTGGTCTCAACCTCGTTGCAGCGAACCAGGTCATCTTGTGTGACAGCTGGTGGGCGCCTGCGATTGAGGACCAAGCTGTCGATCGGGTGTACCGGCTTGGGCAGAAGCGGGAAACGACGGTCTGGAGACTAGTCATGGAGGATAGTATTGAAGAACGGGTGTTGGCTATCCAGGAGCGCAAGAGGAGCCTCATGCTTGCTGCTTTCCGGGAAACGGCGAAGAAGAGAGCTGAAGATAGAGGTACTCGTGTTGCTGATCTTGAGTCTCTTTTGCAATAGAGGCTTGGTGTGATGCTAGAGTTGGAAAATGACTTCTATTTAGTAGTTGATACTCAACATGGATGAAAAAATAGCCTCATCTTGCTTCTTTTCTCCATATCACTGTTTTTTGCTCGGCCTTCTAGCTACGTCACTCATGAGGGGGACACTTCATTACAGAAAAAGAGATCTTAAAAGACGTAGCCGGGTTCTCGATTTGCTATGGGTTGGGGAAACATGGGATTGGATCAAGTGTCATCCATGTACCCATCAGGGGCATCTTTCCAATCTGAGGTGCCTTCCTATTTGGGAACATCGTCACCTACCCCAGTTCCTCCATTGCCTTCAGCCAGTGGAGGAATATACATACCTCCCCCCTCCCACTTGCTTTCTCTTTTCTTTTTTCTTCAACCACTCCGGGTCCACATTGCACATCGTTGTTCCTGTTGAGCATTCTTGAATTTTTTGACCGGTTGGTCAGCTTCAGGGGCATATTCATATGTCTACTGTTGTCCGGTGATCGGTATATCCTGAGGACTCTGGTGGGCGATGGGGTCTTGGGCTGGGCTGCGAACAACCTATAGCATACGTGCAGGCTTACCGACTGGTCATCTTCGGATACCTGAGGGGCCTTAGCTATGACCTCTGCTAAACCTGACTGCACGTGTCTGGGTACTCCCATTGTCTGCCAGGAGCTGAACCGACCTTAGAAGGGGCTCTGCTCTCATCTCCTTCGACCCAATTTTTGGAACCTTTATTACAGAGATAGCTCTCTGTTGTCCGAAGAATTCTCTGAGGGCTTTTGTGTCTTTTGAGGTTCCACTCTATGAATGGAAAGATTGTTGTTGTCTCGTGGCTCTTGTTCTCCTTGTTTCCATGTATTTCATGTCCATAGCCCTATTCAGCAATGAAAAACAGTGTAACCTCCTGATATTATGGACCTTGAATATGTATATCCATCCATAGGTAATAAGGATACTAGCAGAACAGCATTCAAGTAGTAGGTCCGCTTCTACCTAGAGTGGTCATAGGTATAGGTTCTCCTACTTCCATACATCACTGCTCTCTTGGTCCCATATTTTTGAGATTGAATACAAAGATCCTTGAAAAGTCCAGTGCATATCTTCTGCTCTTGCCTTCTTCCTATGGTCTACATGACTGAGGAGAAGACGCATCTGAAAAGACTACTAATAATACTGACTAATGACAATTCTGTCAAAAAGATACCACAAGACATAGGCGGCGGACTACTCTTACGTCTACCAGTGAAATGTCATGAAAGAATCTTGTATATCATGACATAGATATGTAAACATTGACGAAGTTGGGTATCACTCAAACAAAGAGAAAAAGAAGAGGGAAAAGGGAAAAGAACGCCAACGGCACAAGCTCAGAATCCTGAAGACATTTGAAGGCGTCGCAGTCTCAACGCGTCTTCCACGGATTGCTGTTCTGCGACCGTCAACCTGTCATCGGGATCAAGCTCCTCGCCGCAAAGCTTGATGCTGAGTATAGACTCAGCGCATCGAGACCTGAGTCTCTCCATCATCTCTGCATCCTTCTCGGATGCAAGATCATCAATCCCACCTTTCTGGGAACTCTCTACCCAGGGGACCAGGTATTTTTCCTCGAATTTCGACCCCATTCGAGCGATATGCTTGTCATCAAGCAGTCGGCCCGCAAGCTGGCTCTTGAAGACAGTCTTGCCGTACATTTTTTCCTCAATCGTTCCGCCGGCGATAAGTCGGTATACAAAAACCGGCTTTGTCTGGCCGATACGATGGGCACGTCCAACGGCTTGCTCCTCACAGGTAGGGTTAAAGAGGAAGTCGAAAATCACAACTCGATTCGCTGCGTGAATGTTCAACCCGATACCACCGGCTTTAGTTGAAACGAGAAACACATGAATGGACTCATCCTTGTTGAATTTACGAATTATCTCAGGACGCTCAGCTGTGGCCACCGTGCCATGAAGTAGATAATACTTCCTTTGCGTTCTTTCCATCAAATTTGCCAGATAGTTCAACGTTGGAATACTGGATGAAAAGACCAGGACCTTATCCCCGACCTTGATTGCTTGGTTGACAATCTCATCAAGGATCGCAACTCTACTGGATAAGCTAGGATCCAGCAAGTTAGGAACCGTGCTGAATAGGACATCCAGTTCAGACACCGTCGACCGTGGAAGCGTTACCTCTTCGGTGGTAATGTCGAAGCCGGCATTAAGGCCATGATCATCAACGCTGGGACTCCTTTGTCTGCTAGGTGCGCTTTTGGTTGCCCGGGTTTCCAGGTTTTCCTTGAGAAGGGCTGGATGATTGCAGCAGAGTTTAATAGGGGACAGCCAGGACAGAAGCTTCGAGCTCACATTCGCAGTCTTGCCTAGGGGTATACCTTCAATGACGAGGTTATAAGCAGCCTTTTGAAAGCTTGTCAGCTCAAAATAAACAGAGAATTCGTACTTGGGTGGCAATTTGTTTGTCAGTACGGACATGTCAGCTCGCTGTACTTTTGGGTCAATGATCCTAAGGAACACCTCCTGGCGCTGGAGTGCCTGTCTTCGGTCAAGCCAGGTGCTTTCAACATGCGAGCCGTTTTCAATTGGCATGATGAAGTGTTCGTTGAAATCAGCAAAGGTTCCCAGGTATCCGGGAGCAATCCAATCCACCATCCAATAGTAGTCTTTCAAGCCATTAGATAGCGGAGTCCCTGACAAGGCAATCCTTTTTCGGGTGCGGATGCGGCAGGTTGTCTGAGCAATCTTTGTTGTGTTATTGCGTAACACCTGCGCTTCGTCGGCCACAACAAGATTTGGGCTTTCCAGCAACCAAGTCTTCAAAAGTTCATTGCTCGATTGTTTTTCAAGATACTCTTTCTGGCCCGCATTATTCCCAGCCAGATTCCGGAACATTTCATAACTGATGATCAGTACACCACCCTCGTCATTCCAAGAGCGAATGTCTTCAATTCGGTCAGGGCCCGTGGTCGAAGATTTTGCCAGGATGGGTCGGACCTTGCCGAGATTATGGTTGTCAGGGGACCAGATTGCAAACTCCCTGCACCAACTTTGAATGAGCGATGCTGGACACAGTATCAGGGTTCTGAGCTGTCGCAATTCTTGGGGAATCTGGGCTCGAATTGCCGGATCATGTGATACCCCAGCAGTAGAAATGGTAACTAGAAGTGATATCCTATACAGGAGTTAGCCGAGCCCCAACAAGTCAGCCAATTAGAACTTACACTTGCATGGTCTTGCCCAGCCCCATGGTGTGTGCTAACAAGCACCCTTCTGGTCCTTTGTTCTCAGCGATTTCCCGGAACATAAACTGAACCCCATGGAGCTGGTGTGGCTGGATCCGGCTACCGATATATGGATCAAGGTGAATAATAGGATCTCCGAACGAAACTGGCTTTGCGGGTATTTGCTCATAGTCAACCCGGAATCGGAGGGCTCGTTTGGCCTCATCTTGATTTGCCAGTCGTTCTTGACCATGCTTTTGAGCCCGGTTCAGAGTCATGGAGACTGCCGCTTTCTTGCGCTTGGGCCACTGGTGCTGGGTGAGTTCCTGTTCATGAGGCTGGACACGAGATGACAAAGTCATCCATTTTTTGTACCTCCTAAGAAGATCATTTAAGCTTTCAAAGAATGGTGAGAATTGGTCTTCATCAAGGTCGTCTCTGATTGCTACAAGCGCACTCTTGACTTGCTTTGCTGTAAAGGCTCCAAGAGGAACTTGGATAACGTTGATCCACGACACAAACAAGGCGGTCATCAACATTGCAGAATGGCTCTCCTCGGGATCCCATCCTTCTATTACCGGTGAATTGTCAGACATGTGTTTCAGCGCATCTCCCGTAAATTCTCGATAAGAGAAGGACATATAAGACTCGAGAAATTTAGAAAGTTGGTCGATCCGATTGTCCGACAGACCTCCAAGGGCTTTCGCTATTAGGCGATAGCGATTACCACTCTCCTCGATAGTTTTCCATGTCATAGGGTAAACTTCGTCAAAAACACGTACAGCCTCATCGATTTCGCTGCCATTGTCACTCGCCGAAACCACGGATTCGACTGACTGGCGGGGCATTGGGTTAATAGGATAGGGATTTGCCTGTATCTGGCCCTCTTCCTCACACTCCTTCGACGGCAATGCCACGTCCCGGTCAAACGGCAGAGTTTTCATTGATACGAGTGGCGGGATTGAATCATTCGGGCTGACGCTATAGCTCTCCAGGCGGCGCCTCTTGGCGGTTGGGGGCTCGTAGTTCTCTTCTTTATAGAAAAGATGACTCAGATCCTCGTCTGAAGAGGAGTCGCGGAAGGGTCCTTCTTGATAAGCTGCGCGAGAATATGGCTCTTCTTGATTCTGTGTAACATCGTCCTCCTCGGGATCAGAGATAAAGGCAAGATCGAGACTATCTTCCGATTCTTCTGATGATCCGTCTTCCACCTCTTCTTCGGTGACATGCACTGAATCCGAATCTGAACTCAAAGTCTCTTCGCCATCTGAATTCACATCGCGCTTTGCTACCCGCTGGGTGGGTGGTAGACGAGGAACTTTTGGCGGCGGTGTAGGTTGCTCGAGAACAGAAAGCTTCCATTTATCTAAGAAAATATCAACGACAGTGGCGTCGAGACATGCACATGCTTGGAGTAAAGAGGAGCGGGATGAATGTTGCGCCTCAGCGAGTGCTTTGCGGAGTGACCGACAACGTTTCTCCAGGTGGGCGAGCCGTGTCGAAATGTGACTTTTCATGCTGGGGAGTTGTTGACCTCTGGTCCAAATTTGAAATCCTTTTGGCAGCTCTTTTGGCAGTCGAGCCTCGTCAAACCGGACCCTTCGTGCAGTGATGTATTCGTCGACAATTTCATTAAATTCATCATCCTCCAAGTTCCCAGCATCATCCAGGGGGCTACCCAGTCGGGGTTGATCCTCGTCCTCTTCCATTTCCTCGCGAAAATCCGTATCATAATCACTCTCGGAGCTGGATTCTCCCAAGACTGGGAGGACTTCTGCATCATTTGGGGGGTAAGCCTTGGCAAGATAATCAAAGAAATCTTCTTGCCCAACCGCGAAATTCGGATCAGGTAGTTCATGAGACGAGCGTGTTGCCAGGGAAGAAGATATGTGTGGTCGTTCCACAACAGTGGTCTCCATCCGGCGAGGTCTCTTCTCCTCCGTTTTGGCCGGTGGAGGGCCATCAGAAAGAGGGTTTGGGTTGGTGGGAACTTCAAAAGGGGGGGTGGCATTGACGGGAATTTCAAGAAGCGGAGTCGTTTTGATGGGATTATCGAGGCGTTCTGGTGAAAGTTGTTGTTCCCCAGGAAGTTCTTTGGTAGGAGGCTGTTGATGCTCCAACCCAACGTTTTGGAACTTCGGCGACCGCTGTTGTAGCCATTTACTAGCCTTCAAGATAAATTGGCGTTGGGCGATAGCTCTCACGCCTAGCTCTTTGACATAGTAGTCCGTGATTTCGAGAAAACTTGGACCCGAGATGGAATTTTCTCGGAGAGAAGTCTCCAGAGCCACAAGATCTGGGGAAGCCAAATTGTAAGACCAGTCCCCGGGCTTGTCATGGCAGAGAAACTTGACAACCTCGTCGACTGTCCAGTCCTGGGGGTCTTTCATTGAAGACATATTTGTTGGGTGGGCCTGTACTTAATTAGCGGACGGTTCAGACGTCCCAGGCGCGCATTTGTCTCAAAGACGCGACTGGGCAAGGGACAGGTTTGGGATAAACGTATGACTTACCATTTCGATGCCCCCAATTCAGGTCACGGCTAAGTCAATACAAATTCAATTATGTAGAAACTGAGATCAATGAGATGATAGTCAAGCATTGAGAGAAAGATGGGCTCAAGGCTAAATGAGTGAAGATAAGTGAGCGAGAGAGTGTTGACAAGGCGGATAGAAGAGAACAAAGAGAGGGAGGGAGAAATCCAAATAGAACACATCCACCCTCTCCCCGAGCCCGAGGTCCTTCCCAATCGGTGGGATGTGTGAAGCTCTTTTTTTTGTGCCAGTGTATAATTAGGCGGTGAGCTATCTGAAAGAACGGAGCAATCATGTTCTCAAAATGGAAGGCGGGAGATTTAGGCGGTGGAATGTGTGTTCCTGCCTCAGGTGTTGATGAATGCCCCGCCAATTACAAATCCCCAGGCCCCGGAGCTCGAGGGTAGAATCTTTGAATCTACGCAATTTCGGATTAAGTGTTCTCGTAAATCAATTTTTGTTCAATATGGCAGAATCAATTTATTCAAAATACCCGCCTGATCTGTCCCCGGCTCAACAAAAGTTTCTGGTCACATTTGTGAAAGACTGGGCTATCCAAAATGGACTTGCTGTTCGACCATCTCCAACAATCATCCCATCTGGGACTGATTCAAATGGGGTGTTGGCTACAAATGCGCCAGTGACATTATTTCCCAGTCCGTTTCCCAGAACTTGCTTCGAGGAAGCAACTGCTCTCCAAGAGATCTACAACGAACTCTATGCTATGATCACATGCAATGAAGAATGGCTAGGGAAAATCGTGGAAGGGTAGGGACATATCTGCTCTGACACGGTTCATTGCTAATTATTGGTCATGTACAGACTTATTGAAGTTGATGACTTTGTCTCAAACTTGTGGAAAGTTCATCTAGATGTGCAGAAGGAGGGATATGTTCAAAACCTGTCACTGGGCCTCTTCCGGTCTGATTACATGGCCCATGTTCTGCCTACAGGTGCTACAGCTCTAAAGCAAGTTGAATTCAACACGATCTCGTCATCGTTTGGAGGCCTTTCAGCTCTTGTGCGACAAATGCACACCGAGCTTCTTGCCTCACCGCCGGGTTCATCAATCAACTACCCGCCTCATCCTCTGCTACAATCCGGGGTTCCCCCGGAAAATCCCGCAGTGGAAACACTTTCAGCAGGATTGGCAGCAGCCCATAAAGCCTACGGGGTGTCCAAGTCTACCCCAGCCCTCCCTCTGTGTGTTCTCTTTGTAGTTCAGGAGACAGAACGGAACGTTTTTGATCAGCATGCACTCTCGAGACAGCTCAAGACAATTCACAACATCCCAGTCTTCCGCGTGGCCAGCGTGGATATCTTGGATCAAACGTCCATTCCCAGCTCAAACCCCTCACGACCATTGTTATACCAGCCTCCTCACTCTCCCGACTCAACCTTCGAAGTAACAACTGTCTATCTTCGAGCTTACTATTCACCAGATGAGTACAAATCTAGCCGGGATTGGCTAGCCCGCACTCATCTGGAGCGTTCAGCGGCGATCAAATGTCCCACGGTGCTCAATCAGCTATCTGGCTGCAAAAAGGT
This sequence comes from Penicillium coprophilum, assembly GCF_028826855.1. Classification (NCBI taxonomy): domain Eukaryota; kingdom Fungi; phylum Ascomycota; class Eurotiomycetes; order Eurotiales; family Aspergillaceae; genus Penicillium; species Penicillium coprophilum. The sequence continues at coordinate 7,291,282 of NW_026622723.1, read as the reverse complement.
CCAGCAAGTTTTAGCAGAGCCAACAGGGCCAGATCATCTCTCAAGCTTTTTGAAGGGCAAAGACTCTACCCTTGTTGAGAGAGTTCGCGATACCTTCGCCCCGCAATATGACCTATCGATTAACAGCCAAGGTCGCGAGCTAGCTCTCAACCCAGATACTGCTCTGAACCACGTGCTCAAACCACAGCGTGAAGGAGGTGGCAACAATGTCTACAAAGCTGATATTCCGGGCTTTTTGCGATCCATTCCAGAATCGGATTGGAGAGGCTGGGTGCTTATGGAACTCATCAACCCTGCAGCCAATGCCCAGAATGTTGCCTTGCGGAACGACGGCGAGGTCCTTCGAGGCGACGTCATCTCAGAGCTTGGTGTCTACGGTACCATTCTTTGGGAAAATACTGGGAAGGTTTTGCACAATGAACAAGGTGGGTATTTGTTGCGGACTAAGGGGAAAGAGGTGAATGAAGGTGGTGTAGCCGCAGGATTCTCCAGCCTGGACAGTGCTCTTTTGTTCTAGATAATATGTCTGACATTTAGAATATCCACAATACACATATGCATACATACATACTTAACATTCATGAATACTGTCTATGTGAGCAGCTCTGTGACATTTTCAGCAACCCATACAAATATGAAAGTATGGCTGTCCTAGCTCAGTCTAATATGGGATTTATGTCCTCTATCCTCGAGCAAATACACAACTGCAGAGTGCCCTCTCCCCCAGGCCCAGTCCAGCGGCGTCAAGTAATATCCGCCGTCAGATCCTCAGCAGGCATCATCCACGTCAAAAGGACAATCGGAAACGTACAGCCTGTCATTTGCATTGCACTCAGCATCAAGGCAAGCTCGTACAATATCCTCAAAGCCACAGGCTGCTGGCGAATAGAGTAGCCAAAACTGGTCATCTCCACCACCAGTAATATTGCATTCAAAGTCAATCTTCTCCAACAGCAGTTCTGCAACCTCGACATGTCCCCGTTCTACGGCATACCTTAGCGGCCATGGTTTCAGGATCGGGATCAGCCCCATGGCCCAGCAAGAGCTTAACCGTCTCAATGTTGCCAGAATCCGCAGCGTAAGCTAACGAGGTATGTTGATCGTTATCCATGCAGTTGACTGGTGAACCGGAATCGATCAGAAAGCGCGCGATGTCGAGGTTATCCGATGATGCATAGATTGCGATTCCCAATACAGCTGTGGACTCGGGGTCAGCAAGGTCTATCGATCTTCGACAGCCTCTCACAAGAATTTTAAGAGTCTCAAAGTCGCCATCGATGGCGGTGTTGAAAAGGTCCCGGGCGCGCGGCACGAATTCACCCTCTTCAATCAAGACTTGTAGCACATCGCCATGGCCTGTGGCAAAAGCTGCTGTCCAAGGCGGCCAATCTCGCATTAGACGTAACCCAAGCCCAGTACAGTACGAATCTACCATGCACCTTGGCATTCTACCGTCGTCGTCATTTGCCAGAATAACATGGGGAATCCATTATCAAGCAAAAGCCTGACAATATTTACATGATCACCGAGTGCTGCAAGGGTTATGGGCTATGGTGTGTCGTCATCCTGCTGAGGCGCCCTGCTCCAGGGCTTTTCGAACGGTGCCTTCATGGCCGTAGAAAGCGCCCCAAGCAATGGCAGCATTGCAAGAGCTTCAGATGTTCATGCGATAGAGGTATGGGTTGAGGAGGTTGTAAAGACCACGATTCACTTGCGATGGAGCGTCGATGTCTTTCTCACACTCAGGGTTCTCGGCGATAAGCAAGAATATTTCAAGGGGGAGGTCGGTCAGAATTCGTAAAGACATGATGCGACAATGTCCCGACGAGCTGCGATCAAGAAGAAGGCTGGAGAAGAAAAGTCCAAGAGCGATGAGAACAAGTACGGACGGGCGAAATCAGACGAGCCATGTAGAATACAAGACGAGATAGACATGACAAGGAGACAAGGCGAAACGAAACCACGAGGAAACGGATTAGGAGGAAGTTCAAAGTGCTCGTATAGAATATGGAATTTGAGAAGAATGATGACGTCTCGTATCTGAGGTTCCTAGATTCCCACCAAACTGTTCAGAAAAGAGATGAAGAAGCCTTGGAGACAAGATGCTGAGCTTAAATTTACACAGAGTCAAATCACCAATCAACAATAAATATAGACTGGTATTTCGCTGGTTATATTTCCCTGCAGCAATCCAAAGTATTCCTTGGTCCTCTACAGTTTTGACCGGAACTTTGCACGACAGTCTTCAAGACCGGACGGTCCATCATAGATCTCTTTCTCTACCTGTCGAGTATTTATCTGGACGAAGATGTTGGTCAGTACTTGTAGTCGAAGGTTTCAAAACAGCCGGGGCACACATGGAGACGTACGAGGTCTGGTCCGAGCTCATCGATATTCTTCGCCCCGAGAAGTCGCATACATGTTTTGGTCTCGTCAGTCAATACTACGCTTTGTCAGTAAATTGCTTCGCAAAAACCCCCAAATTTAAATGGTCATACTTTGCAATGTTCTCTTTACGCCGTCCACTCCAGCAGCACCCAATCCCCAGAGCGCAGCTCTTCCTATTCCAACGCCTCGTGCGCCCAAACAAAGGGCCTTGACCACATCAGTTCCCCGCTTGATGCCGCCATCAACCCAAACCTCGATCTTGTCAAAGACCTCGGGGCAGTATTTCCGAATTTCGAGCAGGGTGTGGACAGCAGGAGGAGCAGTGTCAAGAGACCGACCACCATGGTTTGAGAGGATGATACCCTTGACTTGAGGTGCATATAGGCTAGCAATATACGCATCTTCGTGGGTTTGAATGCCCTTGAGAACAACCGGAAGATCGGTGTGCTTGGCCAACCACCCGAGGGTCTCTGTCCATGTCAGAGAAGGATCCATGCCCTTGAAGACTGGGTCTCTAGCCTGGACGACTGGTCCCTCGGCGTCTTTCTCACTCTGATAGGGAGCCTCAGAAGTAATGACATTGCCGCTGCGTTCATCGTCTTCTCTTTTTCCGGTCACGGGGGAATCCAGCGTCAGAGTGATAAACTTGATTGCCTTCAATTTATTGATACGAGCCAGCATGCTTTCGCTCTTGGTGCGATCGTTCTGCACATATAGTTGCCAGCCAAATACTTGGCCTGGGGCAGCACCCGCGACAATTTGCTCCGGTGTCATCGAAGCACTGTTGGAGATGATCTGCATAGCACCGAAGCTGCGACATGCCTCGGCGATTCCCGCTTCACCCGAAGGGTGCCCTAGTCGGGCCATAGCTGCCGGAGAAACATAAATTGGAATAGACACCTTGTTGTCTAACAATTTTGTGTTGAGATCGCATTCGGTGCAGTCGACAAAGACTTTTGGTCTCAATTGGATGGAGCGGTAGACCTCGGTATTTCTGTGCTTGCTGATCTTGTCATCGCATGCCGAATAATAATAGGCCCATGCCTTTTTGCTCACTGTCTTAGTGGCGGCATCTTCAATCTCATCTAGATTGAGTAAGGTTTCGATTGGCTTGTCCATTCTGTGTTCCAACGTCCCTGGAACGTGGGAAGGCAAAAGAGCGGGAAAATGCAGGGGGGCAAATACGAATCCGGATCCTTTTCCCCTTTGGGGTTTAGCGTCTCTTGAGTCACTCAGCCCCCAAATTAATATACGAGACATTCCTCCTATCCTTCTATCCTGCTATCCTCCTATAGGTACTCCACGTCCTCCGTACTATCAAAAACCGGAGTACGCCGTGGATAATTATAGCCGGCCATGAGGATTACCATGGAACTTCCAATGCTTAACCTGAGCTCTCTTTCTCAGGCGAACGCATTGGATGGGAACAGAATGGCCCTAGATCTGTTTCAACGCTCATTCCAGCACACTCAAAATTGACATCCTTGAATGTTCTACGGGTGATGATCTGTATCAATTCTGGCTAAATATGAGGGATTCCCCATGAAATCCACACCAATCGAATTCCATTTACTTTCCCCTGAAGGGCTAAAATTAAACATGCGGACGTGTCCGTCAACTCCACCTCAGTCTAGATCCCGATGAAACGCCCGTCAATCGAACGCCAACGTTTCACCTTCACTTCCCCTTCTTTTTTCTTCTTCTTCTTCTTGTGGCTTACACTCTTTTAGAACCAACTTCCACTTATACATTTCCTTTTTTTTCCTAGTCAAATTTCTTGAAATTCGAACGGGCCTTGTTCCGGCTTCACTAACGTTCTTTTTATTCTTTCATTTCTATCCTTTGTCGTCTCACCATGACGGATGGCCACAGTGCCCCTCCAGCCGATGCCCCGGCACCAGCAGCAGCAGCAGACTGCACTGCTGCACCAGTTCCTGCCGAGTCGCGCTCCCATGCCACCCCTCAACAAGCGGCAACGCACCATGAGAAGGATCATGACTCCGTCGGGCGTATCACTCCCCGGCCAACGTTCTTAGAACATCTCGCTACCTCACGAGACACGCAATTCAAGTTTGATCGACGGGATTCAAGCGAATTGGAGCGATATTTTGTAAGTGGGACGGAGAGATGTCCTATATAAAAGACGAAGAGGACATGAAGAGGAAATACGATACTAGACTTGGCAGGCTAACAGATTCGTTGTATAGCATGGCCCCCGGAACATGGAAAAACACTCCAAATGGCCCATCATGATGCGAATGCACGGTAGTATCATGCCGAAAATGATCATGCCGATTTTGTGTGTCGCTATTTGGTCAACCGCTATTACTGTCTTTTCTCATATGGTCCATGACCGTGAGTAATCCCTAAATGATGAAACAATAAATTTTCGGAAACACTTATATTCTAACTCGCACAAGTTGGTATCAACAACATCCTGCTCACCGTGCTGGGTTTCGTGGTGGGTTTGGCTTTGTCATTCCGCAGCTCAACTGCATATGAGAGGTACACTATCGCCTCATTTCTACCTTCAACTCGAGCCGTGCACTAACCTGGCTTACACTACAGATGGGCAGATGGGCGAAAATATTGGGCCCAGCTCATTCAGACGTCTCGCAACCTCTCGCGTACAATTTGGATCAACACTGGCGAGAGAGAAGGTGAAGAGGGAAAAGAGGACATCTTGAGAAAACTGTACGCGATACCCCCGGGGAATTGTAATTTGGTATTGATTCTAACATGCTCCGGATAGCTCTGCGATAAACCTCATTTTGGCCTTCGCCGTTGCCCTCAAGCACAAGCTCCGCTTCGAGCCCGATATTGCGTACGAAGATCTGGCTGGCCTGGCTGGGCACCTCGACACTTTCGCCCGCGATGCCCACGACCGCATGGTTGTCAATCCTCCGCCCAAATCTATCTGGAAGTCTGCAGGAGAGTACCTTGGTGTATCCTTCGCCGAGTCAAACCCTCGGAAGTATGTCAAGCGGTCCAAGAAGCCTCTTGGACATTTGCCCCTAGAAATTCTTAACCATCTGTCCGCATATATCGATTCATGTGTAGCCAACGGTACTATGGCTTCAACTCTGCACCAGGGTCAAGCTAGTGAGTCTTCAAACCCCTATCTTGTGGTGCTCCAAATCTAACCTGGCAAAAGTCACTATGATGTCCACCTTGAATGAGGTTTTGACCGGCACAGAACGTGTCCTGGATACCCCCTTGCCTACTGCATACAGCATTGCCATTGCTCAGATTTCATGGATTTACATCCTGGTACTTCCATTCCAGCTCTACAAAACCTTACAATTCATCACCATTCCAGCATCAATTGGTAAGAACCACTGAAACATTCCATTTATAAAATCACAAGAGCAATTCTAACGGACCCTGAAGTGGCCGCCTACATCATCCTCGGCTTGGCTACAATCGGCAGTGAAATTGAGAATCCATTCGGTCAGGATGTGAACGATCTTCCACTGGACACCTACTGCCGCCAGATTGCCTTGGAAATGGACATCATGACTGCTAACCCCCGACCAAAGGTTGATGACTTCATGTCGCGCGCTGAAAACCTTGTTCTATTCCCCCTTAGCCAGTTGGGATACCCTGACTGGAAAGAGCGAAGCGTCGAGGATATTCGCGGCGCACTTCGGACCAAGGTGGTTGTCAGCCCGTCAAGTTCTGCGTCAGACACATCTACAATTGTGGAAAGCATCTGTCCCAAATCCACTGGGTCAGTCTAATCTCCCTTACAAATAAGGCACCAACAACGGAGAGGAGGTCACTTTCTTGGCAAAGGATGACAATTAATCGTGCATTTAAACAAGCGGCATCAAATTGTTTGTGATTTATTCAGCAGCGTGTGAGTTATGGCGTTTCATCTGAGTCATGTTGACTCCGAATCGAAACCACAAAAAAAGGAGTTCTCTTTGTCTTGCAGTTGGGTACATAGGTTGATATTGGCTCCAAAATCGATTCCGTTTCTTCTTAATTGCATACAAACTTGCCAGAAGTGCTATATGCCTTCTATCACTGATGTGGGCCAAGTGTCCGTGTCTCATTTATGTCTCACGGAGCCTTGGGCTCAGTCTCAGGCACTCAATTGTTGCCAAGATCACGGTATCAGGCCAAGTCAAGACCGTTCCATTTGGAGCGGACACTCTCGTCGCATGTATCGTCGAGGTGGGGAGGGGGCACTGCTGCAGCCACGCAGCCACAATCATGCCACGCCGCTCTTCCCACTATGCACAACAGCACCCACGAATCGCGACCGAAGTCGGCACGGGCATCGCCATGATCCGAGGGCAAGTATCTGACAAATAGCCAAATATATTCAGTAGCCACAGTTCGGTAATTATTTCGCGTAATACTCGCTTTAGAGCAGGAGTACAACTCACAAGCCTAAGGAACGAACAAATCGGCACCCGAGCCAGCAACTAGGGCACCTAGGAAATTTCCTTTGGCGCAAACCCTCCATGCGACATCCGCAGAGCCTGCCGAGTTATTTCCGCCAATCCATGAGCTTACTGCGCTCACGACGGCCGAGACGTCCTCGCGAGGAACGCGAATCCATACAATGTCATATTTCGTGATTGAAGGCGATGCATTCTCGATCTTCAAAATGTCGATTGGGATGGCTGTTCCTGTCAGACCGAGGAATTGCGATAATGCGGAGGAGAGGTAGGTTCGTGCGGAGAGGGGATCGAGGGGTTGTGGTGCACTTCCTGGTTGGGGGATACTAGTATTTCAAGGTTAGATTGGTTTCCGATGTAAAATTCGTAGCCAGAGGCGAATGGAGAAAGGCGGGCGGATAGCTTACAGCTTGAGCTTGAGGTATGTCCAAGGTGGATTGCGCGACGTGAAATGGAGGGTCTTTGGTTTCGGCTCTGGGGCCTTGCGCTTGGCAGGTTGTGTTGAAGAGACATTTGTGTCAATTTCCATGTCACTCTGTGTATCGTCTGTCATTCTGGCTGGTTTTCTGAACTGTTCGGTGTAGTCGGAGGTTGATGTTCGGCCGGAGCTCAAAAAAAAAAAAAAAAACAGCAACGGAATCTTGCGTCACGGGATCAATAATCGAGTCGTATCGACCTATGAGCCAGCGATTGAGAATTGAGGCTCTATAGATTCGAATTTTACGCTAGGAGTCTCGCGTCTTGACAGCGGCCTCCAATCTTTGCGTGGCACGCTGCAAGTATGCTTCTTCGCCGTCGTTTCCGATCTGCAGATCGGTCACACACAAGGTCTTCTCTCGTGATTTCGCGCCACGAATAACTTCCACACTTGATTTGGGGACTTTGAAGATCTAACAAATAGTCAGATAATTTGTCAACTTGTTTCATAGACAAGACGGGAAGCAAGGGAACACATCAAGGGTAATTCCCACCTCTGCGAAAATGTGCGACACTGCAATATTAGCTGCCCCATCGCGTGGGACAGCAGCCACAGAAAGCTCTACTCTATCAATGCCCACCTTTGTAATACCTGTACGGTGAGCAGAAGAGTTTGGCTTCACATAACAAGGGATGTGGAGATTGAATGTTTGGGGAGAACGCGGGGTTTTGCTGGCGATGAGGCGAAGAAATGAATACGAGTTGGACATTCTTAGTTGTGGCAGGACGAATACTACATTTAATTGTGGAGGAAGAGGTTTGAGTAAATTGATTGAAGCAAACTAGAAGTGGCTGACGATAAAGTGGAAGAGATAGTCTCATGGTCAGCCCTAAACGGTCAAACCACACCATCTGAAATCCAGGGGTACAACCACGAGAAAAGCAATCAGATCTTGTAGATCATTTGGCATATTGAACTACCATCAAACATGTTCGGCGTGACGTTCCTCCTTGTCGGCATCAACATTCTTCTCTGGAGCAGGAGCTACGGCGTAGTCCTGAGTGGTCTGGTAAAGTTCCGGGCAGACCGCATCCTTACGCATCAGGACATATCTCTTGATCCACCACGGGAGGACCTGGGTAAGTTGGTATTTGGCGTGAGTTCGAGTCGGGACGCCAAAGACATAGTCCAGTTCCTCAAGGGAGCGCTGCATGGTCTCTGGCATAAACAAGAAAATCAGAGCAAACGCAACAAGATTCAAGCCGGCATAGAACCCGAAGGCACCCTGTGGAGTGAGTGCTCGCAACATCCACGGGAACGTCAGTGAGAGCACAGAAGCCCAGAAGTTGTTGGTCGCAACAGCCCATGCCATTCCAACTTCACGGTGGGACAACGGGAACACCTCGGCAGAGTAGGTGAACGGAACGGGTCCCTCTCCGGGGGAATAAAATGCGTCAAAGAGGTAGACGAAAAAAGCAATCAATCCAATGTGCGCATTGCTGCTTTGGGGAATCCAGAAACAGAACCCAGCTGCGAGCAGCGTCCAGCACATCTGCGGGAAGGTGAAAAGTAGCAACCCTCGTCTGCCAAATGTATCGATTGTCCATACGGCGGGCCAGGCAAACACGAAATTGATTAGACCAAACCCGAATGATGCAAGAAGTGCTTCGATGTTGGAAGCGCCGGCCAGTTGGAAGATGGTCGAGGAGTAGAACGAGATGATATTGACTAGAAAGCAAGGATACAATTAGCTCAATTCATCCACTGTGTCGACTTTTGTACTTACTTCCACACATCTGCTGGGCGATCATCACAATGCCAGAAGCTTGGACGGCACGACGTAGACGGGCCACCTTGAATAATTCGACAAAACGAACGAACATGTTATCAGTCCTAGAGAATCCCGACTCGGCAATCAACTGCTTCTCCATCTCCAGCTGGGCATGAATCCGATACAAATCCCTAGCGGCCTGCAAAGGGCTGTTCCGTAGTTTGAGAAGAGACGCATATGCTTTCTTGTGGTTTTTCTTGGTCATCAGCCATCGCGGAGACTCAGGACAAAACCAGATACCAAGAATTAGTGGCACGGCTGGAATAAATGCAGAGCCTAGCTGTAGTCGCCAGGCAATATCACCGGTTTTGGCCACAGCGAGATTAGCACACGTTCCGAGAAAGATACCAAAGGCCGTCCAAAGCTGCCATGACATGACCAGGCCGCCACGAATGTTTGTGGGTGCGCTTTCTGTCAAATGAAGTTTAGCTTGAGCGTTATTTTCATGACTGGCTGGTATATAAGAACCAAAAGAACACACCAGCCGAGTAAACAGGAACAGTGACTTCCTTGAGACCCATGCCAAGTCCGAGAAGTACACGACAGGCAACAAGCTGACCCCAATGCTGAGTAAAAGCGGAGCCCAGGGGGCAAGGAGGCTAAAGATTGCGGCCAGGAAGATTGTACCACGACGGCCGAGGATATGGTTCAGGGGGTCGGAAAGCCAAGCAACACTGTAGAGTGAGAGATACATGTTAGAAGATTGCTTGAATTTCGGAGAATTCCATCACTCACAAGAGACAAATGGTGATGTATGGGGACGCATTGATAAAACCAACAATCCACTGGTTACGCTTGCAAGTTTCCGGGTCAGGGCATCGAGGCGAGTTGTTTGGAATGCCAAATTGAACATCGAATGTCAGATTAGCGCCGTTGGAACCTATGAGAGACGTTAGCCAATACTGAGTCTGAACTTAAAAAAAAAAAAAAAAGTATTGTTCTGACCAGTCTGATCCCAGCCTTGAATAGCTGCCGAGATCGAGTTCAGGATTATGGTGTAGTACAGGGCAAACGGGTGTTTCCAGCGTCGAGTGTGCTCCTCGTAGAGAACACGACGGTCATCATCATCGAGTTGAGAGATTTGACCAATCATTGCTGGGGACTGAGCAACCAAAGCCCCTTTCTTCAAGAGGGGCAAGCTGTCCTCAAGATCATATTCGGCAGCATAGGCGGTCACATTCGCCATGAGCTGATCGTGAGTGATTCCAGCGAGGGGGTTCTTAATTCTATTGCGTATCAGTTTGACCTGAAGTTCAAGGAAAGAGTCACCTCAATGAGCACAGATTCGTGCTACGCTACTTACTCCCCCGTAACGTTCTCGGTCATTCTAGTTGACTTGTCAGTACCAGAGCTCGGGATCAAATGGTGGTCAGTGTATGGTTACATACCCCCCAACTGCATTATTTCTGGTCGGATCAGGCATTTTGATGCCTGGTGGCTTTCTCTTGATGAAATCAAGTAAAGCAGAGGGACTGTTGTGGACTGCTGTTGCGAAAGTTGATGAAATGGAGTCAAGCTCTGAAAGTGGCTCAGAAGTTGAGAAGGTGAAGAAGAGAAGATTTAAACTGAGGAAAAGCAAACGAAAAGAACTTAAATGGAAGACTCAGGTGGCAGTCAAATACAAGCAGGAAAGGGTTGTGATTATGTATGCACCTACCTGATTTTACCTAAGTGAACAAATATTGATGCGATTCAAGTTGTCGGACACCCCAAAAGCCTTAATGCGTGACAGCCATGTTAGCCCTTTGTGTGAGTGTACAAGTGCTACACTTCTAACAATCTATCCATCTTTCCAGTGCCCCGCTCCCACTAACCAGCCCTATATTCTGAGGATATTTAGGGTTGTTCCCACCAGTAGACCCTTGTAAGACCTTCCAGATAGAGCGCCATTGGGGAAAATACCAAGGCTTATCTGGAGACTGCTTTGAGGATGGAGCTTTCAGATGGCATGGTCAATGACTTTGGGTCAAGCCTTGGAAGGGTTTCAGCTCATACAGTCAGCAAAGCGACACAAAAGGCATCTAGAAGATGGCTCGAGTTACGAGAACGTTGCACCACGTTGGAGCATGGTATAAAAGCATATGCCCAAGCAAAAATCCTCGATCTCTTCAAGTTATCATATGACCTGTGACCTTCTGAGTGCGTGGCATCTGAGCTAAAAGGGTATACTGTTGAAACCTTGAAATGTTGAGAGTATCAGCAAAGGTTTAGGGTCTTACCGAGTATAGGGTTCTCCAGAACCATACATGACAGTACTACCATAGACTTGTATAAGAGGTAGGTCGGCATGCATGTTCAGTCGCTATTCAGCTATCAGTGAACTTTAACTCGAATGTGCCATGAAGATCATAGCGCGTTGTGCTACACCATAGACTGGTCCCAGAGTTGTGGTGCACTGTTCCACGGCAATTCCTACACTTGTTACTTAGGATTCATACTAGGTACTCCCTGTCATTGTTTCTAAACCCCAATCAGGTGCACGTGCTTCCTTGCTGGCGGTGATCTTTGGATAGACTCGGCGCAAAGTATTGTATAAAGTTCTGAAGGGGGAGAATAAACAACGATAAGAACTACATATATACCTGTCTTGTAAGATGAAGGATAAATTTGAAGCATTGAAGCAGTTTCTGATTGCTAGTCCGACACAATCCTTGAAGTACTTGCTTTAAAATTGACTATGTGCTGATGTAGTCAAAATATGCTCCGCGGGGATTGGGGGCCATGGCCAGTTTTACTCTCGCGGAGGAAAACCTGCGGAAGAAGCTCGACCAGTCGAAGCAATTATTGATCGTTTGGCAGCGGAGCCTCAAAGAACAGGGGTGTGCTGAGGTATATTTGATGACCTTCAACAATTATGATGACAAGTGTAGACAGCCGCTTCTACGGCCTTATTGTATCTTATAGGGCTTTTAGGTAGTCTTTTAGTAGCCTTTACAGTGGGATTCTCGGATATTTATCCCAGATATCTTCAAGATTTTTTACCCCCTTTGCAGTATTTTATAGTTAGACGTCAAAAAAAGGCTGAAAAGGCAGTTCGTACACAAGACTTTTCTGTGTATAGCTTCTGATGTCAAAACCAACCACATGTGGAGAAGTGGATATGCTCAGCATGCAAAATCGTAAAATGCAGTATGCACTTGTATTGAAAACATCAATGCATAATGAAATCACACAAGTCTAGATCTAAGCACTCTATTAAAGCATACGGAAAATTAGCGGGCGAAAGGGGTCTTATCTCAAACATGCAGCCCTGGGGGATTAGGATTCCCCAACGTGGCTTCTTTAAGCGGGCAAAAGGCGATTTTTTGCGTCCTTTGCGCTTGTATTCGCCTCTTTTCTTGGCCCGACCTATATTCTTTCATGTGCCAGTAGCAGGGGTTTTATATTAAACGCCTCTGAAGAGTCAGAGTTAGATGATCATGCGCAAAGTGGAGAAAAATACGAGTCGCAAGATGAAGTATACAACCTATATCCCGGGAACTTGGTTGTTCCAGAATCGATCATCACAATTTCTACTCCATACTCTCCACTCTGTACAACTAGATTCAAGATTCAAAAGATCTCAAAAGATGGCCTCGGCTCACCGGAGGCCCGGGCGTCGGCCACATGTCGGAAAAATCTCCGTAGTTACATTTATACGAGGTCCATGCTTTTGACTTTTCCACATTTCAATATGATTTGGTGCCTGAAGCCAGGGGTCTTTAACCTCTCACAAGCCTCAGATCACAGACCCAAAGGCTCGGGGCTGAAAAGGGAACTATGGGGCCCTGTATCCACCTATCGTCCATCGCATCCCACTTACCTTCGGCCATGTTACCATATTTGATATGGCGTCGACTTCGCTCTACGGAGTGTTTCTAGGGCTCTTCTTTGGGAAAGGGCCCTTTTGATATTGGTTCGCTTGTTCTTTGGTCGAACTCTCTCTCCAATGATGTCTTCTCCAGAAACTTTCTCTAATCTACTTATGCATGTAAAACGGAGGTCTCGGCTTACCATCCCTGTAAATAATATCTACCCCGTCTGCCTAGTGATACATTTAAATTCTCTTTCCACAATTTATCCAATACACTTGTGTGGGGTGACTTTCTTGACGCTCGTTCTTGGTCGATTTTTCCCATTGCTGGCGTGGGTTATGGCGGTGGCACTTGCCTAGACAAGTTGTCTATCCTTCTTTTACTTTGATCTTTTCTTTATTTTTTGCTCGGAGAAGACCATGAAGCTCCCCCAGCAGACATTGTGAACTCATGGCCAACCCCAAACTATATCAATCCTCCCACGCGCGGGCATGGCGTCCTTGTCGTCAACATCGTCTGTTTCGCCTTCACATTTCTGGTTGTCTCCCTCCGATTATACACTAGGCTCTGGATCACATGCAGCGCGGGGATTGATGACTTGCTTATCGTTATCGGCCTGGTGTTCGCCATCGCCATGGTCACGATCACATCAGTCGCAACTGAAGATTGGGGCATGAACCGACACATCTGGGACATTGAATTGGTGAAACTTGTCACTGTCCAGAAACTGAATCTCTCCTTTCAGATATTGTTCTCTTTGGCGTCTTGCTTCACCAAGATCTCTCTACTATGGTTCTGTCGACGACTCATCGCGAACAGCAACTTCGGGCTGTATAACCGGGCGTTTATCCTGGCCATCGTTTTCGTTGGGGGCTCTAGCTTGCTGTTCACTCTTATTAGCATCTTTCAGTGCTCGTGAGTTACCTTGTATAATGGTCTTGGGCCGTTGCTAATGCTTCATATAGTCCTATCCGCGCATACTGGCAACTGAGCCCCACTGGATCATATCACTGTATGAATGATGGTGCAATTGTCTTCTCCGCCAGTGTGATCAACATTTTCACCGATTTTTTGGTCACAGCTTTACCAATGCCATTGATCTGGAGTCTGAAGCTCCCCGCTCGTCAGCGACTCGCCGTGATCTCTATATTTGCCCTCGGAGTCGTGGTTAACGTAGCGGGCTCTGTCCGGACAGTATACGTGTGGAAGAGTATGGTAGTCGGCTATGATGCGACCTGGCTTGGCTGGCCGGTGCTGATCGCTGCCGCAGTGGAAATCAGTCTGGGATTGGTGAGAAACCAACAGTCTTGGTACTCAAGATGTTTAAGACTAATAATCAACAGATCTGCTCTTCAGCCCCAGCCCTCCGTCCCCTCATTGCAGCCTTCCTTCCCCGCCTCCTCAGTTCAACCCGCAACATCAGCTCCTCCTACAACCAACGGAGTCGATCCCACAAGCTCTGGTTTTCAACCGGCCGCTCCCGAAACTCCCGTGTTGTCACCGATGAGTTGCACCAGTCTGGGTACACCAGCGATCGATTTGAAATCATGCGCACCATTGAAATGGAGAGCTGGACTGAGTCACGACTCGCAAGCCATGATAAGATGGGCCACGGTTATGATATTACGTCTAATAACCACAGCCGCACTCCCACCCCTGCAGGTAGCATTGAGATAAAGAGGGGTATGGTTCATGTCTCTCCGGCAAGTGCTGGTTCCTCTGTGTCTGGGCCGGGTGATACGCATTCTCCAACTTCTCCCTTCGACGATCGGCAATCGCGTTAATCGCACCGCACTGTTTTAGTACCTTCTTTTCTTTCTTCTTTTCTTTTGTATGAATATTTATGTCACTTTAGCCTGTATGGCTTGATTGAGCTTGGAGAGATATTTCACATACGACACACTTTGTACATTTATACGAAGACTATAATGATTCGGATGATCACTTGTTTCACATATAGACGGTAATTGTATTCGATGATTTCAGAATACATTCACATGTCTCGCCCCGCCATGTATACAAACATCGGATCTATATGACATATTATATACAGGTAGATACGTGCGCAATCTGGCGGGGCATTTTCCAAGCAATGATCACCCTGGACTCCGGGGGTTGACACGTCCATTACCGATCTGACCGTGCGCTGAGCTCACAGTCCTACGCTAGTTTCAACCTTACACGGTAGGGTAGATTATGATCGGCGCATGGTGCTTTCAAGGATGGTCAACTAGGAAGTCTTGGATCTTTCTTGGCTACATGTATCTGTTCAATGCTCAATGTCGGCTGGCTAAATTATTTCACACATTGAGAGAATTGGGAAAGAACTTTAAGACTTTCCTTCTAGCCAATGAGATATCTAGGTATATAGTCTCCATAGTGATGTCAACCCCAGTACAAGTTGGGTGTTACTATGGACATCTAGAAGATCCAACGAAATAATAAGTTTGACAAAAAAAAGCTCGTATTACCTGCCATTGATAGCCAAAAATAAACATAAGGGTATGTGAGTCGTCAAACACAATCTACCTAGGTGAAGAAAGAAGCAAAAAGTGATTGGTGTTATTACCGCCAACCCATATTTGATGATGTTATTCTAGACGTAATCTTGGAATCTCCCTCGATGGAAAAAAAACTATATGATACTTCGTATTCAGCGTGACATTCAACTATGCATAAGAGTATTCTCAACACTGATGCATCACATCACACATTTTAAAATTATTAATTTTGCAAAAAGAAGATCTCGTCAATAAAAACAAAAAAGATCTGGACTTGCAGGGAATCGAACCCTGGACCACTCCCATGCTAAGGGAGTATTATACCACTAAACCACAAGCCCAGTTGATTGGTTGGTCGTGGAGATCATTGCACTAATAGTCAAAATAAAAATTGGGGTCAAGTCTACCTTCGTTAGCCACCAAACTCGGTCCATACTTCCATGAATGAGATGACTTGAGTCACTAGAGGCTTTCTAATACTTCGTCTTAGTATTTCTATACTAAAAGGGCGAGTGTAGCTTTACATTGTGTGTTTGTTTATTGGGATCATCAAGCGATATATACATATATATATATATATTAATTAAGATCCCGCTAGAAATTCCAGTTTGTAGAACAATATATAAAGTATCGATTCAATGCACTGTCAGATAGAAAGGATCCCCACGACCTACTAGAAATCACGATGAAAGCCGTCTGCCCTTTGAAATCCACAACTCGCACATATATCTGCTAGCTAGCAGTAGCATGGATAGATAACCGACCTCGGGGTAGATAAGAAAAGCCAAGACTTTAGCTTATCGATGCCGGAACCTTAGGAACCTTGGAATGATCTACAGCAGGGACATGACGATGAGACTTGACTCTTTTTGCCTTCTGTGCGCCACTCGACCCCCAATTGATATAAATGCATTATGTACCCTCCAAATGTAAAACTTTTACCATATAGATTTGACCAAGAATCCACCGGCTTAGACCTTCTCAATTCGTCCAGATACCCCATCGGATTTTCGGCGTTTCGTTGTCGATAGCAGCCATCCGATTGGTCAACGTCACCGAAATAGAAGCAGCATACGCGGGGAGAAGCTATTGAGCTCCAGGATAAGGCCGATAACATTCTCCATCTGCACTCAAGTATAAAACCACCCCGCGCCTGTTGGTCTTCCCTTTTTATTTCTTCTGTCCTACATCTGTTGCTCTCCCCTTGACTATATCTGACTGGATCGATTGACCAGGGTGCCTTTCTTCTACACCGGATAGCTATCAGACCGCTATTCTCTTTTCTTATACTCTCCACTCCATTTCACATTAAAGTCACAATGTCCTCGGTCTTCCGTGCTAGCACAAGGCTGCGCTCTGCAGCTCGCCTCCCGGCAGCTCGTGCTCTCTCTACCACTGCCGGTCTGCGTGCAGCGGAGAAGCCTTACTTCCCCAATGAGCCTACCGCTCCCTCCGTCTCGGGGACAATCCCTGGACCCAAGAACAAGGCCGCCGCCGCCGAACTTGACGAAGTCTTTGACGTTCGCAGCTTGAACATGTTGACTGACTACCACCAGTCCGTGGGAAACTAGTATGGCACGCCCCCACCCACTATCAAGGCTTGACTAACCTCGCCTCTAGCATTGCTGATCTCGATGGAAACAAGCTCCTTGATGTGTAAGTCATTTGCTACAACTCAATTGAAAACAGAGAAGCTGACCCCAGTAGGTATGCCCAGATTGCTTCCATTCCCGTTGGTTACAACAACCCCCACCTCCAGAAGATTGCCGCATCGCCTGAGATGTCCTGCGCCCTGATTAACCGTCCGGCCCTGGGTAACTTCCCTTCCTCCGACTGGGGCCATATTCTCAAGACCGGCGTCCTCCGTGCTGCCCCCAAGGGCTTGAACCAGGTTTTCACCGCCATGGCTGGCTCTGATGCCAACGAGACTGCATACAAGGCGGCCTTCATGTACTACCGCCAGATGCAGCGCGGTGGCCCTAATGTCGAGTTCAATGAGGAAGAGCTGGTCTCTACCATGAACAACCAGAGTCCTGGCTCGCCCCACCTGTCCATTCTCTCATTCAAGTCTGCCTTCCACGGCCGTCTCTTTGGCTCTCTCTCCACCACCCGCAGCAAGGCCATCCACAAGCTGGATATCCCCGCCTTTGACTGGCCTCAGGCCCCATTCCCCCAGCTGAAGTACCCTCTGGAGGATCACGTCCAGGAGAATGCTGCTGAGGAGCAGCGCTGCCTGGCCGAGGTTGAGCGTCTCATCAAGGAGTTCCACAACCCCGTCGCTGCCGTGATGGTCGAGCCCATCCAGTCCGAGGGTGGTGATAACCACGCCTCTCCCGCTTTCTTCCAGGGTCTCCGTGACATCACCAAGCGTACCAACGTCCTCTTCATCGTCGATGAGGTGCAGACCGGTGTTGGTGCCACTGGTAAGTTCTGGGCCCACGACCACTGGAACCTGTCCTCTCCCCCGGATATGGTCACCTTCTCCAAGAAGGCCCAGACTGCCGGTTACTACTACGGTAACCCCGCTCTGCGCCCCAACAAGCCCTACCGCCAGTTCAACACCTGGATGGGAGACCCAGCCCGTGCCCTGATCTTCCGCGGAATCATCGAGGAGATCGAGCGTCTTGGCCTCGTCGAGAACACCCGCATCACTGGTGACTACCTCTACGGCGGTCTCGCTCGTCTCGCCGAGAAGTACCCTGAGCACTTCCAGAACCTCCGTGGTAAGAACCAGGGTACCTTCATTGCCTGGGACACACCCAAGCGTGACCAGCTCGTTGCCAAGGCCAAGTCCTTCGGTGTCAACATCGGTGGCAGTGGCGTATCTGCTGTCCGTCTGCGCCCCATGCTGATCTTCCAGAAGCACCACGGTATGTCAACTTTTCCTTTCCTTGTGCCTTAAAGCCATTTACTAATGTATCTTTCTCCTACAGCTGATATCCTCCTCGAGAAGCTCGAGCAGATCATCCAGAGCCTCTAAACAAATGCCGGCAATGACATTTACAAGTGACCGGGCGTTTTCAAATTGGTTTAATGAGCGTTTCCTCCGTTTCTCTTTTCTTTTCTCTTTTTCTTTTTTGGAGGGTTTATCTTCCTCCCTTCGCTGTCACGACTTTATGTCACTACAAAAATGCCATGTATATTTCTGGACATTGTGCTTCTCAATTGAGTTGGGACTCAGAACGAATCATTGGGGCCGGAGTTCCGCAAGCCGTTTTCCCATCTTGATATCCCTAACCGAATAATCCGGGATATACAATCCCAAGTCCATTGTAAGAAGTAATCAAAATTTGCTGTGTATGCCCTTGTAATCCAATAAATAATATGAAGAAAAGTAGAAGATGCTTCCCATCCGAACTCCGAACGACCAGCAAAATTTTCGAAACCACACTCATACTGCATATCTTGACTGAATCAATGGAGTGTGCGCTGAAAGGTTATTCAGGGCCAAGACGATATAGGCAGGGGTGGGTTCGTGTAGCGTTAAAGTCTTAAGGGTAGGTGTTTCATGCATCTTCCTCGCCAGTGCTTCCGTCTCGCCTGGAATAAAGAATCGTTAGTTTTAAGAGGGAGGACTCTCGGAATCGGTCGAATGAGTTCGGGGGAGACGTACGGGACATATTTAATGCCAGAGTCCTCGAGACTGTTGATAATGTATTCCGGAAGCTGTCCAGGCGAAAGACACAATTAACCATCCTGTGCTTGCTAGAAGAGATAAGAGAGCCCCAGGGAATTGAAAAAGAGCCCCGTTTCTCCAGTAATCAAGTATACACTTACTGTCCCCGTGACCTTGGTCGCATATGTGCCCGGCACGTAGTTATCCAACCGCTGCCAACGAGCGACCCAGCTGGCAGCCGGATCCCGAACAGCAATCAGACCTTCGAAGACCTGTGACGTGCATTCTTGGATGGCATCATTGTTTCCACGGAGCTGGAGGGTGCTCTCGCAATTTGGGCAGCCTTCACGCATGAATTTCTAGAGTAATCGGAGTTAAATTGGCCCGCGGAACGGAGATGAGGAGTTGTTCTTACATTGTGAACTTGGACGACAGAGCAGACCATACAGGCGCGCAGCATGCGCTGCTGATTTGGAGGGGCGTAGAAAGACATGAGGAGATATGAGGAATTGTAGGGAGAAAGAAAGCTATGAATGGGAGTTAGCCGTCAAGTCGTGGATGCCAAGACTCGTTGCGATCGGGGAAAAAGAACATGGGAGAAGCAGGAACCAGACTCTCTCTGTGTCTCTCATTTTTTTTTTTCTAAACCACGCTCTCATCTTTCTTTTCTTCTCTCTTAATCTATACTGGATCTAGAGGAGTTTTCTTCTTTTCTGAATTTGTCTCTTTTCTCTTCTCCATATAATTATCACCGTTTCCTCCGCACCCTTGTTTCGCACCGATAATCGCTGTCTCGTGCCCCTCGCGTTTTCGTCTCCCCGCCCAAATGGCTACCGATCAAGAAGAGGCCACTGCGCTCAAGTTGCAGGGCAACAAGGCTTTTGCTCAACATGACTGGCCTGTCGCAGTCGACTTTTATAACCAGGCTATTGCTAAATACGACAAGGATCCATCCTTCTTCTGCAACCGGGCCCAGGTGTGTTTCTGACGATCGTGGTGGCACATTCTTAAGAGTCGCGTGTGCGCTGGTTAGGATTGACATGGCTAACAATCTTATTTTGTTTTGTGTTATAGGCTCAAATTAAGCTTGAAGCTTTCGGCTTTGCTATTGCAGATGCAACCAAGGCAATCGAATTGGATCCCAACTATGTTAAGGTTAGTCGGTATTCCTAGCCACTAGGAGCGACAACTTATACCTACAGACGAAGGAGTGCTAAAATCCATGTTTATCACAGGCCTACTGGAGACGTGCCCTTGCCAATACTGCCATTCTAAGCTACAAGGAGGCCCTGAAGGACTTCAAGGCCGTGGTCAGACGCGAACCGGGCAACCAGAACGCCAAGTTGAAGACTGCCGAGTGCGAGAAGCTCGTGCGCCGCAGAGATTTCGAGCGCGCCATTGAGATTGCAGACCCCCCTTCTGCTTTTGCGGATCTGGATATCGATGCTATCAAGGTTGAGGAGGATTATGATGGTGTGCGCCTTGGCGAACAGATGTCGCAGGAGTTCATCGATGATATGATTCAGCGCTTTAAGGATGGAAAGAAGATCCATCGCAAATTTGTCTTCCAGATCATCAAGGCTGTCAAGGATTTGGTATACAACGAGCCAACGATGGTGGAAATTGGCGTGGAATCGGGCAAGAAGCTGACAGTATGCGGTGATACGCACGGTATGTATTATCCATGTTCGCCGAGTGAACCATTTGCTGATTGAACAGGCCAATACTTTGACTTACTCGAGATTTTCCGACGAAATGGTGCCCCCTCCGATACTCACGCTTATCTCTTCAACGGTGACTTTGTTGACCGTGGCTCATGGTCCTGCGAAATCGCACTGCTGCTCTATGCATACAAGTGGCTGCGCCCCAATGGTCTTTTCCTTAACCGTGGAAATCACGAGACGGATGATATGAATAAGGTTTACGGCTTCGAAGGCGAGTGCAAGGCTAAATATAATGAGCGGGTCTTCAAGGTGTTCTCCGAGTCCTTCTCGGCCCTGCCGCTGGCCACCTTGATTGGCGCAAAGTACCTCGTCCTACACGGCGGTCTCTTCTCCGATGACAAAATCAAGTTGGATGATATCCGCAAGCTCAACCGCCACAACCAGCGCCAGCCTGGCCAAGCGGGCCTGATGATGGAGATGCTTTGGACAGATCCGCAGCCCGAGGCTGGTCGTGGTCCCAGCAAGCGTGGTGTCGGTCTCCAATTTGGTCCTGATGTGACCAAGCGTTTCTGTGAAAACAACGGCCTAGAGGCCATCATTCGCTCCCACGAAGTGCGGATGGGCGGTTACGAGGTCGAGCACGATGGTCGTTGCATCACCGTCTTTTCCGCTCCCAAGTACTGCGACTCGACTGAAAATAAGGGTGCCTACATCAACATTGGCCCCGAGCTCAAGCTTGCATATGAAGTCTTCGAAGCAGTGCCCCACCCTGATATCAAGCCGATGGTAAGATTATGACCTCCAAACTTCTAGATCATCGAATTTCCCCAGCTAACTGGCTTAGGCATACGCGAATAACTCTATCCTTTCGGGAATGTGATCGTATATTTGATTTTCAAGCGCGGCGTTGCCCAAGAGATCTACCTAGAATTGACATTCCAAATGTATTTATGTTAACGTGCATGAATGTTGTACTTCGAGTAGCTCTTATCTCTGACGTCGCCAACTGTATACTTCACACCGCTTTTGCCCCGCGCCGTCCCTCTATTCTGCCGCTTTAACTTCTTTTCGTCCTCGGTCTAGACACATCTTACATAGCAGTCATGGAATTCGATCCTAAGACCCGTGAGTGTTCTTGCTCAGTCATGTAATATGCTCGACTAATCTGAGCAGCCCAGTACCTCACCTCCGACAAGACGAGCTTCGCCTCGATCTCGGCCAACGAGCGGTGGCCTGTTATCATCGTGAGCTTGCGACAGACATTCGATAGCCTGAGGATCAATTACTGAATTTATGTGACCACTATAGACTGGCGCCATTGATGACCTTCACCGCACTGTTGTAGGTGTCAATGACGATGAGAAAGCCAACGAAGGCAAAAACATTATTGCCAATCTGGCCAAGTTGAAGTATGAGCTTCAGCATAACCGACAACTGACGTGAGACCTTTCATCTAATATGCTCGAAATATGGAGATATATCTGACATGCATATTGCGGCTAGTCCCCTGGATGACGACGGACACCCAGATATCGCCTCGTATAACAAGGAGCTAGAGGAGCGCGGAAACCCCCACTGGCACAATGTGTCCTGGCTTTATTCAGAGTGTTACCTCTGTACGACCAACACCCCAATTCAATATGCAATTAGAAGAACAACTGCAATACTGACCAGATGACTATCATAGACCGCCGCATAGAAGCCCTCTTCGCGCTGTCCAAGCATTGGAAGGGCTACGACGTGTTCGCCCGCCAGAAGATGGACACATTCAAGTCATCCCGTCCCGCGGTACTAGAACTCGCTGCGAGATACCGTGAATTAGCGATAGATGCAGAGTCAGGGAAAGCACGAGAAAACAAGTCACCAGAGGAAAGCGAGGAGGCAGAGAAGCTTCTTTTCTCAGAGATGTGCGAGATCTGCCTCTGGGGTAATGCCACTGATCTGTCGCTTCTGACATCTCTCACCTATGAGGATATCCAGAAACTGCAAGGCTCCGAGGCACGCAAAGCATCGCAGAAGAACATCATTGTTAATGACCTCGATGCTGCTTTCGAGGCAATGCAAAAGGCGCGGAGAGAGAAGAAAGATGGCGAGCGCCGCGTCGACATCGTCTTAGACAACTCTGGATTCGAGTTATTCGTTGACCTAATTCTCGGTGGATACTTGCTATCCACCGGACTGGCGACCAGCGTCGTGCTTCACCCCAAGCGCCTGCCATGGTTTGTTTCGGATGTTACGCCGAAGGATTTCTCCGATCTGCTCAACAGTATGGTCGACCCGCAGGCCTTTTACACAGCAGCCGATGATTCGGGCAAGACATTCCCCCTCTTTCCGAGAAGGAGGTTTCCGACGTGAAATTCCTCTTTGAGCAGTGGAGTCAGTTCCATCAGGATGGTAAGCTGATTCTGCGTCCACACGCTTTCTGGACCACCCAGGGCGGCTACTGGCGCATGCCATTTGTGGCACCAGAGCTGTTCGAAGATCTGAAGGAGAGCGAGCTTGTTTTGTTTAAGGGCGACCTGAACTATCGAAAGTTGGTCAACGATGTATGTCCAACGTTCTTTGCTTTTCTTTTTTTCACTTTGGATTTCTCGCTAACAACAAGCAGGCTGAATGGGATCCCACCACCCCCTTTACAGAAGCCATCGGCCCGCTTGGCCCCAAGTCCGGGATCCGTGTTCTAGCCTTCCGCACTTGCAAGGCTGATACCGTTGTCGGTCTGCCCTCTGGTATGGACGAGAAACTCCGCGCACTGCCTGGAGGCGGTGGCTCGGAGTCTCGCAAGTGGGCCTGGAGTGGAAAATGGGCTGTTGTGTCGCTTTCTGACGGCAAGGCCTGAGAGCACACTCGTCGTGATCGACCGTGTCCTACGGCAGAACTTGACTTCTGTTATACACGGGGTAAATATGCCAATATGGGACTTTGTAGATGAGCCACGGCAGTAAAAGACCACAGCTAGAAGTAGACGAGTTGATACGTAATCTAGACTGTGAATAAAGGTGTGATATGATACAATCGCCACTCACCAGTCTCGCTCAAGTAACGAGGGCATTGAAGAGGCTTGCCATAAGAGATACATACATCTCCTTCGGCCATTGGCTTGGATATAAAATTCACCATATAGTAGCCGAAGCTGACACTGAATATGAGCTCGTGGAAACCGTAGTAGATGTCTTCCTAGCTCGAGCCAAACAAATGGATATCAGCGACTATATGATATATAACAACACCGGGGAGTTTCCCATTCGCTTAGCAATGATTCACATATTAATTATATAATTTGCTCAAAGGCTGATGATAGTCATGGCGAGGACTGAGGTGCCACTAATGTCCGGGAAGTCAATAAGGTCTGGTTTACAGGAGGAACAGCGTGGAGAGGTAGTATTGATCGAGAGATTAGAGAAGAGCCACTAATTGAGCAATAATTCAACAACTGTTGTTCGCTGAAAACGTAGATAGTGAGGTAATGGAAAAGAGTAACGCTTATGAACCTGAACACCATCCTATCATGCCCCAAAAGCAACACCTTATGTCCAAATGAGAAGCTGAATACAGACAAAGAGCCAATTAGCGTCACTTGACGTGACCAAAGACTTCAAACATTCTCCTTTCCAGATGCCCTGACTTTACGACTGTCCTTCTGCCTGAGCCGTGACTGGGCAGCAGCAATTCGTTC
This sequence comes from Penicillium coprophilum, assembly GCF_028826855.1. Classification (NCBI taxonomy): domain Eukaryota; kingdom Fungi; phylum Ascomycota; class Eurotiomycetes; order Eurotiales; family Aspergillaceae; genus Penicillium; species Penicillium coprophilum. Next base: position 7,266,985 of record NW_026622723.1, on the reverse strand, counting down.
AGGGGAGAGAGCTTCACGCTTAACATCAGTCAACCCGTACCGCTTGCCCACGCGTTCGCCCGCTGAAACGGTATACCCTGAATACCGGCTGCGAGGCGCAATGCCTGATATTGAATCGAGGGTCGATTTGATATGGGTTCGTTGATGTTGTGTCTTCATATCGCTCAGCCGAGTGTCATCGTCAGCGGGGAGGTTCAGATTCCGATAGGCACGCTGGCCTTCACCGAGTCGGCGTCTTGAGTACGTGCGATTCAGCGACTTCAGGGCCGAGATATCAGGAGGCGAGGATGGAGGGATTTCATCCAACACAGTATTATGGGATTCGTGCCGCGGCTTCAGTAGAATTTCGTTTAGATAATGTGTGACCTCGTCGTCGTCTGCGGCCATATCCCGGGCATTCGGCCTTGTACCAAGTGTACTCAATGCAGTACTGCGTAAAGTGGGTCGTGGATCACGTACTTTGGACCGTGGGCTCGGGCTTAGGGGAAGCTCGATATCTTCGGTGGGCTCTTCTTCAGGGTTTTCAAGACTCTGGCCAGTGAGATCCTGACCGGCAAAGTCAAACACCTGAACGCCCGTGTGGTCTTTCCGAGGGCTTAGAAATTGCCGCTCTGTAGAAGGTAACGCCGGGAAGCGTTCAGTAGAACCAAGTCGCAGCTTCAGAAGGTCAATCTGTTTCTGCATGTGGCGGCGCTCTGCATCGGCTGTATTCCTCAAATTCTCCTCTGAGGCACGGTGCTCTTGGGAGGTCGTTTTGAGCTTTTCTCTGTATTCTTGGATACGCTGCTCCAGCCTGGTCTCTCTCTGCTTGAGCCTTGTTTCCTTGTCCTTCCGTCGACCTTCATATCTGGACATTTCCTGCTTCACTCGAGCTAGCGTTTGCTTCAGAGTGTTATTCTCTTTCTCGAGTGCTTGGGCTTTCTTTTCTGAGCTTTGCGCGAGGTCCTGAAGTGTGCTCAGTTCGGACTGCTGTTGTTGCATCTCCTTGATCTTAGCATTGGCTTGCTCTAATTCTTGCTGTGTTTTGCGAAGCTCGTCCGTTGAGGCATTTGAAAACAGTTGTTCTTTCTTCTTTTGTGTGGTATTTGATGCATCACCCACGACATCATGGCGTTCCAAGGCGTTGCGGAGTGATGTAACTTGCTGCTTGTATTGTAATGCAAGAGCGGTTTGTTTGGTCAAGTCTTGAATCAAGTGCTCCTTATCGGCTGTCGATCCCTCCCCGACCATCGAAGAAGCAAGCCGTGATACCTGCCTTTCCATTTCGGCAACCTTTTCTTCTTCTTCCTTCAGCTTGTCGGCCAGCCGCATAGCTTCTGTATCCTTCTTGCGAGCGTAGGATTTGGCAATCGACCGGTAATGGATCAATTTTTTGATCTCTCGATTGGTCCTCACACGGTAATTGTCGAACTCGGTTTTCCAGTATTTGCCTGACTCCGAGTGTGGGTCCTCCAGGTTGATAGTGATATCTTCATTTTCGAGAGTATCCTTTGACCCAGAGCCTATGACGGACTTCGCTTCTTCTGTGCTTCCATCGGACTTGGCCGGTTCGGAGTTCTTGTTCGCGTTATCGCGTGCATTCATGAGTGTTTGGGTGAGTTTGCTCCTCGGCTTGCCACTTCCATCTGATGTCCCAGACATCCACTGGGTACTAAGGGTTCCGGAAGGATTTGGTGGAGTTTTGGCTGGCTTACTGGCCGAGCCAGGGCGTTTCCCCTCATTGTCGATGACACTCTCGCCAAAGGATACCGTCTTACGACGCAAGGAGGTTCCAGGTGTAACAAGTATACTTTTCGTGGGAGATCCCGTGGGGTTGTAAGTCGCGTCTGGTTTCACGTCGGTGTTGATCTCCGTTGGGACTAGTTTGATCGTATCGCTCTTGCTTCGTTGGTGACTGGACTGTTTCTGGGACGCGTCTTCATCTTCCTCTACTCCCGGAGTGCCAAACAGAGCGCTCTTGAAAGCACGGATCGCAAAGACATGGCCTGGGGTCTCAGGGGGCTCTAGCAGCTTGGAGTCATCTGTAGCACGTTAGACCAAGAGCTTCAAGGGCCAAAGTAATTACCACACCTGTAACCTGTGCTTCTTGCTCGTTCCCCTTGATCCAGTCCAGCATTTTGACAGGGAAGAAACCTCGAAATCCTCTGAGACCAGGTTAAAGGCCAATGTTTATGGTTTGCGCGGTCGGAAAAAGCAGAAGCGCCGATCACTTTATCGATAAGCTCGTGTTCCGCTTCACTTGGTTTTGTTTACGCTTGGCACTTGTTTCGGGGCTTTTTGAAGTTGGGATGTTGGGGCGATTTCTTTTCTTTTCTTCTTTTTGAATTCGAATTTGTGTTGGCAGGCAATGGACTTGGTTGCCAGGATGGCCCTGTTGATCTCGCTAGTGTGTGTTCCATACGTGTGCGAACGACATACTTCATATCATTCAGCGTTGGAGTCGACAACCTCCATTGCAGCCTAGATTAATCCTCGGGTTTTCGATTATTCCCAGGGGGTATCTTACAAATATCCCTTTAACACCCGTGAGGACCACCTAGAGTTTTGGTTCCCCCATAACTCAAAGACTACACTTTGCAGCACTTAAACCCCTGTTGCCTTCAAGCCACTACTTCGTACAGATACAAGAACATCAAACATAAGACTGGCTTGGCAGAATAAGATGCCTCTTTCCCATTCGGTTGTTCTCCGCTTGGCTGCCAGTGCCATTGCAACCACATTTGTCGGATTCGGCATCAACGCTATCCTACGTCCAGACCATGCTCTCACATTCTTCGAGTTCCAGCCACCTACCTCTGTATTAGACAAGCATATGGTTGACAGTTTGATGGCAATCTATGGGGTCCGAGACATCTTCATGGGGGCCGCTATATATGTGGCTTCGTACTTTGGCACCCGGTCAACGCTGGGCTGGATTTTGATTGCCGCTAGCAGCGTTGCATTTGCAGATGGTGTCGTGTGTTGGACCCATGGTCAAGGACAGTGGAATCACTGGGGATACGCACCAATGGTTGCTGTGGCTGGCAGCTTGTTGCTCGGGGTCTTCGATCGTATGTGATGGTCACGGCTGGAACAAAGAGAACAGGAGCAGAAACGATCGACTATTGCGGTGACAATAATTGCCACCTTTCTCGGTATATGCCAGCTCACCAGCTCACCTCATAATGTCTGGGTCCACTATTGGGCAGGGACAATGGTGCTTTGGCTTGACGATGATATACTCAACCTCAAGTTCAACAGACACATGGGTATACCAGCGAATGGCTCTGAAGTAAATATGTTCTCACAATCATGAATTGGAATTCAATCGAGGTATAATATAAGCAATAAATCTGTCAATCCACAATTAATCAACGTGGACGTCACTTATACTAAACATCTCCACTCTATAAATGGAAGGGCGTATGATCTGACCGCCTGTTTATTCTAGCCTCAGAGGGGAGGAAAAAAAAGACCGCCCAATTCTCTTTCCACCTCCCATAAACCTTTCATATTTTATCCACCCTCAATGTCGTACGACGCTCAGGGTCGCTTGTAGGGCGAGCTCTCGCCACGCCCCGCGATGTCTCCCAAACAGAGGAAGAAGCCCTCCCGCCAAAAAAAGCAAACCTCCGATTCCCCCGTGACGTCCCCCATATTTACAACCAATTACCGAGAAATCCACCAGACAGAGGTGGAAGCTCTGCGCTCAATCTACGGCGATGATTTTGAAGAAGTAGAAAATAGGCGGTCGGCCTGGCAGGTGGGTGTACTTTTAGGGCTGCTTGGATCATCCACTAATCCGTGCACTCTAGCAATCCTCCGATGTGACATTCAAGCTTCATTTACGATCCTCTTCGAATCCAGACGTACTTCTCATTCTGTTGGTCGAATTGCCAGCTACATATCCTAAAACAATCCCTAATCTCTCACCGGGAAACCTCGACGGCTTTCGCGATGGAGCACGTTCTCGAATACAGGAAATTCTACGCAACAAGCCAAAATCTCTGCTGGGAAGTGAGATGATCTACGAGCTGGGGGTGTCTATTCAAGATGTTTTGGAGGATGTTGCTCAAGCACAGGCACAAGACAAAGATCTACCCAGCCTCGAAGAGGAGCGCATGGAGCAAGAGGCGGCTGCTCTACAACGTGCAGACCTAGAAAAACAAGAAGAACTTCGGAGACAAAAGGCCGCAGCTGTTGAGGAAGAGCGCGCATTACAAGAAATGCTACAAGACAAGATGCGACAGCGGAACAAGGCTCGCATTTTGAGACGAAAGAGTCGAACTGGCGGCGCGGATATGAGTTATGTTGATGACCTTGTGGAAAGTACACCTGGTGCCATCTGCTTTGATCCACCATTGGCCGTCAACGACACCGATGAGCAGCCGCTGGTCTTCCGTGCCGTTCATGGCAAGACTCTACTGCAAAGCAAACAGGGCAAAAAGACCTTCACCGTCAGGCCTGTCGTGTCTGGGAACCGATGCCACGTTCCGCTGCTTGTTTTGAAGGAGCTTTGCCTCGGCGAGAAGGACTCTGAAGGATTGGCATTCCGTGAGCAGATGCGCACTAGTGAGGATAAGTTGGAGGCTCTCAAGCGATTGCGACACCCCAATCTTGTCGAGTTTGTGGGGTTCAAAATCAATCGCCCAATTGCCGAATTCGATTCACCTGATAATTCTTGGACTGTCTTCGCGCTACTGGAACATGCCAACAAAGGTTCCCTTTCCGAGCTCCTGGACATCGTGGGGACCGTAGCTGTCGACATGCTTCGTGGCTGGATGATTCAGTTACTCGAGGCTCTGGAGTTCTACCATCGCAGTGGGTTTGTGCATGGGAACATTCATTGTGGCCGAGTGTTTCTGTTCAGGACTCCTTCTGGCGAAACTATAGTCAAACTGCAGTCTAGCGTCGAAGAAGCTTTGCCCGGCTCTCCCTGTGGAAAGTCCTCTTTCGCGGCCTCAAAGTCCCCACTTTGGGTACCCCCAGAATTAACGGAGGAGAGTTCCCCTCCCTCCATGAAGACCGATGTCTGGGATCTGGGAATTGTGCTGCTTCAAATGGGCTTTGGAAAGGATGTTCTCCTCAGATACACCTCCGCCAATCAGTTGATGGTGTCTATGGGGCTCTCGCCGCCTCTGCAGGATCTGCTTTGTGAATTTTTCCGCCCGGATCCTAGGAAGCGCCCAACTGCATTCCAACTCCAACCGTCTGAGTTCTTCCGGGTGGATGCACCATTGAAGATGCGAGAAAGAGCATCAGGATCTGTGTCCCTGCAGAGACGGCCACGGCTGGACTCTTTTGGAGCCATGCCGGCTTTCTCACGATACCACCAAGACTTCGATGAGGCAGGCCAGCTAGGCCGCGGTGGATTCGGACAGGTAGTCAAAGCACGGAACAAGCTCGATGGTCGGCTGTATGCAATAAAGAAGATCTCTCAAACATCGGCCGCAGCGCTGAAAGACACGCTTTCCGAAACTATGTTGCTCTCCCGGCTTAATCATCCCTACGTTGTCAGGTACTACACTGCCTGGCTCGAAGAGGACTTCAATCATATCGACGAAGAGGCTATGTCCTCCACCGAAGGCGACCCGTTCGCTAGCCAGGATCACCACGGATTCAGTACAGGAGGCCTTGATTTCATCAGCTCCAGCGGGTATCCAAAAATAGAGTTTGCGGCATCAGATAGCGATGATGAAAACGAAGGAACTTTATCCGACCCTGCCCACCCAGAAACGCCAGAGAGAAACAGGGTCAGTGATGCTGACGATGATTCCGGAAGTGTAGAGGAGATTGAGCTCAGCCGAGTGAGATCTGGCTCTTATGCCAGACCCATTGTAACCACACTCTACATCCAGATGGAATATTGCGAGAAGCATGTAAGTGTTTTGATATCCCTTTGCTCGTTCTTCTGAACTAATGATGCCCCCTAAGACCTTGCGCGATCTAATAAAGGATGATTTGTGCGATGACAACGAGCGTATATGGCGCCTCTTTCGACAAATCCTCGATGGCTTGAGCCATATCCATAGCCACGGAATCATACATCGTGATTTGAAGCCTGACAATATTTTTATCGATGTTGCAAATAACCCCCGCATTGGTGACTTTGGTCTTGCAACAAGTGGTCAATTCACCACAGCCGTGCGTTCGTCCGCAGCCGCCGACTTTGAAGGGGATTTCACTCGCAGTTTGGGTACAACCTACTATGTGGCACCGGAGATGAAATCCGTTGTTTCGGGTCATTACAATGAGAAGGTCGATGTGAGTAGTGAATATACAATTGGCACCACAAGTATAGGCTGACGCGTTCTAGATGTTTTCGCTTGGTGTCATCTTCTTCGAGATGTGTCATCCATTGCCGACTGGTATGGAACGTGATCAAACTCTTCGACAAATTCGAGAAAAGAATCACACACTTCCGCCCACTTTCCAGCAATCTGATAAGTTACTCCAAGGCGAGATCATTGAATCTCTTCTGAGCCATACCCCGAGCGAACGCCCCACAGCCTCCGACCTTTTGTCTAGTGGAAAGATACCGCTTCAGGTCGAGGAAGAGACATTCAGACGGGCTATTGTGCATCTGCTCTCGGATCCAAATTCTCCCGACTACAAAAAGATTCTATCAGCCATCTTTTCTCAGTCGCCTAAGAAATTCGAAGATATTGCTTGGGACATAGACTCGCATGCAGTACCGGCTGCTAACGAGCTCCTTGTTCAAGGCCTGGTCAAGAAGAAGCTAACCTCAATATTCCGAAGACATGGTGCTGTTGAGTCAACAAGACAAATGCTCTTCCCCCGATCCCAGCACTACAATAGCGGTGCAGTCCGCGTGCTGGATGCATCTGGCAATCTTTTACAGTTGCCATATGATCTCACACTCCCAAACGCACGAGCTATTCCAAGACAAGATCACTCACTCGAGAAGACTTTTGCATTCGGCACAGTCTACAGGGAATCAACCCATGGCGGCGAACCACGAACTCACCGCGAAGTTGACTTTGACATCGTGTCCCACAACACCCTGGATCTAGCCTTGAAAGAGGCAGAAGTGATCAAGGTTCTGGATGAAATCATTGAGGAATTCCCGCCTTTGCGGTCTACTCCTATGTGCTTCCTTGTCAACCACTCCGATTTGCTCCAGCTTATCATGGAATTCTGTCGCATTACGCCTACCCAAATTCCAAAGGCCAAGGAGGTTCTCAGTAAATTGAATGTTGGAAAATATAGCATGCAAAAGATTCGAAGTGAACTTCGGGCCCCGGCAATTGGCGTTGCTTCAACTTCATTGGATGATCTTGCCCGTTTCGATTTCAGAGGTACTCAAGCTCGCACACCCAGATCAGGGGCAATACGCTAATGAAGATGATACAGACTCTTTGAAGGAGACACAGCGCAGGCTGCAGAACATCATGGAAGGGACTGAATACGCAGAGCGGATATCACCAATATTCGCTCGCTTGAATGTGCTCATGACCTATTTGCAGAGTTTTGGCGTGAAACGAAAAGTCTACATAAACCCACTCAGCAGTGTTCAAGACAAGTTCTACCGGGGTAGCATTCTGTTCCAGTGTATTTTTGATAGCAAACGACGTGATGTCTTTGCTGCAGGTGGCAGATATGATCGGTTGATCCAGGAATTCTCACCTAATGTCCTATCAAACCGACCACAAGCACATGCTGTGGGTTTCAATCTCGGCTCGGATCGACTACGCTCATCGATGATCGATTACCTGAAAGCCAAGGCTCCATCAAAAGATCCCGAGACAAGTACTGAGTTGTACTGGGGGGCCCGTCGAGTAAGTGACCTTTCATCTCAACTTGTTATGTGTGGTTTTTGCTGATCTTCAACAAAGTGCGATGTGCTTGTTGCTAGCTTTGATGCAACGGTCCTCCGTACAACAGGAGTTAAACTCATCGAAGAACTCTGGTCAAACAATATAAGTGCGGAGCTTGCAGTCGATGCCTCGTCCCTTGAAGAGCTTCTAGCAAAATACAAAGACTCCAATCACCGGTGGATTGTAATTGCTAAACAAGACAGCAAGGAGCGTGGATTTAAAGTTCGGAACCTGATGCGCAAGGAAGAATTCGATATCCGCGCGGCTGAACTTGTGCTGTGGCTTCGATCAGAAGTGCAGGCGCGCCAGCCTCGCGAGGGGACTGCTGACTCCCGGCAATCCCGTCAATTGAGCCAGCAGGATGCTCTCGCGTTCCAGGAGCGGGCAAATGATGTGCGCATCCTAATTCCCCAGCATCGAAGCAAGAAGACAAATCGAAGGAACATTGTTGAGTCAGGTATGTTTACGTTGCAAGTGAATCCGCTCACACTCCAGTCCATCCACTGACCAATTACGTCGTGTTCTAGCTTTACTTTCCTCTCGGGAAGTAGCCGAGAATGCCCGCAACGGCCCCGTCGCTGCCATCGACACCCGCGACGAAGTCCTCGATGCTATTCGGAACACGCGTCTATCCGACGCAGAGAGCTGGCGCAGTGTGATCCAGAACGCACCGCTGACAGAGCGGAAGTATCTCAGTCAAGTGCACGAGCTGCTCGCTGACTTGGCCATGGAAAATCGCACAAACGATACCACAGAAAGCTACACGAATGCTTTTATCTACAACTACCGTACAGGCTCCTGCGTGTACTATGACCTGGGACCCTAGTGAGGAATGATTTTACGACTGGTTGATTTTCAGGGGGAGGGGGAAAGGATGACGGACTGGAGTTGAGTTCACAGCATAAGTCTCAGATCAATGGGACTGGAGGTGTTTGCTTTTGTTTTATGGGTGGGTGTATCTCGTTTTGTTTAACACTCTCAATGCTATGTTTTAGCGAGTGCCCGGGATGATACCATACATGTATTTATGAATGACGCGACGCCCCAAAATCATATTTACGGATATTGTGTATGGAGATGCAGGGAGAGAAATAAACATTTTGACAGAGGTATCGCTGCTGTTGTACATGCAAAAAACTTCGCAATCATGATGGATTTATGTGCCGCAAAAAAATGCACGTAAATCAGTCACTCTCATCGTCGCTGCCATAGGCGACCAACGGCCCGCCAGTAGCCTTTGGTGCCTGTGTCGTTACTACTCCAGCATTAAGACCCCGTAGTGCGGCAACAGCAGAGCTCGAGAAGATGCTATTACTTTGTGGCTGTTCCTCCTGTGCCGGAACCGGAGCAGACTCAATCATCATCGGTTGTTCGGGCGCCTCTAGCTGAGCGGCCCGGCTCGCATCCTCCAATTGCCGGGTTCTGGCTTGCCACACATCATCTGGAACGTTATAGCCCTGTAGCCCGAATGTTCCCTCGATCTTTTTCCGCTTCTTGGCCTCTGGGTCTCGACCTTCGATCTCTGCTACAAAAGCTGCGGGAAGAGCCCGGCGCACAGCCTCGGCAGCTTGCTCTTCTAAGCGGCGTGCCTCGCGCTTCTGTGCCATTGGGTTTGGGTCGACTGTTGCCCATCGTACGTTGAGAATTTCCTACTTTTTGTCAGTATCTTTATCATATATCGCATCTTGCTGGTTGAAATGTTGAACTTACCTCATGGTCCAGGCTTTGGTTTTGCATCGCAACTAGACTGTAGCCATGTGTTAGTTCTGTACAAATATAGTGCTTGGGTAGAGGTATCTTACGCAAACTGCGCGTTACTTTCTGACGAGTAGGTCACAAAAGCCACGCCTCGTCCGGTAAGGACTCTGGTTCTTTCGATTTGACCCCATTCCGCAAAATGCCTTGAGCACACTTCCTCAATGTCATCACTAGATATTTATTAGCAAGAAGATGGGGTATAATGTTTTTGAGGTACTCACGTAACCGTAATCCGACCCACGTAGATGGTCCTATTTTGGCGCGTGAACGAGCCTACTCCGGACATATCCTATTTCAAATATTAGCCATATTTTCATACTGAAGTGGCAGCTTCCATTCAAAAAGACAGGATACTCACTTCCTTGTAATCGCTGTGCTTGTCTCTCCCTGTAGTCTGGAGTCAGTGGCCAGTCTTCAATTGTCAAAAGCAAGGTTGTGAGCAATTCTAACCAAAGCAGTCCATATTCGGATTGAACCTATAGATAACTTGATTAGCTGGATTGTTTTGTATTCGATAAGTCTAACAAAGCGGAAGAAACTTGGAGTCGTGTATGGCATGGGAATCACACTCACATATCATGAATCGTCGGGAGACGATGGAGGTATTCACAGTCTTGACCTTTTACGCAAACACCTCGCGCAAAATGTATGCTAGATGGAAAATGATCAGCAAGATGGCCACGAAAGCCTTGAAAGCCATCAAAGATGGATTTCCTTACCAGAAAAATGAGCCTGGAATGCGATCAGCGCGAGTGTATCCCGAGTCACGCGCAATATTGCAGCGACTAGGCGCAGGCTGGCTGAGGCCATATTTGTCGTCGTTGTCGCCACTTTTGTTGTACCAAATGTTATAGTCAAGTCCAGGCTGCTGCGCGGGCTCAGCTTTGACAGTTGACGGGTCAACTTGTATTCTCGCAGGGCGTTTCTTTCTGCGAATAATTTTGGTTTTTTTGACCGATTGGAGCTGTTGATCTCCTTGCGGAGTGTCGACCACGGCGTCGGTTGTTGCCACAATCATCTCTTCAGTGTTGGCGTCACGGGTTTCGGGGGTGGTAGAAATGGGAGCTGGTGGCTCGGCAACCGACGTATCTGCCATGATCGCGTTTGTGTTGAAGAGGTTGAGTTGTAAGGCTGAGCTTGAGCTTCAAAAAAGGTCGACGTCTTGGGCCGTCGATTGATGTGCTTACATAAGGCTTGGCAAGCTCCCACGTCGGCGGGATTTGGCATTTCCCTCTCGGAGGCACAAGCATCAGAGAAAATATTTAGTGATTTTGCAGGCGACGAGCCTCAAAAACCGACAAAATGGTGAACATCACGGAGAAGATCAAGGAGTGAGTTTCTTGCTCATTGTTGGTGTCTCAATTTGCTGATCTTTTACAGGATCGAGGATGAGATGCGTCGGACGCAGAGTAAGTGTTATCCTCAGACCTAAATTGATATCACCCCGCTAATGACCTACAGAGAACAAGGCCACAGGTAAGACGCTCTTTCGATTAAAGAAAGACCTAATCTAATTTCCAAATTCTCAAAGAATACCATTTGGGTCTATTGAAAGGGTATAGTCTTAATCCCCTGACTTTATTTCAAACATAGACTGACAGCATTTCCAGAAAGCTTGCCAGGCTGAGAGCCCAGCTTCTGGAGCCAGTGGGAGGTGCTGGCTCTGGCGGCGGTGCGGGATTCGATGTCAGCAAGAGCGGCGATGCCCGAGTGGCTCTTGTTGGCTTTCCCTCTGTCGGAAAGTCCACATTTCTGTCTAAAATCACCAAAACCAAGAGTGAGGCTGCAGCCTACTCTTTCACCACTTTGACAGCTATTCCCGGAGTGCTGGAGTATGGTGGTGCTGAGATTCAAATCTTGGATTTGCCGGGTATTATTGAAGGTGCCTCCGAGGGCAAAGGTCGTGGTCGCCAGGTCATTTCGGCCGCAAAGGTGAGCGAGCTAACTTGTTTGATGGAACAATGAACTAAAAATAAGCCATACTCATAGACAAGTGATTTGATCTTGATGGTTTTGGACGCCACAAAGCGTGCCGAACAGCGAGCCTTGCTGGAGGCCGAGCTGGATGCTGTGGGCATTCGGTTGAACAAGGAGCCCCCGTATGTCTTAACTTGTCCGAGTTTTGTATGCACTCAGATACTGACACAATCACAGTAATATCTACCTGAAAATCAAGAAGGCCGGTGGCATGAAGATCTCTTTTGCCACGCCCCCAAAGAATCTGGATGAAAAGATGGTTTACAATGTGCTCCGTGATTACAAGATCCTTAACTGCGAAGTACTCGTTCGAGATGAGAATGGTTTGTGGTGCTTGATACAACAAGAAGGCCAAATTACTGATTGCAACCCCGTTATAGCTACGATCGACGACTTTATCGATGTGATTATGAAGGACCACCGGAAGTACATCCGCTGGTAAGATCGACACTTGATATCCAACTGGCGAATGCTAATTCTTCTTCCTCCCTGCTAGCCTTTACGTCTACAACAAGGTCGACGCCATCGGCCTCGAATTCCTTGATGCCCTTGCCCGCGAGCCTTACACAGCCGTCATGAGTTGTGAACTTGACCTCGGCGTGCAAGATGTTGTCGAACGCATCTGGAAAGAACTGCAACTAATGCGACTTTACACAAAACGGTATGATATATCCATCACTTTGACTTTCATTAGCATATCTCATAATGTCCGTATCTATAGAAAGGGAGAGGAACCCAAGTTCGATGAGGCGCTCATCGTACGCAAGGACTCCACCATTGAGGATGTTTGTGACCAGATTCATCGTACAATCAAGGACACTTTCAAGTATGCGATGGTGTGGGGAGCGAGCGCGAGACATGTTCCGCAGCGGGTAGGATTGTCGCATATGGTTGCCGACGAGGATGTGGTATCCATAGTGGCCAAGTAGAATCTAGGGGCTGAGAGCGATGATGAAAATATTGACACGACTACAAAGACCTTGAATATGAAATTATTGTTTTAATGCTGTTGATTTCATATACCATGCATGAAACTATGAACGAAATACACGAAGAAGATATTCACCCAAACAACCAATTGAACCTCCAAAAACCATAACTCCTGTAACTACTGACGGTTGATATACTTAAGCAGCAGCGGCAAGGGCAGCAGCGGCAATCACGTTCTGCTGGCCGATGGTGGGTTGGACACCCACACGCTCCTTGGCGAGCAGGTCAACCAACATAGGGCTGGGACGGCTGTCCCGCTCGGGGAAAAGGCCAGCCTGGTTGTTCTTGTACTTGAGCACAGAGTCCAAGTAGATGTCGAAGAGGTAGGATGAGTCGAGAGGACCTCCCTTGGCCTCAGGGTGGAACTGGGTACTGAAGATAGGGCGAGACTTGTGGATCATGCCTTCGTTGCTCTGGTCGTTCAGATTGATGAAGTAAGGCTTCCAGTCCGAGGGAAGGGTCGAAGCATCAACGGCGTAACCGTGGTTCTGGCTAGTGATGTGGCAGCGACCGGTGCTAAGGTCAAGAGCGGGAATGTTGTGAGCCCGGTTTCCGTACTTCAGCTTGATGGTGCTGGCACCAGCAGCCAGAGCCAGGAGCTGGTGACCCAGACAGATACCGAAGATAGGAATCTGAGAGGTCTCCATCAAACGCTTGAGGTGGTAGACAGTGTCCTGGCAGTGAGTTGGGTCACCGGGGCCGTTGGAGATGAAGACACCATCAAAGTGGTGGGCGACCTTGTGGATGGGGTAGTCGAAGGGGAAGACAGTGATGCTGGAACCACGGCCGACCAAGCTGCGGAGAATGTTCTCCTTCACACCACAGTCGATGACAGCAACGTGGGAGTTAGGATCAGCAGCAGCAATGTGGAAGGGCTGCTTGGTGCTGACCTGGCGCACCAAGTGGATTTGCTCAGGGTCAGTGAAAGCCTCATCCTCGTTGGCGTCGTACTCTTCGCCAACAGTGATACGGGCGAGAGAAGAGCCTTGCTCACGCAAATAGGTGACAATAGCACGAGTATCGACACCAGAGATGGCAGGAACACCTTCACGAGCACACCACTCGCCCAGGCTCTGGACAGCGGTCCAGTGACTGTATTGTTCGGCGACATCGGCGACAACAACACCAGCTGCCTGGAGATTGGGGGACTCGAAGTACTTCAAAAGTCCATTGGGATCTTTCTCAGCGGAAGGAACACCGTAGTTGCCGATCAGAGGCTGGGTGAAAACCAGGATCTGGCCACGGTATGAAGGATCGGTCAAGGATTCGGGGTATCCAACCAGGGAGGTAGTGAAGACAGCCTCGCCAGAAATGTTGGAGCGGGCACCGAAAGACTTGCCAGAGAACATTGGACCATCACGGATGGTGAAGGTAGCAGGTTCCATAGCGGCACGCTGACGCACAGTGGCCATGAAGCGAGCCTGAACAGGTCGCTTCATGGAGGCGAAGGCGGCCCGAGGAGGCATCGCTTTGAAGAGGTTGGAGATCATTTTTTCTTATATGTGACAATTGTAATTTGAAAGCTTTATGCTATTCAGTTAATGTTGGCTTTCCAAAGGTGGTCCGAGATATAGTCCTGGGAGGTGAAGATCGAGGGTGCCAAACACATAAGCGCGACTGAGCAGTGGGCAGTCAGGGTATGGTAGAGAAAGATGGAGGGTCGCTATTTAGCGGAACATGGGGAAATTTTGGGTTTTGGGTTTTGGAGTAGTGAAGGAAAATGGAGAAGAAGGGGAAACAAGAAGTTTTTCATGTCCGACTCCGTGGGCACGTGCTCTCACCGACTTTGCCGTACTCAGCCAATCGGAGCGCGTCAATATTCCGCTATCGGTTTGGGAAATATCTGACTCATCCAATTGCCGCCTTCCCGAGGTCGGCCCGGACAATGATATCAATCAGGCACATAGAATTCTTTACCAGTTTCAATGGGATCATCTCATCTATAGAACATCGAATTGAAAGATAGGCAGAATCATCTCGAGGATATTTGACTGGGATTCTGTCGACTGTACAACATACACCGTACTATTGCCCCACCAAATGGCACATTGAGTTGTCCTGCAGGTTGAACGCCATTGGCCACTAGGAGGTGCTCAATTATCGATAGGTCTCCTGTGTGGCAAACTCGCCGTTCAATTGGAAAATCTCGGTAGGTTGGATTTGTGTCACATATGGGGTCCCTTTAGGGTCAGGGTGGCAGCGCAGTGCTCAAAGGAAGCAACGTTGGCGTCCAAGGGCAACACCGCGGCACATTATCGAGAAATGGAATTTTGGTAGCAGCAGGTATAAAAACCAAATACAGCCAAAACAATCAGGGCAAGTATCCTCTTGTGTTCTTATTACAGAAATTAAACAATGATTCTATCTCAATATATATCCTATGCTCTACTGGCATTTCTTCTGCCCTCGGCGACTTTTGGACACTCCGTTCTTTCGACCTTTGAAGACGGGACCCAGGGTCCACTCCTGAAGTCAGGATGTGATGATGGCACTGGAATTGTTGACCCAGATGGAAAATGTAATGGCACTGGAGTTGTAGATGACCCAATACCTCATGACCGAGAAGGGTTTAGGTTCGAGAACCCATCTACAGATTGCAAATATGCGTCCCAATACTATATCTGGGACTCCTTCAAACACCTCGAGAAAGACATGAGCAAGCTGTTCACGCTGATCCACAAAAATGTCAGCTTCACCGTTGTCGGGCATCACCCGATCGCCGGCCGCTACCACGACCTAATGCATTTCTATGTAAATGCTCTGCGTCGAGTCAGTATGTTGTTTTTTGACCATGCAGATCTGTTTGAGATCCACCCCCAGGGAATCTATGGCGGATGTAATGCTGAATGGTCGGTGGAGGAGATTCAGTTCAAAGGCGTGATGAATTCCGGTGAGTAAGAAGGTGTTCCTATCTTCAGCGTTGCTGACCCACTACAGGCGACAATTTTGACATCATCAATGTCTGGTTCACACGCTGGGATCGTGGTCAGATGGTGGAGATCCGCACGTACATCGACGCACCGATGATCATGGATGCGCTGCACAAGAATGAAATATGGTGGAATGGCACAACCCTCCGGGATAATCTTCAGTATATGCCAGGGCCGGCGGGAATGCCAGATCTGAAAGAAATTGAGGGAATGATGAGATATCCGGATGGAAGCAAATACAATGATTGAGCCGAGATATGAATGGCGAAGAGAGGAAAACAGCAAGTGTATCTCGTACATCGATGTTGTAGTTGAAATTGGAAAGGGGAGATGTCTAATTTGCTTGGCACCAAATACCCCATCCAACCCCTCGCGATGCTCCTAGTTTTCCAGATATGTCTGAGTCAACGCCTCGCAAGCGCTCGCGTTTAGCCTGCAATTCGTGTCAGTCTCGCAAGCGCAAATGTTCAGGTGAACAGCCTTGTAGCACCTGCGCCCAAACTGGTGCGGAATGCCAATACAGTGCGCGTAAGAAACGCGCCAGATCCCATAGTCTGTATACGAGTCTGCTTGATGAACGACCTACAAATGGCTGGTCCAATACAGCCCCCAAAAATATTAATGCCGCAGCTAGCCCTACGGTACAGACTTCTGCCCACCGTACGAGCAGTTCAGAGGGCGTTACCCATTCCCTACAGGCCAATTCTGGCGCTGCCTTTGTTCGCAAGCTTGGGCTGAAAATCGACCCAGCGCATGCACCAAGATTGCAATTGTTTGCCTGGAATGTTGGCGAGAGGCGGACATCGCCAACAGTATCTTCGGCACTTCCTTCGATTCCTGTCACAGCCCCGACGCCGACGACTATCACAAAAATCATCTCACAGGAAGAGATGCGGCGACTAGCAGCGATTTACTTCGAGAAGGTCGATTCATGTTATACATTCTTGGACCGTAAAATGATTTTCACTCGAATCGCAAAGCGCTGGGAATCTTCGCCTCCTATTGATTCCGCAGAACAACCTTATGACGCTGTACTATGTGGCGTGGCTGCCTTCGGGTATCTATTTTCGCGGCGCGAGATCATAGCAATGGAGCTTAGACTCATTGAGACTGCACGCATTCTACTAGATAAGTGTATACTCGCAGCGGAGATACCCTCGGTCGACATGGTGACAGGCTGGGTGTTGCGTGCTGCATATCTACGCATGACAGCTTCACCACATGCCGCATGGATGGCTAGCTGTACCCTGATGCATCTCATCGAGGCTGCAGGATTGCACCTTGAAACATCTGATCCAGAAGCAGCAGGCCTGCTTCAATCACTGCCCGAGACACACGGCAGCCAAAATGGCGATCTAGGAAGCCAGGGCACCAGCGATCCCGAAACCCGGCAAAGGCTCTTTGGCATGGCTCGTCACCTTAACACATGGATATCCTTTGACCTTGGCCGCTCCCGGGTTATTCTTCACGGCGCCACAGCCCTGTCCCCTACAAAGACGCCCGAATCCCACAAACCACCACACCATGCACCAATACGAGGCCCACGCGCCGACCTCTTCCACCTCCTGCCACTTTCCGAAAACCTCGATCCAACAGGATCATCACCACAGGATCTACCGGAACTCGAAACAGCCCTCACCTCCGTCCTGGACCTCCTCTACTCCGAACCGTCCCTAATCTTAGTCCAATGCAATCTGATGCTCTGCATCTTTCGTCGTCTCCGCGCTCTCAATCCACACGGTCCGTTATCCTCTAATCTCCTTGAGCGTGTCCTTGCACTGGCTAGCCGTGGACTCCGCGCAGCACGAGGAATGGTTGCCTCGACCTGTCCCTGGCACCAAGTTGCCAACGTCCCTTTTCAGGTCGTTTGCTCGCTCTTAGCGATCGACAATCGGGCTGCGTTAGCGCTGCTTGCCGACGCGATGCAGACTCTGCGTGAAGTTCTCACTGCGTACGATACATCTTCTATGCGTGAGGCATATTCAACAGCATACCTACTTATTGCGTTGCATCAACGAAGAAAGGAAGATGATACCCGTGCTCTTGCCGAGGTTTTGCGGGTCAATGCTGCTGCGGCGCCCGCCGATGACCAGACCGATAGGCAGATTG
This sequence comes from Penicillium coprophilum, assembly GCF_028826855.1. Lineage (NCBI taxonomy): Eukaryota > Fungi > Ascomycota > Eurotiomycetes > Eurotiales > Aspergillaceae > Penicillium > Penicillium coprophilum. The sequence continues at coordinate 7,249,404 of NW_026622723.1, read as the reverse complement.
CACAGAGCGTGTTATCCGATCAGAGTCAAAGGCATGAGCAAACTGCGCCAGATGTGTCGGTAACAGACGCAGAGTTCTCGTGGCTGGGTGACTTGATGATTGACATGCCTAGTCTGCAGAACTTTGATCTGGATCAATTTTTAATGACGGATGTTCCATGGCCTTTACCGGAGATGGGGATTTGAAGTCTGACTATACACCCTTCTACCTAGGTACTCCCACAAATTCGTAGTTGCCCTTGCCTTCGGGGAGTACCGAGACCTCCTTCCTAATCGGGACATACCAAAAACCATACCGTTTATTCTCGCTCCTTGTTCCTCACTTTGGGTTCCATCCTCATCGTATTCCGGTTATGACACAGAGCAATATGAAATGTGGAGCGATAACGTGGGATAAATTGAGGAGAATAGATAGACACGGGTATCTCCAAATGTCTAGTTGCTACACCAACAAGGTGGAATTGTAGATATATACATAGAATGCAAAGTGATGTTGAGAGTGATAATACAAAATAAGCCTCTAAATACCGCAGATTCACCTAGGCAGAGGGGGGTTATATATCGAAGCTTCTCGAAACTTCCAAAGTCGCACACGTCAAGACTTAATCCCTGACGTCACACACCTGGAGACTGGATCACTGACATTTGACATTCAAGTACACTCGGGCTGGCCTTTTACTCCGTTTTCTTCTCTTCACATAAACCTGTGTGTTTCCAGGTTCTTTTATTCCCTAATCCCTCCACTTTTCAGTCTCAACTTTTCTACATCACTTGCGACCATCAAATCACACCGACTCTCTCTTCTCAAGATTCCGCTTCCATCAGGAATCACCGTTCAGAAGTGTGCATCTCCAGTTTGTTAACGACCTTTTGTGAACCGCATTTTCTTTTTGCTCTTTCCACATAAGACTCAGCTTTACCCCGCACTATGGTTGCCGAGACCAAGCTCTACGATGCCTTGAGCGTCAAGCCCGATGCCACACAAGATCAGATTAAGAAAGCATATCACAAGGCAGCTTTGAAGCACCACCCAGACAAGAACAAGGACAATCCCAATGCTGCTGATAAATTCAAAGGTATGTTACCCCGCACAGTTTCGGGTTGCCACACATGACTAACAATCCCTTAACAGAAGTATCGCAAGCCTATGAGGTCCTATCCGATCCCGAAAAGCGCAAGGTTTACGACCAGTTCGGACTCGAGTACCTGATGCGCGGCGGGCCCCCTCCGCCACCGCCAGGGGGAGGCGGAGGCGGAGCCGGCGGCATGCCCGGAGGATTCAACTTCGGCGGCATGGGTGGTGGCATGCCCGGAGGCGGAAGCAGAAAGTTCCATTTCTCAACTGGCCCCGGCGGCGGCGGTGGGTTCAGTTTCAGCAATGCAGACGACATCTTCCGCAACTTTGCCAAGGCTGGCGGGGGCGGGGGCGGGGGCGGCGGCATGGGTGGTATGGACATGGACGATGAAGATCTTATCTCGATGCTTGGAGGAGGACTGGGCGGCGGTGGCGGCGGCGCAGGCTTCCGTAGTGCCCGTCCTGGATACGCGAAACCCAAGCGCGCACCTACACCTGAGCCGACTATAATCGAAAAAGACCTGCCCCTAACTTTGGAGGAAATCTTCACCGGTACCTCTAAGAAGGTCAAGACAAAGAGCAAAGCCTTCGACAAGATGGGCAAGCTCACTACCAAGGAGGTGACTTTGGAAGCCAATATCAAACCTGGCCTGCGCGCTGGCTCGAAAATCAAGTACAGAAATATTGGCGATCAGGAAGAAGGGGGCCGGCAGGATGTTCATCTGATCGTGAAAGAGGTATGAGCTCGCTCCTGGCTACAGTGATAAGCATATTTGATGAACTAAAACTAACACCTCCTTACAGATCGATCATCCTACTTTCAAGCGCTCTGGTGACAATCTTATCACTACGGTCGACCTCAGCCTGAAGGAAGCACTGACCGGTTGGGATCGCATTGTTCGCACCATTGATGGAAAGTCAATTCGCGTGTCTAAGCCCGGTCCAACCCAGCCCGGCCGTGAAGAGCGTTATCCCGGTCTAGGTATGGTGAGCTCTAAGAACCCCAAGGAGCGCGGCGACCTGGTTGTTCGGGCCAACGTCACCTTCCCCACTAGCTTGAGTGCCTCCCAAAAAGACATTCTCCGGGATGTGCTGCCTTGAAATGGTTTAATCTAATTGCATATACTTGGCGTTTGGGGTGAGACGGGTTGGCGTATCTAATGACAATGACATGAACCTTTGTAAAAGGTACTTCAATAATCTCCTGTTGAGTTGGTCGAGTTAGCGAGCTAGTCTTAACATCTTACTGTAGTATGAATTACACTGTCGACCTCACGGGCAGATCGACCAAATAACGTAATCTACATAAGTTGCAGTCTAACCTAATTGAGCGAATGCGGAGGAACACTTTGGAGAAATCAATTCAGTTCTATTCTTCTTTCACTCCATATCCCTTGATTTGTTTACCATGAAACGAAGAATCACCTTTATCCAGCGGGTTGATGCCGACTTCGACCCGGAGCAAGCTGTGTTAAGCGCGTCATCCCTCTCCGTCCGTAACCTGGATGCCGCGCGGGAGGATCGCATTACGGTCGGACTGGATGAGCTTCCAAAGGAGGTGAGAAGGCATTATTGGTTGAAGAGTATTTTGAAACTAGAGCAACACTAACCTGTTTATTTGGCATGTTTAGTTGCGTACTGTCCTCGAGCAATCTCATGAGCTCCACCTCCGCTGGGCCTCCGAACGGCCTTTTGATGCTGTCGCGCCATTCAGTAGCCGGGTTTCACCTGGACTGCATGTGAATTATACACCGCTAAAGCCGGAGTCATCTTCGTGAGCTCATGTTTACATCTTGAGTTTGGGAGAAGCGCGATTGACTGATTTGGTTATCGATAGGGAGGCACTGTGCACGCTGCTCCGCACGGTAGTCGCGCCCAAAAGTGACGCTCAATACAAGGGTTGTTTGGAACAAGAGGTATTTCACGATTGTCCCTTTCCCTTTGGGGATATTCCTTGACCTTGTTTTGCATGTGTCTGACCTGACCCGAATCTGCTATACAGGATTCGTTCATTACGCCCCCGCTTCTCTCCACACGATTCGCTTCCTCGGCCTCTTTACAATACTACACCCACCTTCCTTCCATCCAGTCTCTGGTGGAATTTATTCAAAGCACTTTCTGTGCCCAGAGTCGTGCAGATGGCGCCGAGTGCCACACTTGGGCCAATGCTCTCCTCTCTGCAGACTCGGTCGATATCGACTATGATAGCATTTCGCACGCATCGACTGTATCCGGGCTCTGGACCAGTCCACCAACGGGCGGTTGGACGGAAGACTTCCAAAAGCCAGCATCCGATGCCGACCAAGTCGAGTTCGGTCTCTTGGGCGCCGAGGGGGGCTCGAGCCGGAGGTGATCAAGATGGGTGGGCTGTTGGCGGTTGTCGGACAGGATAATAAGCTAAGTATGTAGCCTCGGCGGCTCTCATATCGTCTTCCTTTTCTCTATTTCCAATCGCCTGGAATGACTTGACTAACCCTTATGCAGAACCAACAATGTTCTCATTCCCCTCCCGCCACCAACCTCTTACTGAGCCATCGAGTTACACCGTTTCCTTCGCTTCCCCTACTGGTCTACACCCAACAATGTCCATATCCATGCCACGATCATCCCTCAAACGACCCATAGCACCCATCGACGCAACCTGCGCTCTTCACACATACCTCACCCTCCCCTCCGTCATCTTCGGAGATCAATACCAGCTTGCAACAACAGATCCACTCTTCCTCGAGTCACACAATCTAGTAGCCCTGCGTGCCTTAGCAGGCGAAATGGACCTTGAAGCCCCAGACTGGGTGGTTCAGCGCTGGGGCTCCACCTGGCTTCTTGAACTAGCAACTCCACCAGAAGCCGAAGACGCGGCTAGCACACCAGACCCCTCAAACTGGACCACCACTATTCCTCTACATCTGCGCTACCTCCCACCTTCCGAGACAGGATACCGCACTGCCCATGTCCCTTGGCCCGTCGTCTTCTGGGCCTGTACTACCGAAGATGGGACGAAGATGGGTGTGAACCCCTTCGACCGCACAAATCTCGGCTGGGACGGCTTGTTCGGTCCGCGAACCATGTTCTACCAGCTTCAGCCTGCGGGTAATCGTTTGGTTGAGGAGATCGACGTGCCGGTACTACGAATCGAGGGTGGGGATAGCTACTTCCAAGGTAAATATATCGAGTTTGGTACCTGTGTGGCTATCTCACTTGGATTCATGTGGGTGCTTTGGCAGCTTGTTCGTGTTGCTTGGTCATCTGGCGTTGGAAATAAACGTGCTGATGCTGCCCATGATAAGAGAGAATGATTTGTTATGTGATACTGGATGGTTTATTCACTAGCGTTGACCTTTTGTTCATCTTTTTTACTTTAATACTCTTGATTTCGGAGTACTCATCGTACCAGTTCCTTGCTGACGATCTCTAAAGCATGGAAATTTTAGCAAATTTGACTCACAATCATGATTCAACCTCGTTAATGTTCGAACACAGAGTCTGGAATGTAGCCCGCAAGAAAGCACCCTGATCCACCAAGCTAGGACTGTCTATGTATTAGTCTGATGTACAAAACGCCAGTTTTCCAGTGGTCTACGCAGCAAGCTTGAGTCCAAGCAACTTCCCTGCTAGCTAGGTAGGTCATCGGCATTTGATTAAAATGATGCAACATTTTAATGAAGCAAGATATGATTGGGATTCTGCGAAAATGAGAGGCAAATGCTCTTGATCTCAGGGGCATTTAAGATACATCACCGGGGGGGCCGAATGGAAAAGACATTCACATCAGCCCCCGATGAAGTAACCGACAAATGTACCTTGCCCCCAGAAGATTGCTCTGCAACCCAGCCAGGGAATGTAAAGTCTGGAACCAGGGTGACCCCATCTGTACATAAGGGTGCTTTGTGGCCTCAGGGTGGTAGAAGTTGCACCGTCATGTCATTTCGTCTCATTCGCCTTGAAACTAGTATGTTCAGTCACTATTTAGCAAGAAGATCGAGTTAAGTTCGCATGAATACTTTGAAGGACATGTCGGGTGTTGATTGCAGTCATGGCTAGGGTCGAGACTGGGTTCGGCTATTTCCCGTTTCTCGTTTCTCGGGTAGTCAGAGGAGGACTGAGTGGGTGTTGCAGGCTGACCATGGCTTGATTGTGGTAGAAACAAGTTAGCAAGTGTCAGTAGTAGGCAATGGGTATGGTATTAACCCACGTTCCACACAAAACCATGCACTAGCGTGACGCATCATCGCTCTCCTGAAAGAGCTGTTCTCCATCTTTGGTATGATCTTGAAGACCCCATGTGGATTGGTATCCACACATAAAATCCAGTTCAAAGCACCAACGCAGCTGGTCGAACAGTGGGCACTGCATCTCGGAAGTGATGTTGTATGTCACCAACCGGCCTGTCGCGCTTGGACACAGTCGAGGCTGCCGAAGAGTAGCAAATGGCGACGGCTTTGAGAGCCAGTAGAGCCGGTGTGGAAATGCCATTGTAGTGGTTGAAATTTTGAAATTTGCTAGGGACATGGAGGCTTGTTGTCTACCATATGAAATGTTAGCAGTTTTCAGATGCAGATGCTTATCGTGGTGTCACGTTTGTAGAAGCCCGTGTGTGGTTGAATAGGGCACTGGCGAATGTCTCTGCACACTTACTGTAATGCCAGATAAGTTTGGTCTTTGTGATGTGTGTCAGTTTCTCGTGACAACAGACAGTTGATGAGACAAGTGCAAGGAAAGGAACCTGAGATAAAAGCTAGGAGGACATGAGCCTTTCTGTTGAGGCCATGCAGCAAGACTTGGCCTAACACAGACCTTCAAGTGCAACTAGGTACCGTCAAAAGACTTGTATCTATCCTAGGTTAAGGTTGTTTATACATCTAACAGCTGGTAGGTTACTACAGAGACATCTACAAGATACGTGGATCTAGCGAAGCACCTGACCAATAACATGTTCTATTGTAGTTCTAGATACTAAGGACTTGCTTGGTTTCACCATAAAGGCTACTTATCCTGAACACCACGTAAAGGTGCAAGTCTTGTTCAGGGCGTTGCACACAGGACCCGTGCAACTGGGGGGGCAAGAGAAGGGAACAAAACAAACGAACAACACAAAAAGGAACAAGAGAAAGAAGAAACAGACAGAAACAGAACAAGATCAAAACAGGAAACAGACGTGAGAAGGAACAACCAGAAACAGGACAAGATCAAAACAAGAAGCAAACGTGAGAAGGAACAAGCAAGCAGAAGGGGCCTACGGACTACGAAACTCCCGATGGTCGATGGAGAACCCAAGAAAGTACGGTCAGTATCCGCAGAGGTTGCAGGGGCTAGCCACAACATACTTCGTGCCTTTAGACGGGACCGAAGTCCTACCTAGTGTCAGCCTAACCTGGGCCGCGGCAAAGATCCATATGGGGAGTTGAAGAAGGAAAAAAAGAAAAGAGAAAGAAAGTGGGAGGGGGCAGGTATTTATACCCTCCCCAGTGACTGAAGGCAGCGAGGGAACTGGGGTAGGTGACGATGTTCCCAAATAGGAAGGCACCTGTGATTGGGATTGTATGGTACCTTCCCTTTATGGAATTCTTTGTATGAAATGAAAATTTTGCTGCACACCGTGTTAGCATGGCTTTTTTTTTTTTTTTTTTTGATAAAAAGGATCATATCCGACACTCGTGCTAACAATAAGACGTTACAGCCTAAGAAACTACTTGGCAGAAACCCGAGACCCGGTTTTCAGAGCCGCCATCTGTCGAATCCGGGCTCCACAACGGCTCGGGCCGCACCCACACGACGCGAACCTTCATGCGATGCATTCGTTGTCACCGCTCGTGAAACCTCCGGATTGTTCTATCATGTTCAACACACGAAACACCCAACTTATGCGCCATTCATGATTGAATTAGCCGAGTTATCACCAAGTCATCTGGCCAGGTACATCTCGAGAGACTTGCCTTGACTGCAGGTGAAGAGCGTATTGGGTACCAAATGTGCGAGGACATGGTCACACAAGAGGTTACTTACAGAGGAGCCTACGTTCATAAATTTCACCTTATGAAGGTGCCAATGGGATACATATTGAACAATGATGGACATAAAACTTGCGTCAATTCTACTTCTAGCTTTCATCTACAACAATATAATCACGAATAACAGCGGTGCCATTGACCACACTTGCAATCTGGTCATCGGTGCATGTAGACTCCAGGGCAAGGATATAACAGACCGGATCCGGACTCTCTGGAACGTTGTTCTTGATATGCCAAGTAGACGCAGGCCCCTGTGTGGTATATGAGCCATTACGTGCAGTGTTGATCTTGCCTGTGGCTAGATCACGGTTGAAGAGTGCACGATAAAAGATCTCATATGCAGTCTGTGGCTGATAGGCTGGGACTTCATGACCAGCATCATAGACACGGGTGAAAGAAAAGTTGCCATGCTGCCGGACCTGGCCCCCAACATACGAGGAGTTCGTGCGTAGAGGTGTGTACCCAGCAGACCGGAAACCAGAAGCACCAGCATGGTCGACCAGCAAGCTAACGTCTTCGCCTCCGATCCAGTTGCAAGCGTAGTCGCTGTCGCCGTAGACAAGAGCAACCTTGATACCAGAGTCGAGCACGTACGCCAGGTCTTCGAGGTAGCCATGCACGTCAGAACGCGGATAGTCTCCGACAGAGTTGAAAGCTTTATAAGCACCGTCGCTTGACTCAGTAAAATTAATCGGGACACCCAGAGCGCCTTGCACCCAGTGCTGGTTCAGCCAGCCTAAGTAGTAGGACGGCGGGAAAGGATCTGGTTCCTTGTGGGTAATGTCGTAGTAACTGCGGCCTGCAAATTCTACATATGGACCTTCGACGTTGTTTCTGCAGAGCTTGTCGGCATTGCGGCAAGCTTTGTTGACGGTTTCATTGTTGCCGTACATTTGTGGGTCGCCCTCTGCGGCCAGCGTGCGACAGTGTGTGATCAGGTCCTTGCATCCGCCAGGGCGACTCCATGCTTCCATGGCATTATCATATACGGTCTTATTGATGGTTTGGAGGTCATAAGTATTGTTGTATGCCATGACTGGATATGTTGGCGCCTGTACCAGGAGATCGATACAGCCGTTGATGATGCCTAGTGTATCCAGGTGAATGTAGTGTGATGCACCGGGGGTATCGATGCTGCCATTTTCTATTTTCTTGTTTTGCTCCTGAAAGAAGGCAGTAAAAGATGGGCCGTAGCGACCGCCGTATGACTCAGTCCAGATGCTGACTCGGTCATCATGGGGCTTGTAATGTGGAAACTCGGTGAACCAAGTCTGGGCAAAGTGCCACAGTGACCGCGCAGAGTTCGCAGTACTATTAGCCACTGTCGACTTATCTTGGCTAGCTGTCGTGCCGACATAGAAAGTGTTATTCTGCTCGGGCACCCCGGCCCACTCCGACAAGTTCCAGGCACCTTGGACTTGATCAAAAGTACCATTGGTCGGGACATCATAACTGAAACCCACCTGATTGGGCTGGTCAATGTACAGCATATTGACATAGTTATTCCAGGACCAAGGATTGAGCTCCGTGGAATTGGAATCCTCGTTGACAATACAGGGTCCATTTTCCTGCATGAGGCCAATCATAGAGGAGCTTCCTGGACCTCCATTCATCCATATGGACAGCGGTGCATTTTTGGGGTTATGGCGAGACTCGAAAAACCAGAAGAAAGTATTGATGGGGTAGTCTTGATCAACATTTACATCGTCTAGAGAGCCTGGGGGTAGATGCACGTAACCCGAATATGATCTCACCCCTGGAGTTGTTTCACAGATCCCAGGCTATGTGGTTGATCAGTATGAGATCATATGGTATAGCCGGCCCTATAATGCTTGCATAGAAGCTTGAGAGGAAGAACCGCACCTGTTTGTATGAAATCTTGACTCCCTTTTGATGCTGCGATTCAACTACCTTCAACCCATCTGGTATGGGCGGGAAGTACTGCGCCGCAGCAGTTGCTGCCAGAGCAGCGGTCCACAAATTAAGCATGACCTGGACAACACCCAGGGATAATATAAGAAGAAATGAAGAGAAGAGCTACAAGGAAATGTACAGCTATGAATCGTAGGTAGCAAGTGTATGCGGTGTGAGGGGTCCCCGGGAAGCAAGGAGGTTGGAAGTGCCAAGACAAACCCACCTGATATTCAATGCCCTAGCTTTCTTTCACCCATACAGATTTAGAGAAATTCATTTACTACCCGGCATCTATGATGTATCAAATAGAGAATGTTTAGTATTGTATGGCACTAAATACTTTCAAACTTGAAGATCTCAACTGTCTGCAGTTCCCAAATCAAACTCCTTAGATATCTTCGCCCTAAAGTCCTTGACGGTTCAAACAATTTTGACATGGAACAGATACCGTTGACGAATCTGTGCTGGGCTGTTTGCGACATACTCAGAGTGGTAAAAACTCCGGGCATGGCTTGCAGTCACTGTCCCCGCGTGAACATCTGGCACCTTGGACCCCTTGAAATCTGGGTGAATGTATTCAGCATCGCGCCATGCTTTGTGAACAGTGCCACCAATAACGTGTCGAGAGAGGGCTGCAGATTTGCCCAGTTCGACTTCACATAGCAACATCAAGGCTTCCCCTTTCAGTCGGCAATATCCTGCCGACTTTGTGGATATGTCGGCAAAGAACACCCCAGAAACGAAGTGCTTCCCATCGGTACTGACAATTCCATCGCCACGCAGCCCTTGGGTCAAGATCCCTGCAAAATTACTAGACATTGAGCCATGCCACAGAAGCCGTCGGTCTCCGATATCAGCAAGGTTTGCCTTTTCCCACTGAGCGAAGCGCTCTGCTTCCCCGGGACGTTCGAGACGGAACACACCGATGAGCTCCTAGGAAGGTGAGAGCATTAGCCTAAGCTTTTCACAGTGTGATCTGAATGAAGCTTGCCTGGAATTGACACGGATGGTTTGGACTTGAACTCTTTTCAAGATACTCCTGGAGCATCTTGAACTCTGTCGAATCTCTATTCACTACCAACAAGGTTAGCTTCATGCTTTGGTAGTTTGCAAAACATTCAAAAAGTTAGATCAGTAAGACCTAAACGGAGATATACCTGGGAGCATTTTTGCCAGACCAAGTGCTTGGCATATCTGGCTCATGGCCAATGAGACAGACCGGGATTCTCTTTCCAGAATCTCACTGGCATCGTACAACTTGAGTAAAAGCTCAAGGGATTCCAGTTCCTGTCTGACGGTATCATTGGTGCCAGAAAGAGGCAGATTTGTGAGAATCAGGCTTTCGTAGATATGGCACAATCTTCTCTTTATTATGGAATGTTTGTCAAGCGCCATCCCGGGGTTTGTGAGTTCCATCAGCTTGCCCAAAATTGCAATACTTATCAGGAGTTTCTTCTTATCCACTTTGTTTGTGAGCGCGATGCTACGCCCATGATGGTTTAGCAATCCGAGGTAGGTTTTGAAAGTTCCTGTTGTGAATATGATGCTCAAAACATTTTCAACGCTTGCAGGTAATGTGGTAATCTCGCTGGTGAAGATGGGAGCCTCCCTATGATGCAATTCAAGGAAAATCCAGCCTTTTGACGTAGGAACATGATGTCTGTCTTCCCAGGCTAGACCACTCAACAGCTTGAACTTCTCTTCGAATGTATCCTTGGCCGACTCGAAGGTCCCCACATCTCCAATTGATTTTGATTCCTTAGATGATCCAAATCGGCACTGCAAGTCCCATGTGTGGAATATTTCTAACTTTCGATCAACGAGAAGTTGGATGCGCACAACTTCGACTGATTTTCTCTTATAGGCTCTGACCAACGTGGCATCCCATATCAGCCCTGTATCGTCCTGCCAGACGGAAAGCGTAGCACCTAATATTAACCGAGTGTTAGATATCCAGGTCGTGAGAATATTACATCACAGCACTAACTCCGGTCTGGGTATTTCTCGTCAACCAGTTCGATCAGATTCTCCAGGTTGATCTGTTCTTCATCCTTGGTTTTCTTTGCAGAAGTGCCTTCGTCGTCCCCGAGCGAAGGACCTCGCTCACGCTTTTTGCCTTTGGCCTTGATGTCTTCATGTTTCTCCTTAAGTATCTCCTTTTGAACACTTTCCGGAACATGCTCTTTGATCTTTGTGAGCAGCCAATCCATGTCCACAATTTGGCAATCCTGTAATTGCTGGGCCCGATTGACTGGAATGAAATCATCCTATTAGTCGATGCTTAGATGAGATGGGGCGAAACTTGATGACACCAACTCTTTTTCGACTTTCTCTTGAGACAATTTTCTGTTGTCACCAGATGGGTACATTCGCTAATGTTCAACGCGGCGAACTTCGCACCACATCTTTCGACCAGCCGCTTGATTTGGCCTAGATAACGGAGTGTCACTCGCCAAACAATATCTTGGAACTACATATTCTCTCTCTCTCTCTTCTTGGTCTTTCATGAAGGAAACTTACCATGTTGATAGCCAGGGATTGTCCCACTGGCACCGATGACCAGCCCCTTCAGGATGCCGGTCAGATTGTCTATTGATTCGTTGGAAGCCATCTTCTCCGATAAACCAACTGGCACTCGTGCTACTCTATGAGAATATTCAAAAGAGTATCAAAGATGAAGGAAAGGGCGCGTGAAATTAAATCCAGAATATGGTTGCAGAAGAAGCCGGCTGCCCTTTTAAACTATTGATGCCCTGTGATAATGGCCTTGTCCAGCAAACAACCAACAAAGACAACCCCAGGTTCTCCTTTCAAGCTCACGGAATATTCCAGTGGAGCCTGAGGCTGTAGATTGCAAAGCCTATATCCAAAACCATCTGGCAAATTTCCAGATCAAGTGGCTTATCAAGAACTCCCCTGCATATTTGATAGTCAAATACCAGAAGTTCAAGAATGTGTACTTGGATGTTTACAGAAAATCAGTGTATGCTGAGTTTGGAATTTGTTGATTATTGTTTAAGCAAAGCAAAGCAACGTCCATTGGATGGCAATGAGTGAGACTAGGCCGTCCCACTGGATTTGAAAATGAAGATAAATCACCGAAAGAACTGCCAGACCGTACTGTCCGCGCTCCATCAAGATACGAGGCCAATTAATGTCGATAAAACGCATCTAGTTGCAGGTAAAATAGTTGAAAGCCACAGGAGGACCAAGTTCGATCTCCTCTGCCCAAGCATCAAGGTCGTACCGTATGCGATTCAACATGCTAATATTGTTTCCACCAGCAGGTGCATAGGCCGTGAAATTCAGTCGTTCCGGCTGTTCGTACAGGAAAAAGAGGTACCGGTGAGGCGCGCTGATAGGAGGGGGAGCAGGGCTGAGGTAATCGGCGACGAAGGGTTGATCAAACTTGAGTGTCGCGTCGCTGGTGACCTTGACATCGGACTGGATCCAGTGAAGTATGGGGCTCAGGATTGCGAAAGCGGGGAAAGGTGCGTCAATATCCAAGCTCACAATCAGGTAAGTGGTGGTTGGGCTAGCCCCGGCAAAAGAAAGCTTCGGGAGCTCCTGGGCTTCTACAGCTTTTGTCAGTAGATAGTCCAATTGCCCACCACATGACTTGGATAGAGAAAAGGAGAAGAGATCAAGAAATGGGCTGGTCCGTAAAATTGCGGGCAATCTGAGTTCCTGGTTGCACGTTCTCATGGATGCCAATCGTCAAGCCAAGGATCTTTGTCTTATCCTCGATGAGAGAAAAGGCCGCTCTGATGTGGTTATCCGAAGGTATTTTGGAGGGGAGAATGTGATGATAGCTAATGACGAAAGGATAGGATCTACCTAGGTAGGATGTTTTGGACAAGGGCACCCTGCAGGGTCTTGAAACTATGGCACGAGCTTTCGGACTCAACACGGAGATGACCATGTGACATCCACGGATCTTTTCTTTTTCGGTGCTCATAGGCTTTTGTGCGATGTCGAATGTTCAAAAATCTCCCTTGGATTGTCATAATCAAAGCATTTTATATTTTGACACTAGATCTTGTTCATCTTCGGCATCCTTGTTGCAGTTGGAACGAATGAATTGTGGACCTGGTGATGGCTCACTCCTCGATCACCTTAGTGACCATAACTCGCACGCGGGCACTGCCCTGATCGGGGTACGGGGTCCCAAAATCACGCGCAAAAGCAATGTCTTTTTCGCTGGTCTCAAACAATTCCATGTCAAAACGACGAACGAAAGCCGCCAGTACAAGAAACAGTTCCGCATAGGCCAGGCTGCAACATCACGTCAATTAGAGATTGGGAACAGGGGAGAAGGGTCCGAATAACATACTTCATTCCCAAACATATCCGACTGCCTTTGGAAAAATTGACCATATATTTATCCAGACGCTCCCCTTTCGCAGCGGCACGTAGCCATCGATCTGGGTCGAAGGTATGCGGATCGGGGAAAATTTCGGGGTCAGTAAGAACGAAATAGTTGGTCTCACTAACTGGAGTCTATATTTCCTTGTCAATGTACATTCTGAGTTAGGAGCTAGTAAGGATGACTTCACATACTCCGGCAGGAATACTATGATTCTTGTAGACCAGTGTTTCATCAGGTGCGACACGAGGCGATCGACTTGCAATTCCAGTAGACACACGTAATGTCTCCCAAACAAGTGCAGACTAGGATTTGAAGACAATCAGTCATTAAATCTATGACAGGGCCATAGACAGATGTATTATCACGTCATGGCAAAGAGACCTTACCAAATATGGCAACTGTTCAAGCTGCCTCCATGTTGGTCGAGACTCGGGAGTGGGCATCACCGTCCGCAGTTCCTCTCGCAACTTCGTCTTGATTGATTTATTCTGCAAGAGGTAAAAGGCCGCAATAGATAGTGATCGGGCAGTTGTCTCGGTGCCACCGATGATCAATGAAAACCCCTCATTGCTGAGACGAACAACGTCGCGCATATCCTGCGGCATACTGGGGCCACACATAACTTCCATGACGGAGGGGGTTGTCGATTTTGACGGCTCGCTTTGCAGGAATTTCTCTGTCCGACGAAGAAGGTCTAACTTCTGGCTCACTAATGCATACGCAAATGGGTTAAATTTTTCGAGCAGCCACAACGGAAACGAGTTGATGATGGTTTGAAGGACCGGGAAAAAGAATATGACGTGGCTGATCTTGAACAGTGCGTTGATTCCATCTCTCACACTGGAGTTGAAGTCATCATGGTCAAGATTCCCACTGTTGAAACCAAAGGCATATTTGTGAATGACATCGGAAGTTAGTCCAGCAAAGCCAGCATCGAGGTTGATGACTTTATGGAATTCCAAGGCGCGCTTGAAATGATTGTCCAGTTTGTCAATATTTTCATAGATCAAATACTCTATATTGCAGACAGCCTGCTTGGAGAAGTGTTTCTCAATATGTGCACGACGCCTCCGGTGGTCTTCTTGAGAGATACTGGCAAATGCAGTATCCTTGAGATCGAATCGAGCGACCAAGTCAGCGGCCTTTTCGCGTCTGAACTTGGTCGAGGTGTATATCTCATCGTAATAGCTGGAGTCCTTGATATGTACCTCAAGAGGGGTAATTCGTATAATGGGCCCTCAAGAACAGTTAGACTGATGATACTGCATATGCCTTGTTTAATTCACCATATATTTCATGTAAACGCTCCAACTCCCATATGAACATTCCTCCCTTGATCACATTGAAATAAAATTCATATCCGCTTGTGATAGCGGCGAGTTTTGGCCCGGGAATCTTGCTGAGAGGGTGGAAATATAACCGATAGATGCTTTTGACAGCGACATATATCACCAATCCACCTATTCCCAGTGCTATGAGACTAGCCATGTTCCAAAATCGTCCAGAGAGTACTAGAATCAAGCAGAGTAAACATTTACAAAAGGATGGCCGGAAATCAGGGGACCGAAAGAATTGGGGTGGGCTCGCACACGGGAATAATGGCGTCGGGCTAGTTAGAAGGGGGTACTTGGCAACGCCAAGAGAACGAAGACCAGCATATATCAATGGCTAGCTTTATAGCCCTAACCCACATTGGATCCTCGACCGCTGCAATATCGCAATAAATGCCTAGATTGTGATAGTCCATGCCTCTGTGCCGCTTTGTCTTTGGTGTTGATTTTCATGTCGAGACTGGCCAAAGGTACTAACCACTTATACGGGGTGATTGTGAGACAATCTACGGTCTCACTAAATCCTAAATCAAGAACCTGCATATGTCAATATAATTACTGATTTTGATCCCTGCTTAGCGGGTCATCTTTTTGGCGCTTTCTAAAAACAGACTATCCGAAGTTTGATATTGTTGGCCAAACGCAGATCAAGATTGAGAAGAATTGAAAACTAAGCCTACCTTATAGGTTAACTGAAAATAGATAAAGTGAAAAACATACACCAAGATGAACTGCCACACGCTCAGCTCTCCATCATCAGCTCTCTCTATAGGTGTAACGAAGGTGTGTATGGTCTGAATAGCAGATTCTTGTGCACAAGTGAGTCAAAGCGGTCGGCTAGATTGACTGCCATTTTCTAAAGAATGAAAAAAAAAAAAAAAAAAAAAAGATAAAAACGTGGTCCATTGGCTACTTCACTACCCTGCTAGGATAGAGTCCATTCATCACAAAGTTGGAAGATGAGAGAAGCTGGAAAAGACACTGCCACACTGAATACCTCGAGGCCCACCTAAAGCTTTTCCTTGGAGCGCTTTCGCTTCAAGTTTTTCATCTCCATTGCGGGTTTCACGTAATAGTCGAATGGTCTGATGCGCTTATAAACAGGCGCTCGGTTCTTGATGAGACCTTGCGCAACCGAACATAGAAATGCCTTTGTGAAGTTCCCAGAGAGACATCCTCCTGTCGCGCCTCTCACATACATATCCACAAACAGCTTGCGAATTCCAGCAGACTCAGTCGTCTTGTAGTATGCAAGGTTGATCGTGTCGTAACAGGGAAGATAGTGCGTCCCACTTCTTGCACCACTTTCATAGCGCTTTTCGACAATTGCATCGAGCACAGAATTCTGAAACTTGATGTCGAGCAATTTATCACCAAGCACATATGCATTGACGAGATCATGGTACACGCGGGAGGGTTTCTGTGCTTTTCCGTGACTTGCTGCATCTTTGGGAACCTCGGGAATTTTGGCAAAGTAAAGCCAGTGTGAGTACAAGGTAAAAATTCGGGGATCATCTTCTGGGAGCTCAAAGGTGCGCGCCTTGGATTCCTTCCATGGTCCCGACATAGCCTTTTCGAGAAAAGGAGACGAAGCGCAGATGATTGATTTATGGACATGAAAGGGTTCCTTAGATGCTCCCACCGCAATTGTCAGGGTTGGTCCTTGAATTCTAAGCCAGCTTAGTAGCCGCAAGCAAACAAATTCAGTTGGAATACTTACTTCTTGATGTCACATCCCATCTTTTGCGCAGAGCTTTGAGCCATTTTGTTTTCAGTTTGAACTCCAGAGAGCTTTAAAAATTGGCGTGAAGATTGCACTTGAGAAGCCTGTGACGGAGGAGTGTTCAAATTTCGTCTCAGGCCGTGATATGATATATCGTGTGAAAGTTTGTAACAGTCATGCAATCGACGGGTTAAATGCCACCTTGAGATCTTCGAGGTGGATAAGGAGAGATGAGCCAGATAGGTAGACGAATCCAATTCAAAGGGAGAAGAGTAAATTAGATAGCCTTGGAGCCAATCGTTAGCAAAAATATACCAGATATTTTCTTTGGCTACTGACCATTAGACCTCGGGTCTAGAATAGTAAAGTGTAAGTGATTGCAAGGAGGTTGAAATAATTTCATGTGCTAGATTGAGTCTATACTGAAGGAATAATAAGAAACAGTTCCTGGCAAAAGCGAGGTATTGTCCACCTAGAAACAGTATGATGAGAAAAGTAATCAGATAATCGTAAGAGAGGCATTCCAATCCAAGACCGCATAGTAAATACAACCGAGCTATCCAATGGTTATTCATGTAGTCTATGCACGCTGTTCCACAGAAAATATGTTCTTCATCTGAATTGCCTTTGTGATGAACCGAGGCGAGTTGCCTGTGGAAACCCAAACGTTTTTGAGTATGCCATCTGTTCATAGACCGCTATAAATATAGGGTACGGTGACGTTGTCACTATATTATAAGGATCTTTATCCGTTATATCTAGTCAGAACATCGATAGTACGTTAGGTTAGTATACAAAGCCCTCTGAACGGTAACCTACTATATACCAATATCACTACTCTCTATTTATATTCAAATTACTCAAAAATAGAGCCAAATTACTCAAATAATATAAGTCACGAGGTCAAGGGAATCTGCTGCCCAGCAACTGATGCGGTTGTATCATGTCCCATCAATTTCTCTGCTTTTCCTCCTTCCTCCCCGTCTGCCCCCTCTACGGGCGACTATTGCGACCAGCAATACTCCGTGCATAACCCTCTTATTGAGTAATATTGCCAGGCAGTATTCGGATTCACTCTCACATCACAGGAACTAATCATGTATTTATTAAATTGAAGCGTATCAAATTGAAGCGTATCAAATTGAAGCGTATCAAATTGAAGCGTATCAAATTGAAGCGTATCAAATTGAAGCGTATCAAATTGAAGCGTATCAAATTGAAGCGTACCAACTCGAAGGATATAGATTGAAACATAAATTGAAGTTTATAGAACAAAAGTATACTACTTATTTGAATTTCACGAGATCGAAGATCAAAATTCAAGTTTATCAAATTGAAGTATATCAGATCAGTGTAGACGGCCGCTTCTACGGCCCTATAATATCTGTCTTACAGGGCTTTTTAGTGGTCTTCTTAGCAGTCTTTTCAATAGCTATCTCGGTACGCTTCCCGGGTTTTCTAAGACATCCATTAAAATAGTTTCCCACTTTCCAATGTTATTGGGTAGACGGCAGAAAACGGGGGAAAAATTGCAATGGCAAGAATATGCCAGCAACAAGTCAGACTGGAAAGGTTGAAGTAATATTACATGGTACGATGTCTAGGTCACACATTCCCAGCACTCGCGAAAAGAAAGAGTTGAAGAGCCTACAGAGGACATGAAGGAGAGGCTAATCATTGGTATAAAAGAATTTAATTGACCAAAGCCAGCGATAAAAGCAGAAGATCAATGTCAAAAGGAGTGTATTCCAAGTCCAGAAAATAGGATATAATGCAACTCGAGCGAAAGCTCTTCAAATAAAGAGCAAGGAACCCGAAGACTCCCGACCTGACCCAGGAATAAAAAAGAGCAAAGCAAATACTCCCCACTCGCTAAAATGCAAACACGCTAAAATGAATGGCAGAAACTAACATAAACCCCTTTTCTCAGAGGTTAGAATGGTGGTAGGATGGATGTAGATCGGTAGAGCCTCCAGGAGCACCGCAACAAGTCAAATGTGTATACAACGCGCGAGGAAGCGTGCAAGGTGTGTGTCAAGAATGTGGGAACGAGAAGGCTGAGGCAAGCGCAGAGAGGAAGCAGAAAAACATTTAATCAAGTCCAAGCTCACTCAGCCCTGGCATGGGGCAAGGTGGTATCCGTTTTTGTTCCACCAGGAGACTCTTCGTGTTCTTCGCGATCAGCAACGACGTGCGAATATGACCGTTCAGACTTCTGGCCTTCGGGTTCGTCAATCTCAGCTCGAAGCTTGGCTTCAATCTTGTCGAGGGTCTCTTCGACCTCGGGCGTATCATCGATATTGGGTGCAAGGTGGGGCACATCGGGAGACTTTTCGAGTCGAGGAGATTGCTCGGGTACAAGTTGCTTCTCGTTTTCCTTCTCGTCTTCTTTTCCTGTCTTCTTCTCTTGTTCGGCAGCCCCGGTGGCAGTGTGGTCCTCGAGGGTGATGATGTTATCCTCGATTTCAGACTCGCCGTCGACAGAGTGGAACTCGTCCTTCTCGGTCGGTGGCTCCGATTTCGTATCAGTGAACTGATCATCGCTCGTGACAGGAATATTAGCAGAGCTCTTAGCTTTCTGCTGAGGAGGAAGCGCATGGGGAGTGTCATCCACATGTTCAATATTCTCTGCTGACTCGGTGACGTCTGTGCGTGAGGTATCACGGCTTGATCGTGAGAGAGCCGTAGGCGACGTTGAGGCACGGCTTGAGCCAGAGCCCCAGATGTGGCGTGGATGCCGTGGAGGCAAGGCAGGTGGGGTGCGGGCTGGGATAGTGACGAGACGAGCCCGGGTGAATGTCGGCGACGCAGGCTTGTTGTTGCCGTTTGTAGTCTGGTGCTCCACCTTCGTGGGGGAGGCTGGGACATTCTCCATTGGTGTGACCTTGGCATTGGTAACCTCGTGAACTTCAAAGTGCTCGTCGTCATCCTCAAGCTCAGGATCATCGTGCAAATCTTCGCAGGCGTTCGCTTTCGCTCTTCTATCCTCGGCCTCCTGACCCTCCAATTGCCGTATCTTCACCTGCTCTTCATTGCCGTGAATAGCAATCGTATCCCACTGAGCGGAGTCCTCGGTCTCATCCCAAATACTTTTCGATGGACGGCCGATGGGCGATTCCTTGGAGCTAGGAGAAGACGCACGGCTCACTGACGTGAGCTCAGTTAGCAGGGTGTCATCAGTCTGCGTGCCGCGCTCGGCACTAGCATAGCTTTTGGAGCTCTGCACGCTCGCGCGCCAGCTATTGCGTGGCGAACTATCCATGCTGCGACGCGAGAAAGTGCTATAGATGGGACTGTCCAGGTTGGGGCGAAATTCAAAAGTCTCATAGCTTGGTCTTGCTTTTGTGCCGGCCTCGCGGATAAAAAGTCCCTCCGCCTCCAGCGCCTTCACGCCATACGGATCGGGGTCGTCTATAGCCGGCACACCGAAGGCATGTTGACCGTCTTCTGTCAGCTCCATATCGCCAGGTGTTTCGCCCGGTGGCGGGACGAGACTCTCATCAACGTCAGAGTCGCCCTGTGCGGCCTTCAAAGTTGCCATGAGCGTATCGAGCTCGCGAGGTGGATGCCGGACTTTGCCGGAGAGAATCTGGTCGACGGATATGCGCTCGCCGTAGAAGCGTTCGTTCTCGTCCGTTCGCTCAATGATGACTGTGCCGTCGACCGCAACGCCTGCATACAGCCCTTTGCTCTTCATATATGTCCAAATTGGTGCCTGACGTTTGTGAACCTCGGATTCGAGGACACCACCGATACCTACAGGCCCCGCAGCTGCGCTGATCTCGCCACCAAGCGTGCATCTGAATTTCTTGAATGCATCCAGCGCGTCATAGGTGTTGATGATGACCACGCAGTCATAAATGTCAACGCCAGCGAGAAAACCTATACCGGCTGTGTGTAACATGATACCAGATGGTGGACTCCATTCGCCGGTGTCGGGGAGGCGACCGATCAGCACGCCACTGCCACCAGAGCCACTCACCCATAGACCTGTACGCATGGTCGTGAAGATAGCGATTCCCTTGGCGTTTTTGAGGACTTTTGTTGGGATCTTCTGGATAACGCGCTGCGGTTTGCCTTTAGGGCGATTAATTTTGCCATTCTCATCAATGCCGGTTGAAGTATCGGGAGCATAAAAGCCGTCTTTGCAAAAGCTACGCAGGATTCGTGCGGCTTTATCGGCTTCCTTGTCGATTGTCATGGGCCAAAAGGCTTCGGCGCCCAGCTTGTGCGATAAGCGGTTGACGGGGCCGCCGAGTTTGTCGACGGTATCCCATGCTTTGTCGAAGCCTTTTTTTGAGATGCTTTTAGTTTTCTCCCAACGATTTGGAGCCATAGCGAATAGTTGCCAGGCAGAAGAAACCTGGAAGTTATTATAGAGTATTTGAAGAAGCAAAATTTGGTGGCGCAAAGTGTGAGAAGCTGATCAAGGCGCACTCTATACACGGAACACTATGTCACGCCGTGAACAGCATGGGATCCCGACAGATTCTGGATGCGGGAATGCTAAGAGAAATTCCAGGAATGCGAGGAATGCAGATGCAGAGTGGATTAGAAAAGTTATAAAGAGGGATCTCGGCTGAGACGGAAGTATTTAAGAGGGCCTGGACAATCAATCTGCCTCCATCCATTTCCAAGGTTCGGAGAGGCAATGTCATCATCCATGGATTCAACTGTATTTTTGGGGTATTTTTCTTTTCTCTCTTTCTTTTTCTGGTAACTTTCAAAACTCTTGTAAATTATTATATATATACAATATAACAATATAACAATATATATACTTACTAGTAGAACTTATTGATATATTTCCATTTGAAATAGATTTCTCTACATCCGACTCTTAGAAATGACCAGTCCAGATACATACCTCCCCCCACTTGGAAAAATTAAAAACAAAAGCCCTGACCTTCAACGCATGTCAAGACAGTTCCTTTTACTGTATATCTATTCGGTGTTCAGTGCAAGAAAAATCCCCCTTCCATTCAGAACATGGAACTCATTGTCATCGTAGATTCCTTTCCTTGAACTTGCATCTTGAAGCAGTGGATCCCTTAGATGACAGCTCAGCCTAGGCTGATATCGGGGGCAGATCGACCACGCTATAGGCAATGTACGCATCCGTCGGCTTGGTTTTCCTGTACTCCCTTGTGATTTGAGATTCAACATCTTTTCAGCTGGGACGCCAGCGCATACTCTAGTCCCCGGTAATAATACAATCTGCCAGATCTTTTCGTGCTGATCCCATAGCGCTAATGTACTTGGGTTGATCGGGAAATTGCATAATCATGTACCATATCCTCGTTGATATGGTGCTCTGCAAAGGTAAGAAACTCCTTTTTTGAAAAAAAATAAAACCTATCTCATAACTGTGAGGCTCTCGGAACCTTTCATCACAGCCAATAGCGGGAAGTTAGGGACTGTGGCTGACAATGGGAGTATATTATTGCTTCGGGCTGAGATACAAGTTGGGTGCTGTATAGATCCGATTGGCTAGATTGACGAGCTATCAATAAAGATACCTACCTTCCGAGGTTAGGTCGGAAGAGTAATACATATGGCCACACATGTTCCGTATACTATTACTCCATAGTTCCTCAAGACCGCGAGATCTAGCCACTCTAGCGCGGCTGTGGCGAATGTGATCCACGATGCTGCAGTAGTGTGCCCCCGGTTCCTCCTGCGAACCATGACTATAAATCCTTAGCGAAAGGATGCCTAATTAAGCACAACGCCAATTGGGACTAGTGAACCCAGTGCAGGCTGTCAATTATAAAGAATATCTTGTCATTCATATGAAGATCTAGCATCCAACACATGCACACATGTCTCGCCCCAGGTCCATCAGAAACCGTGGGAGAAATGCGCAAGACGAATCCAAATCTAGTGGGTAACATTTAAAGGCGATGGTATAGAAACGCAGTGCAATCAAGAACAAGCCGAGCGCATTTACAACGCACCCAGCTCCTTAAGCTTGGAGACAAGGCCATCGACATCTTCGACCTTGCCACCACCCTTTCGTGGCGGGGGTTCTACAAAGCATTAGCTCAATCCCACGAAATAGAAGAGCCACCAAAAAGTACGTACCGGTAACCTTCAGAGTCTTCAACCGCCGGGTATCTTCCACACCAAGATCGGCAAGGGTCTTCTTCTCAAGGGGCTTCTTCTTGGCCTTCATAATGTTGGGCAAGCTAGCGTACCGCGGCTCGTTCAGGCGTAGATCCGTAGTGATGACCAGAGGCAGCTTGGCGCGGAGAGTCTCAACACCACCGTCGACCTCGTGGGTAATCTCAACGGTACCAGCTTCATCCTTAATATCAACCTTGCTGGCTTGTGTAGCCTGGGGCCACCCAAGTAGACCAGCAAGCATCTGACCAGTCTGACCCTGGTCGCCGTCAATCGCCTGCTTACCGAGCAGCACAAGGTTCACGTTCTGCTCCTTAACGACGGCCTGCAGCATCTTGGCGATGGTCAGCGGCTCTGGGCCGCCGTCGCCCTTATCCGGTACGTCGATGTGAAAGGCTCGGTCAGCGCCCATGGCCATGGCGGTGCGGAGGACGTCAGGGCATTTCGGGCCACCGGCGGACAGTGCGAGAATGTCTTCGACCTTAATGGGGCCCTTGCGCTCGCGAAGGCGGACGGCCTCTTCGATTGAGAGCTCGTCGAATGGGTTCAGGGAGTGCTTAACACCTGCGGTTTCGACACCAGTCTGGGCTTTGTTGATGCGGGGTTTGATCTGTTGCGTTCAGATGTGGGTGTCAGTCACAATATCCCAATCCCAGAGTGAGTGGTGGGGGCCATGGAGACCCTGTTGAGAGGTACAGCTCCGAGCATCGGTCGCCCGGAGCTGCACTTGGAGGGGCCATCGTTGAATGGGCACTTGACCTACCGCGTAGTCAATCACGCGCTTGACGGGCACCAATATCCTGAGGCCGCTCATTTTGTGTAGTCAGTAGTTGAGCAACAGCCAATTCCTGAGTTGATGTAAGGAAGGTTGGAGACTTGGAGGGAGAAAGCGTGCGGTGACGGAGCGCCAAGAAATCAAAAACGCCGACGCGGCCCGAGTTTAACCCTCCTCCCCAGAGTACTGTGGAGTTTTGCGGCCATACTAACAACAAGCGCTTGGGGTCGGAGCACCAATGCCGCGGAAATCTCACAGGTATTAAACATCTTTCCAAGGTTTAGAATGAGAAGGCCTGACTTTTCAGCACCGTTTCAATCTCTTTACCCTTGGCTAATAGTTACTCATGGAGACTTTCTTGTACAATTGTATCTAAAAGTATGCCATATAGCGGCACTTTGATAGACCAAAAGGAGTATGATTTCATGCGAAGATACCAGGGGGGCAGTCCAAAAGAAATCCTACTCAGTGTATACTCGTTAGCTCAATTTCATCATATACATACTACTAGTGAATACCTGGACAGTCTCTCCTCTCCGCATATAACCGTTTATACTACACCTCATTACATCCTTGCTCTCCTGCTAGATCTTGACGGTTAAGATTATTACTCCCGGAAGCTATAGGATCAAGACTTATAGCACTAAAATACTGATACAGATAAGCTACAGCTTGTAGCGTGCTCTTCATATATATATATATATCCATACTCCATACTATCTAAGCAGATACCCATTTTTGTTCATAATCAGATAGACCTTGAGAAAATTAACATGAAAATTTCAAGCAGCAAGAAAGATTGATTCAAAGACAATTAAAGGGAAAAGATACACGGACATTCACAATGCAAAAAATTAAGACTACAAATAGCCATGGAGTCGGTATGCGGTTGCCAATGGCCGCAATTCGTTGCCGTAGCCACATCACCGAACCTGCCGAGGTTAACCTTACAGCCTAAATATTGCACATGTTTGATACTTCCACTAGGGACAGTTCCTTAAGTCATAGATAAGAATATGGGCCTTGAAAAAAGAGGCGAAGATCTATATACATAGTAGGCAATGTTACCACAACACATGGTTGTGGACAGAGGTGCAATGGCTTTTCCTCATAATAAATTGAAGTTGAAGAGTTCATATTCATGTAAACCTTGGAGTTGTACTGCATCATAGATGATAATCTTCCTAGGTGCTCCAAATCTGCTGATATGTGCCCTCACAACCCTTCGATCAACGCATATACATGGATGGAAAATGTTCTATTCCACCGTGATGCAAACTAAGTCTGCACAACGATCACCAAGTTTCTTGTTTGTAGCGGCCACTTTGCTCCATGCCAGTGAGATAACCTTCAGCCTGGGAACGAGTGAAAGGCTGCCCCGGCAAAGGAGCTCCACCATGTTGAAACGCTTCGATGAGCGCCTCACGCACAGCTTGAGGCATGCGACCCGAGGAACCACAAATATAAACGGACCCCTGCATATCATGCAACAGACGGAAGAAGAGCGAAAAGTTCTCGCGCACGGTATCTTGCACATAGACTTTACGTTGCTGATCACGCGAAAAAGCAGTAAGTACCTGTAATGGAATAAGCTTGCTAAGCTCGGTCCACTCTTCCTCGAAGAAGAAATCGGATTCTCGGTTTCGGCCTCCGTATAGGAGAATGGTAGGGCCGATTGGTGGGCTGACGCCCGGATTTTGCTCGCGGTAAGCCTGCACAAGTGCCGCTTTCTCCCAAAGCATGGAGCGCAGGGGTGCAACTCCAGTGCCCGGCCCAATGAGCACGGTCGCTGCGGTCAGTTGCTGAATTGAAGACTTGAGACCGCCGGCCTGGAGCTGGACTTGAAGGGTGCTACCTGGACGGAGGACGGACAGATACTTGGTACAGACTCCCTCGCGGATTCTCTTGATCACAGTCTGGTATTTGACAATAGCAATGAGGAGTTCGAATCGTGTATTGCCATCAGCAGTTTGCTTGCGTGTTCCACCGCTGGCAATGCTAAATTGGCGGGCCCGCATGGCTGGGAGAACAGATATCGCGTGCTGCCAGGGAATTTTGACGGTATCGAACTCGTGCAGGACCTCCAGTATACTACGTCGTGGGCGTGTTGTGTAATCCCACAGCTCGTCGATATATTGGGGATTTGTAAATTCTAGTAACCGTTCTTTATGCATTTCATCATTGGTGTAGTGTGCAATTGTGGCGAAGAATGATCGGCGGGGTATCCCTTTAATGTCGAGATAGTCTGTGAGAAGGGCTCGGAGGGTGAGGTTGGGATAAGAGTCGAGGCCGAGAATGGGTGGTGGCGATGGAATATTTCCTGTTGGAACGAGTGAGACTCGTTGGTCTGCCTGATTGTTCCAGCCCATCAAGTCAATAAGGGTTTGAACATCAACAGAAGAACTCTTCGGTGTGATGGCGATCATGTCCCCGGGAACGTAAGAAACAGAGTCTGGGACGGTCAGGGTAATATGGCGCACATCTTGCCAATGCTTTCGTGGAGTAATGCGCCGATTTTCGGTCAACGTTGCAGAGAGCGAGTGTGGGATAGGTCGGGAGTCATGGTCCAGATGGTGTAGTCCCGGATGTTCATCTGCAGAAGCTTGGTGTTCCTTTGTGACGCCAGCTTGGAGTGTTGGGAGGGGATCGCTCTCCCCCACCAACTGTAATTTCCACTTTGGTGGGAGCTGCACATCCTCTGGGATCGGGTGTTGTCCAGCAGGGAGAGGATGTCTGCCCAGCAAATGTTTTCGAAAATCCGTCATCCATGGTAGAAAGGTTCCCTCGAGTCTGCGTATCAAGCCATGTAAGCTCTGAACCTATATCTAACCCGAGGATCAACATAATACTAACTCCTCTGGATGTTGCTGGTCTGCTTCGCCCGTAGGATAGATTTCGTTTGCGCCAAGCTGTAAGAGCCGTTTATAGAGCTTGCGTATCGCCCAATTGAATCTAGCACAATCAGCCATTGAAACCCATGATCGTGTAGCTTCCATACTTGGGATAAGAGCTATCACCCAGCCCAAAACAAGTGAAGTTTACACCATTCAAAAATGTCGCGGGTAGCTTCTTCAGCAAGAGCGACTTCCAAAAAGACCGCGCATTGGCTGGAAAATCGCCTTGTCCGGTTGTGGAGGTCACAAATATGACGAATGTGTATAAAGAAAGGGATTCCTACGTTCCCATAGGCATTAGCCACCTAGAAGATCATTACAGAAAAGTCCATACCGGCTTGCATAGATTCAACTCAGAAACATGTGTCACAAAATGGAGCCGCTCGGTCAAGGCGCCCAACTCCTCGGCCACTTCCTGTGCATTGCCAGTTTCGGAGCCATATAAAATAAGCACAGACCGTTCTAAGGGACGTGGACCCGTGGTGTCGCCCATTCTGTGCTCTGATGTCGAAGTGTCTGAACAATCCTTGCTTTGCCCCTCCAAAAAGTCGGCTGACGTCATCCAAAAACCAATCAATCTTATCAAATATCCACCGCCCTGTATACCGCCTACCCGACTCGATCTTTCTAAGGATAGGAGTCTAGGAGACATGTCCAACTTTTACTCTGGAACTGACTTCTTGTTGACTTGAAGCAAATAAATTCCCTTTTTTGCATATTGCCTACTAGGTGTTGAAGAGCTTAAGATTTTTCACTGCTTCTCTCGCCTGTAGTATGCCTAGTAACTGGCTATATACTACTCGAAGTGGTTAATATGCTTCAAAAAGCTTAATGGCTTAGGTTACTGGAGATTTATCTGCGCTGAAACATTGAACTATCCACTGTGGCATTGTATAGATACAAAGGACATGCCAAAGACGCATGGATCGGACCGCTGAAGAGCCATAATAAGGCTAAATTGAAAGAAAAAGGGTATCGTGAATCTGCTTTTCAGAAGTCATCGTCGCCGCCGCCGCCTCCACCGTCTTCATCACCCATATCATCTTCTCCATCGTCAAAGTATTGTTCGGCATTGTAATCGCCGCCCATTTCATCATCATCTTCAGAGAAGTCGTCATCCATAATTTCTTCTTCCTGTTCATCATCCCCATCAATCAATGCGCCTTCATCCGCATCTGCGTCACCGTCCTCATCGTCTTCACCGCCGGCCACACGCTTCGCAGGTCCAGCCTCGTCTTCTTCGTCTTCAAAACCGCGCTTCACTCCAGCGGCCGAAGACTGAGCCTGGTAGCCATCCAGGGACGCATCAGGTCGGAAGTTCGGCTGGAGGGTTTGCCATAGCTCGCGGGGAAAGAATTTCAAGACTGGATTAATCATGCGGGGTCAGTCGCCTGAAGTCGTAGAAAAGATGAGGCTCGTAGAGATGACTTACAATAAGTGCGTCCGGTGATCTTGGGAAGGGTACGCCGTTTCTTTTGATAACGGCCGGAATAAGTGGGCATGCCGTGGAAAGCGTCAAAGTTGACGCGCGCAGCGCTGCCTTTTTTGGCGCTGGAGGATGACGCATCGAGAACCGAGTAAAACGGGCCCTCGTGGAAGCTTTCGCGCAACTTGCGATAGTAATCTACTTGGGTTTGTTCTGCGGGGCTCAACTTCCGAGCAAAGGGGATAGTATATTTCTGCGAATCGATTAGGTTAGGCTTTGTAGATTTTGACATGATGGAAATTGGCGCATGGCGAAAGGAGGATTTCCTGGCGAGCCAGGCCAAGGAGCAAACGTACAGGGTACAGCGGCGTTGGAGCTGTGTCGGGCTCGCCGCCAGGGTCGGCGTCCCAAGTGAACTCTGTGCCGGGGGGCTTTTTGCCCTTTGGCGCCCCACGACGTGACATGATTGTGATAATAAGGGGTCAATTAATACGAGTTAACGAATATGGATCACTTTTCACGATATAACTGCGGACAGATGATCATGACTCCAGAAAAATACATTTCTTCACCGCCCGCCCAAAACAGCACTAGGGCTGGCAGAATCTGTAAATGCTTCCCCGCGTGGGCGCTAAGATAACAAAGCGCAGATCTTTACTTTGCATTCCCGTCAACAACACACCATTGAACTTGAAATTGTTTCAATAGAGCAATCGAGACTACATAAGAAACACTCAACTGGTTCATTTATTCTTCAAATCTTTGCAACCTCATAGTCCGGCGGTCATTATCTGAGTACTGCCAGATTGCACAGGTCCCCAGGGGCCCTCGTTCACACGCTGTTGTAGTGTTCGCATGATATCTTCAAATCCTTCTACCTTACCATCGGTTTCTTGCAACCGACTGTGCAGTGCTACGAGAACATCATGCTTCGCAGTGGCAACTTTCCAAACAACGCTCTGGGAATCACCTGCACCACCCCCGACGAACTCTGCATAAGAACGAGGTGGTTTGAAAAGATATGGGAGAAGGGTAGTCAGAGCAGGTGGAGTGAGAACTGCCCATGCTCCTGAGGTAGGGAAAAATCCACTAGTAGCCGGGGACAGCTCACCCAGACCCTCTTCTGAGGGTAGCTGGAACCGTGATGATGTTGTATTGACAGGCGTTGAAGGTAAGGGCTTCCAGTTCGCTGTTGTAATAGCTCTCATGAAAGTGATGGCCGACAAAGCAATATCTTTCATAACTAGGACGTCGGCAGCACCCACAACATTGTCCCAGAAAGTGGGGTTTTTGTTGACATATGTGAAGTAGAGGATACGCGCTGCAGCTGCTTCGCGGTCCCAGTCAGTGGGAGTTGAGCCCGATGTGTTCAATTCCATTGAATCAGAGATCCCATTTCGCTGGGGTCCGTGGAAAATCCTCGCCAGAACATCCAGAGCTTCGCCATTTGGGGGGCCTGTGGGAATTGCGAGAACCGGGTTGGCGCCATGCCTGCCCGCTTCAATGAGAAGCACTCGGGGGAGTGAAGCTAAAATAGCCAGGTGCCCTGTGGGGACTTCACCGTGTGCCCATTGCGCGGTAGGAATGGCGAGAGATCTGTTAATGCGGGAGATAATCCCATCAAGTAGAGTAGAAGGATTCTGCAATAAGTGGTTGGGATACATCTCGGCATACCGAGCCACATATGCCATGATTGGGCCGGATAAGTAGAGAATATCCACCGAGTCCAACTTGGACTCATCGAGATAATAAGTCAGCACTTGGGAATGCAGCTTGTGTGCTACAAGGAAATCGAGGGCAGGGGATGAGAAAGTCGAAGTAGACTGCACAGAGCTTCGAGCAACGAGGCCCGGCCCATCGATCTCTAGTAGTTCACGGTAGAAGTTCAGTAGCGTCATATGCATCAAGACATCGCTCACTTGGACCATATGACAGGTTGCAAAATGCAGGAGACTACGGCTCTGGTATTTAGCCTCGATTTCCGGTACTTGGGATGTTGAGATGATGTCCCAGCGTAGTTTTCCGGCTTTCACCAGGAGTGTCATTAGCCTGCCCTGTGCGAGCGTTCTCTCACGTTTAGAAAGATCACCAGGGGCATCACTCTGGAGGCTACACAACCCAAACAGTAGACCATAGACATCCTTATCGGTGAACACTCTTCTCCACAAGAGTCCTTGTCCTGCATGACTTTCATCACGTGTATGTTCATATTCTCCATTTTCCAGATTATTGGCGACGTCAACCTCTAAAAGCGCCCATAATGTGTCGAGTGCAGCCTGGGCGACTTCGGCCGAAGATGTTGAAAGCCACAGCTCCACAAGTGAAGCCACCAAGTTTGAATCACCTGCAACTATGGCAGCTTCACTGTATTTTTGTCCAGCTTTAGCCAACAGCGAGAGCGCTAGAAGATTGATTGGTGGTGATGGGGCCTTGAAGCCAGCGACAAGATTAATCGGAGGATCGACAGATTGGAGATCGGAGAAGGTGAAGTAAACGGTAGCTCTAATTCCGAGGGTTGTAATGGGTGTAGGGTCTTCTTGCAAGATAGGAAGGAGCACAGAAATTTGCGATAGAAGAGTGGCAGGGACCACAGGATCGGTGGATTCGACTAGTTGCAACTTCAACTTATCGATGAGAGGAATGTCCAAGGCCGTGGAGGGGTTCTCCTGGACTTGAGCGAGGTGTGACCTCACTGCATCAAATGTTGATGGCACTGACATCGTGACTTCTTGGAATATCCTCAGTTCTTCCAATAACCAGTCACAGACTGAAAACCGAAATGGATACCTTTGTAACAGGTGAAGCTCGCCCTTTGCGCCGCCGCGGGGAAAGCTTTCATGTGCCTCAGGCACTAACACCAAACCGACCAAACATGACCGCATCAACCAAGCGCATCTACTACTCCGTCCCTCATCAGAAGTTCCTCTACATCCCAGGATTGCACCCTACAGTCATGGAGCCTCCGAAGTGTCTGGTATCTCAGAAATCATCTGATTCAGGTCTCCATATCCAACTACACCCACTCGTTCTCCTCACTATCTCCGACCAAATTACCCGACACGCTGCCCGACAGCAGCATGGGCCGATAATTGGCGCTCTCCTGGGCCAGCAGAATGGGCGAGAGATTACACTTGAGCATGCATTCGAGTGCCCCGTCACTTGCGGGCTGAACGATGAGATTATTCTGCCAGCGGCATGGTTTGATGAACGTCTTCAGCAGTGTAAGTGGAACACCTCACAAGATTGATTAGGGTTGCTTCTACTGAGTACTAACTGACGATTCTACAGTCAAGGATGTGCACAAGGAACCCCCTCTCGACCTTGTTGGATGGTGGTCTACCGCACCATCGACCGGGCCGAATGACGCCCATCTCCCCCTTCACCGACAGATCCTCCAGGACTACAACGAATCTGCGGTCTTCCTCGCCTTCCATCCCTCACAGCTCCAAGATTCGGATTCAGCTGGCGGCAAGCTTCCTCTAACCGTGTACGAGAGCGTTCATGAAGGCGAACCCGCTCACGATGCAAGCAAAGACATGCAGGTTGATAGCGAGGAGCCGGTGCCGAACATCAAATTCAGAGAGCTGCCATACTCAGTGGAGACAGGAGAATCCGAGATGATTGGTATCGATACTATTGTTCAAGCTTCAGGTACAGCATCTTTGAATGCGACACAGGAGCCGAGCAAGCGCGCGCTGCGCCCAGAACAGACAGAGTCAAATAAGAGGTCGCAACTTGAGCTCTCACAAGAGGAAGAGGAGTGTAAGTCTTCACAGTCTCAATATAGTCACTACTTGAATTACTGATACTGACTGGTTTGAAAAGTAATCGCAAATCTCAGCACTCGTCTCAATGCCGTTCGCACACTCGAATCCCGCGTCTCCCTGATCAAGTCCTACCTCTCCAGTCTCTCGGAGGCGGATTTTAGCTCAGATCGATCAAGTGACAATACATCTACGACTAAGCTGTCACACCCAATCCTCCGCAACATTAACTCTCTCCTCTCGCACCTGTCCATCCTCTCTCCGTCAGAACAAAGCACCTTCTCCACGGAGGTATTGTCGCAAAGCAATGACGTGCTGTTGATCTCGCTACTTGGTCAACTTGGCGACAACGTCAAGGCCATGCGCGAACTTGGCCGCAAATCTGCGGTCATCCAGGGTGCGCGTCACGTAGCCACCGCTCGCAAGGATCCCTCCATGCTTCAAAGGAGCTTCAATGAGGAGTTCTTTAGCCAAGGTGGGCGTGGAGGTCCCAACAGTGGGATGTATTCGTGATATTAGCCAGTTCTTGTCTGTTTCCACGATCAGTCCATGAAAATACCCCCACAAATGACAAGAGGCTGGATTTTAGGCCTATGCTTTTGCATGCTCTGCTTAGATGGTGTTCCTTTCTGGGCCCATTTCAAGGCCATTTAGACGAGATAACGAACTTTGATATGATTTTTCCTCATTTTTCCCTATTCCATTGGTGACACTATAGGCCTAATCCTGACAAACGATACTATACAAAAAAGTAAAACCACAGCAATGCTCAGATAATGTGCACCCGTGGGACCGATGGGGGTATGACAGACAAAGGCAAAAAGAATAAGACAAAACAACAAAACATACCGCTATGTAAACAGACGGGTATCCATACCTATCCAAACAACAACAAGACATAAAGAGAAAAGTAAAAGTGCAAAAATCTCAAAGTGCTCGCAGTGCTCGTGGGTAGCGTGAGGTCAGAAGAGTGATATGTATACAGCTCGATCACAGGGGAAAACATGCATAACAAAGCAAGCCATGCCAATATGAGATGTCTACACCCGAGCCGTAACTGAATCATAGATAAGACTCATGAATGATGATTGGTAGGATATGGAGGAGGAGGATGGTAAGGATCCGGCATGGGCATAGGGACTTGCTCGCGGAGAGGACCGTTGGATGGGTAAGGGTGGACCGGCGATTCCGAGTACAGATCGCCATGGCTTGGAAGCGAAGGATCCTCATAGGGTGAAGAGCTTCGCCCGTAGTACCCAGTTGGCTGGTTTTGGACATGGTCATCAAAGTCCGACGCATATGGCGAAGTACCCGTGAGCGCGATCTCGGGATTTGGTTGTGCGTGAGCGAGAAGCACATCGCCCTCTTCGTAGGGTGTTTCGCCATAACGGCGTGTTCTGCCTCCGGACATGGCTGTCCCGGCGCCATGGTAAGCCGTTCCATGTTGTGTGAGTTCACTGCCCTCTTGGGGTGGCTGGAGGCCGAGCGAATCGTCTGGTCTCTGATAGCTGGGGTCCAGCATACGACTTTTGCGGCCGACAAACAGCCAACGGGCACTTCGACCAATGGCTTTTAAGAGATCCAATGGATTCATGGCATCAATCAAGGCCCTTATGCCATAGCGTCCGCCTTGGTATGCAGCCTTGCCGTTGCCATAGAAATCAGTCACTTCACTTGATTGATTGGCAAGGGTGTAGGACTTCCATGAGAAGGCCCAGAGATGGAGTATAGCAAATATAGCCATCTCACAGTTAATCATCAGCTCCGGGAGACCGACTTTGAGGTCGTTCATGGCGATTTTATCAGTTGCTGATATAGCGCCTTTGGAGACTAGAAGACTAATGAGTGTCTAAAATGGGGAAATACGAGTTAACAAACCACTTTATCAGGAGATGATGCTAGAAAACTTACCGACTGCCAGAATGAAAGGAAAATGACAAGTTTGATTGACAGAATCTTCAAAAATGGTTGATGTTGCTTGATGTCTTGGCTGGTCTGGTGGTAGAATTGGATCAGACAGTACATGGCGATAGTGACTGAGACTGATTCAATGACAATAGTCTATCAATAAAGTGTCAGCGGATTCGCAGAGGATGAAGCCCGAGACTTGGTCATCACTTTAAACATACCCAGATATGCGCAAATGCGGGACTTAGTGATGCTTCACAGTACACCCCGAAGGCCTGCGCGACAACCGCAACGATGGTCATAAGAACACGCATGACACAATATTGAAAAACCCCGACCCAGACAATCTGTACGATGATCAGTACCCTGATATTCCTTGACATCAGCTCAAGTCCATCATCTTACATTGAACCATGTCAATCCGCTGCGCGGGGTCCGCCAAATGCGCTGGCCACCGCAGCATTTTTGAAGCCAGCTCAACGGCCAGAGCCATTCCTTTGGCTGAATTCCACGGAAGTAATCCTTCTGGCTGTGTAGATCCGGGGCGATATAATGGCACATGAGGGAGAAGAAGGCGGAGATACAGAACGCTTCGTAGCAGTCGCCGAGGACCTCAAAGTAGACGGAGTCACGATAGAAGAATATGCTGAGCCATGCGACGAGTGAATAGACGGGGACCATAAATAAGATACGAATAATACTGCGAGGCGGGGACCATGTCAGCTTTGCTTGTGTGACGCTTTAAGATAGAGAAGAGGGACTCACTGTCGCTGCTCGATCGGCTTGCTGTAATGTGTCGCATGTAGCATGATCAGGATTAATGAGACCACACAGGCGACGATGGCGCAAGCGCCGCCTACCAGGAGTGCTAGGGTATGAAATGTAACGCCGCCATCCCAGAGTGCGACCTCCTCAACTAATTTTCGATCAGTTCGCTGCAAAGTTCAAGGCGGGGGACAACACACTTGCTTCGGCCTCTGTAGTATTGCACACTGGCCAGCCCATGGTTGCTGGGGTGAAAAGGGCAGAGAGGACTTGTTGATGGTCCGAACCTTTTTTTCCCCCTTTATCTCTTATCCGGATCGACAGGGAAAAACGCCACCGAAGATCAAAGGAAAGATTGAAGAAACGAAAGTCTTTAGGAAGACAAGGATATGGCGTTGTGGCTTATGCACTTGTTGAAAATCCCCCGAATTCCTTAGGATCGTCGCAGCTCAAAGGCTTAGTCTTTGATCTATTTTTATTTTCTTGGCTTTACACTGGTGGATACTTTTCCATGAACATTCTTTGGATATTTGGACATTTGGATATTTGGATGCTTTGAGCAGTTTGCAGTCATTAAATTCCTATTGTACATGGCCAATATGGCCCAACTGCACGCATTTTGACCGAAAGTTTAAGAGCGCCATGAATCTCCACGCCGTCCACGTCCCCGCCCACGAGGTCCGGGACCAGATCGAGGTCCAGGTCCGAATCGCTCGGGGCCGATGTCCACAAATTTATCCTCATCTTCGAAAGTGATTCGCCGCATCTCATCACCACCACGGCGCGGAAATGTGCCCTTCTTGATCAGCTCATCGAATTGATCCAGACGTTTGTCGGCAACAGGACGTGGAACGGGAAGGTAGTACAGCTTGGGCTTTGTAGTGGTAGATTCGAACAATTCATCTAGAGGCTTGAACCCCTGCCCAGGTCGTGACGGAGGTGCGGGAGCGGGAGGTGCATTGGAAGGGCGACGGTCAAGCTGCTCAATATCACGGCGGGGGCCCAAGGGAGGAGTACGATTGAACCCCGATTCACGTCGTCCAGAGGGAGCGGAGCCCACCTCAGCGAGGGTAGCTGTGACTCCGTCATCAGAAGTCTCATATCGCACCTCCCAACGGGCAGCAGGGCCAGCGCGGTCTCGGGATTTCTCTTCTGTCTCGATCCATTCCTTGATCTTCTCTTCGGGGATAAAATCTGCTCGCAGATTCTTGCGATTGCGCTCGTTGGGCCACACAGTCCCATGGACAGCAGAACGAACCCGCGAGGCTGCTGCGAGACTGGTGAAACTCACAAAACAGTGAGTTTTGATAGCATCGAGATAGAAGTCGATAATGTCATCGGAATCTGTGGTTCCGGGGGCGGACGCGAGGCTGGCCAGGTGTTTGCGGAGTGCGGTCGGCTGGAGTGGGCGCATTAGGCCGTCGATATAGAGGGCAGAAGTTGCAGGGTGCAACGCGGGGGTGGTGTCCGCATCATGCATTGTGGTGTCTCTTGGGGGAGAGGCGGGTTGGGATGATGCACCGGCAGGTGCAAATAGGTTGCGAAACCGAGCGTCTTGCTTGGTGGGGGTTTTGTGCGAGTCTGTTTGAGTCTCAATGGGTTGTTTGTCTGCATGATCCTCCGCTGCATTTTGATATTCAACCTTTGGATCACTGATCCCTTCATCGCGAGGAACTGAGACCCCGTCGTCTTTCAGCAACACGCGCGGGGCTGTTTCCTTTGCACGAGCCTTCCTCTGCGCAATCTCTTCTAGAGTAGGGGCTGGGCTCTGGCTGCGGCGTTTCCGTTTGCGTGTATCCTCCAATGCTTCTTCGACTGGGAGAGGTGTCGATAGCTCGGTGTCAATCTCTGAGGTTTGGGCAGCAGCTGTGATCGATTTTTCTTGAGCCTTTATGGGCTCCTCGTCCTTCGCATCTTGGGCTGCTTCAGCTATTTGTGGCTGGGAAGGTGCAATTGCAGGAACTTCATTTTCAGGGGTAATTTTCTCTGTTTGTGCCTCTGAGGGTTTCATAACATCTTCGACTTTTTGCGATTCCACACCAGCTGCTGAAGTTGCCTCTCCTCGGGTCGATTCATCTGCCTGCATTTGTCCATCATGGGCTCGATTGGAAACCGACACAGGTGCTGCTTTTTCGTCGATTTGTGAGGTTGGTTCTTCCTTTGGTTGCTCAGGGTGTTCATTCTCTGATTCTTCGGGCTGCGACTTTGCTTGAGAATCAGCGTCTGGTGCAGATGACTGTGGTTCGGCGGATTCTTTGGCTGGATCTGCTGCTTCAGTCGTGTCCTGATTTGTTTGTGAGTCAAGCTCAATCAATTTGTCAATGAATTGTTGCTTGAGGCGGAGACCAGTCTGAGGGACGCCGCGCTTCTTGCACTCGGCCTTCAAATCAGCCACTTTCAACGACGAATAGTCAGTCATTATGGCAGACTCTCATCAACGGGTTCACAAGTTCAAGTTTGAATGAAAGAGAATCAATTGCTTATATCAGAAAAGATAAAACAATTGGTTGGAGCGCAGGGATTGGGGACGCGATGGAAATGCGCGCCGATGATGTAGGACGCTAACCGCATCCGGACTGGCGTCACTCTTGTCTGAACAATGTCCATGCAATTCGAGTACATGTGCTTCTCTCTTCACTAATTCAAATCAGAAGACAAGATCTATTTAAAAAAAAGTTCAAAAAAAACTTTAACTGGTTGGTCTTATCTAAGTACATCTGCAAGAATAGTTGACCGTCAGTTATGCGCCGCTGCCAAGCCCTTCCAGTGATATATATCCAGTTGTGCTGTCAGATGTCTTTCCAGATGGGTCCTCAGGTTTAATTGTGTTCTGAACATTTCTTTTTCTTATTGGCGCTATGGATAGCCAGAGCAACGAGGAGGATGAGCATAAATATCTTTGTTATCACCTAGAGAAAAAGGACATTGAGATCAAGCGGGAGTACCTGTCCACAAGTGGGAGAATGGGTTTGCCTCTGATCTTAACTTCAGTGTACTTCCGCTGGATGGAAAGGTTTTAGATGGTACATGTGAAATGAAATGCACATTGTTTGCTTCAGACAAGTCGTGATATCACTTCTAGCACTTTTATTTATCCGAAGTCATGCATAGAAGAGCCGTTCGCACAAAGTATTTTTTCTCCGTCTTCTTCTACAGTCTACCTAGGGATCTTGAAGATGTCTAAGAAGGATATCTAAGAAGAATATCTAAGAAACCCGCTGGAAAGACCGCTGGAAAGACATCATAAAGCCGCACAAGCGGTCATCTACACTTGTTCATATATTTAGAAGATTGTCATACTATGTAGTAGGTTGCTATAGTGAGGTTCCACAATTGGAGTCGCAGCCAACATCGTTAAAATGACAGTGATCTAGTCCTTCGACAGGATTGTTTCTAATCTACAATCCCTGCTGGCAGCAAAGCCACATAGTCCAACGGCGCCGGCTCAGTACCATCAGGCGTACCGACAATCTTTAAAGTGTCGCCCTTGCGAATCTTAACACCCCGGAACTTGATACGAATCGCTGAATGTCCATCCAAATATATTGAAGGCGTGTGAGTAAAGGTGTCCTCACTATTACCAACCCATTGGCCAATTTTGCGGTTATTCAGGTAGACTTTCCACTGTGACTGGCCACCGTAGACATCGTAGTAATTCACTGCAAGGTCGTAGGTCCCAGATGGAAAGTCTATCCTGGTTGAGGCAGTGCCGGCTGTACTGTTAGAGGCTGTAACAATTGCAACATAACCAGAGGCTGCCTCGAAAGGGCTGACGTTGTAAGTTTTGTAGCCCTCCAGCTTCATATTTTCCGCTTCGATGCGCCATGGGTGATGGTCGACACGCTTGGCCTCGTCGGGGATACCAGAAAGATTGTAATAGAAGTTATTGATCGCATCTCTCCACACAATTGAGTGACCGCTTTGATAGTCTAGGAAGTGCCGGACATGGTTGTATCGCTCAGTATCAATTTTGCCATGAAGTGATTCCCACTGCGTGAGGAAGCTCTGGGCAGTTTTGGCTCCGGTGTAGTGTTCGTCGTAGAAGTGCTGAATAACGGTCTTCCCAGAGTGCAGACGATGGGTGTATCTTACATGGTGGAACCATAGCAGAAGATCGTCTGGTGTGGTATTGATGTTCTCATACATGGCAGCAATTTCGTCCGGATACTGGCCCGAAAAGCCCGTGCCGTGTGCCACGGTCCGATCCATTCCAATGCTAGTTCGGTTTGCGCGGGTCCATTGGCCCCAGCCGTTGTTGTCTTGGGACGCAGGGTTGGGTCCATAGTGAGTGTATAGAATATCTGTTAAGGTCTGGATGCCCAAGTTCCCGCTGTATTGTTCGTAGGCAGGCCAGGATTCCATGGACATGCGAGTGATGGTGTCGATTACCTTGCGGTCCAGTCCAAATGTCAGTCTGATCCAGTCTTGCAGAATGTCTTGGGCATCATCTGCCGGGTTCCAAGCCAAGCGACCATAGGCATATAGGTTTGACATAGACAAGTGGCTACCGAGCCAGGTGGTGTTTGTGCCCACGTTAACAACGGCTGCTGAGCCGCCTAGTTTGCGATTGAACCGTTTACCAGTCACGATGTCGCGAACCAGTGATGGCTGGTTGTCGACGCGGAGGTCAGAGTCTAGGATTGTCTTCCAAAGAGGGGCAACATAGACCAAATGCGATTGTTGCCCAAGGTATTCTTGAGTAACCTGCAGTTCAATGGCCATGCTGGTTTTGAACAAATTTGCAAATAATGCCGATGGTGGCTCACGGACCTGGAAATCAATTGGCCCGTACTTGATTTGGATCACCACATTGTCGTCAAATTCACCATCTAGGTCCTTGAAAAAGTCTACAGCAGCATTTGCACGATCATGCGTCCAGACCGACTCGTCCAGGTGATGATCGTAGACAAACGCGCGATACATAACAATTCCACCGTAGGGCTGGACATCTTTGGCAAAAAGGTTTGCTGCATCTGCGAGGGTCCTATTATATGTCTGGGGGCCAGGCTCTCCCTCCGAGTCGGCCTTGATAAGGTAACCAGCCATGTCAGGAACTCGGTCATAGACCTGGGCCGTAATATCGGACCACCACTCGATGACAGATGCATCAAGGGGATCGAAAGTGTCAAGCCCTCCATAGGTTTTAGGGGATGCGAAATTGAGCGATAGACCAACTTGTATACCATAGGGGCGGAAGACATCGGCGATTCGAGCCACACCGTCGAGGTTTGTGGGCGTCAAGAGGGTAGCATTCGCATTGACATTGTTGATTACGACAGCATTGATTCTGATCGAGGCCAAGAGGCGGGCGTATTCAGCAACGCGGGTTAGGTCGTCGACAATTTGACCGTCCTTGAAGAAGATAGAGGGGCCACCATAGCCGCGTTCGATTCGTCCATCCATGTTGTCCCATTGATTCACCCAGCGAATAGGCGCAGAAGGATTGGATGCATAGGCGACCCTAGAGAAGTTTCCCTGTGCAAGCATCGACAGGTATTCATAGGTGCCATAGAGTGCACCCCTCTCGTTTTGTCCAAGGATTTGTATGTTTTCCCCCTTGGTGTCGAGCCAAAAGCCATCTTCTTCCAATTCAGGTACACCTTTCGCACTGCCACAGATATCCCGATATCCATCAATTGTGCCAACAATGACCGAGGCGGATGTCTTGCACTTGTTGTGCGTGACTTTAACATGCTTCCCATAGACGCCTTTGAGACCATTCTGCAACTCCGTCCCCGCAACGTATAGCGGACTCGTCTCAGTCGCATTGAGGGTGACAATACTCGAAGGAAGGCTGGAATGACATCGACCTGAACAAGGTAATGGTGCGTACCGTAGCCAGCCATTGAGACCGTTCTCAGCGGCTGCAAAGCCCAAGGAGGCCAAGAAGATGATTGTACGCATCGTAGCCAGGGTTTCTGGTCTAGGGGGCGTATACCTAATCCCTCATTGCAGATCAAGTCCTTTTAAATCAAATTTCCCGGGTACATCCCACCATCGGGAGACTCGCCGGTGGCACATCGTCGGAGAAACTTCAGGCTAAATGAATGATATGTCCAACTCAGCAGTAAGGAGTACAGGCTATGTAGTGATAGTACTTCCCCGCAAATATTGCGGAGTTACGTGGGGGTCTTGATTTGGCACGGACAGCAACGCTGAATTTCTTCATGCCTAATGTTAAAAAAGCCACCGAGAAAGGTTCCACAGGTATATCCATACCCTGGAGTAGCTTGTTGGTGAATGGATGAAGCGTATCAGTATAAACCCAGCACGAAATCAAGATCGACACCATGAGGTCCTGCAGGTGCTAGACAAGGCCCAGGGTGGACAGACCGTACAAACCCATGAGGCAATGCAGTTGGGTATTACGTTTAGGCTATTCTTCCCCTGAAGTGGCGGAGTGCGGAGACAAGCGCATGTAAAGTGAAGTATCTTGGCACGCTTGTCTAGAATATGCCTAGTTTGGAAGATACGTGATTTATGATTATTTGAGAAGATTTTTTTTGTTCAAGAATGGTTCAAGATTCTATTTTTATGGCTCGCAACAGGGCGACACGCTTAAGCCTCACGGCTAAGGATGTCGGAGTCACCGGCATCGAGGATAGCCATGGCGGAGCAGCGGAAGAGCTTACCGCAAGCGGTACCGAGCTCAATCTATAGCGCGAGTTAGTCCAATTCGCTCTCCGGGATGCCTTTCGGTATTCCCTTCGCTGAGCAACTTCACTCTCCGAAGCGGTAGTTTTGACCGACTTCTTCTCTGAGTAGTGTAGCTGACACCGAGGTGCGACAGCCAAATTTTCAGGCTGCCGACCCAAAGGAAAGGGGAATGAAACGTACGTTGTTGCCGTTGAAGTGGTGAACGGGGGTCTTGGCGAGCATGGCGTAGTACTCAAGCTCGGACTTGCGCAGAGGAGGGCAGTTTCCGGAGATGAGGACCAGCTTGGCCTTGCCAGAGCGGAGAGTCTTCATGGTGGACTTGGTACCCATGGTAACTGAGAAAAGTTGTTAGTGAATTACTCGTTTGTGCGATCGTAAAAAAACCCTGCTTACCCTTGCCAGACTTCATCACAAGCGCAAGGCGCGAGGAGAGGGTATCACCGGACTTCTTAGTCTTGACCATTTTGAATGTTTTGAGGGGTTGGCTCGTAAGAAGATTTGTTGGATGGTTGGCTACGGAAGAAGAAAATTCGCACAGATGAGAATTGATCAAGTGTGGAGCGAGCCCTAGCCACACGTGATCACACGTGATAGATCACCGCTCTATTTTCTGCCACCGGGACCGGAGTCGACTGCGGGGTCTTTTTGACTCACTCCATTTTATATTACTACAAGTACACCTGTTCTCAGTTCATTTCTCGTTTCCCTTTACTTTGCATTTGTCTTTTTTTCCCCCTTCTCTTCACAATGGCCGAAACTAGCAGTGCCCCTACTGCAAAATACCGTCAGTCTACCCCCTTTGATTTTTGTCTGATGAACCGCTACTAAATCCCGTAGAGAGAGTCGATTCGCAACCTGAAAACCCCTTTGCCCAGTTGATCGAAGATCAATCCATTGCGGTCGTTCCTTCATTCAAACTTGAGTCTGGTGTCACCCTTCACAATGTCCCGGTTGCATACACCACGCGAGGAACACTCGCTCCCAGTGGCGATAATGTGCTGGTGATCTGTCACGCTCTTAGTGGCAGTGCCGATGTCGCCGACTGGTGGGGCCCTCTTCTTGGTGGTCCTGGCCAAGCTTTTGATGTTTCTCGGTTCTTCGTCATCTGCCTGAACAGTCTGGGCAGTCCGTACGGAAGTGCAAGTGCTGTGACCTACAAGGATGGTAAGCCTGAAAATGGCTATTATGGACCTGAGTTCCCCTTAACGACTGTCCGTGATGATGTCAACATTCACAAGCTCATCCTGGACGATCTTGGTGTCAAGCAGATTGCCGCAGTTGTCGGTGGATCCATGGGTGGAATGCTCACCTTGGAATACGCCTTTTTCGGCAAAGACTATGTGCGAGCTATTGTGCCCATCGCGACTTCAGCACGCCATTCCGCATGGTGTATCAGTTGGGGCGAGGCACAACGGCAGAGCATCTACAGCGACCCGAAGTATGACGATGGCTACTATGCATTTAACGACCCGCCATCGACCGGCCTCGGTGCAGCTCGCATGTCAGCACTTCTCACTTACCGTAGCCGAAACTCATTCGAGTCCCGATTCGGTCGCAACGTACCAGATCCAACCAAGCCGCGAAACATCAACGGCACCGAGAAGCTCCCCACTCCCCCCGAACGAGCACTGGGCCATCCACAACGACGGGCACCGTGGCGGAACAACTTCTCGCTCGGAGAGCAGACAAGGCTCACCGGCTCCTGTGAACGAGGCTGACGTCCAGTTCATGGACCCGCAATTCTCTGGCACCAAAACATTTGCCCCAGAAGTCGACACAAAGCCCAAGTTGACTGCATCCGGTCGTCCTCGTCCACCGACCTACTTCTCTGCACAGTCGTA
This sequence comes from Penicillium coprophilum, assembly GCF_028826855.1. NCBI lineage: Eukaryota > Fungi > Ascomycota > Eurotiomycetes > Eurotiales > Aspergillaceae > Penicillium > Penicillium coprophilum. Next base: position 7,206,832 of record NW_026622723.1, on the reverse strand, counting down.
TCTCCGTTACCAGGGCGAGAAATTTGTCAAACGATTTGATGCCAACTGCTATATTGCCATGACACGCAAACTCGATACGCACGACGTGTCCCGCCGCCGCGGCACTCCTAGCGCCGAGACCGAGGATACTGTGCTCGAGGCCCTCGGACGCGTCCAGCAGCCGGCTCTAGTCCTGGGCATCGAGTCCGATGGTCTTTTCACATTCGCTGAGCAACAAGAGGTTGCAGCCGGCATCCCCGACTCTCGCCTTAAGCGCATTGATAGCCCTGAAGGCCACGACGCATTCTTGCTCCAATTTGAGCAAGTCAACCGCCACATTGTGGAGTTCTTCCACGAAGTCCTGCCCGATATCATGGCCAAGTCAAGCGCCGATGGTGCCGCTGCTGTGGCCAGTGTCACTAAGCTGACAAAGAGCAGCACCTTCGGCGAGGCCGAGGTAGAGGATATCACCGCTTGGTAAAGCGTTGAATGCCAAAAAAGTATTGTCCGGCGCAGTTATTCTGCCGCCAATCCCATGCTCTAGTCTGGGTCCAGAATCCCGTAAAGGGATCCGCGACCGGATAGCTGTCATGGCGCATCAGGGGAAGTAGGTTGCCGTTCTTTTTTCCGTTCCGCCAGTCAGGGAGATGAGCATCCAACTGCCTCTCCCGTCCCTCACTTGGCCTTTGTCCTTGTCCGAGAAGACTGTCAAAGAAGCATCCAACTGCTCTCCATCAGACCCGCCCTCTGGGTCAATTTCTTCCGGGAGGATACTCCCTCCGCCGGGGGTGATGGGTCCGTTTTCTTTTCTGTCGATATTGATAGTTAATAGCTATTGACTATCCCTGCGACGTGTCGCATTTTTAAGTAGAACATAAATAGAAAATCACAGATCTAGACGTACAGATTTATACGCTCGTTTTATGGTACGGAGTAAAAGGGGCTACCATATGCAGGCCGTACGCCTCGGTTCACAGTTCAAAGACAACTTGGCCCGAGCTGAATGGTCAGCATGGCATATCCAGTGTTCACCTAATTTTGCCAAGTTGATGTGATATCCTGTTTTTGAATGCGTTTTCTGGTTAATGTTTCGAGGAGATCGTATGTTGTATGTACGGAGTAGAAATTGTTCAAATCCTGAGATAATAGCGAGTCTAGACGTCGCCCCCAATTTGAGTCACACGCTAATATCTCTCTGTCTTGGGTGCTCAGACCCTGTCTCCATTATCTTTCATACTACGGAGTAGACACGGAGGATCCAGCCCTATCTATTTTATGCAGACTAGCTCTAGTATCTTTTTTTTTATTTATTTTGATTTTTCTTCCTTATGAACCTGACATTCCCCCCGCATGCCAGTCAGTTGTGCCGACAACGCTTTTTCCCTTACATCACATAGTTCGGGAGATTACCTGGCTTGGATCTACAGGTGCATCACTGAATGAGAGGCTGTTCTCGTTTATCTGCCCTCGTTTCTCTAATAACTCTGATCTCTATTCAACCACTTGAGACCATCGGAGCAAAGCCAAAGACAAAATCACACCGAGATGGAACACAAGCTATCGGCTAAAGCAACCAAAATACGCCACCGTCTGACCTTTGCCAGAAGCAGCTCCGCACGAGGTCTAGCATTAACACTTGCTTCGCCCACGGAGACCAATCCATCAACCAGTCGTCCCCGGTCAGCGACAGATCCCGAGTCTCCTGCCCATGGCGAGCCAACATGGGACATTAAAGACCCTGATCACACCCAGGGCTACAGTTTTACAGATGAGCCGGGCTACTTCCGCCCTGTATCGCCGTTGATTGACCGACAAGAGATTGACGAAGATCTCGAAGATGATATCAAACACGCATGCGCTATGCTATCTCACAGCATTGATCGTGGCATTCCTACAGTTTTGTCCCATCGGAGTGTTGGGCCAATCTGGACAAATGCACAAAATCAGCCTAGTGTCGATGCAGCTCCTCTAACTTTAGAACAGCATGTTGTTCTTCTGTCGGCGCCCAACCCGATCAGCCTCGAAACAGAAAATACCGAGAAACATGATTCCGGCGTCGGTATGAGCTTCAATTCTGCCAGTCAATCAGGGAGACCGTACGAAAATAGCGTGTCGGGCAAAAATTCCTCAGCCCGGTTCTATAACAAGCAATCCTCCGCCTCACCACCACACAGCCCATCAGCAGGACCCTGCTCCCCGAGCCTGAGTCCAGCAACAACAGTCGAGGAGGATAGTCAAAGGAAGCGAGCCTACTCCTCCAGCCCGGTTCCCTTCCAATACAGTCCTCCACAACTCAACAGCGTGTGGAAATTCGAGCCAATGACGCTCGACAGTCCAATTAGCCCGCTGAGTGAAACCAACTCTCAGCATGAAGCTACTGAGTCTAGACTTGAGACAGAACCACGGACCGCAAGTGCCGACAGAAATGATAACAAACCCGAGACATTCGTTCCAGCCATATCCCCACATCTCGGCGGGGTGGACAGGACCTGGCTTCGGGGTACCGGAGACATTCAACGCCAATTCGAAGAAGAAGTGAAAACCCAGCCCAGGGAGACAAAGCCAGTGATCCGCTTCTACAGTTCCTACAACCAAACAACAGACGATTTCAATCCCCGTGAATGGCCGATGAAGAATTTCTGGGATCGAGACCCAAGTATACACAGCGACGGGTCATCAGCTTCCCCACTGAGTGCTGGAATGGGCACGGTGTCCAGACCAGAAACAGCTAACCCGAGATTGGGTACAACTTCGACGAATGAGGAGGCGTTACCTGGCAGATACCCGTACCACACATTTGCCGGGTCCAGCCGTGGGATGTCTTATTCGTCTTCTTGTCTGGGAAATGAGATTAAGAGCCAGGGACGTGTTTACTCTGTTGATGTGCCCGGTTTACCGCCTAAAAATAACCGGCGGAAGAAAGCTTCGCTTTTGTTTAGGAAGTTGGCTGGGCTGGGGATGAAGAAGAAGTGAAATGATGGGAATGAAGTCTGTTAATATGAAAATGCTGGGTTTGTGGGCGTTTGAATATGCATCACCGGGGTTTCGCAGTTCATTTTGTTTCTTTGTCCTAGGAGGCTATCCGTCTCTGTTGACATGAGTTTCTGTTCTTTTCTACGTATATACCCTTTTTCTTGGCCTTTTACCATTTATTATATCTAGTGCTTGGCTTTTGGAAACATTTAATGTATGTTATTACTATCTTTGAGGTTCATTCTGAAAAGCACCGTTTTTATACCAGTTCCACAGTGTATGACACCCTGGTCACAGTTCTAGAACACCCAAATTGCTTCACTGTGGCACTTGTGAGGAGGCACTTATAACAATTTCACAATAAATAAAAATGAAAATTTCCATTCGGAATATGGATCAAAAAATCTCGTAAAACCAATTGCCAAGCCAGCCTATCCGATCCACAGATAAAAATAACGTCACTCGTGAGACATGGTCTTATACAAAGACAACACACCAATATCACAGCCCTACAGACCAAGCCAGAACCGGGTCTTGCCAACATCGAACTCGCCATGCAGCTCCTCAGCCCCAGTACCCGTAACGAGAACCTTATACGTCCCCTTCTCAGAGATCCACTGCTCCCGTTCCTCATCCCACCAACTGGTAGCCAACTTCTTCTCAACAACTAACTGCACAGTCTTAGTCTCACCGGGCTGCAGGAAAACCTTCTGGAACGCCTTAAGCTCGCGCACAGGACGGCCGACATCAGTCTTTGGGGGCACGATCCAGAGCTGCACGATCTCGGCGCCAGCCACAGAGCCCGTATTGGAGACTGTCACTGACGCAGTGACAGGCTCACCGGACTCGGTGTACTTGCTCTGTTCGGGCACAGTCTCGAGGCTCAGATCAGAGCGCGCGAAACTGGTGTATGACAGACCATGTCCGAAAGCGAAGCCAGGTGCGACATCGCTCTTCTCGAAGTACCGGTAGCCAACGTAGATATCCTCGCCATAGAGGACGCGGCCGCGCTCGGACCGGAAGTTCAGGTAGGAGGGGTTATCTTGCAGGCGGCGGGGGAAGGTGATGGGCAGCTTGGCGGAGGGGTTGACGTCGCCGTAGAGGACGTCTGCGATGCCGTTACCGCACTCGTTGCCGCCGAACCAGGCGTGCACGAGGGCTTTGGTCTTGTCTGCCCATGGCATTGTGACCGGTGTGCCGGACTGGATGACGACGACTGCGTTCGGGTTCACCTCTAGCACACGGCTGATCAGCTCGTCGCTGCCAGGGGGTAGGTCCATGTGCTCGCGGTCGTGGCCTTCGGTCTCCCATTCCAGGGTGAGGCCGGCGAAGATGACGACTTGCTCGGCGGATTTGGCTTGCTCAACTGCGTTGGAGATCAGCTCTTCTTGACTCACTTGTCGGCTGGCGCCGAAACGGAAGCCGCCTGGGCCGAAGGCGACAATCCCACGGGTGTCGAGGTCTGAGGTTTGTGCGCTGCCAAATTGGAAGACAACCTTGTATGTCTGGCCGGCCTTGAGCTCTTTGCTGCCGATCTCTTCGATCGTAGCGGTGCCGAAGAAGGCGGAGCCTTGCTTCTGATTCTTGGTGTTGTCCACGACCACTTCGCCGTCGACCAGGAGTTGACCTGTGCCGACGACTGTCACGCCGAAGTCGTACACTCCGCTTTCCTCGGGGGTGAATAAGCCCTCCATATCGACGTAGTAGGTCATAGACTTGATCTTAGGATTGACGTAGTCCATCAGGAATCCGGAGGATTCGAGCAGATGTAACTCGTCCACGACCTGTCGGTTCTCACCAGCGCTGGGGTGTTCATTGTAGACCTTGAATGTGAAGCCAGGCTTGCCATCTGCAGTCTTCAGCAGTGGACCCAAAAGCGGCAGCTCTTTGTGGGAGTACACTCCCTGGCTGTACTTGACTTCGCCATTGGTCTTGGCAGAGACGCCGTCGAACGGAGTGACGGTGTAGTATGGAGCCAGAGAGGCCGAACCACCACCACAGTAAGCAGCAATCTTAGCGTTGGGTCCAATGACCAGCAGGGACCCATCCTTCTTAAGGGGAAGAATATCACCCTCATTCTTCATAAGCACGACAGACTCGGCAGCAGCGCGACGCATCAGGGCCTGATCTTCTGGCCGGTTGAGAGCCTTCTCAGGTGCCCCCTCGGGAATGCCTAAGGGCTCAACCCAGTTCACCAGGTTGAGAATATTGCGCACACGTTCATCAAGCTGGTACTGGGCCACCTTGTTTGACGAGACGGCGTGTGCAAGGGTCTCACCACGCCAGCGGGTCTTACCGGGCATCTCGATGTCGAGACCGGCGATGATGGCATCGGAGGTACTGTAGGTGCCAAACCTAAAGATGAAAACCAAACGTGAGCTTCCAAGTACACAAGACGGAACAGAATGAATCCATCACCGATGTACTCACCAATCACTCATAACAAGACCTTCCCATCCCCACTCCTTGCGCAAGATATCATCAATAATAGCCTTGTTCTCGCTAACGTGAGTTCCATTAACCTTATTATAAGCGGTCATAATGCACTGCGAGCGACAGATCCGCATAGCCAGCTGGAACGGCATCAAGTAAATTTCACGCAGAGCGCGGTTTGTGAGAATACTGCTAACAGCCAAACGCTCATGCTCCTGGTCATTGCAGACGAAGTGCTTAAGTGTAGCAGCAACACCCTTGTCCTGCATTGCCTTGCAGAAATGGCCGGCCAGCGTACCCGAGAGCACACCGTCCTCCGAGAAAGACTCGAAGCCGCGTCCACCTAGCGGTGAACGCTGGATGTTAATCGTTGGGCCCAACACGATATGTGTGCCTTTGGCGATCGCTTCTTCACCCATCAATGCACCAACCTTCGCTAGCAGCTCGGTATCCCAGGTTGCACCGAGAGCTGTTGCGCAGGGAAAGCATGCTGCTGGGATACCGTTGAAGAATCGAGTACCGCGGACGCCATTTGGGCCATCGGACATGCGTAGTGCGGGAATGTTTAGGCGTGGAATGGATTCTGTGTGCCAGAAATCACGACCTAGTGAGATGAGGTTAGTCTTAACTTGATCAATAGGAATGCACCTTTGGCAATGGAAGTTGAATTTACCAGCTGTGAGGGCCACCTTCTCGCCGAGGGTGAGCTCCTCGATGGCTTTCTCGACGTCAATTCGAGCCATAATGTAATATAGTGTTTTGTATGTTATGTATTTTTTTTTGGCTATTCAATTGCTCTCGGACAAGAGGGAAGCTGTTCAAGAGCCGTTTAACCAACAAAAATAGAGAATACGTAGCTCAAGAAAGAAAAAAGAACACCCTTTTTATAGTCAAAGGAGAGTAAGGTCTCTCTAATGTATGAAGCGTCAGGTGAAACCCCGTGTAGGCGGGGAAAGCTGCGTAGCACCCAATGGCAATTGGCTACATTCGATGCGAAGTTGGTCAAACAAATGAAATTCCAAGAGAGTCAACAAATAATCCACTTGCTCTCTCAAAGGGCCACGGAGGTAGTTGCGAGACCGAAGTTTAGCCGGCAGAGTAGGGCGGGGCAAGGGGGTCCGGATGTCGGACCGATCAGCCTGGAGTACGTCGATACACTTACACATACAGGCCATCAAGAAGGGTATTGAATCCTTGAATATTGCAGTTGTCATTGAGAGAAAAAAAAGTACATGTGAATAAGTGAAGTGGTTTTGTTCCCAAACACCAGGCAAAATGCAAAAGAGATAGGAAAGAGTTCAATGTAGGGAACCTGTTTGTAGCAGAAAATAAAAAGAAAGTACCATTCCTTTCAGGGTATCATGGTGAATGATCAAACTCATGCTCCTCGACGAGGACGCTTGTTATCATTTCCCATTCTCATGCCGCGTCCACCATCAGCACTATC